>NC_142982.1:12528750-13187500 GCF_061535395.1 Colias eurytheme | reverse complement strand
CCCTGGGGGGCGGCGTGAACGGAACACGTCTCACGCCGCCTCACCGCACCGGACGATGGATTATGTCCCCGTTCCACCGTCCGGCACCCAACATTAGGGAAGCAAGTCGCGACCGTGTACAGCGGTCGCGACTCGGCGACTGCGCCCAATAAGACGTCGCCGCCGAATAGGATCCGCGTTGGGATCTCCCTCGCGGACCCGCTCTGCTTCCTCCTTCTGCGACATCACATCTTCACAGAATGTGATAGCCGCGCGCCACGATCTGTCGCTGCCAACCATTGCGCGAGCTATGGAAGGCAGGGAGAGATCAGGGCCGACGACTGCGACTAGGTGAGCACGGGGCTCGGACCACGCGGGGCACACGGCGAGAGTGTGGTCTGCCGTGTCCTCCGGACTGTCACACCAATGGCAAGCCATTTGCGGCTCCCGCCTGGCGACTTTGCACAAGTACCACCCGAAACAGCCGTGTCCGGACAGCACCTGTGTCAGGCGGAAGGTAATTGCCCCATGCCGCCTGTCGCACCACTCGCGTAGGACCGGTCGGATAGCTTCGACCGTCCTCGCTCCTGCGCTGGGCCTCTCGAGCCGGCGTTCCCACTCCCTGAACCGCCGCTCGAGAGCATCAGCCCTCCATTGCTGGACTTGCTCCAGATATGGATTAATTCCATGCGATCTGGACGCGGTGACGCGGCGATAAACGTCCGCCAGCATCTCGGCATCCAGGTCCCACGGGGGCGTCCCAGCCATGACACACGCGGCCTCGAAGGACACTGTGCGATATGCCCTCACGACTCTGAGCGCCATGACCCGCTGCGGTCTACGCAAGTATGGTCTGGTACGGACGCTCAAAGAGTCGGCCCAAATGGGCGCACCATAGAGGGCCATGGAGCGAATGACGCCGGTGTATAGACGACGACACGCACCCCCAGCCCCTCTTAGATTCGGGAGCAGACTTCCAAGTGCCCCGGCCACCCCAACAAGACGGGGGGCGAGGCGACGAAAGTGCTCCACAAATGTCCACCGGCTGTCCAGCACGATGCCCAGGTAGCGCAAAGTGGAACCGACGCCGATGGACGTGCCACCCACCTGGATAGCTGAACCAGCAGCCTGCGCCCTTCGACGGCCGCGAAACAAAATTGCCTGTGACTTGTTTAGAGCGACCTCTAAGCCAAGTCGTTTGATTCGGCGCACAACATCCGCCACACCAGCGGTCGCAATGAGGGCTGCCTCCCTGTACGAGGCCCCGCGTGCAGTTACCAGGGTGTCATCCGCGTAGCAAAGCACGCTGACACCCGGTAGATAAGTGGCACGCAGGACCCAGTCGTAGCCGATGTTCCACAGAAGGGGCCCAAGAACCGAGCCCTGTGGAACACCGCACGTCACTTCCTTTTCTAGCCACCCACTACGCGCGGGGTACGCCACAGCCCTCTCCGATAAGTAGGACTGCAACAAGCGCACCATATACCCGGGCACGTTGTGATAGCGGAGCGCTTCGATCACGCAACTCCACGGCAGAGTGTTGAATGCGTTGGCGATGTCAAGGGACACCGCCAAAAGCACTCCGCCTTCATTATCTGCATGATCAGCGAGGTTCCGCAATTCAGCAATCGCATCGATAGTGGACCTTCCCCGGCGAAATCCAAATTGGTTCTCGCTTAGGTCCGGCCCCACTCCCTCCAGATGGTCGATGAGGCGAGCTGCGAAGACGCGCTCAAAGAGCTTGCTCACCTCATCGAGCAGCACGATCGGCCTATAAGCCGAGGGCGAGTCGCGCGGGCGTCCCTCCTTCTGCAACAGGACCAAGTTCCCGGTCTTCCACCTACGGGGAAATTGGCCCTGTTGGAGGCATTTTGTGAACAGCTGTTCCACCCTGGGTCCAAGAGATTCTAGCGCCAGCACCCAGGCCCGCCCGGGAACACCGTCAGGGCCGGGGGCGGCATTCTTCGCCTTAAGGCGCTCTACTGCCACAGCGAGCTCGTTGCGAGTGACTGGAGGGACATTTTCGTTGTTGAGCTCCTCCTGCGCAGTCATCGTGGGTGCCATCGGTGGGGGAGAATGTCTTCCCCGACTTGGAAACAAGGACGTCACCACTTGCTCCAGAAATCGTGGCTCGAGACTTTGAGACAAGGGCGGGGCCCAAGGGCGAAGCTTTTGCCTCACCCTCTTATACGGCCGACCCCAAGGTTCGCGGTTCAAACTCTCGAGCATCTCTTCCCATGCACGGGTCTTAGCGCTGCTGATGGCGTGCTGCAGAGACACAATGCAGTCCCTATAGACGGCGTATAACCGCGCTTCCTCCTCTTCGTCACGCCGCCTACGGCGCCTGTGCCTGGTGTACGCCCGCCAACCTAACCTAACCTAACCTAACCTAACCTAACCTAACCTAACCTAACCTAACCTAACCTAACCTAACCTAACCTAACCTAACCTAACCTAACCTAACCTAACCTAACCTAACCTAACCTAACCTAACCTAACCTAACCTAACCTAACCTTTTTTTTTTTTTTTTTTTTTTTTTTTTTTTATAGTGGAGAATGCATTTAGGCATACCCAGAGCGCTCGGGGAAAGAGCCCTGGGTTATGTCGGACTCACACCGCAGAATGCGGCGACTACCGACTAAACTCCACTGTGTTCCGTCACTCCGCTATATTGGCAGGGTCGCGGGTATTTGGTGTAACCGCATCCGTAACCCCGTCAGCGGCAGCCTATTTTTTATATAGGCCCATCGCGATTAAGACCTGGCTAGTGTTCGCCAGTTCCTCCTTCCTGGGGGGCGGCGTGAACGGAACACGTCTCACGCCGCCTCACCGCACCGGACGATGGATTATGTCCCCGTTCCACCGTCCGGCACCCAACATTAGGGAAGCAAGTCGCGACCGTGTACAGCGGTCGCGACTCGGCGACGGCGCCCAATAAGACGTCGCCGCCGAATAGGATCCGCGTTGGGATCTCCCTCGCGGACCCGCTCTGCTTCCTCCTTCTGCGACATCACATCTTCACAGAATGTGATAGCCGCGCGCCACGATCTGTCGCTGCCAACCATTGCGCGAGCTATGGAAGGCAGGGAGAGATCAGGGCCGACGACTGCGACTAGGTGAGCACGGGGCTCGGACCACGCGGGGCACACGGCGAGAGTGTGGTCTGCCGTGTCCTCCGGACTGTCACACCAATGGCAAGCCATTTGCGGCTCCCGCCTGGCGACTTTGCACAAGTACCACCCGAAACAGCCGTGTCCGGACAGCACCTGTGTCAGGCGGAAGGTAATTGCCCCATGCCGCCTGTCGCACCACTCGCGTAGGACCGGTCGGATAGCTTCGACCGTCCTCGCTCCTGCGCTGGGCCTCTCGAGCCGGCGTTCCCACTCCCTGAACCGCCGCTCGAGAGCATCAGCCCTCCATTGCTGGACTTGCTCCAGATATGGATTAATTCCATGCGATCTGGACGCGGTGACGCGGCGATAAACGTCCGCCAGCATCTCGGCATCCAGGTCCCACGGGGGCGTCCCAGCCATGACACACGCGGCCTCGAAGGACACTGTGCGATATGCCCTCACGACTCTGAGCGCCATGACCCGCTGCGGTCTACGCAAGTATGGTCTGGTACGGACGCTCAAAGAGTCGGCCCAAATGGGCGCACCATAGAGGGCCATGGAGCGAATGACGCCGGTGTATAGACGACGACACGCACCCCCAGCCCCTCTTAGATTCGGGAGCAGACTTCCAAGTGCCCCGGCCACCCCAACAAGACGGGGGGCGAGGCGACGAAAGTGCTCCACAAATGTCCACCGGCTGTCCAGCACGATGCCCAGGTAGCGCAAAGTGGAACCGACGCCGATGGACGTGCCACCCACCTGGATAGCTGAACCAGCAGCCTGCGCCCTTCGACGGCCGCGAAACAAAATTGCCTCTGACTTGTTCAGAGCGACCTCTAAGCCAAGTCGTCTGATTCGGCGCACAACATCCGCCACACCAGCGGTCGCAATGAGGGCTGCCTCCCTGTACGAGGCCCCGCGTGCAGTTACCAGGGTGTCATCCGCGTAGCAAAGCACGCTGACACCCGGTAACCTAACCTAACCTAACCTAACCTAACCTAACCTAACCTAACCTAACCTAACCTAACCTAACCTAACCTAACCTAACCTAACCTTTTTTTTTTTTTTTTTTTTTTTTTTTTTTTTTTTTTTTTTTTTTTTTTTTTTTTTATAGTGGAGAATGCATTTAGGCATACCCAGAGCGCTCGGGGAAAGGGCCCTGGGTTATGTCGGACTCACACCGCAGAATGCGGCGACTACCGACTAAACTCCACTGTGTTCCGTCTCTCCGCTATATTGGCAGGGTCGCGGGTATTTGGTGTAACCGCTTCCGTAACCCCGTCAGCGGCAGCCTATTTTTTATATAGGCCCATCGCGATTAAGACCTGGCTAGTGTTCGCCAGTTCCTCCTTCCTGGGGGGCGGCGTGAACGGAACACGTCTCACGCCGCCTCACCGCACCGGACGATGGATTATGTCCCCGTTCCACCGTCCGGCACCCAACATTAGGGAAGCAAGTCGCGACCGTGTACAGCGGTCGCGACTCGGCGACTGCGCCCAATAAGACGTCGCCGCCGAATAGGATCCGCGTTGGGATCTCCCTCGCGGACCCGCTCTGCTTCCTCCTTCTGCGACATCACATCTTCACAGAATGTGATAGCCGCGCGCCACGATCTGTCGCTGCCAACCATTGCGCGAGCTATGGAAGGCAGGGAGAGATCAGGGCCGACGACTGCGACTAGGTGAGCACGGGGCTCGGACCACGCGGGGCACACGGCGAGAGTGTGGTCTGCCGTGTCCTCCGGACTGTCACACCAATGGCAAGCCATTTGCGGCTCCCGCCTGGCGACTTTGCACAAGTACCACCCGAAACAGCCGTGTCCGGACAGCACCTGTGTCAGGCGGAAGGTAATTGCCCCATGCCGCCTGTCGCACCACTCGCGTAGGACCGGTCGGATAGCTTCGACCGTCCTCGCTCCTGCGCTGGGCCTCTCGAGCCGGCGTTCCCACTCCCTGAACCGCCGCTCGAGAGCATCAGCCCTCCATTGCTGGACTTGCTCCAGATATGGATTAATTCCATGCGATCTGGACGCGGCGACGCGGCGATAGACGTCCGCCAGCATCTCGGCATCCAGGTCCCACGGGGGCGTCCCAGCCATGACACACGCGGCCTCGAAGGACACTGTGCGATATGCCCTCACGACTCTGAGCGCCATGACCCGCTGCGGTCTACGCAAGTATGGTCTGGTACGGACGCTCAAAGAGTCGGCCCAAATGGGCGCACCATAGAGGGCCATGGAGCGAATGACGCCGGTGTATAGACGACGACACGCACCCCCAGCCCCTCTTAGATTCGGGAGCAGACTTCCAAGTGCCCCGGCCACCCCAACAAGACGGGGGGCGAGGCGACGAAAGTGCTCCACAAATGTCCACCGGCTGTCCAGCACGATGCCCAGGTAGCGCAAAGTGGAACCGACGCCGATGGACGTGCCACCCACCTGGATAGCTGAACCAGCAGCCTGCGCCCTTCGACGGCCGCGAAACAAAATTGCCTCTGACTTGTTCAGAGCGACCTCTAAGCCAAGTTGTCTGATTCGGCGCACAACATCCGCCACACCAGCGGTCGCAATGAGGGCTGCCTCCCTGTACGAGGCCCCGCGTGCAGTTACCAGGGTGTCATCCGCGTAGCAAAGCACGCTGACACCCGGTAGATAAGTGGCACGCAGGACCCAGTCGTAGCCGATGTTCCACAGAAGGGGCCCAAGAACCGAGCCCTGTGGAACACCGCACGTCACTTCCTTTTCTTGCCACCCACGACGCGCGGGGTACGCCACAGCCCTCTCCGATAAGTAGGACTGCAACAAGCGCACCATATACCCGGGCACGTTGTGGTAGCGGAGCGCTTCGATCACGCAACTCCACGGCAGAGTGTTGAATGCGTTGGCGATGTCAAGGGACACCGCCAAAAGAACTCCGCCTTCATTATCTGCATGGTCAGCGAGGTTCCGCAATTCAGCAATCGCATCGATAGTGGACCTTCCCCGGCGAAATCCAAATTGGTTCTCGCTTAGGTCCGGCCCCACTCCCTCCAGATGGTCGATGAGGCGAGCTGCGAAGACGCGCTCAAAGAGCTTGCTCACCTCATCGAGCAGCACGATCGGCCTATAAGCCGAGGGCGAGTCGCGCGGGCGTCCCTCCTTCTGCAACAGGACCAAGTTCCCGGTCTTCCACCTACGGGGAAATTGGCCCTGTTGGAGGCATTTTGTGAACAGCTGTTCCACCCTGGGTCCAAGAGATTCTAGCGCCAGCACCCAGGCCCGCCCGGGAACACCGTCAGGGCCGGGGGCGGCATTCTTCGCCTTAAGGCGCTCTACTGCCACAGCGAGCTCGTTGCGAGTGACTGGAGGGACATTTTCGTTGTTGAGCTCCTCCTGCGCAGTCATCGTGGGTGCCATCGGTGGGGGAGAATGTCTTCCCCGACTTGGAAACAAGGACGTCACCACTTGCTCCAGAAATCGTGGCTCGAGACTTTGAGACAAGGGCGGGGCCCAAGGGCGAAGCTTTTGCCTCACCCTCTTATACGAACCTAACCTAACCTAACCTAACCTAACCTAACCTAACCTAACCTAACCTAACCTAACCTAACCTAACCTAACCTAACCTAACCTAACCTAACCTAACCTAACCTAACCTAACCTAACCTAACCTAACCTAACCTAACCTAACCTAACCTAACCTAACCTAACCTAACCTAACCTAACCTAACCTAACCTAACCTAACCTAACCTAACCTAACCTAACCGAGCCCTGCATTCGGTCATGGTGTCATCCAAAGACGAACAAGAGACGGGTGATGAGGTGTTAGAAATGATCAGAAAGACTGTGGATGCAAAGGACGGATGGGTGAAAGTAGAGAGGGTAAGAAAGGTGAAGAACAGGAAGGTGGTCGTCGGCTGTGCGAATGAGGAAGAAAGAATCAAGGTGAAGGAAAGGCTGAGAAAGAATGAGGGATTAGTAGTGGAAGATGTAAAAAATAAGAGCCCTCTACTAGTCTTCAGGGATGTAATGAAATGCGAAGTTGACGATTTCGTCACAGCATTCAGTAATCAAAATGCAAGCATCCTTGAGGGCCTGAAGGGGGAAGAGAGAAAGGTAGAAGTAGCGTACGTGATGAAAGCAAGGAACCACCTCCAGAACCACGTAGTGGCCAGGGTGAGTCCACAGGTATGGAAGAGATGCACGAGTGAAGGATACGCCCATATAGGGCTAAGTAGAGTGAAAGTGATGGATCAAAGTCCGTTAGTGCAGTGCTCGCGCTGTCTTGGGTACGGGCATACGAGACGAATGTGTAGGGAGGAGAAGGAACGATGCAGCCACTGCGCTGGTCCTCACATGAAGACCGAGTGCGACAAGTGGCTGCGGGGAGAAGTGCCTCAATGCATCAACTGCATAAAGGCTAAGAAAGGCAGCGCAGAGCACAGCGCCTTTGACAGAGAGTGTACGGAAAGAAAGAGGTGGGATGCTCTGGCCAGATCGGCGGTAGCGTATTGCTAAGGTTGCCCAAGGTGAGTCCTTCCAGTACCGAATGCTGCAGGCCAATCTCCAGCGGAGCCAAATCGCCACACGGGAGCTACTGCTCGAAGCCACCAAGCGTAAGGCATGCGTAGCATTGCTGCAAGAGCCCTACGTTGGTGGGGCGAAAAGTATGAGGACATACAATGGAGTGAGGATCTTCCAGAGTGAAGGGGAAGGGGGTGGAGCAGTAAAGGCGTGTATTGTAGTACTCGACGACACACTGGATGTCGAACTACATACACGCCTTAGCAGTAACAACATCGTTGTGGCCACTCTCAGAACCAAAGCCTGGGAGATGATTGTAGTGTCCTTCTACTTCGAGCCCGATAAACCAGTGGGGCTCTACCTGGACCATCTTAGGCGGATAGGGAGAGAGCTGGGTATCCATAGGATGGTCCTGGGAGGCGATGCGAACGCAAAAAGCCCGTGGTGGGGTGGCGAAGTGGAAGACTCGCGAGGAAGAGATGTGTCTGCTGTACTGGAAGAAATGGGAATGCACATACTCAACACCGGGGACATCCCTACGTTCGATACCATCAGAGGTGGGAAAAGGTACTCTAGCTACGTGGATGTGACAGCGTGCTCCGACGATCTGCTGAACCGAGTGGACAACTGGAGGGTTGAGGAGAGTCTCACGAGCTCGGACCACAACGGCATATCCTTCGGCATCAGACAACATAAATCCACAGGCACGAACATAATACGAACTACACGCATATTTAACACACACAAGGCAAACTGGACTCAGTTTCATGAGAAAATGACCCAGCTGATGTCGGACAGACAATTAACTACACAAGACATAGACACAATACACAGCACACAACAAATAGATGACGCAATAGACAGATACACTGAAGCAATCACACAGACATGCAGAGACACAATGCCGACCAAAAAACACACACAGAAATTCACCCTGTCGTGGTGGAATGATGAGCTCGCGCAGATGAAGAAGCAGGTGGCCACGAGGAGACGCAGGATCCGAAACGCAGCACCTGATCGCAGAGACCGCGTGGTTGGATTGTACCTGGAAGAAAGAGAGATGTATGAAAAGGCAGTGAAAGAAGCGCAAGAGAAGAGTTGGAAGGAGTTTTGCCGGAAACAGGATAGGGAGGGGGTCTGGGAGGGCATCTACAGGGTGCTTAATAGAGCCACAGGGAGAGAGGAGGATCTGCCCCTTTCGAGGGGCGGTGAGACCCTCGATGCCCGGAGCTCGGCAGAACTGTTGGCGGAGACCTTCTACCCCGAGGACCAGGAAAGTGGTGAAAGTGGGGGACATCGTCGGGTGCGCAGGTGTGCGGAGTCCTTGGACACCGAACCACCGGCGGGCCCGGATGACCCTCCTTTCATCATGGAGGAGTTGAAGAGAGCCGTAAGGTCCTTCAACCCCAAGAAGGCCCCCGGGGCGGATGGCCTCACGGCCGACATCTGTCAGCACGCTGTGGATTGTAACCCGGGATGGTTCCTTGCCTTGCTCAACAGATGCCTCTCTGCCGCCTACTTCCCCGCACAGTGGAAGTGGGCGACCGTGGTTATACTGCGAAAGCCGGGCAGGGAATCATATCGGGTACCGAAAGCCTATCGACCGATCGGCCTCTTACCTGTTCTCGGCAAAATCTTCGAAAAGATGCTGGTCGGCCGACTCAGGTTTTACCTGTTGCCCAAAATAAGCCCCCACCAGTATGGCTTTATGCCACAGAGGAGCACCGAGGACGCCCTCTATAGACTAGTGAACCACATCAGAAATATGAGGGAGGAGAAGAAGATTTCTGTTGTGGTATCGCTGGACATAGAGGGAGCCTTCGACAGCGCCTGGTGGCCAGCCATAAAGGTGCGGCTGGCTGAAGTTGGGTGCCCGGGGAACGTGAGGCGGGTGATCAGCAGCTACCTGAGTGAAAGGGGGGTGAAAGTTAGATATGCGGGCGTGGAAGTAAGTAGGGGGACCAGCAAGGGGTGCGTGCAGGGATCCATAGGTGGACCAATCCTGTGGAACCTCTTGCTGGACCCTCTGCTATGGATGTTAGAGGAGATGGGAGTATTCTGTCAAGCGTTCGCCGACGACATTGTGTTGGTCTTTGAGGGTGATACGGCCCTTGAAATAGAAGGAAAAGCGAACCGTGTCCTAAACGTAATACACGAATGGGGTAAAGATAACAAATTAAATTTTGCACCACACAAAACTTGTGCCCTCCTTTCGACGAGGAGGTTAAAATTTGACGTGCCACGGCTCGCTATGGGGAATGTGGAAATTAAATACTTTTCTCAAATAAAGATATTAGGCCTAACGATTGACAGCGGCCTCACTTTCAACGCCCACGTCGGGACGGTATGCCAAAAGGCAATCGCCCGATATAAACTCTTGGCTAGGGCAGCCAGAGTTGGTTGGGGACTTAGCCCAGATATTATTAGGACTATTTATGTAGCTGTTATCGAACCGACTATTATGTATGCATCGGCAGCGTGGGCACCCACCGTGGAAAAGATGGGGGTCCAAAAAAGGCTGAACACCGTACAACGGGGCTTCGCCCAAAAGATCTGCCGAGCATATCGGACCGTCTCCCTGAACTCAGCTATGCTGTTGGCTGGGATACTCCCCCTTGACCTCAGAATTCTCGAAGTCTCGAGACTATATGGGATCAAGAAGGGGGTGTCGCACCCAGCGTTGGGAGACAGGGAGGTGGAAAGAATGGCTCCGGCGATTGAGGACCCACATCCGGCAGAGCAGGAAGGGCTGGGGTTCGGGCTGGTGGACGAGGACTCGTATTCCGACGTGGCTAATAGCCACGTACATAGGATCTACACGGACGGCAGCAAGATTGAGGGTCGAGTCGGAGCCGCCCTTTCCGTATGGGAGGGGGAGGCCGAGACGAAGGCCGTCAAGCTTGCTTTGCCGCCGTATTGCACCGTCTACCAGGCCGAACTCCTAGCGCTCCAAAGAGCAGTAATTAGAGCCTGCAAGAGTGGAGTGTCGAAGATCGGCATCTTCAGCGACTCCAGATCGGCCCTCCAGGCAGTCACACTCGGTTCCCCCCACCCCCTTGCTGTGCAAACAAGGGCGGCCCTCCGAAAAGCTGCTTCGCAGAGGCGGGAGGTCGCTCTGTTTTGGATCAAGGCGCACGCAGGGCTAAGGGGGAACGAAAGAGTGGACCAGTTAGCCAAGGAGGCCGCTCTGGGGTCGAAGAAGAAACCCGACTACGATCTGTGTCCTGTTTCATTCGTCAAGCGTATCCTGAGACAGGATACGATCGGGGAATGGGACAGGAGATACGATGTGGGGGAGACGGCTGGAGGCACGAAGCTCTTTTTCCCAAGCGCTGCTGCTGCATACAAAATAGTACGGAAAATAGACATCACACACCACACCACACAAGCACTGACTGGACACGGTGGATTCGCCTTCTACTTGAACAGATTCAAGCTGAAGGAGAATCCATCGTGCCTGTGTCAGCCCGGAGTCGACGAGACGGTTTCTCACCTGTTGCTCGAGTGTCCGATTTTTGCAAGAGATAGATATGTTATTGAGCAAAAATTGGGCATCGCGATGACGGGTGAGAATCTGCCCGCGGCCCTGGGGGATGAGACGAGAACTGAATTCTTGGAGTATTGTAAATACATTGTTGGGGTGGTTAACAAACGAAACTGTGATAAGCTGTGATGTTAGGGTTAAGTTTTATTGTTGTGCCGTACTGTTTCAATTGTATTTTATTGTAATGTCTTAATTAATGTAAGTTTTAAATGTACTTTTAATTGTATTAATTTATTTTATTTTATTTTTTATTATTCTTATTGCAATGTTTTTAATTAATGTAAGTTTTTAAATGTAATATTTAATTTTAGAATTTTATTATTAATTTGGAAATGTTATTGTAAATTGTTAAATTGTATTTTTATTTTAAATTGCATTCATTTAGGCCTAATGTATTAATAAATAATAGTGTGGTAATTAATTGATTAAAAGCAAAACAAACAACTCTGGACAATATTCCAGAGGAAAGCACACAACACCCTGTGATGGCGGGTGCTTTTTAAAAAAAAAAAAAAAAAAAAAAAAACCTAACCTAACCTAACTTTTTGCAAGAGGTAGATATGTTATTGAGCAAAAATTGGGCATCGCGATGACGGGTGAGAATCTGCCCGCGGCCCTGGGGGACAAAATGAGGAATGAATTTCTGGAATATTGTAAGTACATTGTTGGGATGGTAAACAAAAGAAACTGTGATAAGCTGTGATGTTAGGGTTAAGTTTAGGATAGTTGTGCCGTGATAATTTGTATATTTATTTGTATTGGTTTTATTTTTATTGTAATCTTTGAATTGTAAATTTTAATGTGATCTTTCATTATTGTATTTTATCATTATTTTGAAAATTCTATTGTATATTGTAAATTCGTATTTTAAAATTTGATTGTATTTTAATATTATGTGCCCATATTGTAAATAAAGAAAATTGTGTTTATTATTTGATTAAAGAAAATAAATGTCTCTAGACTATACTCTAGAGAAAAAGCAGACAACACCCTGCGATGGCGGGTGCTTTTATAAAAAAAAAAAAAAAAAAAAAAAAAAAAACCTAACCTAACCTAACCTAACCTAACCTAACCTAACCTAACCTAACCTAACCTTAACCATTACAGAAACCTCACCTACACTAACCTAAGTTTTGTAGAAACCTCACTTAAACTAACCTAACTTTTGTAGGTTAGTTTAGGTGAGGTTTGTATAGAAGTTAGGTTAGTGTAGGTGAGGTTGCTGAAAAACTTAGGTTACTGTAGGTGAGGTTGCTGAAAAACTTAGGTTACCGTAGGTGACGTTGCTGGAAAAAAAAAAAAAAAAAAAAAAAAAAAAACAGGAACTTAAAATATTCCTGTAGCCTTTTGTAGCCGTCCAAATTCAAAAATTTTTAAATATTCTTCTCCAGTTATTATTTTTCTATTAAAAAAAAAATTTAAAAAAAATAGGTATAAAATTGTGCAAACCGAGTTGATGTGCCTAAGAGATGTGGACTGGGAGGGTGGGTGGGCGCTGCGTTTCGTTTTTCGCCGATTTCTCCTAAACCGCTGGGCGGATTTTTACAAATTTGGTATCAAATGAAAAGAGTTTTTAGGCCGCATCCCTGGACACCAAATTGAATGGGGTGCATAGCCCAGTTCAATAGATATGAGAGGTGGCTCCCAACGTGATTTTCCTCGTTTTCTCATAAACATGTAAGCAAATCCTCCTGAAATTTTTATCAAACGATAGATCTCGTTATTGCGCATCCGTAGACACCAAAATCGATAATATTTATTTACTGGTTGATTAATTATTCGAGGGAGAGATTTAGCGCTTTTGGAAGTGATTTTCCCCTACTACTCCTCAGCGGGTTGATAAATTTTCACAATATTAGTTTCAAATAAAAGTTCTTATCGATGCGCATTTATACATACCAAATTTAATGAAATTGAACAAACGGTTAATAAAATATACGAGATAAGATTTTAACGCTAATCCGCACTACAAAACTCGGTTGAACAATAATTATTATGTAGTTTTTTTGTTATTTACTTTTATTTTAATTTTAGACACCCTGTTTAACACCATCTTTGAAGTATTTTGGGTAAAAACAACAAAAACTTAACGTACACAAATATAATAAAATAAAATAATGCTGTTTAAAATTTGTTATATTATATAGTTAAATGTATTATATTATTGTAATAAAGAAATGTTAAAAAAATAATTTTTAACTAGGTACCTTTTATAACTACTATCCTCCACAAGCAGTCATTTACAAGAATAAAGAATAATAATTATAATTAATTTTTAAATATTATAATATGTCTTAAGTGTATCTTAAAGATAAAAAAACACTACGAATCCACCCAATACATCTAAATAGGGTATAATATAAATTATAATATCATCTTATGTCGATAATTCGCAGATAAACTAAAAAATAATAATTAGCATGCCCACCCGGGTTCGAACCTCGGGCCTTTTGGGTGGGCTTTAATCACAGAGTGCTGCTGCGTTTATTAAAGTTTTTCCTCCGTCGCATAGATGGCCTTGTTTCCAAATATACAAATTTTCATTATATCTGCATAAATAGATAAAAATTAATTTAATGTAGAATTTATTTTAATCATCATTTGTATAGTACTGTCCTAAAAATGGCTTAATGGAGTGTTCACGACAGATCGTTCGATATAATTAATATTACTTGAGTAAGGTGATAATAGATGGCGGTAATTTATTTTTATTATTTCTGTATCACACTATAATTATTTTTTCTCGAGTCCATATAATATTGTAGGGTCTGTGGTCTGTGACTGCAGTTACCCTTCATGGGTTGGTTCTATGGTTGTTCGGTTGTTCGATTGTTCGGTTGTTCGGTTCTTTGGGTCTTTGGTTAAGTTGTTACTTGTTTTTGGATGCTCGGTCTAAAGTTCAGACCAAGCATCCAAGAGGCAAGAAGTAAGAACATTGGATGGACGCTATCAGTATTTTATTTTAGACTAAAACTAAACTAAAATAAAATAGCGTCCATCGCAAAGTTATGTTTCAAATTTCAATTTATTTGTAAGACTGTGCCCAATTGCCCACAGAACAGTAAAAACAAATTTTAAAGTTCTGTGACTGTGCCTATGCCGCATAATTTGCCGTAAACTATCATACCTAATACTGCATCAGAACTTACAAGATGACTCGAAAAAAGAGGATGCAACCTCATAATATTATTATATGGGGCGGCGAACTTGGGGTTGCGTGATGCGTCCGCTATAAAATGAAATATTGATAAATAAATTATAAAAATTACCTTGCCTTAGATCCTCTTTTTTATGGGTTGTTGAATAGATTGGTGGGGTAAAGCAGTTCTTAGTAAGATTAGGATTTGGATAGGTAGGAATAACGGCAAAGTTTTGAAGTAGACTAGTAGGAAGACTATTATGATGTTGGTTGATCTGTATGAGTATGACAAATATTATTTTTATGAAACAACAATCCAAGATGGCGCCGACGAAAATTTGACTTTTTTCGTGATGGGTGTCATATTCATGGTTTTTGGGGTAGCTATTAACCAATATGAGGTCAAAACTAAAATCTAAGATGGCGCCGACGAAAATTTTACATCTTTTCGTCATGGGTGTCATTTTCATGGTTATAGGGGTAGCTATTAACCAATATGAGGTCAAAACTAAAATCCAAGATGGGCCAACGAAAAATTTACATCTTTTCGTCACAGGTGTCATTTTCATGGTTTTTGGTGTAGCTATTTAGTATTAACCAATATGAGGTCAAAACTAAAATCCAAGGTATAAAATCAGGATGGCAAAGTGAGCAAAATCATGTCTCTGGATTTATCATCTGATCCCCGCGCATATGATTTGATAGAAACTATAAGTTCAGTCATGCTGCATTATCGTCTAGGGACTACATAATGTCGTTTACAGAATTAAACAATATACCTAGCGGCTAGCTGTAGAGTGATTATTGAGTGCCTATTTGTTGCTTTTGGAGAGGTAGGTAGTGTGCACCCCCATTGAAAGATAGTTTTTAAAAGTTAAAAACAATTTTTCAAATAAATGTAGAAAAGCTTTACATTTTTTTTGAATAAAACACATTTTTAAGTTAAGACATATTTTATTATAGTTCGAAAATTTTCAAAAATACATGTTTTACCAAGTCGAAATTTTAAATCTGAGGAGCACTCGTAAAAAAAATAAATAATCGACATCGACTATCGCTAATTCACGAAGACATTTAATTATTATTAATTTATTAAGAACTACGAACGAACGAAGTATGAAAAATATTATAAGTCGATCGAATGTCGTCAGTTACAGCTTAAATATTATTGTCAGGGAATTGGTGGGGACAGCGCGCGTCGCTGGCGCAGGGGAGGTGCGGTGAGAGGGCACGCAGGGCGGCTATAACCGCTCCCCGTCGCTGCTCTGCGACACGTCGGGGCGCGTGCGGTAGCGCGGCGCGGCGCGGGGCGGCGGCGCGCGCAGGGCCAGCGGCTCCTGCGCCGGCGTGGCCTCGACGGGCCCCTCGGCCGCTGCTGCCGCCAGCGCGTCGCCGCGCTCCAGAGACCACTGTCGCCGTAGGACACGCGGCCCGCTGGTCACGCGACTTATATCAGAACACAGATACGATTATTTAGATTTTAGACCTATGCTACATCTTCGAGATAAAAGTTATAAAAATATTAGATAGGGTAGATTTACAATAAATAATTATAGTTACGGATTTAAAACAGGTAATTCTTTTAATTTACTGAGTAAAATATGCTTCGAATGAACGCACGTATGAATGACGCAATCATCCGGTTGAATCTGCTATTCAATTTACTTGCTCCTTCATTGAACGACGACGTATGCACATAATATTATAGATTTAATTATGTTTAATTCGTTTTAACCTATCTTACCGAATTGATGGTGACAATGTTAAAAAAAGAAAGTATACAAGTCCGAATAGGGCAGCGGCAAGCCGCATGGAGTGCGGTTGTGCGTGGTTACCGTTCGGAGAGGCGCGGCGTGTCGAGCGCGCCAGCCACAGTGGAGAGCGAGGCGCGCAGGTAGCGGTAGCGCGCGCCCGCCGGCGGCGAGCTGTCCGCCGACGCGGCGCCCGACCGCTGCCAGCCTGCACGGAGCCGCAGATTATCGTACGTACACAGTACGTCAAGAGAAGATAATTAATGCTCTTCTCCAAATATATTTAACAACTAGCGGTCCGCCCCGGCTTCGCCCGTGGTACATATTTACGTTTTCTCTACATAAAAACCATCCTCGTACTTCAAGGAATATAATAAAAAAAGAATTATCGAAATCGGTTCAGCCGTTCTCGAGTTATGCGCTTACCAACACATTTTGCGATTCATTTTTATATATAAGATATTCACGACTAGATTCTAGAGTTTCAGGCTACAAAATGTTGTTGATATTTAACTCTAAAAATATATAAAATCTTATCTAAGACAAACAGAAAAATCATTAGTCTTTTCTTTTATAAATTAAGAACGATTTTTAAAAAGATTTAGCCAATTCGTAAGTTTAAATTGGATTTTTTTAAAAAGACCTATGGCTGGCTATTAAGCTGAAAGGCGATGAACACGAGGCCACAGTATTACAATATTTCCTAGACGAGACAATTCAATTGTCCCCCTGTTTATTTGCGGAGTATACCTACCCCTCCAATAGGTATCTCAAACTCATTAAACAACTTCATCTCGAACTTAAACAATTTTCCAACAACTCAAAAACCAAATTCTCTCACAAACTAGTTATCAAACATGTCTAACTTCTTCGGATATGTCAGTTGCAGTGGTAGCACTGAAGAGCTCGAAAACAAAATGAAATCCATGCTATCTAATATCTACCTATAGGTACAGACTTTTCAAAGGCGTTCACCATGGTTGATCAGAGCCTCCTTATCAAAAAATTGTGCCACGCAGAAAGTGGCTCTATGGCAAGAGTCTTTGCTAAGATGGTGCGAATAATATAATCTGTGTAATAGATATCAATTAGTGGCTTAATTTAATAAAATTAATTTAAATTTATAAATTAGTTTACCGCCCGATGAGGGGTCGGAGCACTGTCTCTCGACTGCTTGTGTGGGAAGGGGTAGAGGCTCATCAGAAATCTCGCTTTCATTTTCGGCCTCAGTTTCAAATAACACTTCCTCGGACCTGAAATGTAGTTCAATGCTTTTTAGACAATTTGGTTGCAATAATTACTATTATAATATAATAAAAATATCCGGAAAGACGGAGAGAGATATATATATATTGAGGTGGGGTTTTAAGAATACCCATAGAGTTTTTTTTTAAGTTAAAATGTTAGGCAAATCACTTGAGCTCGTATTAAGTAACTCTTGCCGTTACGTAGTAATTCTTCAACATTTGTTACATGCTGGGCTAATTCCTTTTTTAACCCCGAATAAATTAATTATATTCTAATACTAATTTAAATAAAGGCAATCCATTTATCGCTGTTTGTGGTTGGAAGCTAATAGTGTCTGTAATACTTTCGAACCCGGTTTTCATGATGACATATAATATATCCATTTTACACATATACACTGTATATTAATTCTTTTTTATTATCACACTACCTCAAAATCAACTCACTCAAGAGGCGGAGGTGTCGGAAGTGTTTTATCAAAGCCATCCTTGCCGAGCAGCCAATACGTGTGCATAGCGCCCTTGCCCTTCACTTGCGTGAGACCCCGCGAGCGCAGCCGGTACCCGCCCGCGGCCACCAGCCGCTCCGCGGTCGCACTCGACACCTGAATGCGCCACGCCGCCCCTGTGGCATACATACATGCTTAATGTCCTGCAACTACCGAAGAGAAAAACGAAACTGGCCGTTCCTCGCTACCGGTGGACTCCATACGCGACGCAGTGTTGACGGTGTCACCGAAGAGGCAGTAACGGGGCATGGTGAGGCCCACGACGCCGGCGCAGCAAGCTCCGCTGTGCAGGCCGATGCGCAGGTGGAGCGGCGTCGCGGGGGAATGTCGTATCCGGAACCGACCGGCCAGGTGCAGCAGGTGCAGGGCCATAGTTGCCACGTTCTCGGCGTGGTCCGTGCAGCGGATCGGAAGTCCACCCACTACCATATATGCGTCACCGATGGTCTCCACCTCGAATCATACGAGGTTATTTTTATATTATTTATACATAATATAGAAAGTATAAAGTGTTATCGTGTAATATGCAATTATAGTACAACGTTTTTACCTTATAGACGCGGTACTGTTCTATAGCAGCATCGAAAGTAGTGTAGAGGTCGTTGAGTAGATCGACGACCTGCACAGGAGAGGAGCGCGCCGCGATGGCCGTGAAGCCGACGATGTCGCTGAAGTAAATGGACACCTCTTCGAACTCCTCCGGCTCTACGCGCAATCCGAACATCAGACGCTCGGCCACCGATCTGAATGAACGCATCGTTTCGATCTTTTACGAGTTTATAAACAGTGCAATCTCACACAACAATTGCCGACATTACCCACCTAGGAAGCATTCTATTGAGTAATTGTTCGGTTTTCTTTTTTTCCATGTCAAGTTGCTCCGTTCGTTCCTTAATTAATTCTTCTAAATTATTGCTATATTTTTCCAACATTTCAAACATCGAGTCCACAATATTTATTTTACTGGAAAGATTAGTTAATATTATTGTCGTGTATGTTATTTGTTTATTTATAATTAAAACGGTATTACACCAATTAAATTAATACATAATATGTATATGTATGTTTGTTAATCTTTCACGCAAATACCTACCACTGAACCAATTACAATGACATTTCGCACACATATACCCACAACACAAGCCTTAATTATTGAGCTTACTGTGGGACTAGGTCGATTTGTGTAATAATGTCCTATAATATTTATTTATTTATTTATTTACATATAGAGGGTAACTTCGATTAGGTGATAAGGCTCAGGCTGAGCTCCGTCACGCTGGAACCCGCTTTAAAAAAAACCTTACTTTTTTTCAGCCTATTTTACCTACAAACGATGCTAATAAATGTAGTATAGGTCAATTTTTTGTAGTCTTATTAGTTACTTAGAAAACATCATTGATATCGTTCGAAGTAAAAAATATAAATAATAGCGTGTTGATTAGTTTTGGAATGGGTTCCAAATTGATTGTAGTTTATTGTAGTGGCAAGAAAATTCTTTATTTGCGTTGTTTTATCTCAAATTATTGCAAGAAGGTCACAATAACAAGATTTAAAAAAAAAAATAACACTTGTTCAAAAACTACAAACGATGCCAATAAATGTAGTATAGGTCAATTTTTTGTAGTCTTATTAGTTACTTAGAAAACATCATTGATATCGTTCGAAGTAAAAAATATAAATAATAGCGTGTTGATTAGTTTTGGAATGGGTTCCAAATTGATTGTAGTTTATTGTAGTGGCAAGAAAATTCTTTATTTGCGTTGTTTTATCTCAAATTATTGCAAGAAGGTCACAATAACAAGATTTTAAAAAATAAATAACACTTGTTCAAAAACTACAAACGATGCCAATAAAATATGTAGTATAGGTCAATTTTTTGTAGTCTTATTAGTTACTTAGAAAACATCATTGATATCGTTCGAAGTAAAAAATATAAATAATAGCGTGTTGATTAGTTTTGGAATGGGTACCAAATTGATTGTAGTTTATTGTAGTGGCAAGAAAATTCTTTATTTGCGTTGTTTTATCTCAAATTATTGCAAGAAGGTCACAATAACAAGATTTAAAAAATAAATAACACTTGTTCAAAAACTACAAACGATGCCAATAAATGTAGTATAGGTCAATTTTTTGTAGTCTTATTAGTTACTTAGAAAACATCATTGATATCGTTCGAAGTAAAAAATATAAATAATAGCGTGTTGATTAGTTTTGGAATGGGTTCCAAATTGATTGTAGTTTATTGTAGTGGCAAGAAAATTCTTTATTTGCGTTGTTTTATCTCAAATTATTGCAAGAAGGTCACAATAACGAGATTTTAAAAAATCTTGAACCCTTGACAAATAATGGGATACAAGGACTACAGCAATCATTATTGAAATATCTAGAATCAAATGTACGACGGTGTCATACTTGTAACATTAGAAATGATCTTAGCTTTCAACCCGGTAATCATCTATGGATTGATATTGAAGTTTTCTTCACAAGTATGGTCAATTAAAATAGTCTCAAAAGGGATCCGAATTCTGGCACTTCGTTATTACAAATCCCTGCTGAGCTAGAAGTGTTAAATAATACGTACATTTTAGTTGGTGCCATAGAGCATATATAATATATCAATGAGACTGGTCATTATCGACCTTACTTACGTAGAAGCAACAATAAATGGGAACTTCATGACGGAATCTCCAGCAGCTCTAAGAAAAAAGTTGTGTCTAAAAAAGATTTAATGAAGAAAAAAACAATACATAGGTATGCTATTTTATGTAATAAAATAATCATAAATATTTATATGCAATTACAAGAGTGATATGTGATATAACTTAGTACTACTATTTGTTATTTTTTTATAATTTCAACTAATAATAAAATCGTTTGTAGTTTTTGAACAAGTGTTATTTATTTTTTAAAATCTCGTTATTGTGACCTTCTTGCAATAATTTGAGATAAAACAACGCAAATAAAGAATTTTCTTGCCACTACAATAAACTACAATCAATTTGGAACCCATTCCAAAACTAATCAACACGCTATTATTTATATTTTTTACTTCGAACGATATCAATGATGTTTTCTAAGTAACTAATAAGACTACAAAAAATTGACCTATACTACATTTATTGGCATCGTTTGTAGTTTTTGAACAAGTGTTATTTATTTTTTAAAATCTTGTTATTGTGACCTTCTTGCAATAGTTTGAAATAAAACAACGCAAATAAAGAATTTTCTTGCCACTACAATAAACTACAATCAATTTGGAACCCATTCCAAAACTAATCAACACGCTATTATTTATATTTTTTACTTCGAACGATATCAATGATGTTTTCTAAGTAACTAATAAGACTACAAAAAATTGACCTATACTACATTTATTGGCATCGTTTGTAGTTTTTGAACAAGTGTTATTTATTTTTTAAAATCTTGTTATTGTGACCTTCTTGCAATAGTTTGAGATAAAACAACGCAAATAAAGAATTTTCTTGCCACTACAATAAACTACAATCAATTTGGAACCCATTCCAAAACTAATCAACACGCTATTATTTATATTTTTTACTTCGAACGATATCAATGATGTTTTCTAAGTAACTAATAAGACTACAAAAAATTGACCTATACTACATTTATTGGCATCGTTTGTAGTTTTTGAACAAGTGTTATTTATTTTTTAAAATCTTGTTATTGTGACCTTCTTGCAATAATTTGAGATAAAACAACGCAAATAAAGAATTTTCTTGCCACTACAATAAACTACAATCAATTTGGAACCCATTCCAAATAAATAAATAAATAAATAAATCTCTTTATTTGCATAATGTGTGTACAAAGATAACAAATTACATTATAGGTCGAATCAACACATTAGCCATGAATGGCGTGCAAATTATATTATCAGCTCCGCAACATTAATTTATATAAAAAGTACATTATTTCATTGTCTTACATAAAAGGTACATATTATATATTATATTCATTAGTCAAGATAAAAAATTCAATGTCACAAATTTAAATAATCCGATACATTATAAAAATTGTTATTATTTAGCCACTCATACAGTTTTGTCTTAAAAGGACCGATATTTAACATTTTTATAGATTCCGGAAGTTTATTAAATATACGAATACACATAGCATGACAATTTTTGGTATATAAAGTGGTCCTGGGTGTTTTATTATAGACAAGTCGATGTGGATGACGGTGGTCGTGGCTGTATATGTCTTGGGCCGTGCTAAAAAGATACTTATGTCTTTTTACAAAAATACAAATTTCGTAAATATATAAGCACGGCAAAGTTAACAACTTGAGTTTAATAAATAGCGGTTTACACGATTCGTACGGACCTACGCCACAAATCGCGCGTATACATTTTTTTTGGGAGATGAACGCTTTTCTGATGTTTACGCCATTACCCCAGATTATAAGACCGTATCTCAAGATAGATATTACATGAGCGTGATAAGTCGATAGAGTGGTTCTTAAATCCGTAATTTTTCGTAGGCGCCTCAGGGCATATACAAATTTATTCACTTTACTACAGACCTTATTAATGTGTGATGACCATTTAAGTTCATTGTCTAAAACAATACCTAAAAATGAAGTTTCACTTTTTTCTTCCATTATTACATCATCATATTCTATTTTTAAATTATTGCGCAGAGGATTTGAAAATGTCATGTAGTTAGATTTAGTAAGATTGATTTTAAGATTATTTGTGCTAAGCCATTTTATCATTTTGTCCAAATTATTTATAATGTCGTTGTTAAAATTCATAATGTCAAAGATTTTTATGTCAGATTCAAAAATTATCGATATGTCATCCGCGTATAGAATTATTTTACGATTTGTTATGTCTATAATGTCATTAATATAAAACAAAAATAAAATAGGCCCCAGGACACTTCCTTGAGGTACACCACACTGGTTAGATATATATTCTGATTGGTATGTTTCTTTCTCATTAGTATTATTAGTCCGAGTAATAATAACACTTTGTTTTCTATTTTTTAGATATGATCGGAACCAATCTAACACAATCCCCCGAATCCCATATGCCTCTAATTTTTTTAATAGTAATTCATGAGACACTCTATCGAACGCTTTTGACATGTCAAAGTATAATACAGTAGTCAATATTTTTGCGTCGATGTTTTGAAGAATTGAATTTGTTAAGGAATAAATTGCATCATTGGTAGATTTGTTTTTTTGAAAGGCGAATTGTTCATCTTTAATTATATGGAACTTATCACTGAACTCACTCAAACGCAAAGACATACATTTCTCAAAAATTTTGGATATGATAGGTATAAGAGTAATGGGTCTATAGTTTTCTATGTTATTTTTATCTCCTTTCTTAAACAAGGGGGTAATAATAGATATTTTTAGTTCTTCAGGAAAAGAACCACAAGAAAAGGACAAATTAATTAAATGTGTCAGTACGGGTACCAATTCTGCTTGACATTGTTTAATAACTTTGGTACACACCTCGTCATATCCCTCTGCGGTGGTATTATTTAATGACATAATTTGTGTATAAACTTCCGTTTCAGACATAGGTCTCAGGTACATAGAAGAGGGGTTATTAGTAATACTGATTTGATTATGAAAGTTTTGATTTGGATTAACGCTACCAATATTATTGAAGTATTCATTGAAAGAATTAGCTATTTGAGATGGGTCAGTGATTGTTTGAGTGTTTAGTGTAAGTGAATCAATTTCGGTATATCTGTTCTGAGAGTTTAGCTCGCGTTTTATTATTTGCCAAGTTGATTTACACTTATTTTTACTTTTATTCAAATAATTAATATTACAATTTTTTTGTGCCTTATATATACAACTACGCAAAATTTTCGAGTATTTTAAATAGCTGTGTTTTACCTGAAAATAAAACACATATTAAATACTTACCTATATTTGAAGCTTACTTCATTGAGAAGGTACCTAGCTTTTTCCGCCTATTTTGCCCTCTCTTTCCGTTGTATATATGCTATCTCTCTCGCACACCTCTCCACCAGGTGGCGGGGCGCACGATAATGTGCGGGCGCTGGATGTTTTTTCATTGAGTCGAAATCCACAACAGGTGGACGTTAAGTGTAAGCTTCAAATATAGGTAAGTATTTAATATGTGTTTTATTTTCAGGTAAAACACAGCTATTAAACACTTGACCGTAATTTGAAGCTTACTTCATTGAGACCTGTTTGTTACCCACCTGGTGTACAATGTGACGCCAATGTGAATTTGAATACATAAGTAATTACTTATTTCTTTATTTGAAAGAGTAAGGTGTGCAGATAGTATACCTACTAATAAATCACACAAATTTTTATTTTATATAATATATTAACAATCCCAGATGAAAAGTTAATCAAATAAGAACCAAAAAGTTAATCATAATGATTAAAAGTATTAGAACTTATGAGATTGGTTCAAGCGTACCTTAGTTAACCTTTTTGAAAAGTTAAAGTTACTACAATTTCCACTATCTTTAGCGTAAATCTGCGAAAGCGCCAGTAACGACTTTCAATTACGCATTTAGATGTTACTTACAAAATGAAGCAACAGCTGATCCCGACGAGGCAAAAATACCTCAAACTCAAACCTTTATTTATTCAATTAGAACTCTGCAGAAGCATCATTGAATCATCTTAACATAGAATTACCAAATGTCTCAACTCACACAGTTTTAACCCAACCTGCTACAAGCGGACAAGAAGAGACCTTGGTCCTTACTTTTGGGGTCAGAAGTAAATTTAAAAGGTCACCCCTTGAATAAGGCATTAAAATAACAAAACAGGTAAATGGTTTAAATTATAAAACAGATTTTTAACATCCAACTAAACCGTGCGGTATCTTTTAATGTTTAGAGCCAACGTCGCAATCATAATCTAAACATGGCTGGTACTTTCAGTACAATGCATGAATTATTTATTTAAAACTGATAGGTCATAAACTCTGTACTGGAAACAAATATACTGAACCCAAGAGACTAAAATGATAAAGAGCTTATCTGTGTCCTAAAACTGCAATTACTACAGCTAAGTACGTTACTTTTAATCAATTCAGTTTTAAGATATAATTATGATTTACATCAGAACTTATATACCGAAAGTCTCGGGACTACATAACGTGACTTATTTATAATAGTGTTTGTGCATAACACTAGGCAGTCAACAGCTATATGAACGTCAGATAGGAAAAAAAAGCCAAATTTATCCAGTCAGTAATAAAGGATTTTAACTATACTTATTATAATTCAACCAACTACTACTAGCTACTCCGTACGTCTTTTGGGTAGACGGAGGCAAATAGGATTTTTATTCCAACTATATCATTTGATATTTTGAAAATGTACTCCACATTTTCATACCGTCAGAGTCATTTTGCAGATTATAGTGGTGCAGCACTGAACACTGTCTATTAGGTGGCTGGTGCTGCTGACCGGGCCTTCAGTTCCGCTTTCCAGAATACCTTCACCCTTCTAGGTGCTACTACTACTGAAATAGCGGTACTCTATCGCGTCGTTCAGGTCTCTAACTGACAGGATTTCTCATATTATCGTAACAACCTCGCTCGTTCTAATGCTGGGGCCACACTAACGGGAAATGCCATTAATTAACGCGATAATGGACGTTAACTTTAGGTGTAGCCAGTATGATTTAACAACGGCATTAACATTGCCGTTTGGCGAGGCGATAGCTTTATCGCGAGAATTAACGCAATGAAGCGGTCACACTACGTCCATCTTGCTAGAATTTTAGTAAAATTAACGCCGTTTTTATCGCCAACAATCGGCATTCACGTTGACCGTTCAAGTGTAGCCACCCACTTAACGCCTTAAAAATTATCGGAATAATTATCGCGATAAAGGGCATTAGACGTTAGACGTTAGTGTGGCCCCAGCATTACGAGAACAAATTATCGCCTAGGAATTCTGCTGCAGGATAATGGCAAGAGAGATTATAAGCTTAACTATGCATTATTATGCTCTGGAATATGGTGGATTTTGAGTACTATCGTCGTCTGAAAGTATCTCCTTTCGATTAACTTCATTCAGGATGCAGATCTGATCCCATCTTTGTTCCGTAGGAATGCTACGACAGTCTAAACGTTACACTGGACAAAGAAAATTGCCCTAAATATAGTCGGTTGTTCCAACATCCGTAATATGGCTAGCCTACCTTGCTAGCCCTTGATTGTAACTGCTACCAATGCAGGCATTGCTCTCGTGTTGTCCACAGTTGTGCGAGTGCAAAAATGAAGAACAGAGCTCGTGGGGAGCTATGTCCAATGAATCTGTGTTAAGATTATGACAGTATAGGACAGTTAGCTGTGGATGCGAAGACAGGACATTACTTTATTCATCCGTAAACACGCGAGGCAGCCACGGACAGCGATATAGCAAGAACTAAACTAGCAAAGTTTAGTTCGCTTACTAGACTTATATTTTAAAAGCCGTATAGTCTGTACCTACTGCATTTCATTTATTGCCCCCCCCCCCCTCAAAGCAAAGAAATGAACAGTCATTTGGCAGAGCTTTCTCGTTAGGGTAGGGGTTCCAAGTAATATCTAATAATAAGAGGCTTTTGTTTGGATAGATTGACTTTCCGTTATTTATCCTCTATCCTATGTAACTCAACAGTCAGTATTCTCAGTATTCGTTGAGTACTTAAACGTTTTACGTAAATAGTTGTATATAACTTTATTATACAATATAATAATCCTGGTGGGATGACAAGAAACTTGTCTAACAAACGATTATCCTAATCCCTCAGCGATTTATTGTTTGAGCCCTGAAGAAAAATCTCATGGGTGCAATAATGAGGTCAAATGGGTTGAAAAACGAGTCAAATAAATTGCCTACAAGACCGGGCAACTAAAATAGGCCTATGAGAGGTCAAATATACGTAATCAATCGTTTGAAATTTGAAATTTGATTTTGAATCAATCGTCATTTGTTACATTCAATCGCTTTGCGATTAAAAAATCTCTTCCGATGTTTTTATATGAAAATTGGTCGGCTAGTGCCATTGAATGACGATACCACACATACCGTTGACACAAGGCTTGGTGACAATCCTCAAAACCACCGCCACAAATCATCTGCGAGATGATATTTGATCCGACTCGCCTTCCTTTGTTGTGAATAGGCTTTACATTGGTAAATACGATTTGTTCAATTCCAATTTCCATAATTGGTAAACCAATGGTGGTTTCCTGATTCCTGAAGCGTAAACTTTTAGGATACGAAGTATCAATTTCATGCGCCCATTATTTGACGTCTCTAACCTTTATTGTATTTATTAGGTCATATTACTATACTGCCCACTGTGAAGAAGATTTCAAAACCTTTTTCTACCTACCTTAGAAGAGTGAAGATCCGATACGGTCATATCCAAAAATTCTTTCGTGGGTCCTCGTTGACGAAAGCAAATATCTATGATCATTTTAATGATCAATCCTTTGTATATTTGCACCAATCGCCATCAAAGCCCCGCGAGGGCTGATATATTATATTTGCACCATGTCTCCGTGAGGTACTGTTGTAGTCAAAGCCCCGCGAGGGCTGATATATATTTGCACCATTTCTCCGTGAGGGACGGTTGTAATCAAAGCCCCGCGAGGGCTGATATATATTTGCACCATCTTTTCCGTGAGGGACGGTTGTAATCAAAGCCCCGCGAGGGCCGATATATATTTGCACCATTTCCCTGCGAGCGACAGCTGCGCGAGGGATGTTTGTAACTAGAAATAAGTAGGGCCTGCCAAAAAATGCTTAAGAGACACCCTGCGAGGGTGGATTTGACCTGGCTAACCCCTGCGAGGAGTAATGGCCACATTTATGTATTCTGCTTCGAGCAAGAATACACCTTAGTGCTAATATAAAATTAGCAGTAAATAATCATTTAAATAATATAGCAATTAACAAGGTCCTTTAACTTATTTTCCAATGTTAGCGACAACTGTCCAGGATGAATTAATAAGAATTGATTTGACAATGGTAATTAATTATTATGTTTATATAAAAAAGAACTAACTATTTAATAAATTCATAATTCAAATCAATTCACTAAATTTTAAAATGAACTTCGATTCATTTTTATTTTTGTTCATGCAATCGATGTAACATTTAGTTGCTTTATATCCGTTAACATTCCTTACGAACGCAACCATACCGTCGTAGGACGTTATATTTAATTGAACAAAATAATCTCCACTCACCCGCAATTTTTTACTTTTTGTCAAGGTGTACAAGTTTATAATATTATTCTAAAACGTTAGAAGTGAATTGTAAATCCTTTGAAATAAATGTATCTAAATCTAATTTATATTAAGGTATCTCGATAATTATTATACGATAACCCTTTCAGCACAAGTTCAGTAAACCAAAGAATTTAATTGTAAAATTTTGGTACTTACTCGTTTAAACAAAAAAGTTGCATCATTTGAAACATAGGAAACGTAATTTTCAATCAAATTAGCCGTGTGTAATATGTAGACATCGGATTATATGCACTAACAAAATGCCAAAATATGCATGCAAATATGCACTAAAAAAGGCCGAAATATGCACTAAAAACGACTGATATGCCTAAAATATGCACAATACAAAATCATAAAAACCTTTATTTTTATAAATTTAAATCAAAGATTGTACAAAAACAGTGAAATTTTCTTGAAATTAAGTATAGTTTTTGTGCCAATATACAATTAAGCATTTTTACCAAATTTTCGAGCGCAGATTTGTGACGTTTATCACCCGCGAGCCCAGTGTTGCCACTTTAGACTTTTCCCGGCTAAATCTAGCCCTTTTTTGGAATTCAACCCGTGTTTTAAGTTTTTAGCCCCAAAAGGGTAATCTAGCCCTATTTTGAATGGCTCATAATTTACTTAAAATGGAGCCCAGTTTGTAATTTTTTGCCATTTTACCATGCCAAAATAGGTTTTTTTTTACTCGTTCTGATTGGCTAATAAAGGTTAGTCGACCAATCAAAACTCCCGCTACTTAACGAAATATGCACGATTGGGGAAAAAGGCTAAAATATGCACTAACGCCGTAATTGGAGAGTTTTATGCATTTGCATATGCAAATATGCAAATGCATATAATCCGATGTCTAGTAATATGTATATTTTCACATAAAAACGGATCAGAATAATACTCATAAAAAGACACGTATAGACTACGGATAGTTTTGAATGTGTGGTACATTCATGGTACGTATCTACTATACATGAGCGAATTCCATCATTATTCAGTTGAGCTGTAACTCCCGTACGATTTATAAAATAATATCACAACATGTTCTGACATGTCGTGACTTCTTGGAGCTGACTCATCTCGTTCGATAATTTTTAGTAATAAACTATTATAGGAATTCCGAACCGTTCCTAGCGATAACGACAATGTAATAAAGTCGTAGCAATGGATTGTATGCCTGTAAAGCTTTGAGTTGGCTCATATCCATACTAAGTAGGTATTAATTGTAATTTTTCCAAGAAAAATTCACTTGTAACCTTGTAATAAAAACACATTATTAAAAATGAAATAAATAATTAAAAATATCTATATACAAGAGAGGGTATTTGATATATCTAGTAATATCAAATAATCACAAAAGTAATATTAACGATTCGAGTAAAGCCGAACGGTAACACCGTTAAAATAGCTTTACTCACAGTATTAAAAATTCAAATATTAATTAGTACATATTGCATAATGAAATATTTCAAAAGAAAAATTACTATTTCAAGTAAAATGTAGCGGTTGTATCGTTAATTTTAAATATCTTTTTTCATGCTATTAAGTATTTAAGCATATTGAAAAATAAACTATTGCTGAAGGATTCATTAAAAACCTCAGCATTTTAAATAAAGTCCAACGATTATACCGTTGACTTTAAAGATTTTTACTCATTTTTAAGTAAAATATTATTAGAATAGATCTAAAAATAACTCACTGTACCGATCCGACGGGATACATTTTTTAACACTTTTAGCACTTGCTTTAAGCAATACTTAATAGCACCAAGGTTGTAGTCTTGTAGACAACCTTCTCGCGGCGGAAGCTAGACGCCAATGAAAAAACATCCAGCGCCCGCACATTATCGTGCGCCCCGCCACCTGGTGGAGAGGTGTGCGAGAGAGATAGCATATATACAACGGAAAGAGAGGGCAAAATAGGCGGAAAAAGCTAGGTACCTTCTCAATGAAGTAAGCTTCAAATTACGGTCAAGTGTTTAATAAATAGATTTATTTTGATGCGATTTTATTTGGTAATAACGATACCTTAAATTTCGTTTAGTATTGCAACTAAATCTAAACAACACGCTATTATTTATATTTTTTACTTCGAACGATATCAATGATGTTTTCTAAGTAACTAATAAGACTACAAAAAATTGACCTATACTACATTTATTGGCATCGTTTGTAGTTTTTGAACAAGTGTTATTTATTTTTTAAAATCTTGTTATTGTGACCTTCTTGCAATAATTTGAGATAAAACAACGCAAATAAAGAATTTTCTTGCCACTACAATAAACTACAATCAATTTGGAACCCATTCCAAAACTAATCAACACGCTATTATTTATATTTTTTACTTCGAACGATATCAATGATGTTTTCTAAGTAACTAATAAGACTACAAAAAATTGACCTATACTACATTTATTAGCATCGTTTGTAGGTAAAATAGGCTGAAAAAAAGTAAGGTTTTTTTTAAAGCGGGTTCCAGCGTGACGGAGCTCTCAGGCTGTAGTGTGAGCCGGTTGTATTGCAAGAAGCATATGCTTGCGCGCTGGACAGTAATTATTAGGCACAAATACGTTAGATATATATTAGAACAGTGAATGAGGCACGAAAGAGTTACCGGCCACGGTGCAGGTGGCGGAAGATGTCGTACAAGCCGTTGAAGTCGGGGCGGACATCGGGCTGCTCGCTCCAGCACTGGCGCATCACGTTCACCGCCTCGGGCGGCGCGGCGCCCATCGACACCGACGGCCGGATCAGTGGAGGAGGCCGGCACAATTTCTCAATTATCTCTGAAATATGTATTTATCAATTTCACATTAGAAACTATCAATAGTACCAAACTAAAATGTATTTACAATTTATTGATTATTATTTTAAGCTTAGATTGTTAAGTGTTATTCTTATAACAACACTGGCCGCTCTTCCGGCTTCTCAAGAACCACACAGACGCGTCACCTGGTTTTAAGCGATTCACGCGGCCCACGAGCATCCGCTCCACTGGGAAGTGGATTTGTTGGATTTGCTGCTCAAAAAAGTCGGATGAAATATTTTAAGGAATGGATCAATTTGGTGTTTTTTTTAGGTGTCACCATAAAAAATTATGTTTTCCGATAGATTTTTTGTGGTTTTACACTGATAGTGGCACATCTACCAGGTAAAAGCAATGTGCAGAATGTCAAAATAAAAAACCCAAAGTATTGTAGTCAACGCAAGCGAAGCCGAGTTTTTATGCAAGTCATTTTTTTTTTCTTGACACTACACGTTATAGAGGTTCTGGACGTTCGCCTAGTCATAGTTTGTACTAACTTTCTAATTTAAAAATAATATGAGTGTAGATGAACTAACCTTCTGGTGTCAACGCTAACATACAATAAGGTTCTCCTCGCACAATAACTTCTTGCATTATAATAGCAAATGAAAAAACATCCCCAGCTTGAGTGCCCTGCGCCGTTTCACCGGCCCTCAGCAACTCTGGAGCGGACCATAACAAATCTGAAAAACGTAGGAGCCTTTTTCAAGTAAATATATAATATGTATGTTGTCTGGTGTCGCCCAGTGAACCAGCGCTATCTCGACCATATCGGTATAGCATAATATGCTAAGTGGCCTTACCTTTTAGGTCGCCAGTCGCCACACAAATTATATTCTTAGTTTAAATTTTAATGCTTGTTATTTTTATAGTCTTTAAGAGTGCATTTTCTTCATATTAATAATATAATAATATTAATAATATAGTTATGAAATCTCTAAAACTTCTTGGATTTATATGGAGGAATTGCAAAATGTTTACCTTAAACCTTAAACCTTAAACCCTTAAAAATTGTATACTGTTCATTAGTAAGATCTCTCTTGGAATATTGTTCACCAGTCTGGAATCCATCTTATCGATGTCATATAAAGAGACTTGAGTCTGTCCAGAAAAAATTTCTTTATCTACTTACTGTTCATAAACAAAAACTTAAATCTTTAAAATCATACGACCTCAGATTAAACTTTTTTAAAATGGAAAGTCTTAAACATTGGAGATGGATGGCAGATCAAATGTTGTTATACAAAATTGTTACTAATTTGTACATTTGTCCTAATCTTCTATCAAAAATTAATATATCTGTTCCGAGGAGATACTCTAGGAAAACCAATGTATTTTTTGTCAAAAGATATAGAACCAATTTAGGCTTCAACAGCGTCATTGCTAGAGTTTGTCGGGAACATAATAGATTATTTAATAGTACAAAGGTTAACATCAACTTCCTTTAGTTTGTTTGCATATAAAAACGTTTTACAGAAAAATTATACTGATGAGAATAATGTTTTCTGATTAGAATTTACACTACGATTAGAAGCTATAATTTGATACAACTCAAAAACGCATGTTGTATTTGCCTGTAATTGGATCTACATCTTGCTATGCATGCTAATTATGTCACATACTCAAAATATATTATAAATATAAAATGTACATCTGTTGGCAAATCAAATAAATAAAATAAAATAAAATAAATTTTGGCATTGTTGTTTTTTTCTGTGGTAGTGGTAATTTGGTGTGCCTAATAAGTAATAACTTTACCTACTTTATTCTTTTTTATTTTTTAAAAATATGTAAGTAGATTTCTTTCATTAGGTATATCGTATAAAAAATAATATTACCGCGGGCCGTCCTCAAAGGCACAGGTAGCGACTGGGAGTGCGCGAACGCCGACACGCCGTAGTCCGTGACGCGCAGCACCCAGCGCGAGTCGACGACGCAGTTGCGCGACGTGAGGCGGCCGTGCACGCGCAGCGCCGAGCCGTGCAGGTAGCGCATGCCGCGCACCAGGTCCGTGAGCAAAGACAGGCGGAACGTCCAGTCCAGGCGGATGTCGTCCGCCACCAGCACGTCCTCCAGCGAGCCGCGGCTGCACAGCTCGAACACCAGCGCCGGCCGCATCTCGCACAGGCCCCCTGACGGAAACGTTCAAATACACCATCATTAACTAATTGTTACGATGACGTTTTTCGTAATTAAGTACTTTGTCATTCGATTATAAAGCTATTTGTATTTCGCGTAATATTTTAGGGTAGCTTTGTGGTATTGTAACACCTAAAATATCTAATAAGAAAAACGAATATCAGTTACCGATGAATGGATTCAAGTTCTCGTGGCGTAAACTTTGCATGACCAAAAGTATATCTATCGCTTTTCGTTTCAGTTCTAGGACAGTAGTTGGAAAATATTTCATGTGAACGGGATCTCCCTGTAAAATTTATAATAATTATTAATTTGAATAAAATCAAAATAATCAACGAAGTACTTGGATGCAATCGCATAGATAAAGACCTTGTAGCGGATTCGGCCGTCGGGCGGGAGGCGCGAGACGCTACACGTGGAGGAAGGCGCCGAGGGAGCCGTCGGGCGCTTCAACAGGTCCGGTTTGTCGGGCTCCGGCCCGTTCAAGTCGTGCAGCTGCTGCAACCACGACAACATGGTCTCCATTCCTTCGCCCACTCTGCGTTGTTCATCGGCGGGAAATTGAAAGTCGGCAGCCGCTAAAATAACCGCTGCTCGGGGACGGCGCTGCATTCGCTTGGCGAGCGTCCGCCGCGTCGTGAAGATCGTGAGGCTGACGGCGCCCAGGGCGATCGCCGCCGCGCCGGCTATGCACAGCATACCCGCTGTCGCTGTTGAGCTTTTTATAGAAATTATTGACATATCGTACATTTCTTCGACGCGTTGTGCGACGTGTTCTTTCCACCAAACATCTACATCGACCGTCCTCTCCCATGACACATCGGTCTCCCATATCTTGCTGTAATCTTCAGACTCTTTTGATTTCGTTACGAATTGTGTGATACGTACCCACATTGGTATTCCGTTTACTGATTTGCTTTCATACAATTGGAAGATGTTTTCTATATTGTAATTTTTACCAGAATAATATAACCTTAAAGTATCGATGGTGTTGTTGTATGTGTTATTCGATTCGTAATAATCGATGTCGACAAGAATAATAGCTTTGAGATATTTAACGGAATCTAAACCATATAAATAAGAAGAAATTGTGTCATTATTTTTAATAACATATTGATTTTTATTAACAAATTCACTTTTAGATTGAGACAAATTCAACGTATTAGAAGCTATGGATGAAGGTTTATCGCGTAAAATATTAGTATTATTTTTATGAAGAGAGCCTATGATACTCTCGCTCGTCGGCGACGACAAAGTTTTCTCATATGGGTCGAGGTCAGATGTAGCATTAGCGATGTTCAAAGTTTGAGTGGATAATGGAACCTCTTGTCTCGCGACATTATAAGAGTCTATAATATGCAGAATTATCAGCATCGGAGCAATATTTCCACGCTTATTTTTCGATCGATCCTTACAAATCACCGATACTGGAACAAAAAATAGATATTGAAACGAATTTCTTATTTTATTTCGTCGAACTTTTTGCACGTGTGATACATTTAATATTTTTGACGTAAACTCACCATGAAAATTGTTAATTCCTTCCACATCGAGCGACGTTCGGTGTACCTGCACACCGGCGGCGAGTAGAGCTGTTTCTATTCGGTCTATGGCCTTCTTACATTCCGTGGAGACAGCCGCGTCGGGCTCCAGACGCGCTCGCCTCCAGTGCAAACGACGGGCCAGCACGGCCAGAACGGAGGCGCGCGCATGCGGCGCCGCGCAGGCCGCCGGCGGCGCGAGGCGCAGCGCGCGGGCCGCGGCCGACGCGGCGGCGCAGGCCTCGCCCCCGGGCCAGCCTACGTACACGCACATCCCTCCAGCGCCCAATGTAGCCAGGGAATTGCGCGTTATCGTACGACTCGAGTTCTCGCCGCACGTATCTAACAATAAAAATCCATATACTTAAGTATAAAATAACAGTGAAGAATAAAATATAAGTACTCCGAAATCAGCGATTTTGTGTCGTCATAACGTCATAGGTTCAGAAGCAGTTTCTACAGGGAGGAGCCGGAAAGAAACGTTCACAGTTGCATGAAATACATATAGTTCACGTTTAGTTCATTAATTCACACATACCGTCGAAAGGCAGAATACGAAACGGACGTGAGAGCAGATCGTCGCGTAGCGTTGTAGCGGCGTAGCTGCGGAGATTGTGCTCAGAGAAGAGTTGCGGATCGGCAAGAGGGCATGCGGAACGAAGTATAATCAGGAGCGGAGCTTCGGGCGTCGGAGCCGGAGCCGCGAGCACGAGCAGCGCGGCGAGCAGCGCGGCGAGCAGCGCGGCGAGCGGCGCGGCCGGTAGCGCTAGCGAGGCACGACAGCGAGGCGAGAGGCGGGCGCGCATGGCGCGGCGTCAGGGGCCGGCCGCCATGCGCGTGCCGCCCGCGCGCTTCGCTGCACCGATTACACGCTCGCCTGACCGCGCCGGATCAAACGGATCTCTCCTAGGCCGCAAATAATTCGATCGATATAACAGCAGCTCATTCTTGTGTTTATAGGATCTTCGTTTACGACATGGTGTAAATTAAGATTCATAACGTAAAAATAATTTCATATGTCACAAAACATACAAGTAGCATAAAAAAAATTTTTTTGCTAATACATGGTAACTAGACTTAACTACAGCAAGATGTCAAAAAATATAATAGTCCATCATGTATTGTTTAGCTTAGTATTAAGAATGCAAATATGAAAAATTTCATTAAATTCAACTAAATCCATAGTAAAATTAAGTCTCATTACAATTAATTGGAAGATCATTCCATATCTACTAAAAGATTTCAATCTACACGTATACATATAAAATTTAACATCATTTGATCAAAAAATTATTTTTGGCTATACAGGGTTACTTGTAACTGGACGTATTCCCGTCAAGAATAGATCGGGGAGCTCAAATGCAACAAATTTATATATTATGTACTAGATTTCCGCCCGCGGCTTCGCCCGCGTTTTCAAAGGAAAGCATAGTTCCCGTTCCCGTGGGATTTCCGGGATAAAACCTATCCTATGTGTTAATCCAAGTTACCCTCTATATGTGTGCTAAATTTCATTGTAATCGGTTCAGTAGTTTTTACGTGAAAGGGGGCGTCCATAAATTACGTGAGTTGTTTTAGGGGGGGAGGGGGTCGAGTAAATATCTCATCTAACCTTACGTTGGGGAGAGGGGGGGTGTCGGCAAATATCACGCATTTTTTTTTAAATTGAAACAAAACAAATTAATTACTCTTTTGGTCCATTTAATCCAAATAACATGCTTAAGATTTTAAGGTTACGGTTAAGATTTAAATATTCTATAACATTATTATAACTTTCAGCAATACATATTAACACGTTCACTGCGGCACCTAAAATGCCAAACTTACCGTTGTTGCGGCATGTCTTCCATACTTCACATCGGCAAGTTCACCACTGTGCGTCATGAGCCATTTTTATCACATCGCACCTTCTGACTTTGAAGGTTAATAATTTCATGAAATTTCAAGATATTTCAAAAAATTTTTTTTCAGATAATAGTATATAATTATAGTCTAGTATATACCGCATAAATAGCTTTTAGTTTGACCCAATAGTTTAAAAGATATGAGGGAAACTGTAAACCCCTGATTTTGTGAAAAATTATTTGCCATCCCGCACCGCGTTGATACGGCATGTTTACAGTAATAGCGATGGGAAACACTGTAAAACAAAACATCGATATCGATATAAATCAATTTTGTATATTTCAGTCTGTTTGTTAACAGATAACGAGATCGTCGATACAAAAAAAAACACTTATAAAACAAGGTACTTGATAGAGTACTATCAGGAAATTGTTCAGTAACTTTTGTTTTAATTTGTTAAGTAACTTTTGTTTTAATGTTTTATATTATTTTCACAACTGTCATCACATATTTTTTGCATTTATGCTACGAAATAAAAGAAAGTAAAAAAACTAAAGCCTTTATGGTATCATTGTCATTTAAAAATTTGATAACGACGCGTGGGGTCCTGGTGCATCACTATGCGAGACTGACACGCGGCGCGCTCGCAGTACAGTGCGGCATGAGGTGCTTGTCCATGGCAAAATATTTGACATGCCGCACACAAAAGAAACGGTTTCTTTTCTATGCGTGTGTCCAATATTTTGCCATACGATTTTTAAACGAAATTGAGTCCTACTTCAAACTGTGATCACAAAAATATATTTGTCTCTTTTCTAGTCATTGATTAACATATAAAAAACCTCGCCGCACCACGGTGAAAACTGCGATTTTGGGCGCCGCACTGTGGTGTAGTCGCTGATGGCCCGATACTGGACATGCCGCAGTGAACGTGTTAATTACTATTTTTAACTAGTCGTAAACAAAAGCACGAAGCATTTTTTTTTTCTTTTTACAATGACAAATAAACAAAAGAAACCCACATTTTGAAAAATCTCACGTGAGATGGGGGGATGGGGGAGGGGGTTCAATAAAATCTCATGATATCTCACCAGAGGGGGAGGGAGGGTCAAAAAATGGACAAAAACACCTCACGTAATTTATGGACGCTCCCAAAGAGTAACAAACATCCATACATCCATATATCCATACTTACAAACTTTCGCCTTTTTAATATCTAGTATTAAGATAAGATATCCGAAAGTTAACGGTTTTCGATTTATATTTAACTTTGTGATTTTTGAAAAAATATCAACTTCACTTGATCGACCAGGAAAACTCACTACAAACAGACTCAACAGACTCAAAGTAACACTCGAAGATCTTTTATTAATGAAACGAATTTTAGGAAAGAAAATAGTTTCATTAGTTCTTTACCCGGTCGTATGAATTTTTCGAAAATCTTTGAATGCAGTGAAAACTAAAGGAATGTTTCCTTTCGGCCAAATTAACTATCTCTAGTATCCCATGTACTTTCCCACAAGGGTCCATAAGAAAACTTCCTCACTGTACCTAATAAAAACTTAACGATTTAATCTACAGCATCGGCTCGTGCTCCGGCATATCTTCTTATATATAAAAACTAGCGACCCGCCCCGGCTTCGCACGGGTGCAATGCTGATACTAAATACACTATAGAAAAACTTTTAACGTTGTATATAAAAACATAGCGGCCCGGCCGGCCGGTACCGCCGCAAACGGTACGTCCCGCAATTTTGCACGCCTCATAAGCGAAGCGTTGAGGTGGGTACTACTGTCACTTCGCGCAAAACATCTGATTTTTCAAACTTAAAATGTCTTTATGTATCATACATTGCACTTGTAAGATAATACATACACACACATATTAAGAAAAAACACTATTTTTAACGTTCATGATATTTTTGATGTCATTTTTGTTATTTAAACTAGTTAAAAAACAGTTTAAAAAAGTTCTGTCTTGGACGTCCGTGTGTCTGTATGTGCGGATCCTTTTTCTTGTTAACACGATAGCGACCGAAATACTTTACTAATCGAGTCTTTTTTTTTCTCTTACGCTTGAGTATGCTCAGGAATAGAACCCTTTCATTTTTCAGGGTCTGATTCGATGTGGTTTAATTGTTATTAAATAAACAAAAATAATAATTAATAAATATTTATTAAAAAAAAATTATGAGGCGTGCACTTTTGGATTTTCCAAATTATTTAAATCTGTAATATCTTCGAAAATATTCACTTAAATCATACGGTGTAAAGGGCCATGTAGATCTATATTAAATGAACAATGTATTCAAGGTATTTAATTGGTTAAGGATTAATGCTGTTTTGGTTTAAATCGCTTCGAAAATTAGCCATTATTTGTCGTAAAAAGTAAATGACAAAAAAAAGTTATTGTGGGTTATCCATAAGAGATAGACATATGCCATCGCGGACTTTTCTGTAGACCTTTTCAATGTGTACAATACTTAGTACATTATTTTGATAAAACTCGTAGGGTTCAGCCTGCGTTTGCAATGTAAGCGGAAAAAATGTAATTATTTACGACATAACATTAGAAACCTCAAAAATAACAGTACTTCTCCACTATTTAATGGATGTTAATATACATATAAACCTTCCTCTTGAATCACTCTATCTATTAAAAAAAACCGCATCAAAATCCGTTGCTTAGTTTCAAAGATTTAAGCGTACAAAGGGACATAGGGACATAGGGAAATAGGGACAGAGAATGCGACTTTGTTTTATACTATGTAGTGATGATGAATCGCAAAATGTGTTGGTAAGCGCATAACTCGAGAACGGCTGAACCGATTTCGATAATTCTTTTTTTATTATATTCCTTGAAGTACGAGGATGGTTTTTATGTAGAGAAAACGTAAATATGTACCACGGGCGAAGCCGGGGCGGACCGCTAGTCTTCAATAAAGTATATCCTCCCGTCGGCCGTCACTGATGATATTCTACACCTAACGTAGAGTTACTTGCAAGAGCATCGTTACGTTGTAGTACAATAACAACAATAGGAGCTGCAAGCAAATATATACTTCACATCAAACAAATCGAAACACCTCAAAGTTCATGTTTTGATAAGGATTATCAGAAAATGTGCATGTTTAAAAATAATTAATGTTAAACGTCATTTTATAATGAATAGTATGAGGTTTTATCATGGTTTTGTTAATGTTCAAAATTCAAATTAAGTTCAAATATTATTTTATTTTATATGTATAAGAACATAACAGTCATACATGCTTTCATAAAATTCATAAAGACCACATTATAGGATATACAATATATAAAATACATAAAACAATAAAAACTAGTGTTTCGATTTTTTTGACGAGTAGGTACTTAACTACTTACCTAGTTTATATTTTCAATGTTGTTCAAAAAATGAAGCCAAGTATTGTAATAAATAAATATTTTAGTCACAAATAAATAGTAAAATTCAAAATGCCTCTCCTAGATGAAAAGAGTACTGTAGGGGAAGTTGGAAACTCGAACACGAAATGAGGTCAAGCAACACGTTGTAAATATCGGCGCCGGACAGAGGCGAGGTCCGGACGGGGTACCTGGCAGGAGCGGCACACGGCAGCGCAGAGGCGCGCGACGCATCGGGTCGGCGACGCGGTCGCTCGCGGGCCGGCGGCTCAACGCACGCGGCCGGCAGCGGGCGCGCCGCGGCAGCTGCGGTGGCGGCGGGCTGCCGAGTGCCGCCCGCCGCCGCCGCCGGCGAGCCCGCGCGCCGCGCCTGCGCCCGCCGCCGCCGCTCCGCACACGCCGCACTGCCCACTATCAACGAACGGCCAAACTCCCGGTTTCTAGAACCGATATACCAATAACAATAATTACGTAATATAATTGAAGCTTCACACAGAACCCTCGGTCCGCCAACTACGGCTACGGTACATACTTATACATTTATATTTTAACGACATTTTTTTTTTGTTAAAATATATAATATTACAAGGAGCGATCTGTAGTGAATGGGCCATTAGCTCGTTGGTCATTTTTAAACCTCTGAAGATTTATTTTTAAGGCTAAAATTAAAAGACCCACTGAAATGAAAAGAAGCTTCTTGCCAACTAAAAAAACACACAAAAAATTAAAATAATTTGGAAAATCCAAAAGTGCACGCCTCATAATTTTTTTTTAATAAATATTTATTAATTATTATTTTTGTTTATTTAATAACAATTAAACCACATCGAATCAGACCCTGAAAAATGAAAGGGTTCTATTCCTGAGCATACTCAAGCGTAAGAGAAAAAAAAAGACTCTTTTAGTAAAGTATTTCGGTCGCTATCGTGTTAACAAGAAAAAGGATCCGCACATATACAGACACACGGACGTCCAAGACAGAACTTTTTTAAACTGTTTTATAACTAGTTTAAATAACAAAAATGACATCAAAAATATCATGAACGTTAAAAATAGTGTTTTTTCTTAATATGTGTGTGTATGTATTATCTTACAAGTGCAATGTATGATACATAAAGACATTTTAAGTTTGAAAAATCAGATGTTTTGCGCGAAGTGACAGTAGTACCCACCTCAACGCTTCGCTTATGAGGCGTGCAATAAAAGTGAAACTGTTCGAACGGTTCCGAACACTGCTTTGTGTAGCGCATGTCGCGTGACGGTCGGCTGCCGAGTAGGTAACCTACTCGGCAGCCGCGATACACGCGACAAATGTGAAATGAGACAAACAAACACACTTTCTTAATTATTTTATGTATTAGCATTGAAAAAATAGCTGTATTATTTTCAAGATATAGCCCGCCAAAGTCATGGTCATGGTCCCCCTTCAAATTAATCACGTAAATAAACTTGTGTGGAAACTGGAAACTCTTAATTGAAATTGTTTCGGGTATCTTGTGATCAATTGAGACTGTCAATAAAATAAAAGCTGCACTGTATCTCATAAACCGTGATAGCTAGAAAGCTGAAATTCAAATTTAATTTCCTGCATGCTCGCCTGGTCTCGGTCTCACTGCACCACACTGCACGCAACGAATTTTTTCCCGCGCGGATTTTATCCCCATGAATGAATCTTTAATCTTATGGACGTTTCCGCACAGGCGGTAAAAAAATCTCACGGAAAATAGTTCTGTGATTTTATGCAATTACCGACAGAACGACATCTATGAGTGATAGTACGTATTAGGACAACGCTCGGAGCCCGCAGCCGATCACAGCCAACGGCCAGCGTTCACAAATAGTTGCTTCTGCATCCGCTGGGTGGCGCCCCACGTTCACTCAAACCACTAAGGAAACGTTACTACGAGGGTTTTTTTTGAGGATATTGTCGACTTACTCCATGACGTGACGGTATTGCCATGATGAAGTTATTTTACTCTCAACGCGCCTTAAAAAGTTTATAAAGGTAGTTTACAAATAATTTGGAAAATCCAAAAGTGCACGCCTCATAATTTTTTTTAATAATTATTTATTAAATATTATTTTTGTTTATTTAATAACAATTAAACCACATCGAATCAGACCCTGAAAAATGAAAGGGTTCTATTCCAGAGCATACTCAAGCGTAAGAGAAAAAAAAAAGACTCGATTAGTAAAGTAGGTATTTCGGTCGCTATCGTGTTAACAAGAAAATCCTCCGCACATACAGACACACGGACGTCCAAGACAGAACTTTTTTAAACTATTTTTTAACTAGTTTAAATAACAAAAATGACATCAAAAATATCATGAATGTTAAAAATAGTGTTTTTTCTTAATATGTGTGTGTATGTATTATCTTACAAGTGCAATGTATGATACATAAAGACATTTTAAGTTTGAAAAATCAGATGTTTTGCGCGAAGTGACAGTAGTACCCACCTCAACGCTTCGCTTATGAGGCGTGCAATAAGTTTATATTTAAATTATCTAAAAGTAACAATTACCCAAATTTCTCAAAAAAAAACCTTCAATTTTTTACCAGTAGTAAACTCAACAAAAATTATTCTTTACTACCTAAGTATAGCTATCTTTAATCTTACTATCCTGAAATGAAATGAATAAAATTAAAAATAAGAAAAGAAAAGCAGTATTTTTGTGGCAAAAGGCCCAGACTCTGCATAGGCTTCTGCATATGCTTATGCTTTATGTTTGCGTATGCTTTATAGAGCAGGCTCCAAGGAGATGTTCGTTTGCAAAAATAGCGGACCTAAATCTGACTTCTGATATATATTGTATAGATCCCAGACATCCTATAGACAGATGTTGCCAACCAGTTTTGTGGTCCCCCTCCCCGCACCCCGGTAATTAAATATGGCATACAAAGAAAAAAATAAAAATTTCCAAAACATGCCGTGTGGGGTATTAAATGAAAGAGCTTATTGAGTAGATCACGAATATATAGCATACTATAACATTTCTTACACTTTCTCTAAGATTTTTTAGAAAATTTACGAAAATGCTCCATTTTTGAGTTAACTTTAAACCACTATAGATTGAAAACTCATGAATATATTTTTTAAATTATTATTTTAAATAATTAACAATAGTCCATTGTTGACAATAGTTCGTAATAAGTGAGCTATATGTATGTGGTGGATTTGATGACCCCACAAAATGTTTTAAATTGCAAGGCGCAACTTTCACTGAAGTTACCGATTTGAAATCTAATCACACAGAGGCTGATTCAAGAATGTTCTGCCATATTTTTCATTCTGTCAAACACAACGACAGTGCAAAGATAATTATTCTAAGCCCTGACACTGATATTTTTGGCATAAACTTGAAAATATACCTACTCGCCATCTTTGAATGCTCCCCCCACTCCCCCATGCAACTATTTCACTGTACGAACTATTGAATCGTAAACAATGGACTATTGTAATTATTTAAAATAATAATTTAAAAAATATATTCATGAGTTTTCAATCTATAGTGGTTTAAAGTTAACTCAAAAATGGAACATTTTCGTAAATTTTCTAAAAAATCTTAGAGAAAGTGTAAGAAATGTTATAGTATGCTATATATTCGTGATCTACTCAATAAGTTCTTTCCTTTGATACCCCACACGGCATGTTTTGGACATTATAATTTTTTTCTTTGTATGCCATATTTAATTACCGGGGTGCGGGGAGGGGGACCACAAAACTGGTTGGCAACATCTGTCTATAGGATGTCTGGGATCTATACAATATATATCAGAAGTCAGAATTAGGTCCGCTATTTTTGCAAACGAACATCTCCTTGGAGCCTGCTCTATAATAATTATTTTCGTCTCGAGAGTATGACAGCGCTGATTTTTAGTCGGGCATTCAGAGTTGTCTGTTGTCTTACCTGTTCTATCCTTTAAGCTCTTTGTAAATGGTGAATTTATACCATTGGTTCTCGAATGGCGACGACCGCGACCTATCAAAGTGCAGGCGGGGAGCCGTTATGGAAATCTTCGGGCTATCACCTATGTCCTGCAGTGGACGTCCTGAAAGGCTGCAACGAACGGACGAACGATATGAACTATACCAATGGTACAAGTGAACGGCCTTTGCCTGCTTTTAGAAAACTAAATGTGAAAACAAGTGGAACAATTCATTATAATGTTAAAATATTTTACGTAACGTTTTAGTTTTATCTTTACTGTATTTTTGTTTTGGTGCCAAATAAATGGATCTGTATGTGTTTGTTGTGTGTTTTTATGCTACAACCCTCCATGGGTTTTTATCTTCCATATTATATCCCTTAATGTTGTAACAGTCTCTCTGAACTTATACGTTTTTTTACATAAGTTTTAAATTTAGCACTACTAAATTCTTTAATGCTATGAAGAATTCTGTTGTAAAAAAGTATACCTACCTTGGGCCATTAATGAATTTTGAACTTTAGCTAACCTGTAAAATGGCATTTCAATTATTTTATTTCTGTTCCTTGTGCCATAACAGTGTCTATCTCCTACTCTTGTGTGTAAGTCCGCGTTTTTGTGTACATATATAATACTAGCTGTCCGCCCCGGCTTCGCCCGTGGTACCTACGACGTATGTTTAAACTATCCTATCTCTCAAGTTGGATCGAACTGCACATGGTGTGCGAATTTTATTATAATCGGTTAAGTGGTTTAGGAGTCCATTGAGGACAAACATTGTGACACGAGATTTATATATATGTATTATTAAGTACATATTAAGATTATTAAATAATATATACTGTGATGGTACAGTGAGGGTAGGGTAGTAGGATACCAGTATTCTTAAGGAGATCTCTTAGTGAGTCCAGAGCACGTAAATTATATATAGAGCGTATGGCTCTTTTCTGTAATATGCATAAATATAGTTTCTATATCTGCAGCCCTGCCCCATAGCAGAATTCCATAGGACATAATGCTATGAAAGTAGCTAAAATAAACCAATCTTGCCAAACATTCATCGGTGAGATGCCTTATTCTTCGAACTGCATATGCAGATAAACTGAGCTTAGCAGCGGTGGTGGCAACATGGGCCCCCCATTGCAGCTTCTCATCTAGTGTCAAACTAAGAAAAACAGTAGATTCCACAGGGCATAATACCTACCCGTTTAAAATAATATCCTTTTTCACCTTTTTTACATTTGGAAGGATAAATTCTACACAATTTGATTTTTTTTTGCATTTAATAATAAATTATTAGCATTGAACTAATTGGATATGCGTAAAAGAGCGGAGTTTACTTCGTCAACATTTGTGTCATGTCTATCCACATTAATACATATATTAATGAGGTGTCATCTGCAAACAGTACTATTTCACACATAATATCCTGCAAATAATAGGGTGGGTCATTAATATACACTAAGAAAACAAAAACGGTCCTAAGATCCTCCCTGCGGAACACTAATGTTAATCGGCGCAATTTTTCGGCGCAAGATTTCGCTCCATTAACAACAACGGTCTGTACCTTGTTCTGAAGATATGAAGCTATGAGATCCTGAGCTAAACCTTTAATACCATAAAAATTTAGTTTCCGTAATAGAGTGGAATGTTCTACACAGTCGAAAGCCTTAGAAAGGTCGCAGAATATCCCCAAAGCATTATTTGAATTTTCCCATGCTTTATACATAGGTAACTTACAATGAGGAAATTTCCAATGGGCCCTGGAGGGAAAGTACTTGAAATACTCAAGATAGAAAAAAATTCTGAAGGGAAACATTCCTTTATTTTTAAAAAGAAATAAAACTGCATTCAAAGATTTTCGAAAATTCAATTGTTTCGACCGGGAATCGAACTAACTAAAAATTAAAAAAAATAAAATTTGTTATTTTTTTATTCAAATCGATATAAATATTAAATAGGCCTTAAACTAGTATTATCTATACCATTATATCCGTAAAATATTCAATTTTTATTATTGAGTAGGTACTATAGGTACACATGGGCCTTGATCAACGTCTACGAAAAATGGTCCGTCTGTCACGTGAACACTGAACAACCAGTTATAACTTTCTCAAAGTAACACCTGAATATTTTTTATTAAAGACATGAATTTAAGGTAAGAAAATAATTTAATTGGTAATACTAATAAATAAATAATATTTAATTTTATTTTATTTTTATTGCACGCCTCATAAGCGAAGCGTTGAGGTGGGTACTACTATTAAGAAAAAACACTATTTTTAACATTCATGATATTTTTGATGTCATTTTTGTTATTTAAACTAGTTAAAAAACAGTTTAAAAAAGTTCTGCCTTGGACGTCCGTGTGTCTGTATGTGCGGAGGATTTTCTTGTTAACACGATAGCGACCGAAATACTTTACTAATCGAGTCTTTTTTTTTCTCTTACGCTTGAGTATGCTCAGGAATAGAACCCTTTCATTTTTCAGGGTCTGATTCGATGTGGTTTAATTGTTATTAAATAAACAAAAATAATAATTAATAAATAATTATTAAAAAAAATTATGAGGCGTGCACTTTTGGATTTATTTTTATTTATATTATAGGACATTATTACACAAATCGACCTAGTCCTACAGTAAGCTCAATAATTAAGGCTTGTGTTGTGGGTACTAGGCGACGATAAATATAATATTTAATAAATACATAATATATAGATAATAACACCCAGACGTAAGAACAAATAATTGAGTTCATCACACAAATATTTGCCCTGACCGGGGATCGAACCCGGGACCGTCGGCTCAGTAGGCAGTTAATTTACCACTGCGCCAACCGCGTCGTCAATTAAATGCACATATTTTATTTCTTAGATGTTTCTTTTGCATTAAAGTTTTATAGTAATTAGGACGTTTTAAACAGGTTTGACGTGCAAGACCGCAGTATTAAATTTCGATTAGGTACCTATTATTTTGCATTTTTCATTTGTTTTACTTGTAATAAGGGGTCTCATTTTGAACAATTTATTAGTTAAAAAGTGTTAAAATTAGTAACTTTTCTTTATGTTGACATAGAGTTAATGATACAATAAAAAATGTTCAATTCCATGATATTCTATTTTTTATCTTATATCTAAGAGCAAATATTTTAACGAAAAATTAGGAATTAATTATCTTTAACATTATTTAAATCGATTTTAATTGTAATAAAATAATAAATTTCAATTTTTTTTTCAGTTAGTTCGATTCCCGGTCGAAGTAAGAATTTTTTCGAAAATCTATCTATCTATCTCTATATATCTTTTTAAAAATGAAGGAATGTTTCCTTTTAGCAAAATTCCCTATCTTCAGTATTTCAAGTACCTACTTTCCCGCCAGGGCCCATTGAAAAGTTCCTATTATTATAAATTATATTATTGTTAATTGTTTATTTTTTTATATATATGTACTATGAAGATACCATTTAAATTCTGAAACTACTATGTGCTACTATCGGAGTTTGAAATTCTTTTACAACCAGATTATTCCTGTGTTAGTCCAAAAAGTTAACTAGACCCTATACGGCTCGTGGTCCCGGCGGTTATTATTGCTACAGATTACCAATCAACACTAATAAATAATAATAGTTAAAAAAAACTAAAAAACACGCTTTTTATAGAAACCGAACTATAAAATGGAATAATTTTATCAAATTAGTGTATTGTCATCGTTCCTCAATAAATCTACAAAGTTTGAACGAAATCTGGCCGTTTAAAGTGGGTCAAAATCGCGCCCAAAGAAGTCGGTTACAAACATACAAACATACAGGTGAAGCTAATATAAAGCGTGTAAAAAAATATATATGGTCTGTGCCTTAGCTTAGAGCAATAATGGTTTAAAATGCTTAAAAGTCTGTGCAGATTAACAACTTTACAAGAAAATAAGTTCTTGGTTCTTTTTATATTCATCTTTTACGAACACTTTTTTTTCACGATATTTTATGAAAACTTGCCTTTTTATGTCACAAATATGTTGTATTTTTTTATTTTTTCAACAAATTTCGAAAAAGTATCCTAATTTTCAATCGAAAATTCACCCGTTAGCTTTTTTAAAAAAGTTGGTGAGTTTTCTGTTTGTTCTGTTTGTTGTGTCCGGTGTCCTGAGTATGGCTTCCTTTTTGGGCCACACTTAATTTATTTTTAACTAGGGGTCCGCCCCGGCTTCGCCCGTGGTACATATTTCGCAATAAAAGGTAGCCTATGACCTTTCTCGGGTATCAAAATATCTCCATACCAAATTTCATGCAAATTGGTTCAGCAGTTTAGGCGTGATTGAGTAACAGACAGACAGACAGAGTTACTTTCGCATTTATAATATTACTAAGGAATAGTAAGGAATTAAGGATTAGATACTTTTTATTATTAACCAAGAATTGATTTATAATGTTATTGTTGTGTGTTTCAACTTTCATCATCATAATAATATATTAATATTATGTTCCCACTAATAGGACCCGGGCCTCCAATGAGCTCTTTCTTTTCTTCTCATACATTAATTTTTATTTTTAGAGCAGATTCGACTATTAGCTATGCATGAACATGAGCACAGCGCCGCGGCGGGCGGGCGGTGCGCGGCGCGGGGCGCGGGCGGCGCGGCGGCGCGGGCGCGGCGGCCGGCGCGCGCCGCTCTCACGCCGACGCGATGCGCCGCGCGACACCCACGCGCAAAGCCGCACCGCACCACGCATGGCTGCTACCAAGAACGAGTACCAATTCGGTGAGTACGCTGACCACCACCCTTTGCTCGCTCTGGATCATTTCATTAATTACTGTTGATTATCTCACTTACAGTGTCGGCTAACTTTTACGGCCCGCGAGTGCTTATAGATTTGTTTAGGTAAATGGTTTTTGCACGGTGAGGTCGGGTAGTTTCTCTGTAAATTAAGTGTATAAATTCGATATTAGTTCCACCTCTTTAAACGCGGCTCCCCGTTGTGAAACTGGATTTTACTAAGATATTATTCTATTTTTTTCTGGAATTTTCTATAGTTTAATATTGACGACAAGAACAAAAGTTAATAATAACATTAGTCGTTAAAAATGTCTCGGCGAACTTTTGCCCCCGTTATCAGCAATGTAAACTGTTCGGAGGCGAGTTAAATCGACCAAACTGTCCCGATAGCGACGAGCTCCGCCACAAGCACATAGACACACACACACACACTCACTCGACATGTACACATTATATACACATACATAACAAGACCAGGTCTGCACATAATATAAATAAATTATAAATAAGCGCCAATAAAAGCTCGACAGGCTTTCCTAATCCGACGTGCGGCCTAATCGCTGCGCAGATAATGAACAGCTGATCGCCGATCAAGTTGTTTTGAGTGACATAACCTCGCCGTAGCATTGTTTTTCTTAGTGTTATTATGGCAGCCATCAGCATTTTCCTATACAGTGTACATTAATACCGTCGGGAGATTCTCTGTGAAATAAGAATTGAGGTCATAAAACCAGATTAATAGCATTTTAGTCCTTTTCCGAAAGATGTTGATTTTGAAGTGAAACTCACAGAACTAAAGACCCATGGAGGGTTGTCGCGTAAAAACTACAGCAGGCTGAGACTAATGGCAGAGAATAGAATAAACGCTAAGGAATAGAAACTGCTATCGCTAATTATTGACATATGCTCATGACATTTCAGTAATGGTTCGGTCACACTACCAACAACGACGACGACAACGACCAAAATTTCTATCCAGATAAAATTCTTCCAAAATAAAATATTAAAATTTCCCGACATACTGGTACTCGAAAAGAAAAAAATTTCGAGGTCAATTAATAAAAAAAATAGGTTTTTTGCGATTTTCGCCGAGACGGTAAGTTAATCGTATAATTACCTGGAACCAAAATTGTAGATCATAAAATTATCTATAAAAAACTTCCAATACATTTTTTTCTAGGAGCCACCGTTTCTACGAAAAATCTATTTTTTCATTCATTATTCTCAAAAATAAAAATTCCGATCACTATAACGACAGGAAATTTTAATATTTTATTTTTGAGTGTGTTTTTCACAATTTTGTTAAATTGCGACTAGATGAAAATTTCGTTTGTGGTCGTCTTCGTCGTTGGTAGGGTGAACAAATCCTTAGCGAAATATCGTACGTTTATGACAATTAGTATCGCTAGCGGATTCTATTCCATTGCGTTTTGACGTTTGGCTAAAGGGGCGACAGTTCTTTGGCATATTATGATATATTATGTAGTTATCTAAGTTACATATTATTATGTAATATTGACATGATTTTAAAAGAGCAACTATGGAGTTTCTTGCCGGTTCTTCTCCATAGATACTGCTTTCCGAATCGGTGGTAAATGTTAAAAATACTTATGTAATGACGATTCGAAAGTGCTACCTACTAAACAGATAGTAGTCTAATTGAATAAATGAATGTTTGAGTTTGAGTTTGAGTCTATTAGCACCCACTCTTTCAAGTAACTTTATTATAAACTTTGTAGCCAAGATAATCTTTATTTCTGAATTAAATATAGTTAGGTACCCATTGAGCATAACAATTGCGTACATTTGAAAAAATGCACGTTGCTAATTCAAAATGTAAACATAAATGTAAATTCAGCAGTATTACTGGCGCTGCCTGTACTGAACAATTGGGTAAATAATGTAAAGATCCTTTAATGAACCCAATCTTACAATTAGATCAATGTACATGTTTGCGATAAATTAGTTTGTTTATCGAGTCGAATTTGTACCAAACTAACTAAAGCAAAGGGCATGTTAATGTGTCGGTTCGGCTTAAAGGTTCGACAGTGTTGATAATCGTAGTCAATCGAAGGCTTTTACTTAATAAAACAAATACAACTAATTCGAATGGTAAGAAGTACATATTTCAAAACATGTCATGTGTAAGTGGGAATAATAAATCGCAATGTATCACGTCCGCGGGCCGCGGCGGCTGACGTGTCGCGGCGCGGGCGCACGGAACTCCATTCTTTGTTCGCTACCAACGAACGAAGCCGTCCCCGCGACCTCCGCACATACTAGGTTTATTGCCGTCGCGCTATAAAGTGAACATATCGGAACGATGGAAAGTGCAGCTTGCGGTAACGTAAAATGTTTATTTTATTTCTCTCGCTTCTCATTGCGCTGCGGGTCGGGTCGAGCGAGTCCCTTCGGCGGGCCGGGCAGCGCAGCAGGCGCCGCAGGCTGCACGGCGAGAGCGGCCGGCGGCGCGAGTGAGACACGCGGGAGTCGCAGCGCTTTATCATCCCGCGATTAGATAAAGCAAAATCGCTGAAAGTGAGGTGACGGCAGTAGGCGGCCGCGCGCGCTGCCCGCTCGCCGCACCGAGCGCGCCGCCGCGCTGCTCGCAGCGCGGCCCCGAGGACCCGGGGACGGCCCGGACCTGGCCCGCGGGCTAGCGTGTGCTCGAAGAAGATCGGTACGTTTGTCGATTTGGAAATTAACTATTTAGCTAATCTTTTAACTGAAAGTAAAATGTCCGTAGTTAAATATGCCGTGTGAGTACGTAGCTGTGGGTGCAGCGATAAGGCCCCCTCCAGTTCCGCCCGCCGCTGATAACGCGCCACATGCTAATGTGACGCTCGAACCGTTACGAACACACGTCGTGCTCTAGCTCTATGGACACATTACTTCGGGGAAATGTTCACAATTTAACGTTTTACAAGATGACCTAAAACTATTGCATAGCACGGAGCTTGTTCGCATTTACAATTAATGTTACAATGTGATGGCGATATAATATATCGTATTCATTTGTTTTTGTTGACTTCAATATTACGATAACGTAAGATCTTCGTACACACTATATTCATTTTATTATTTTCAATAGATTTATGACCTCTAGATTTCCAACAACAGCTGTCCAGTTTCCGCGCTAACCGCTAAATAAGCGAATTATTATGGTCGTTAATATATTTTCTGAAATTTTTCAAAAAGGTACTTAGGTATATTAATATCTGTATATTGACATACTTACCTTTGGAATATGTATATAATATACTAGAGGTCCGCCCCGGCTTCGCCCGTGGTACATACTACATATTTCGCAATAAAAGGTAGCCTATGTCCTTTCTCGGGTATCAAAATATCTCCAAACCAAATTTCATGCAAATTGGTTCAGCAGTTTAGGCGTGATTGAGTAACAGACAGACAGACAGACAGAGTTACTTTCGCATTTATAATATTAGTGTGGATTATGAAAATTGAAAACTGTTCTTAAATCTGACGTTTAACAAAAAGGTACTTTTAAACAATACAATACAATAAAACATTGCCACTCCAAGTCAAAATTCAAAAATCATTAAAATTTTAAACTACCCGTTCCAATTTCTACTATGTTTCAATTTGATAAGACTAATTTTAAAACAAACCCATTAGTCGAAGTAACCTGTGAGGTCCTGTAGGCTGCAAGTCATTAGGTATAGATAGTAGATACAAATTTTTCGATTAAAACACAAAATATCAAATTCACGACGTCACCTGAAGCTGAAGATCAATATTAATTTTTTCTTCTTTCGAAATTAAAAAAGTATTACCTATATATGTCGATTCAAAACCATCCTATGTAGATCCTCCAAGAGTCGAAAACTCTAGGTACCTATACCTATTGCCTGTTTTTTTGCATCTCTCTTGATACTAATTCGTATATTACTATACATAATACATAGGGTCTTTTTACTTTTATTAAGCGTGGATCGACGTTTGCTGAATGTGGTAGCCACTAGCCACCTTCTGTGAGTGACATCTATCAAAAATATATTTTGTTGTTCAGCCAAAAAGTAAAACGAATGAACAACAGCGAGCAAAAAATATAAAATTTTATGATCAAAATAAGTGTGGGTCTTTTGAGCCAATTTCACGGAATAATTGGTGAGATCTGATTGAATTGAATTTACTTTTACAAAATCAGTAAGTTGTGGTTTACATCTTTAGACCTGCAGCTTAAAGAAATCCTACAAGAAAAAATCTAGCAGGTTAATAATCGCCACTTTGAAGTCTATGAAAGCGTAAGTTCCTAGGCTCGGAAAGAAATCACCTGCCTCAGGTTCTGCCGCCCTTCTTGCATTGCTTGAAAGTTCAGGTGTTGGCTGACTATGGTCCCAAATCCCAATCAATCGTACATGTGAGATTTTCTCGTCTATCTGACCTTCTGTCTGAATTTTATTGCAGTGGAGTTCAGATCTATTTTTCACTAATAATGTTTACGTGTCGTGTTGTCAAATTAGATTCAATAATTATGAATAATTAGCTGTGCCGAGTGCCTTCACTCCTGGGCAAAATCAAGTTTTTCTATTGTTCATGTGCTATTCTGATGTTTAGGCCATATTACTGTAAACTGTAAAGTTCAAACCCGTTCGGTGGTTTCCTCGTCAAGTAACAGTAACAAACATCCATAAATTCTTACAAACCTACTAGTAGGATAATTTGTCGGATTAACCCATTGAGCCCCGAACGGCCCGATCGGTCCACGACACAATAGATTTTCTATTGTGTCTGTGATTCCGGGGCCTGAGTTATTTTAACAGATCTGCTTTAAAAAACTTTCAACTTTTAGAGATTAATTCTAAAAACGCATGTCTGGCTATTTTTAGAAATATGTTACGAGATGATTAGGAATAATATGAAGAGCCATACAAAATTAGACATTTTCATCATTATTTTTTAGGATTTTTATGAAATTAATTAATTATAATTATTAATTACCTAATTGATGAAAGCAAACTAGAAAGTAAATTAGTGAATTGCTGTAATGCTGTTATTGTCTTTTATAATTCAGTTTCATACTATTACACTAGGGTAGAGTAGAAGCCTTTAAAAATAATAAAAAGATAAAAAAAATCGCAGTATGATGAAACCCATTAGAAAAGGAGGGGAATATGATAAAAATAAAAGGAAAAATAAATTACGGTCAATCCGAGTTCGGGAAGTGGGAGGGGGGAGCTTTTAAGAGAAAAATATGGTGGAAAACCCCACATAATTCCTGTTCCCGTGGGATTTCCGGGATAAAACCAATCCTATGTGCACAGTTACCAACTATGGGTATGTGTTCAGTAGTATTTGTATGAAAGAGTAACAACTTACAATCATACATACACAATACCTACACATAGGTATGGATGTACCTCACAAACTTTCGCATTTATAGATAATATTAGTAGGATAAGATTTTGATTTCTGGTCAATATGACGAGATTGGTACCAATAATGATCTAAGGTACCAATTGACAAATACCTAAAAACCTAAATGGTCCAAAAATAATTCTTACTTAAAAATGTTGAAAGTTTTATGTTGTGTGCTTATTAGTTTTTGTTTCGTCTACCTTAATTATTATTAAGTTGTAGAGTTATGAAGGGTTTGCGTCTTACTTTTCAATACCTAGGATTAGCTAAATTGCGTTTAAAAATTAAGCCATCTATAATATCCTGAATTGAAAATGCGATGCGAATAATATTATGTAGTCGGGGTCCTACAGGCACTGTTTGTGTCGGCAAGCGCGCGTTTTCGCAGCTAACATTAGAGAAAGACTTCAATCGTGGTTTACCTAGTACATAATATATTTTCCAAGTTTTCTAGTAGTGCTCGGTACTGTGCTCGGTACGCTTCGCGGCGGTGCGGGGCCGGTAGCGGGCGGTGGGGGGGGAGCTGCGATAACAGCTCGCCCGGAGCGCCCGCGCTGACCCGGCCCCGCTCGCCGCGCACCCCGCGCACCCCGCGCCCCCGCATCCCCGCACCCCGCACCGCCTAGCAAACCTGCGTCAGGCCGCAGCCGTATTGAAGTTTTGGTTTACTGTGTCAAGCCAATGAAACTGAAAAGCGGAAAAATTCTCTTCAAAAAAATGTTAATAATAGTTTTGCACGCCTCATAAGCGAAGCGTTGAGGTGGGTACTACTGTCGCTTCGCGCAAAACATCTGATTTTTCAAACTTAAAATATCTTTATGTATCATACATTGCACTTGTAAGATAATACATACACACACATATTAAGAAAAAATTTTTTAATACGTGTAAAGAATACATTTGTTTTTTCTGTGCTATTTATTATCTGTTGTGTGTTTGACATTTAAAAGTGACATTGAGGCTCTGTATTCTCTGTATTTTCTGATTTCTATGATTGTCAACTTTTTTTTATGAATTAAAGGCTTTAAATGTTGTTTTTTTATTCCAACGAAAAACGCAACTGTCTTTAATTCATTTCCCAATATTATTATCATTATAAAACAACATTTTCTGCAAATATTTCACGAAGTATGGAGAAGTTAAGATTTGATTTTTGTGTGAAAACAGCACCAGATGGAAAATCGAACGTGATTTGCATAACCTCAATAGGAACACCTGATGGTAAAACTTTTGCCATACCGGCCGACTATCAAAATGCAAGTTTACATAAACTTATAACAAATACATCAAACTATGCCAAGATAAGAAAAACATTGAATAAAAGACATCAGACAAGGAAAATATGGATAACTTTAACTGAGGAAATATCAAAGACTTATTTAGATGAAGAACAAAATATACAGTTTAATGATTTTTATCTTGAAGAGATTAAGGAAAACATAAATGATCAAGAATCTTTCACTAGAAGCTCAAATGAAACATTAGAGAAACTATTAGAGAAATTACTTGAAGAAAAGCAAAAAATATCTGAAACTCAAAACTTGGGGAAAATTGCAAAGGATTTTGTGATTGAAAAATTCACTGGTAGAAATACAAATGCTTACCAATGGATTAAGGATTTCAACAAAGAATGCGAACGCTTTCATATTAATGAAGACAGAAAAAAAATTGAAATTTTAAAACAGTTTTTAGAATATCCTAATGTGAATTGGTACAGTTGTATGTTAATAAAATTAACAATAGAATCAGAGTGGATTAAATGGGAAAAAAACTTTTGTGAAACATTTGGAAACAAAGGTTGGTCGCCAATCAGATATGCTCTTGGATTTAAATACCAAACAGGTTCATTGCTTGAGTACGCATTAAAAAAAGAAAAATTGTTATTAGAGGTGAGGAAGACGATTGATACTGGTACTCTTATAGACCTTATAGCCGCAGGCCTGCCTAATTACCTGAGTGATAAAATTGACCGAGAGACATTACAAGAAACCGAAGACCTCTACAACGAGATAGGGAAATTAGAACATCTTGTTGGGAGGAACAAATATGAAAAAAAATACCACACATACTCTGACATAAAAACAAAAAAATATGAAGAAAAGAAACCCTGCCAAATTTGTGCTACTGAGAAAAAAGTGAAACGTTTTCACCCCGAGGAAACCTGCTGGTTCAATGTTAAAAACCAAAAGGCAATGGTGAAAAGTGTAAATAACTCGGAATTAGAAATTGAACTTAATAAGGAGAATCCAAAAAACTAGAAATACCACCATTAATAAAAGTAAAGTTGTTATTAAATGATACTTTAAAAGTTACCGCAATTTATGATTCTGGTTCAAATGTATCTTTAATTAATGCAAAATTATTGAAAATACATGAAAAATAAGAAGACACACTTTATAAGCAAACTGCAAACTTGAAAACTATTAATGGTGAGAAGAAAACAAAAGGTATGGTAACACTTAAAATAAAAATATATAATATTGAAAGTAAAATGAATGTTTTTGTTATAGATAATGAAAATTTTCACTATGATTTTCTCATTGGTTTGGATTGTATAAAAAAATTTAGATTACTCCAAGATGAAAAATTGAATATCATACAACGTAATTTTGAAAAAAAAAACGAGAATAATGTTCAAAATAAAGGGGATTACAAAAATGAAGGCTCCCTAATGGATATTTTCAATTCAATGAATGACGAAATTCCTGATGTACTAGATGACAAAAACCAACAAGATGTTTCTCTATGCTCTGAGGTACCTAAAAAAAACATGAACCATAAAACCAGATGCGAAATTAATTTCAATGAACATATAAACTTCAGTGAATTTGAAATTTCAGTAAACCACCTCGACTTATGTAAACAAACTGAAATTGATAAACTTATAGAGAAATACAAATCAGTCTTTGCCAAGGACAAATACGACGTTGGTACAGTACGAGATTATGAAGCTCAGATTGACTTGACAGTAGATAAATATTGCTACAAGCGCCCATACAGATGCTCAATGGAAGATAGAAAAGAAATTGAAAATCAAATATCAAAACTATTGAAAAACAATTTAATTGAGGAATCCTATAGCCCTTTTGCTGCTCCGGTGACCCTGGCATATAAGAAAGAAGATGGGAAAAGATCGAGACTGTGTATAGATTTCCGGGAATTGAATAAAATTGTTATCCCTCAATCACAGCCTTTTCCTCTGATTGAAGACTTGATGGTGAAGACTGTAAACTGTGAGTTTTATTCTACTTTTGATATAAATTCAGCGTTTTGGTCCATTCCTTTGAAGGTTCAAGACAGATATAAGACGGCATTTGTCACGCAAGAAGGCCATTTCCAGTGGACATGTCTCCCATTTGGTTTAAAGACAGCTCCGGCGATTTTCCAAAGAATATTGACAAACATAATAAGAAAATACAAACTATCAGATTTTGCAGTAAATTTTATCGATGATATTTTAATTTTTTCAAAAAATTTCAGGGACCACATAACACATATATCAAAACTGCTGGAGGCAATACAAACGGAAGGATTTAGACTGAAATTCTCGAAATGCACTTTTGCAAACAATCATGCCAAATATTTGGGACACATAATAGAAAAGAATTCAGTAAGACCTCTCAAAGATTATTTAACAGCTGTCAGAAACTTCCCCATTCCAGAAACAAGAAAAAATATACGCCAGTTCCTTGGAAAAGTAAACTTTTATCATAAATTTGTGCCACATAATGCAATTATTCTGGATCCATTACACAACTTACTACGGAAAGATGTAAAATTTCTATGGACCAAAGATTGCCAGGAATCATTTGATAAAATAAAGGAATTACTATGCTCAAAACCAATTCTAAAAATATTTGACCCAGAACAACCAATAAAAATTTACACTGATGCTAGTATTAAAGGAGTGGGAGCTGTGTTAAAACAGGAAGATGAAAACGGAATAAATAAACCTGTAGCTTACTTTTCAAAAAAATTGACAGAGACGCAAAAGAAAAAGAAGGCAATATTTTTGGAATGCTTAGCAATAAAGGAAGCTGTAAAATACTGGCAGCACTGGCTTATGAATAAAGAATTTGTAGTATATTCAGATCATAAACCATTAGAAAATATGAACATCAAGTCTAGGACTGATGAGGAGCTGGGTGATTTGACATATTATTTATCCCAATACAATTTTAAGATAAAATATAACCCGGGGCTATCAAATCAAGAAGCTGACTGTTTAAGCAGAAATCCAGTCTTAGAAACTAATGACAATACAGAAGATTTCTTAAAAGTTGTAAACTTAATAAACATAAAAGATATAAAACAGGACCAAGACACAAATCTAAATCTACAGGATGAAAAATCAAAATTTATACTAGAGAATAACATTTATTACAAAAAGAATAAAAACAGGAAAAAAATTATACTATCAGAAGCATTTAGCAAAACACTAATTAGAGATGTCCACAATACTTACTGCCACATTGGGATAACCCAAATGATAAATAAAATAACCCCTTTCTATACAGCAAAGAATATCATCGCAAACATTAAGAAAATTTGTGAACAATGTGACATTTGTATAAAAAACAAATCAAGAAGGAAGACAAAATTTGGGTTAATGTCCCACTTAGGCCCAGCAACACACCCATTTGAAATTATGTCAATCGATACCATTGGAGGTTTCGGAGGATCAAGGTCCACAAAAAAATACCTACATCTCCTGGTTGATCATTTTACACGATATGCTTATATTTTGACATCAAGAAATCAAAACTCCAATGATTTCATCAAGTTGATAAAAAATGTGACACAAAGCAATCAAATTGGTGTGGTATTAACAGACCAATATCCTGGCATAAATTCCAAAGAATTTAAAGACTTCCTGAAAAAGAAAAACATAACAATGGTATTCACTGCTGTGGACGCACCATTTTCAAATGGACTTAATGAAAGGTTAAACCAAACTTTAATAAATAGGATAAGGTGTAAAATAAACGAAGGGGACAAGAAGACTGCATGGACGACTATTGCACAAAAATGTGTAGAAAAATATAATGAAACAGAGCATACAGTTACTAAGTTCACACCAAAATATCTTTTGGAAGGAGAGAAAATGGATATTTTACCACCAGAATTGAAATCAAGAGGCACAGTAGAAGATCTCAAAAGAGACAGGAAAATAGCATTTGAAAATTCAATAAAATCTCACAACTATAATAAGAAAATATATGATCTGCATAGAGAAGAATATAAATTTGAAGTGGGTGATAGTGTATATGTAGAAAACGGAAACCGGCTGAATAGGAAGAAAATGGATGAATTAAGGATTGGACCATATAAAATCCTAAGAAAAATTTCAAATTCAATCTATGAAGTTGATGTTGGACATAAGAAGACGGAGTCAAACTTCTACCATATTACAAAATTATCTCCAGTAATGGCTAGCTTCTTATCGAACAATCATTTTGATTGTTCTCTCCAAAGGGGGGAGATGTAAAGAATACATTTGTTTTTTCTGTGCTATTTATTATCTGTTGTGTGTTTGACATTTAAAAGTGACATTGAGGCTCTGTATTCTCTGTATTTTCTGATTTCTATGATTGTCAACTTTTTTTTATGAATTAAAGGCTTTAAATGTTGTTTTTTTATTCCAACGAAAAACGCAACTGTCTTTAATTCATTTCCCAATATTATTATCATTATATACGTTTAAAGATTCCTTACTGTCTTAAACTAAAACAAAAATATAATATCAAGAAAAATAAAGCCTTTGAAGTGAAATTGTGTTCCGGCTATTATTAAAATGATGTACCTAGTTAGTGAACACGGAACGTGCGCCCGCGCAGGCCGCCGCGCGCCGCTCGCACGCCGCAACAACGATTCGCTGAAAATACGTGCTCACCAGTCGCTATACATTCTAGGTAGGTACTTGCTATTACAAAGAAACAAGATTGTTCTAGAAAATCAATAATATTTATAAAAAAATTATTCAAATTTTATTTAACTACTTATTTCCAAGAATGTATCTAGTTGAAATTATAAATTTTATCATTATTAATTATTATATTAGCTATAGGTATTATATGGCAAATTATTGATCATACGTTAAGCTATAACCATTGCTTGGGCGTGCAAATTTCAAATAGGTAGATATATACCTATGAACTATGAAGGTATCAAAATCTAAAATAAATTTTTAAATTCAGTCCAGCTGCAGAAGTAATTAGTTTCCAAAGTCAGCTCTTGTAAAAACAATAAAACTATCACTTCAGCTTTGTTAATACGTACGGTCTATTGTTAATGTTACATTTGCTTGTATTAAATCTATACTAATATTATCCTACAGCTGAAGGGTTTGTTTGTTTGTTTGTCTGGCTGACAGTTTGTCTGGCATTCAGACAGTTTGGCAGTCTTCTACAGGATCTATCATGGTGAATGTGCTGAAGAACTGCACAACCTGATACCTGCTTCTCCTTTTTACCACCGGTCGAGTCGACGCGATGCTGGTCTCCACCCATATGTCATTGATATTCCACCTAGGTATATACGCATTATATACTAAGCGTTACGCCACTTACCAGTAAGGAATGGAACAATCTTCCGGCCTGCGTGTATCCCGATAATTATAATCTGGACTTATTTAAAAGAACAGTGAATAGGCATCTTTTTGGTCAGCATGCTCCATACTAGACCACGCTTGTCGCTTTCCATCAGTCGAAGCGATGGTCAAATGCGCTTGCCTAATCCTGAATAAAAAAATAAAAAAACGCGCTAATCTCAGGAAGTACTGGCCCGATTTGAAAAATTCTTTCAGTGTTAGATAGATCATTTATCGAGGAAGGCTGTAGGCTATATATCATTATGCTGAGACCAACAGTAGCGGAGCCACGCGGGTGAAACCGCGAAGCGCAGCTAGGTAGAAATACGTGGGTACCTATTCTTATAAAAATATTATCAGAATAGGTAGAATGATATTTTTTATGAAAATAATGATGAATACAATATCGCCGCCCACGCAGGTCCAGCGCAAACAATATAAGTACCTACATGTATTTATGTTATGTTCTGGCTTATCGCGCGTCGCCAATTATAAGTATAAACTTATCTTTCTCATTGATTGAGTCGTTCAATTGTTTGCGGGACCATTATCTGCCAGCTTCGGCTGATACTGTGCAATGTGTGCAATGTGCATTAGACGCCGTTACTGATTTCAGCACTCGGTTCGAGCGGGGAACTGAAATAATTCAGTTCCCCGCTCGCTCTTTTGAAAAATTTGGGAGCTACCTAATTATTTCCATTGCTATTATTTTCGCCGCCTCAATAGAGAGTAGGTAACCTATCATTGTGTCTATTACCTATTGTGATATCTTTTTATAGGTCGTGAATTGTGTAATAAAACCAAAATTATGTCGTACTGACAAAATAGTAGGAATTAAAGCGTATTAATGTTGAGTACAAGGCGAGTGTTGTTGTGACGGTGCGGCGCGCGGGGCACGGTGAGCGGCGCGCGGGGTGCGGGGCGGGGGTCGCCTCGCTGATAAGCCGCGACCTCCGGCCTCGGCCTGCGCTTCAAAATATTAATATCTTATTTATTTAACCGATCTACATCGACACCCCCCGCCTCCGCTCTCCGCCCCTACCCGCAAACCGCTACAAAAGTATTCGTTTGCATAATATATGACATTCATATTATACTTCAGTGGCTGCAAGTAATTTCCTCAAGCAATAAATTGAAGCTTGTCAAAATAGGCAATTAATTTGAACGAAACATCGCGGTGTAAACCCTGAGATGCAACATGTGGTGCAGTCTAACGAGCACCGACCCTGACGCGGACACAGGCCGGGCAGTCGGCTGTGTTGTGCCATTCATAAAAAGAAATAAAATACTTACCTATTAGGCCTATGTAACTTCCTTATATACATAATATAGTTTTCTGAAAGTATAGATGATGAATCTAGATAAGTGAAAAAATCATTACCTACAATTGGTTCAATATTTTTGATTTAGGTACTTAATACAAACATACGTAAACAAACAAAAAAAAAGAGCGTGTGCCGAGTAGGTAGTTTTCAAATGATCAAATTACAATTTTTTCTAAACTTTAAAGAGATATAATATTATAGATCCCTAATTTTTCGTGATCAGCAAGTTTGGGGTGGAACTTGGCTGTAAAATCTTAGCGGCTTGCATTCAAATAAAATCAAATATTTTATTTGCTGATATAAATGATAAACATAGAGAGATGTTTTTATACTGTTGTAGGTATAATATGAAAGTAATAAAAAGATACATAATTATACCCAAGTGTTGTTTAGAAGTTAGAACGTAACACAGATCGTAGGCGAGTGGCGACAGGCATCCGGGTTAGAAGTTTCTCGACCTTTCCACTGCAGAATCTCATAACATTCATTGGCCAATCTAGCAGGAACCTGGGAGAGTTCACATTGATCCAATCTATAATTCTCGATAAGATTAAAAATCTTTAGATTCAATTGAAAAAAATGATGGTATTAAATTATTTGTCTATAATAATTAGGTAATTTATTATTTAATCAGCTAAAGCAAGTTGGAATAATTAAGAATCGCCTGACTTGTTTTGTAAACTAAATTTTAAACAAACTAATTAGTATTGTGAAGTAATAATAATAATTCGATAATTTATTCACAAAATAATAATTATCTTTTACCGTTAACTAGCTGGAATTAGAAACAATTTAAAACATATTTAACTGGTGTGGAACTGTCGACCGCAAACAATCCTACCTTCTCGTTTATTTATGTTTTCTATTGACTATTACATATTACGAAAATAAAACGAAAGAATTTATGCATGAATGCTGACAACATACGAAGAGAAAATTGATATAGGTAAGTTTCCTAAATAAAGCATTCAGATGTTGATCAGTTCGTCAATGCAATGCCTGACTTACTATAGGAAATCATTTAGCAATGTGTGTTAAAATGCCAACTAAAAAGAGAATGTTCTGATGAAGTCATCAGATACGGTCAGATAAGGGTGCTTCACTTCCGACTTATGATTCATCGCGCCTGCAGTGAGAGGGTGCTGGGGGGGCTGGTACCTATTAGTCACGGTAGATGCTTTGCAAAATTCGAACACCTAGTTGAGCCTTGTTTAGAAACATTGTTTTAGTCAAGTTTATGGAATTTTCTAAACCGGGTGTTACACGGCGTTCGCATTATTTTGCACTTAATAGTTTCACGGCAATTAGCTAATGATCAAAATATATACCTATTATACATAGATACCTTGTAGTCGGATATTTTTAATTTGAAGACATTTTTTCCAAAAAGAGTTACTTACTTAGTCAAAAAAGCTTATGACTCCTACTATGTGGATTTTATTGAAGGCATTGTATTATAAGTAGGTACCTACCTACCTACTAAGACGTCTTTTTTTTTAATTAATTAGGAATTGCTTAGTTAATTCTGGTTACAAGTGTGTTGTCTATTGATGATATAAAACGTATTTCAATAATTTTGTGTGTATCGTAAGTCGTAACATCATATCTACATTTCAGCCAAATTTTAGCAGTGTCAAAAAACCTTCTTCAGAATACTGATTAATTAATATCTGATAAAGTTAATTTATATATACAGTGGAATCCGTTTATAATGACATCGAAGGGAATCGACAAACACGTCATAATAAGCGGACGTCATACAAAGCGTTATGATATATGAAAAATTTTTTTTATGTAAATATGTATATGTATTTTAATACAGAAACATAGTATACTTGCATATGTATACGTACATATTAAATCAAAATCAAAATTGCACATAATCAGCAGATTATTATAATAACACATACAAGTGTATTTTTTACTATAAGTACACTGTAATTTTGGTCTGCTTTTGTTTTTTCATTTTATTGTAAAAACAGTCTCTAATACTATCTATTGTGTATAGAAGACATAGCTTTGGTCAAATTATCATTTTCAATATTGCTGTGAACAAATCGTGATAATAATTCTGCAGCTTTTAATGCCTCTTCTGCGGTAGGTAATGGTGATTCCTCGACTTCCTCTTCCCCATCACTTTCCAGTTGTTCGTTAGCACTAATGTTCTGTACGATATTTTCATCGGTGGGTTCTTCGGATGTGAGGAGATCGCTATCAATGACAACATAATCTTCCCACATTTCCGTGTAAAGAATCATGCCGGTCATTATAACCAGACATAATTTATTAAAAATGGGTCATAATAAGCGGAATGTCACTGTAAGGGAAGTCAATATATCCGACATTTTTTAAAGAATTTTATATGAAAACCAAACTTCGTAGTGCAATTACGTCATAATAACCGGTTGGTCAATATAGGCGGAGTCATTATAAACGGATTCTACTGTACTTTAATTATTATAAATTGTAATTCGGGTGCTGCAAGTTTAGACTAAACTGATGAAACTCACATCCCGAGTTAGCGAATTAGTCTCTAGCGCCCTGCGGTCAACATATAATTATATTATGATATTATATTTATAGTTTTTTTATCAAGACTGAAATTTGTAATTGTGCGTGAATTGTATCTAGCAATAACCAAAACGTTTTATTTAGTACATAATATTAGACCTTATAGGTAGTAATAACTAGATAATAACTAATAAGTAAGTAGGACTATACCTACGTAGGTATGACTATAACTTTTATGGTCACTTTTGGACACGTCCCGTTTGGTATATTGGATTGTATTTAGGTATTATCGAATTAATTGTTATTATCCTAACCGGGCATTAAGGTCGATATAGGATAAATATGAATAATCCTTAATGAGGATATTTTCACATAGGTAGCTATCGATTTAAGAATTTAAGAATGCGCGTTTTTCGAAGAATGTAGTAATCCGTAACCCTGGGAAGTAGCCGCAGCTGGTGTTACTAAGCCGCGTGTGACATCACCGCGCCGACCGCGCCGCCTAGCGTGCGGGCCCGCGCCCCCGCTAGCGGCCCGGCCACAGCCCGCCCCCACACCGCTCCGTACTCAGCCGCCCGCGCCAGACAACAGTACAGCCCGAAGATCTTGAATGAAGCAAAATTGGTACAGCCTATCATAATATTTTAATTATAACATCAGCCCATTGACGCCGCGTTATCGCTCATTATAGCTGCATAATCGTATCGCTGTCGACTCACGATCACACAATGTGCTACACAAATATATTTTACACCATTAGATGAATGATTGGATACAAGAAATTTAAGAATATAGATGTTCAAGCATTCATAAGCACTTAGATAATAATTAATAATTAGATCTATTCGAGATGCCCGAATGGATAAGGATTAAGGTGAAAATGATAATATGGTACCTACTTAATTACTTTTGAATCAAAAAGTTTGACAAGATTGTCGTTTTTTCAGCCTATCATGCAGTTTGTTAGGTACAGCTTATTTTCTTAAATTTGTTCTGTTTTCGCAAAAATTTGCGAGTATTTTTTTACGCTGATTAACTACGAGAAAAGGTTATTTATTGAAAATTGAAATTAGCGTAGGGCCCAGTTCCAGCAGAATGCGGAAGCGCGGCGTTCCCACGACCTTCCGCGAACACCTCGCCAGCCGGCCGGCGCGCGCGCACTTTACTGCCGGCCGCCCGCGACTCTCACTTGTACGGTGTACCTGTACCTAGTGGCTAGTACAGCTAGGTAGGTACTCTCATTGCTTCTAGCTAGAACTTGCTATTGTTACCTAATACCGCGTTACAAGAACCAGCATATTGTCAAATGTTATTCACAAATTAACTTTCGTTTTGATGACTAGGTATTGCCCCTTATTCGGAACGCGTCATATCTCTCATATTTCTCACTCTCATATTTTTTACTTGACGTGATCAAATTTTTTATACCTACCTACCTACTTAGGTAACTTGACGTTTTTCAACAAAAAAAAATTAAGGATGTGATTAAAGAAGCATTATTAAAATAAATAATGCGTGTTTGTTTATGTTGGTGGTGCAGCGAGCATTGAGTAGGTAGGTAGGTACTGCTTTGTCAGACTAATGAGCCCTGGGAGCGCTGGCAGAACTATTGTTGTTTTTGACCTTATTTTTAATGGATTTCCGAAAATTTCCTTATTCTTATCATGTTCCTGCTAATTAGCGGTGTTGAGTAAAAATATTTCCCTTGAATCATAAAAATATTATACTCATTTACTCATATGACTTATAGAGAAGTTAGAACATAATAAATATTGACATAAAATACATTATAACTATAGATACCTTAATCACAGATTAATACTAGATACATGAACTAATACCTAGTATAATAAAGTAAATATTTTTCTAAACAAATAGGTATACATACATAGTCTATGTTTCATAAGCGTGTAGGTATTTTCCTTCTGTCCAGCATAATATTATTTATAATTAGCAAGTTTTGTGGTCGACACAAACATATGTTTTGTAAATTCCACATTATTAAGATGTATTAGTTATGTATTAATTAATAGGTGCTTAGGTATTTTAGATTTTCTGCATTGGCTAGCATATTATAATATTACCTACTTATATGATAGGATCCTAATCCTACTTCCTATCAAAAACTTGATTATCACAGAAGATAATCTACCTACCTACTTCCCATTTAAAAATTAAAAATATTATAAAATGTAATGATATTATTTAGTATTTACCTACCCTTTTTCAAATATCCTTATTACCTATGCTGTCAAAATGTTGCTATTCTTTACAATTAATGTAATTGTAGTTTTGTGGTTTTTCTTACAATCGATGGATAAAGAAGTTGTAAGATATCAGCTGGGCGTCGATTGTTTGTGATAACAATTAGTTTGTTTTTGTTTGGCCAATGTGTGTTTGCTTACACAACGTGCTCACACAAGTGAAGGCGCAGGCGCAGGCCCAGCGTGAGGTCACCCCTTTGTGCGGCACACGTGTCGCGCGGATTAGCGCGGGGCGCGGGCTGGCAGCGCGCTGGCCGAGCAGCGCGGCCGGGCCTGGCCGCTCGCAGCGGGGCGCGCTGTCACAACATCGCGCGGATACTCGGAACTACTCGGAAGCGCAAAAAAGCGAGTTACAGCGCCCTTAACGCTAACGTGATAAAATTTATTGGTTCCCGGGAGACGGAGCGGCGACCCCGTGATTTGTGGCCGACGGTTTATGTTTCACAGAAATATTATTGATTTTTACACATTCGATGACATAATTATTTGATGTTATTTATTGACTTTTTTCAACAAAAAAAACCATTTTTATCAGTCAGACAAGACAGCGTGCGTGTGTTGTTAGATTTAACTGAGTGATATTATACAGGGTGTCCCAGAAGTCGACGTCAAGCCGAAATTTTCTGACAGGTTATGCCACACCAGTAATCAGAAAAATTGAAAAAAAAAATTAAGTCATGTATTTTTGAAGTTATGGATTTTTTTATTTAATTCCAGAAAATGTACACCATGTGAAAGTTTTTTCATTCCTGTTGTTACAAATAATTATTTACTTTTTGTCAATTTTTTTCTCTTACGTCATCCCGAATAGTGCTCATGTAACCTGTGGTCCTAAATCATGTGCCGATCACTCCAACTTATAGGAAATTGTCATTTTATACCGTACCAAGTTTTCAAAATTAATTTTTGGCACTACTTCAACTGATCGTCCTGAAAAAAAAAGTACTGCAGTTTGGCAAGTAGCTTTAAAAGTTAACACATTATTTTAATAAGGATTCTAACGCGGTACCTACCTATAACACTTACTCAATTATATCTTAGATCGGCCATAACGTGATTCCTCGTTTGTTCTAATGGCTTATTAGTTAGGTATTAGATTTACGCAGCAGAAGTGCCCATGATTTAATAAAAATTCATCAACATCAATAATTGTAAGTTGTAACTGAGTCTGTAAATATGACATGATTATAATTATTATTGCAGTACCTATGCAGAGTGCAGACATGCAGTGTCAGGTTTTGGTCGTCTACCAATCCGTCCCAACTTGCACTTGAATCGCGGCGTCGCGTGATAGTGTCGGATCCGTATCGTAGGTCGCGAGATGCTGATAGCGAGCACGTGCGCGCGCTTATCTCGTCTCCACTGCTGAGCCTGTGGCTGAGCACTGCACACCTACACACAGCGCTATCAGCTGATCAACCCTACACTAACACCCACGCTGGCCTGGCTTTCATTCAACACTATTTGTTTAATGACATTTTCGCCTTATCTTAACACATGCCTAACAAGATTAGTGTAATAATAATAGGTAGGTAGGTACCTACTTTTATTCACAGATGTATTATTTTATTCCGTAAGCCGCGTCCAATAGGTAGTTTGTTTGCAACTTTAAACTTTAATTGCTTATCAGTTATCACATAGACACAAAATATCTATCACATATTATCTATTGTATCTAATAAATAGCAACCCTTACAAATAATACAATATGAGGAGGTCGCTATGAGTCGTTCAACTCGAGTCGCGGTCCCGTTCCCTCCCATCGCGGGTTCCCGGGGGCGCTGGGGCGGGGCCTGTGAGGGGATGCGCGAGGCGTGCGCCGGCGCAGCTGCGGGCTGCGGGTGCGGGACCGCACTCAGTTGTCACCGTGACACCGAGCGGGACAGACGTGCGGTCCGCTGCGAGAGTGTTTAGGTATTGTTGTAGTGTTTGTGATTATGTTGCACGAAGCGTGGCTCGCCTGCCACCGCGCAGAACACTTCGAATTGGAACAACTCATAGCTGAAGTCAATAATAACTACGTCAAAGGTTAGTTTACATTAATTAGGCACTAATCACTATACCGCCCCATGCTTGTAGGCTTGTAGGCGATAACGTAACATCGATTGATTATGTACCAGTCGATTGTGTACCGAGTTGTGTTCTATTGTTGATGTTTTGATGGGATTTAATTTACCTATAACCATAAGTTGTTATTATGTACAATTAGTTATCTGGAGTTCATACAATGATATGCCGTATGCGTAGTAGGGTCAACTCATCTAATTCTGTGATAAAACAGAATATGAAAAAAAAAACAGGTTAAACTTTATAAATTTTATTTTTATTTTTAATAGGAACATTAATCAATCTTCTATTTATCAAATGGAGCAAGTGTAATCTTAACACATATGAATTAACTCAGCGTAAAATGAGCTTAATCAAACCGCGATGACTTGTCTAATTCTGTGACAATCACCATAATTCGGTGATAGTACTTCTCTAATTCTGTTATAACCGAATTAAGTGAGTATTTATTATTTTTTAACACAAAAGTAAAAAAAAAATACAATTAATAAAAAATATAAACATATTGAAAGTAATAATTATGTATTTATTTATCAATGAGAAATTATCAAAAGAGGGGAACCATAAAAAAATAATATTGGACTTTATAATTGTTTGTGTGAACAGTGTACAGACTCATTTTTGACTGCAGAATATTTTGAATTGCGGATGTCAGCGTTGTTTCATTATATTTTCTATTTTTATTTTTGTCTTCCTCCATGCTGTCTAAAATAAAAAAAATAACTCACTTAATTATGTGATAAAAAAAATAACGGACTTTTTTAAAATGCTTGAAAGCGATCCTACTTTTAAACCCGAGTAAAAATAAATATTTTCTGACTTAAACGACTAACGTATACGTACTAAAAACAATTATTTATACACGAATTGAAAATAATAAAAATTTGCTTGGTTAATTCGGTGACACTGTTTTGAGTTGCAATCTTGAAAATCGTTAACTTTTTGAACCCAGGAAATAAGGTATTATGCAAAAACAAATGAAAAATTACTAAAACCTTTATCGGTATCAACAAGAATATGTTTTTAACAATTAATTGTCAAAGTATCATGAACTTACACTCACCTTTTCTATTTAAAATTAATTAAATAATGACAGCACAGTTGCACGCTACCGGTGAAACGTCAAACATGGCGGGCGCAGTGACAAATCCCGTGATTGTTACTATCTCACCCGCACGATTTAAACAAAAATTTGTACACGAAAAGAAGCTTTATTACCATACCATAGGGTTAATTTTAATCTATTGGATTTTACTCCTATAACGCTGTAAAAGAGTCCAAACGTTGTATCTCCGAATTAAGTGAGTCACATAATTAGGTGAGTTTACCCTACGTCGCAGTCGGCGCCTAGCATATTCATAGTGTGACCGCCAGCTCCCTGTGGTGTGCGGCGCGCCTGTGTGCGCGGCGCGCGCCCAATGGCTGAGCGCAGTGTCTGCCGCAGAGGGCGAGGAGCGCGCGGGCGCGGCGAGCGGGGTGAGCCCGCCCCCCCTGCAGTTCGGCTACGCCCCCGGCGCGCTGTCGCCGCAGCGCTACGAGGAGCTGCGGCCCGCGCCAGTCCCGCGCGAGATGCAGACCTACGCGCACCTGGAGGAGGCGCTGCTGGGGGCGGAGGGCTACCGCCGCAGCCCCGAGCCGTCGCCGCCGCAGCGCCGCGACGAGTACCGCGTGCACTACGACACCTACTCGCCCACGCCGCCGCCGCCCTACCAGCACGAGCACCACCATGTCGACAGGTGACTTGCTTTTATTCACTTCCACTGAAACGCTCTAAACGCCACTGAAAAACCTTAAATATGTCCCGTATATCGGTACCGTAATCCAATCGATTCATTTAAAACAACTTTCGAGGGAGTGTTTAGGTAATGCTGTTGTTTGTTTACATTATAAGTACTGGTATAAAATTTATACTATAAATGCAATTAAATTACAAATATATTGATTATTATGGACATGTCAAATCAACGACCATAACAATGCCACCTTAAATACAATGTCCAATGAATACCTACCTAGATAATTGTCATTCATCTTTATAGGTATAGGTAACTACCTACCTAATTCTAATAAAGCACCTATATCTACACAAAAATCATAAAGACAAACAAAGATAAGAAAGCACTCGCATATACCTATACCTACCTAGGTATCTAGATAATTCAATAAATAATTATGTAAATAGGTATAAAAATGAATCCTTTTTCCCTTGGTCACGCCATGGCCATCACGCGTGAACGATTGGCCCGACTACGATAAATATTTTGTCTTATGAGAGAAAAACTTAAGCGTCAGACATATAAAAAAAGAAACAAAAGAGAAGCGTCTGACCGCTGACGGGTCAGCTAGTTCAATTATGTAACTAAACTTAGGTCCAACGTATATTTGGTACCCACCTACACCACCCTACCTGTGACCCTACACTACGAATTTTTTATTTGTATCATGGTCAAATATAACGATGATGGCAAAGTTTTGTTCAAACATGAGTAACTTGTATATATATGACTGCGAAGAATTACAAAAAGGTAAACACCAAGGCTTTTAGTACCAAGGTGCACTAAAAATGCTAATTAAGGTGAAATGGATATAAGCGATCTGTTTCTTTAAGTTCGGTAGGCTGAACTCGATGGAGCATTAGTCGACATCCGAACCATACCACACTGTACACATATCTCGGAGGAAGATTAAGCTAACAAAAAAGTTATTGAATAGATAGGTCATATTGATTCTTTATAAAATTGCTGCAATTCCTAGTAACTTGGATATAGTATTTTTAATGAAAATATCGTTATACTTGTCTTCTATTTAGTTTATTCTCTTCAAGATTCCGATTCGGTTTTATTGGATGAAAATACCATAAGGTCGAATCTACCGTACTTTTTTTGTCTGGTACATATTTTCTTATTCTCAAAGATTTATATAAAACCAACTTAGACAGGACGCTGGTGATAATCATTCCACTGGTTCAATAATAATATTATATGCATGCTCATATTATTCTATTTTATACAAAGTTCGATAAATATGCCCATAAGTATACTACATATTTAGTTAGAGCCTTGTTTTGTCAATAGTCTCCACAAACAATTTAATATTACTAATTAATACAATACTAACGACCTATTCGTTGTTTGCTCAGTTTAGTGTAGTGTTGCTCTTGGAATAAACAAATTAAGGATTTATCTAACTCCAATCAACTTCCTCAGTTCGAGAGGACAAAGTTGACCTCCAAGTTGACTTACCTACCAATAATATACATATACTGTATAATTATGTCCTTTTATTTTCATAATAATTGTCTTATCTGGTTTTGTGGTAGATGAATAATCCAGAATAGAGTTTGTTTCTCTGTGGTTTCTACGCAAATTAGGGAAATATTGTTAAGTTCTAAAGGGTTAGGGTTCGTAGGTACCTACTGCGTTCTGACTTTCTGAGACGATGGACAATAATATCGTGATGTAGGTATCTACCTATTTATAGATGGAACCGATACGGTTAACCGCATCTTAATCGCATCCGTTCGTCGCACCGTCCGCATAGTATCGGTGTAGTATCGCAGGGGCAGTAGTTAATGAATTAAGAGCAATTTAGATAGGCAGGAGGGATTCCTTGCGATAAAGCGATACGGCGCAGACGGCGGGTCTGCACTTATCGTGCTTGCACTTTTGGCTCGCAGATAGTGCGTACGCGCTGCAGCGATAAGATTAGCGCAGGCCGCCGCTCTATCGCCTTCTAACGCAGCCCAGCTGATGTCGCGCGCTCCAATGCCATCGGCGCTTCAGCCAGACATCGCTTTGCAGCTGTCCACTCGGTTCCCATGATACTGAACAAGTGTCGTCGAAGGTGCCAGACTGTAAAGATTTCCAGGGTGAACCACAGTACCTACGTCCAAATAGAGCCGCAGAACTGCGAAGAGCGGAACATGAAAGATTCGAATGCCAAGCTTGGGAAAGGATACAAAGGATCGGAGGTGGGTAGCAGGTAGCAGGCAGCAGGCAGGAGGCAGCGGTTATCGGAGCGCAGGCGCTACGTGCGCGGCGCGCATTCCGCGGCGGCGCACGTGCTCGCGGGTACTTTTCCGTTCTATCTCGCTCTCATTGAGCAATCCTTCGCCACCTTCGGTTACGTTTGCTTCGATTGCATCACTGAAATATTATATTGAGCTGTAACTGCCTTGCATACACCTATAATGCATGTCTATTTCATGTTTTTTGTCACATTCCTTAGTCCTTACGCTGCCTGTTCCGTGGTATACCACTTTAGAATCAGGTTGACCCGCTCGCAAAGGATAATAAGTTGTAAAATTAAGATTTTTCAATCACTCTACTCGCTAAGAACGATAAGTTTAAAGCATTAGGTATAGTCAACGTACCTAATTGAATGAAATCAATTATTAATTTGAGAAAATGATGCGGTTTTGATACAAACCATAAATTTAATTTGTCAACTAAATAACGGTATTGCCGGCTGCGTAATGACTAATGACTATCAAATATATTTTTAATTGTTGAATTTGGCAGATCATTATTTAACTACGCATGTTTGAATTTTGTATAGCACGAAGAATACTGGAATTTTAATGCAATCTTTACAAGAATAAATATTTAGTGACTTACAAGTCAGTATAGATCATTATCCGCTCATGTAAACATTTACGTTCTCTTCTTTTATATATTGGGTCTATACATTGGGTGCTCTATCAGCAGTATCTACTAGGTTTCATTACATGATCGGAATAGTGTAATATATCGGCGGAGTCGGAGTGGCGAGTGGCGAGTGGCGATTGGAGGCGGATTGTCCTCCGTCCTCGCGCCTTATCGCAGACGCAATTAGCGCACGCACACAGCCGCAGCGCCGCACACGCACGGGACGCACACGCGAGCAGTGTCCACACCACATGCGCAGTGCGCACTCTGACAATACATAATGTACTTAGGGCCGATTTTTCAATCCCGAGATAAACAGTTTAATAACTACCCCTCGAATAGATTTATTCAATTATTTATCTAACTCATAACGGCTCGCCTATTTTTCAATCGTGATTTATTTGTTGAATAACTATCTGACCAAATATTTCCATATTGGCAGCTCTGCTCTCGGAGTGGCGAAACAAACATATTAAATTAGTCAGGTTAGAGCGGGATAGAGTCAACTCTTGCAATTTGTCAACAACCGTCATTAAGACTCACGTCAGGAGTGCATTTTAAGTTTGCCTTGTATTGCTCTTGTCTTCTATGATTGTTGATTGTTGTTTTGATTCGAGTAAAGAGTTTGGTTAAATTTGTGTTTCAATTTAAATATTTTACGATGGAAACGACATACCTACTTAAAGGCATCGTTCGGCAAATTTTCAATGGCATGGTCATCAGTACTATCAAAAACATCAATTTCAATATGATTTTAATTGATAATAATTATATAGAAAGAGGTTTAATTGTTAATAATTCTACGCTCTATGTTATGACATACGAAAATATCCCAAATTTGACGCGTCAGTTGTCAACTCAAACGCCTAACCGTCGAATAGCGCGCTATCTGGCCGTTGGAACGGCAAATAGATTTATTCCTCAAATAACTTAGTTATTCGATAGATAAGTCCTATTCGTCTATTGAAAAATTGAATATTTTGTTAACTGAAGAAGTCTATCTAGCTGTTTATCTGGGCATTGAAAAATCGGCCCTTAGTCGTTAGGCCGAACATTACGTCAAGCGAATTATATCTAGTACTTTATTATATTCATTTAATAGGTCGCACTTTCACTTTCACTACTTTCACTTTCCGGTGACCGGTCGTGGTGGAAAACCCTGAGGGAGGCCTTTGTCCAGCAGTGGACGTCCCACGGCTGAAACGACGACGACGACTTTCAAAATCTTCTTGTATTATAGGGTTACAAACAATAAACATCGTCTATTGAGACCTAAATAGAGCTCCCCATCCAGTCGTCAATCATTCTTCAAGTCCTGAATTAATTATAATTATAAATCTTCCATTCCTTACACACAGTTTTAACTTAAGTAGAAGAAGGAAGATATAATTGTAATAAATAATAATTTCCCCATTACGTTACTGTTATCTTATCATCTGCAAGGACTGCAAGTCTCACAGTGTTGTAGCCAAGTCGTAGCCTTGCGCAAGCAGCGGCAACCGGCAACCCCCCGCGCCGGTGATTCATGTCCACCCCAAATTGTTCCTCAAGAATGTGCCATTTTGGACGCATTGTCAAATACTTAATGACACATACGTTAAGTTAAAAACCGATCAGTCTAAATATTTTCTAATTTAGTTCGCGAGTTAGTTCAATGCATACCTATTTGTATAAGAATATAATTGTACATTTTGTATTATTAAAGAAGAGAAAATCCACTGATTGGTGTTTAGAAGCAAGGATAGGCGATAGTTAGGCTTTACGCGTTAAGTAAACAAGAACCCGAGCCGAGCTAACCTATCTTGACTAGGAATTAGGTAGGTACCGTAAAGGTTTTTATATTATTATGTAGATATGTATAAAAATAAAAGAGCTTTATGATCTCGTTTCGGAACTAGGTGAGAGTTCGGGACTGCAAACAAGATTGTTTGAGTTTGTGAGCATTAATTTATAGCAAGCATTCTAAGTAGTTGAGCAAACGACCCTTGAGATCGGAGCGCAAACAGCGCGGCTGGCGGGGCCGCGAGCCCGGGGCGGCCCGGGGAGGAAACGGGAAGGTCGGAAAAAGTCGCTTGTTTGCGCGCCGCGAAACAATGTGTGTTTGTCGATCTCTCGCTCGGAAATTAACCAAACTAATGTGAGAAACTAATATCGAAATAAATACTGCAAACAAGAGCCCTTCGTATTTACCCGTGGGCCGTGATCGTTTTATTTTCAATAGTTTAACGAGGCTTTTGTCATAAACAAATCCCATCAATCAACACCATAATGTCATTTATTGCAAATAAGTAAGTATTATTTACGTTTATGAAATAGGAATAAATTAAGATTCTTAACTGCAGATCCCAAAAATATTAGGTACACACATCTATAATACAGATATGAGTCATAAATCGATCTACTTAATGATTATATTATATTAACGGCATAACAATACTCAATAGTCTCATTACCTATTGAACAACATTCGGAATAATTTTCCTTGTTTTAATTATTGAAGCCACAAATAAACTATAATTGGAGGAAAATATATTTATTTAGAAAACAACCAACATTAACTTAATGATGTGGAAATATATTTTGCCCCATGACAGCGGAACAAATATATTTATTTACTAAACAATAAACATTATTACATATTTGAAGAATGAAGTGTTTGTTTGTTATTAATATAATCATAATCAAAGATAGAGTCGAAAATAAAGGATAAAAACGAGCATTTAAGGTTGATGTTCCGACCGTCCCTCCATACATTTTTGATTACCTCTAAACACTTAACACAGACACTATTTCTTTAAAACTAATCATTTTATCACTTCTCTATAATGAAATGTGTGCGCGTTCGACCTTTTTAATCAATAATTTACAATATTTACTTAGAAAAACAACAGTAAAATACCGGAAAAATTTGACACTTCTACAGTAGTGTGCGTGACTTTTGCCAAGCGAAACACGACATAAAGCACGACATCTAGCGCATAGACTATATACTTATTACAGATCTAGCGCGTCAATGTCTAAACGAAAGGCGATGTTTAGACATTGACGCGCTAGATGTCGTGCATTCGCGTTCGTTATCTTATGCATAATGAGCATAATTCTAATAAATCAAAGTTCTGTGTAAAAATTGAGTAATTTCATTTCCAATCGTTCAAAGAAAATAACAATAAAATAAAATAAAACTAATGACCTTAGAAACTATGTTTTTTTTTATTTATTACTCATTATTGTTCGTCCGTCGTAGGTCTGTAAACTGTATTGTACACTGAAGGTAAATGGTACTGTAGGTACTTTAGTTCGGCGTCGTCGCTCGTCGGCTTGATATAAAATTACATTCTTGATTTCATTGACACGCGCTATGATTTGCGCGCGGAATTTCTTGTGTTGTGAATTTATTTTTGTATGCTATGCATTTTAATTGATTCAAATTGCAATGTTTCTCTAGTATGCATTTGAGACTATATTGTAAATTGTAATAATTGATCGTGGGTATAGTAATTAATTATTCTAATAACGCAATTAGTAATATATGTATTTTCGGTGGGATTCAAAACAAAAAATTGGCCCGTGATTTTTATGAAATTTCACCACATTGCAAATCACATCAATCATAGTTCATACACATGTATGACGAATCACGAAAGTGATTAGTATTGTGGCTAACATTGACTCATCAGTTCATCACTGAAACCAGTGACAAATCAGTACCTATATCATATTGTGTTTGAATATTTTTAAACAATGATATAAGTATACAATTATTATAAATCGGTAAACTATCAAAGTAATCACAAACTTGCAAACATTGGTAAAATGTCCAGTAGTTTATGAGCCTATTCATTACAATCAAACAAACAAACAAAGTTTTCCTCTTTATAATATTAGTGTAGACAAACACTATGAATACGATCACGAATGCAAATTCGGGGATTTTCTAATTATTGCTAAATAATAATTGAATTCGTTTTGAAATACTCTATAATTTTTAGTGTATAAATAGACATTTATAATGTGGTGCTCATTTTTTTTGTACTGCTAACGCTATTGTAGGTACCTATTTTCGTTGTTTTATTTCAAGTGAACACGGCCATACAATTTTGTCACGAGCCGCCTATGATTGTAGGTACTTTTGTTAGGCTCCTTCGTCGTCCGCGTCGGCTCGAAAGTTCTTGATTTCATTGTCACGCGCTATGATTTGCGCGCGGATTTTCTTGTGTTGTGAATTTATTTTTGTATTATTATTATTTTTTATTTTTTTTTTTATTTTATTGATTCAAATAAAATATTTCACTAGTATGCATTTGAGACTATATTGTATTATGTATAATTTATCGTAGGTATAGTTATTCTTATAACGCAGTTATATTTTCGGTGGGACAATTTGACCCGTGATTTTTCTGAAATATCACCACGTTGCAAATCACATCAATCATACACACGTATGACGAAAGTATAGTGGCTATAATTGACTCATCAGTTCATCACTGAAACCAGTGATAAATCAGTACATATATCATATTTTATTGTGTTTGAATATTTTTTAAACAACGATATATACAATATTATTATAAATCGGTAAACTACCAAAGTACTTCCGAATTTTCAGACAGACAAACAAGTAGTTTGAACACGCAGTTTTCTTATACTAGTAGCAAAAATCAAAACCATAATATTATGTTTCCCTACTATATTTTACTAAAAGTCGAGTGCGTCGAAATCGTAAATAATAATATGTTTTTCACCTTCCTGGTTATTTTCCCATAGTAAATAGTGTTTTAGGTTTGTTGTTGTAGGTAGGAATAATAATAATTATTCTTATATGTTGGTTATGAAATGTATATTGAAATAATTTACTTTTACAAATCATTAGTGATATAAGTTTTGAGTGAAAATGCTTGGATCAGCATAATATTATATGGTACTTCAAATACATGTTTTGATAAAAAAAACAATAGTGTAATAAAATAAAACTGCGTTTTATTGTAATCAATGTTGACAATTTTAAATTCCAAAATTATTGATCAATAAAATAGTTTACACCAACAAATATAACTTTTATTTTTATAACAATCGTTCATAATATAAACCGTAGCAGGTGGCGTTTTGAAGTTCTGTCTACTCATACAGAAAAATGGAAAGCTTGTTTTTTTTGTAAACAATTTATTACTCATGTTGTTTGGCAACTCGAAGCGTGGTCGTCCGTCGTAGGTACTTTTGTTCGGCGTCGCGTCGTCGTCCGCGTCGGCTTGATATAAAACATTCTTGATTTCATTGACACGCGCTATGATTTGCGCGCGGAATTTCTTGTGTTGTGAATTTATTTTTGTATGCTATGCATTTTAATTGAATCAAATTGCAATATTTCTCTAGTATGCATTTGAGACTATATTGTAATAATTGATCGTGGGTAGGTATAGTAATTAATTATTCTAATAACGCAATTATATTTTCGGTGGGATTCAAAACAAAAAATTGGCCCGTGATTTTTATGAAATTTCACCACATTGCAAATTATATATTATACAATTACAATTACAATTATTATAAATCGGTAAACTATCAAAGTAATTACAAACTTGCAAAATATGCTTTTCCAAAATTCCAGACAGACACACAATTTTATTAGTTTGTTTTAGCAAAGTAGGTACCTATACCTATACGCTTACGTCGCGCGTCGCGTCGTCGAAAACGGTGCGCCCAGAAACAAACATACCTAATTCAGTTACAATCCTTTTTTTGTTCCGTAATTTATTGTATTTATTCTAATACGATTTTTTTTATTCGTCGGCCAGTTCTACTAGGTATAAAAAGATAAAATTGAAATATAATTATTGTAGCGACAGCCATATTATGTTACTATGTTTTCGTAAATATGTTTTTCACCTTCCTGGTTATTTTCACATAATCTTATCTTATATATAAAAATGAATCGCAAAATGTGTTGGTAAGCGCATAACTCGAGAACGGCTGAACCGATTTCGATCATTCTTTTTTTATTATATTCCTTGAAGTACGAGGATGGTTTTTATGTAGAGAAAACGTAAATATTATGTACCACGGGCGAAGCCGGGGCGGACCGCTAGTATATCTTATATATAAAAATGAATCGCAAAATGTGTTGGTAAGCGCATAACTCGAGAACGGCTGAACCGATTTCGATAATTCTTTTTTTATTATATTCCTTGAAGTACGAGGATGGTTTTTATGTAGAGAAAACGTAAACATGTACCACGGGCGAAGCCGGGGCGGACCGCTAGTCTTATATATAAAAATGAATCGCAAAATGTGTTGGTAAGCGCATAACTCGAGAACGGCTGAACCGATTTCGATAATTCTTTTTTTATTATATCCCTTGAAGTACGAGGATGGTTCTTATAGCTAGAGAGCTAGTTAGTTTAGTTTTAGTGCAGTGGCAGTGTAAATGTTGTTGTTGAGGTTATGTAAATTTAACACTTTAGTTAACTACCAAGATATAAAGAAATGAGGATAGGACACAATAACTATTGGTTGAGGTATTTATAAACTCATAATATACTTTTAAAAAAATCACGTTTTAATAAATTTCTAGAATTAAATTAGAACAGCTGATTCAAAATAGCCTAAAAAATCTTAATAATAATAATTACGCTTCACAGCAAGAAGAAATGTACCATATGTACCCGCACAAAGTCGATATTGTGTTGCCTACCGTTCGACTCAATGGCTAGGGTTGTAACTACCTTTAATAATTATTACCAAACTAATAAACCGAGTGATGCGAAATAACCATAATTCTTTTAGAGTTTGATAAAATGATCAGGCAGGTATTTTCTTTAATCCTCTGAATTCTCGGTTACTAAATTGTATCGTTGAAATTATTCTTAATCGCGTAAATTTAATAAATAATCATATGGAAAACACTTTTCATTTGTTTTTTTACTTTCACGCCCAACTACTATACAATAATTACGTTGTTTCGGTATTTTGACGAGAAAACGCAGGAAACATCCGTTGTATCATTTTAGATAGATTGTATATTTTGTATCTGTAGAATTGAAATCAAAGCTATGTATATGTTGTCTCCATTCTTTTCTTATCGGATTGTTGATCCCAATGCGAATGCGTCACTTAAATTTTATAAAAGACAATTAAGAACATCAAAAATAAAGTGATACGTAAATATTTCACAGTGCAATATATTATGTAATTAATAATAATTATATACTTATTTATGAAAAAATAATTACATCAGATTTAATAATAGCAATTGTTTTGAATGTACATAATATGAATAAATGATTACATCATAATAGTAATAATCACAATTGTTTTATTTCCCATTTGTTGCAACCCTAGCATATTTTCATGTAGCAGCAGAAGTACCTACACTGGCGGCGCGGCGGCATCGTGCGACATCAAAGGCATTGCCTTACTAGGTAAGTTTATAATGATTAACTCTTTAATAATTATTTTTGACTTTACTCATTTCTTTTATTATATAATTTACGTTTTACTTTTACAGAATCCGATTCAATGGATTATGAAGACGAGGCACACAACGCCATACGATAGTGATGATGAATGAACATTTCAATAAATGCATGCGTGTTTTTTTATGTTGTTTTGTAATTGTTAATTGTTTCTTAAATAAAGAAATAAACTAAATATTTAAATGATGATTTGTTATTTGCAACACAACTTTATATTTGAGATTCTTTACAAATGTATATTTAGTTTTGTATCATCAAATTTATAAATTTTATTCCATAGTTTTCAAAATTAAATGTAAATGACCATAAAAACATTAATAAAGTAAATCATTGATGTAAGGTCAGGGAACGTAATACATATATACATCTGACCATGTAGAAGCTAAGTCTTGTTGACTGCTGAAGTCTGTAAAGTTTTGTTGTCTGCTGAAGTCTGTACGCAATGAAAATGTCTGCCGTTTCGAAAATAAGTTTTTAAGACCCTAATAAATAAAATATATGAATGGCAGATCTGGTCAAATACTTTCAAAATTGTATTTTTTTCAGCACTTTCATAAGTGTCTGCCAGAATGTTATCCGCGTGATAATGGTCTGCCATTGTTATTTTCCGATAGTAATAATAATCTATTTTCAAATATCAAAATGGCAGACGTGGTCAAATGGTTTCAAAGTTCGCCAAAAATTTCCACCTGTCTTACCTAAGCGCGCGCCCCGTCCACCACTCTGGGCTTAGTGACTCCTCATCTCATGTATAGTAGGTATAGGGGAATCAACACACAAAAATCCAGGTCTGGTCAAATACATACAGGTAGCTTTGCGCTAGCTCTCTAGCTATTACTTCTTATGGAGAGAAAACGTAAACATGTACCACGGGCGAAGCCGGGGCGGACCGCTAGTAAATAATAAAATAATAAATAGTGTATTAGATTTGTTATTGTATCTTGTATACCTACGAATAATTATTCTTACGTCTTGTTGGGAAATGTTCAAATACCTACCTATTGAAATAATTTACTGTTACAAATCATTAGTGTTATTAGTTTTGAGTGAATAGGCATGGATCAGAAATTCAGAATATAATATGCTACTAACTACTCAAATACATACATGTTTACACAACAAACACCACTGACCTCTATAACTATAAGTTATAGAGGTCAGTGACCGTCAGTGACAAACACTATGGATACCTACGCTCGCGAATGCAAATTCGGTGATTTACTAATTATTGATACCTAGTCATTGAATTCGTTTTGAAATAGCCTGTACTTTGTAATTTTTAGTGTTATAGACATTTATAAAATGTGGTGCTCATTTTTTTGTAATAAATCATCCCGAACGCTATTGTATTTTCGTTGTTTTATTTCAAGTGAACACCTATACAATTTTGTCACGAGCCGCCTCTGGCCTCTGGGTGAAATAAACAAGTCAAATGATTTTTGTTCTAATTGTATTTTGGTAGTAGTTTGTTTAGAATTTACATTACCATTGTTTAATTTTTATTTTGTATTTGCAGTAAAATAAAAAGATGAAAAACTTCATTAGGTATATTGTACGACACCTCACTCTGAATCGCGCTAGCGAAATTTTTTCGTTACAGAGCACATATACAACTTTCGGACAATCTTCATTGAGGCCGGCCGGCAAATCGAGTATGTCGAGAAACTTCACTTATTCGATGGAGGTATTCTACCTTCCTTCCTCCACAGTTGTGGGACCCCGACGTGCATTGAACACGCAGCTTTCTGATACTAGTAGCTAAAATCAAAACCACAGATATGTCTGTGATCAAAACCATAATAATATTTTTACCTATTATTTTACTAAAAGTCGAGTGCATCGAAATCGTAAATATGTTTTTCACCTTCCTGGTTTTTTTTTCATAGTAAATAGTGTTTTTGATTTGTTGTTGTATGAATAATTATTCTTACTTGTTGGTTATGAAATGTATTTTGAAATAATTTACTTTTACAAATCATTAGTGATATTAGTTTTGAGTGAAAATGCTTGGATCAGCATAATATCATATTTGCTACTTCAAATACATGTTTTGATAAAAAAAAAACAATAGTGTAATGTAGGTAATAAAATAAAACTGCGTTTTATTGTAGGTAATCAATTTTGACATTATTTATTTCCCAAAATTACAATAAAATAGTTTACGCCAACAAATATAACTTTTATTTTTATAACAATCCTACTTCCTACTAATGCGAAAGTTCATACATGTTTCAAAAGAAAAACTTTTACTTTTACTATTATTTCAATTTATCCGGTTTAATTAAGACTTAATATTGATACATATGATCATTATAAATACAAATAGGAATTAACAATATAACGAATACGTGGCACAACTAAAATTTTACCGATACCACCCGTGGTCATTCTCCTTTGTGGGTCATTTGTAACAGGATGGCGGTTCTACAGCGAAAAAAGAAAAATGATGGTCAGAACGCTGATACCGGATACCTTAAGATACTGTAATATAAAATATTACTAGATTAGATAAAATATTATAGGTAGTATCTTCACCGTGTGTGACGCGCTTTACATTCACGCCATCTAGAGTTAAATCTTTATCATTTTTGTATACGTCTGTGTGTGTAAACGACCCTGTATGCAATGACAGATGTTAAAACGCATAATTTTACCGAATTGGGTGGATTTTAAGGCAATGATATAACATATTTCAATAAAATATAATATTCAGTAACCGCCATGACTATTCCTAGGTTTGATGACTATTCCAATTACGCAAAAACTCAAATAAACTAGAAATGTAGAATTCAGCGCCATCTAGCGGGATATTGGCTGGGAACAGATCGTTGCAATCACCTTAAAGAGGCGCTCGGGCCGCTGCAGGTGAGGCGCTAGCGTGTTTGCGGAGCGCGCTCTAACGCGCCATTTTACACGTCCCGAGCCCTCGCCTCTTCCCAAATTTGTACTGTTTATTTTTTGTCGTGTGGAGTGACGACTTAAGTGTCTCGAAATGACTTATTTGTATAGGCTCTCAGGAAAGGGATTAAGCTTCGACTGCGCAAATATCGCTCGTCCCGCCACTTTACAATTTTTTACATACGTTTTGAATGCATAATATTATGAATTATCTTCTACGAGTCGTTTGTCATTCATTCGAATTCACTATCGACGTTTAGGTACGTCGACGCGAGTTTTGATGACGGGCGGAAATATGAGAAGCCATAACGATGACATTTGCGTTTAAATCTCGCTAGCTGGAACCCCCGGCTAGGTCTTTAGGGATTGGAAACACCGGAGCAGTTCTGTGAACGGGTTGAGCTGTGGAGCACACGTGCGGCCGGCGGGCGGTCAGGCGCGGCGCACGTGCGGCCAGCAGCCGCGCGCTGCGGGCGCGACGAGCTGCCGACCGGACGGCCACATCGTACACACGACATCACATATGCGGGTCCCTTAATTGCAACCACGTGCCAACAACTTTGCCTTGTAAGACACGACGATTAACATTTCAACGTCGGTGTGTGACATTTCCGTGGCACTCGCAAGTGTGTATATTAATATTTAATTCGTATCTTTTGCCTTTCCTTATGTGACATTCGATATCGAAAGACCTAATATTTTCTCTTCTCGAACCTATGAAGTTAATAGCTAGTACTCGGCATAAATAGCATGCGGCTCACAGTCGGCCGCGTTACCTCGGGTTGAATGTAGCGATAAAGGTGTGTGTAAACAATAGAAGTGAACGCTCTCGGCAGTAGGGCAGTGTGGCTGAACATTATTACATCCGTGTTCTCGCGTTACACGACGCAGGCTCCGTCCCCGCGCGGAGGGCCGTCCGCCGCTCGCCGCCCGGGGGCTCCAGCTATGGCGCGCGCCTTTTGCGACCGCGGTCACTTAGCCTTCTACGGCAGCAATCAATCAGGAAGTACAAGACGGACGAGACGATTCACGATTATGTCATCAGCTGTTTTGATAGCAATTATAGTTCGTGATGATCCGTCCAAAGTAAACAAAGGATGGAAGTTGATTGTTCGAGACGATGGCCTCAAAGTTAATGAAATGGGAATAAGCATAAAATAAGCGAAAAGTAGCAAGTTTGAACGGCAAAACAGTCGCAGTAATGCATGCAAGGAGGTCGAGGCTCAGGTGGTATTGCATCGACCGCGGGATGCGGGGTGCGGGGGGGAGGGCGCGCGATAAGTCTCCCGAAGACGTTCCGAGCCATTAGCCGCGCCCCACTTGCGCCGACTGCTGTGAAATATGCGAAACTAATTGCGCACTAAACATTACTACGAGTACGGCTCCGTGCACGATGCAACATTCACATCTACCTATTCCTACTCGACAGCCGACTTGTAGTTTCTAGCTGTTATAGGTTTAGCCACGACTTCCAGAAGATCGTTAAAACTCCTTTTTGACTAAATATATCGAGATTCGATATCCCGCTAAAGTGGGTGTCTGAACCCGAGTACCTTACTAAGTAGGTACCTACAATATGGCAATTAAAAACAATCAATTGACGCAATAGGTTAAGTAGAAACAAGTTTAAGAATTATAATAATGTTTTTGAGAAACAAGTAAGCAATAAGTAAATGTGAGCGTTATCAGATCGATGAACATTATAAATGCTTCTTATGTTAATTCCAGTCGAAAACATTTGTGAATTATTGTTTCCGCCATTTCCAAACTTAACATTTCAAATTAGCCATATCGATATCGTTTAATTGAATAAAAGTGTAAATATGTAGGTAATATATGTGTAAGTAATAATATGTTAGTATGAGGTTTTTAGTAGTTTGTCGATTTTAATTCAAATGATAGAAAAGTAACCCTAGGTTATTTCACATAATATGCAGAACATTAATCATCATCTTATGCAGTATTGTTTAAAATGCAAGTATAGAGATGGTGCGTTCCTTCGCAGACTGCACTGGTGACCAGTCACGGGTCACCCAGGCTGCAGGCACAGCCCCGCACTGTGACTCACGCTGACGCACCACTCACCATTCGTCCTGATAATAGTTTCGCTAATTTTATTTCTGTCCAAAGTTCAGCACTTGTCAAATATTATTTATAGGTACCTAACATAATAAGCTTTGCATTTTTTTGCAATTGGTAGAGTATTTACACTAAAATTAATTATATGGTAGGTAAACTATATGTATTTTCGTCCGCTCCCTTGTTTGCACTTTAATATAATATCTTTCATCAACGAAGGAACGATCATTTTCGGGACAAGAATTCTGTCTGTCTCAGCTTTTACAGGTATCTGTATTCTGTATACCCATACACATCATAATCATCATTACTTAATTTAACTAATTGATGATTATGATGAAATTGGCTATACTGATACCTGATATACTTAATTTAACTAATAACACAGTTTTCCATTTATAATATCATTATTAAAGGCCTATTTTAAAATATAGGGACTGTAAGGAAAGGTGCCTCACCTACCGTATGTTATTTCTTATTTATTAATTATATTATAAGGTATCTCAAGTACAGACAAATTTTGCGATTAAGATTTAAGAGGAATATTATATTCTAAAGTGCCTTCTGTATTGTCTGTCAGCGGCGGCGGAGAGGGCGGGCAGCAGTACGCGCGCTGCTACGCGGCCGGCTCGCCCTACTTCGGCAACGGCGCCGACCTCACGCAGCCGCAGATCTGGACCACTAACACAGGTAGCGTATCTGGGGGCACGGCAGTGCCCCCGCCAAGTCGAGCAAAAAAAAAGCGGCACGGCCGTACCATCCTTTTCTCGAAGCAATTCGGGCCTCTTTCGACCCCCTATAATTCGGTTGTGGATAAAGCAAGAAACCTGAATCTTCAGTAACTAATCCGGCATTGTATAAACACGGAATATTTAAAATTTCAGTCAATTTGAACCAGTAGTTTAAGAATGACAACTTGTTAAAGTTTCTAAATTTTGTCACTCACTGACTCACCGATCATCAAAAGTCCAAGGCACTTCTAGCAGACTTAGAAGCTTCATATTTGGAATACATATAGAGTTTAGTGTCTTAATCATGGGAAAACTTAAATATTTTGTAATTTCGGTCCAGTTTTCCAAATACACCAACTGCATCAATAACTTTGTAATCCCATATAAATATATGAGCCTTTATTATAGAGCCTTTCTTTTTGATACCACCACCAGTGGTATCAAAAAGAAAGGCTCTACAAAAAGAAGTGAGATCCCATCAAAAACATCCTGTAAAAAACCCAAGTCTCGCAGCTCAGTCTTTCTACCGTCAAAAGTTGTGAGATCCATGTAATACCAAGTCGGTTAATCTATTTAGTGTCTACTTGAAGGACCTTCTGTCTTAAGTTATTACATAAGTTATTATCATGCCAATATTAAAAATATTTAACGTTTTAAACAAATAGATCGACTTGGACATCGCATGAAAACAAAATGAATATTACAATATTATATTAGATTCTTTAGTCTCTCGCGCCTCACGCGATTGAAACTCTCGTTCCTGTTGGTCGCTGGCCCGTCGTGCTGTGTAGTGTGATACATACTAATAATCAAATCAAGCGATGTCCAAGTCGATCTATTTGTTTAAAACGTTAAATATTTTTAATATTGGCATGATAATAACTTATGTAATAACTTAAGACAGAAGGTCCTTCAAGTAGACACTAAATAGATTAACCGACTTGGTATTACATGCAGGATCTCACAACTTTTGACGGTAGAAAGACTGAGCTGCGAGACTTGGGTTTTTTACAGGATGTTTTTGATGGGATTCTTCTTTCTTCTGGCGTTTGGCCGCCATCATCGTGTTATTTACCGTGTTTCTGGTCTTGCAGGAGGATCGCCCAGCTACTGCGGCAGCGGGTCGGGCGCCGTGCTGAGCGAGTACCCGGAGAGCGAGGGCGAGGGCGGTGCGGGGGGCGGGGGCGCAGGGAGCGCGGGGGGCGGCGCGCTGCCGGCCTTCAGCGCGCGCTTCGGCGGGCCCTTCGCCGCCTCCGCGCGGCCCTCTCCCGCGCCCTCCGCCGCCTCCGCCTACGCGCAACCAGTAAGACCCTTCACATATCTGTTATACACACTAACTAGGTATACACTAAACGCGCTCTTATACATAAGCAGACTTTGACAGATAGGCAACTGTCTACGGTGTTACGACGACCCTCTGCAGATACAGCCTACACGTTTTGTGAGGGATGTTAGTGGTGTGTGAAAGTTCATGTAGAGGTACATTTCGTTAACGTTTTGTCCACAATGTGTAGGAGTACACAAATAGGGCAGTTGTGAAATTAAGCACATACTCTGTCGTTCGTCGGTTTTCAAATTACCCGGAATCAGGTTATCTGCGGGTTTTGAAAGCGCCGCACGTGCTCACTGTTGCTGTCCACCACCATCCGTCAATATTGCGACACTTTATACTCGCTTTTAATTATATGGAAAAGTTTAATGAACATACAACTACGTCACTTATCAATTGAAATTACTTAGTAGGTACATAGTTTCAACAAAAAGTAAAAACATCCAGTGGCATAGAGCAGTGTTTACGGATTAGTAGGTATCTAAACATAGGCCTTTATAAATAAGAATGTTGTAGGTATAACGTTCTAACACAGTCGCTATACTCTAGTTTTATGGGTACAAAATGTTTTTGGACAAATCATATCCAGTAAAATTCCAAAAATGAATGCCCAAACCGTGCAAAATACCTCATAGCTAAGTAAGAATGAAAGTTGCAACAAATTTATCAGAACTTTCAAAGAATAGATAAGCGTAATAGCCCAAAAGCTCGAACTGATAGCAGCGCCAACAATAGCCAATGGGTACCTCGTCACCCGGGCTCGGGCCGAGCTCCGGCCTGACTCACCCGACAGCTCACTTGTCTACATTCTGCTCATTTCCTTCACTAATGGTAATGGTACTTATCATACATTTTAGAGGTTACCTATGTTAGCTCCTTTAATGTGTGCTAACAATATTATTAGACATCCGTGTTAAGTTCAATACAATTAAATTGAGAGAATTAAAGTGAGATGCAATTAAAATATTTTTTATATACGTTATAGGCATGAGTCAGAGTCACAGTAAGAAATCTTTGCATGGGATTCTGCGTTGTTCCTAGTTTAGTTTATTGTTTGAGAAGTATTTATGTCTATACTTCAGCCAGTACAAATATTCGCTCGATGCATTACAGGAGCTATGGCGCGTGGACTGCAGCTACCGGCCGCAGCTGTCCGCCGCCGCCAGCCTCTCAGCCAGTGAGTACTTCCTCTTATTAAACCTACTTTGAATTATTAACATGAGCCTTTCAATTTAGCAAAACCAACTATAATATTTTTCCAATAAGAGTACTACCAGTACCTATACCTTGAAAAATATAGAATTTTTTTTTCGATCCTTGATAAAATTGAGATGTAAGTATGTAATTATTAGACATGCTATTTAGCATGTCGCTATAAATAGTTAATATCGTTAACATCTCGAGTTTGTCATTAGTTAATGGCTTTATCTAATATCATATTGATGAGATTCCGATTAGATGGGCACGAAGACGATTCGTTTTATTGGGATTTGATGATCGACCTAAAATTGTTACGTAAACTAGGTATACAAAATTTATAGGTTTATTAAACAGCTACATCTAAATTTTATCTTAGCAGATCAATTTCCATAACTTTGAAATTATTTATAAATATGTATTGATTACCGTCACAATATGATAAGTGCAAAGAAACAATAGTTAGCAGTAAAGCATGTTTGTCGCCGAGTCGTAAAGCGGTGCGCGATCGGCGCGACCCGGCGCTGTGCCGGCGCGGTGGAGTTTGCTCTCTGATTCACGGCTTGCTCTCGATCCATTGTTCTGAGCTCTTTATTTAACATGTACTAAGTACTTATAAGTCGTCATTATTATTTTTAAAGTTTCAAACGTATTTTTTTAAATATTAATCGAATTATGGGTAGGAATTAAAGCAGCGTTTCCGATATATTTATCTCGTCATCTAAATAATATTATGTCGAAACATTTCTTCAGTCCGCGTATACATATCCAATATTATCTATGCTCATCGCTTCAACAATCCAGTGAGGACAAAAAGCAAGTATCGGTTATCGATGCGATGATGTGTTTATCCGTTATCGGCGGTAGCGTAAAATTTCACAGCGTTATCTCGATATATTGAGATGCTCGTAACAATGTTCGGTGAAGGATGCTGCGGATGATAACGCGTAGGGTTGACTCCGGTTCGAAAAAAATAAAAGCGATAAAACAAATAAACATGTCAATTTTTTTCCGACTGTTTTGACGGTTTTATCTTTCGTAAACAGTATTAGAAAAAGAAATGGTTATTGTATTTAACTTTACAATAATGTTGTACACTTTCAAATTTAAATGTATTTAGTTGGAATAAGTACTGACAACCCTGAGATAATTGTGAAGTCGGAGCTATTATTTTTGGCCGGGGTCAATCGCGATAGCCCCAAGAGTCGAACGATATTTTTATTAGGATAGTCGATCTGCGCCAGATAACTAGCGGGGCGGGCGAGATGGGGGGCGCGGTGTGCGGGCGAGCGGGAGGGGAGGGGGGGGAGACTCGCAACACTTATCACCCGGCCTCTTAAACCGTCATCCGTCTTCGAAAATCGAAAGTGGATATAGTTTTGTGGCCCATAAAACATTAATAGCCTTTCTTTGAAATATTACCTACGCGGGTTATTGCACAAAAACTGTTTTACGGTTGATCATCGGAAAGCAAAAAACGCGTAGTTTACACTTTGTTTTGCCGTAAAATGTGTATTATTAGTCATTTATCAATGTTTACTACCGTCACTTAGTGCAATAGGTAAAATAATAACTGCACATCGTATTGAAAATGTGTCACGAAGTTCAATTATTTAAATTCCAATATTATAGAATTTCTCAAATAATGAATCGTACTCGAATGCGCGACTATAATTGAAAAATAAAAGAGTTTTATCGAAGCGCACGGATCATACGTGTCCATTACGAAAACATACGAGGTGTAAATAGGCGCGATAATACAATAACAATATCTGTGGGTCGCTCGCGGTGTGTTTGCGCAGGCCGTCCGCCGGCCGCGGCGCTGCGCCCGCTCGAGGCGAAGACAAAAAATGTCTTTCCGATGAAGTCCTTTGACCATTAAAATCGCATTCCGTAAATGGTATCGGATAAGGCACGCGCCACAAACAGGCCGCGAGCCAACAAGCCATGTGTGCCCATCGCCATACTAGTGTCTTTTGTGATTCATTTGTTCTTTACACTTGGGTGTTGTCATTTAAAATATTAAATAAAGTTTAATCGATATGTCTTCTTGTTTGATAATATAAATTATAAATGGTACACAATCATTAAATTAAACAATGAATTAACGTGTAACGATCAAGTAACATGAATAAACAAAAGCCCTGCAGAGTAGTGAATGAAGTGAGGCGAGACGCTCACGGTGTCGCATTCTGTAGGTAGCTCCGGGGTCACGTAGTCCGTGTAATGTACTACACATGTGCAATTACTTATAATGTATTAGTGTATCGTTTCTGACATATTTCAGCGTTCCGTCAGTACATACTTTATTTAAGTACCTAACATTTTAACTCCACCGCGACCGTCGTGTTCGTGCAAATGTGTATTGTCTTTGCGGGATGCGGGATCCAAGCTAGTTCAGAGTAAGGTACGGTTACAGTTGTACCGCCGGCCGCAAGCTAGTTAATGGTGGCGAGCGTGGCATTGCGTTAATAATTATTGTTCGAGATGTTAGAGCACAGACTAATAATAATATACTACGTATAGTTAGAGCCTAGGCCCTAGAGGCATAGAGTATATTATATTGTATGGTAGAGGTGCGTGGTGCACACCGCACGGCGCGGCCGCGGCGTAAGGCGGGAGCTAATGGGTCGGCGACACTTCCGCAGCCTTATCGCGGAGAGAGCACGCGCAGGACCGTTGACACACTTGCGTGCGCGCCCGATGCTTACGTCACTTTTACATTTCTTTTGTTTTACCTACCAAGTGCCAACCATTCGCTTTACCTATGATAGGAATTTATGTTTGCCAAAATATGATAAGATAGGTTTTAGTTTTGATGGTTCTGACTTCTGAGAAAGGTGACTCGTAAGTCGTAACTTCAGAAGATGGCATATATTTGTAAATTAAGTGCTTAGCTTCTGTATTGATAAATCGGTATTTTGTTATTAATTATTCGAAATAAGGTACTTACAACATATCTAAGTGTACAGTGTATCATTTGGGTTCCTATCTAAGAACTATATGATGAGAAACGAAGTCATTGAAATTTCGGTCGTTTGTCGTCACCCCGGCCACGTTACAAACAATTTATTTTCTGTTTTTCAATGTATTAGTTTAACTGCTAGAGTACTGATGTCACTACAAAACTCGTACTCAACATTAGTGTAACGATAATGAGTGTTTAACCGCGTCGCGCGATAAGGCGAGCGAGTGACGCCGCTCGCCGCACATGGCCGGCTCCGCTTACACCAAAATAATTAGTTTTACATCAAACAGACGACTGCAATGATGCAGTCGTCTGTTAAAACGGCCGGGACTGACCGTTATTGCTCGGATATTTAGATAACTAATTGGGTTTTGAAATATATTTTAGGCATTTGGATATAATTATATTATACCTACGTAGGTACTTTATGTTTGCTTTTTACTATATTTAGTAACTATAAATTCAACGTTCATCATTTACTCAACCACCATTGTTAACAAACGGATAAAATTACGAATCGTAGATTTTACGTCATCTCCCATGTAGGTGAATTACGTCCACCTGCCTATAAATCTTAGTGCCAATTTATGAATAGGTAGTATTATAGCTAGCTAGATATACAGTTTGGAGCACAATTTCCGTTGTTGCGCGGATTGTTTACAATCCCATGGCCAGTTCCGAGAAGCATCTGGCAGTCACAGCATCTACACATAACACAACACGAGTAGGTACTCTCGGAACATGGCCGTAAGCCGACACCAGAATGTGACGCCGCCGCGCTCGACTGCCGAGTGGCGACTGCCTTGCCAACGTAATCGGATAAACGGTATTTAACGGACTTTCTGTGCTATGTACGTACTTTTCATTCTTTACTTCATGTTTCACATTTTAATTCTCAACACATTTCTAACGATGTCAAGTTTTATCTAATTTTAAACACAAAATAAGGCACAATACAACGGATGGGGACCTTTTATGGACTCTTTTTTACCAAAAATTTGTTTGTTCGTAACGTACTTAAATATGTTTTACCAATACTTCTAGAACCTAAATTTCAGATATTCCGGATGACGGGTAATTGCAATAGGTAGTGTTAACTAATATGAATGCTGTTACCATCAAACCCGTTAATTTTTATACAATACCTTCATGATACTCTCAATAAAACGATGCTCTGAAGAATTCACAATTTTCCGAATTACCCCACATTCGGAATTCCCCTAATGCACTATAATAAACTTTCTGATTCGAATAGAGAGAAATCAAGATGTTGTTAACTTAATTTAAATATTGTTGTTTTAAATTGCTTACTTTCCTATTATATAAGATAGTTATTAGTTGCATTTCATATCGTCGGTGTTGAATGGACGTAACTTATTAAAACAATAGACGCGAGGTTCGCTTCGTCAGCAAAATACACTTCCGCAGCACATTGTACCCGCGACAATGACGACAATGACCTGACATTGAATTTATTTTCATTTGTTATTTTTTTCTTTTAATTGAAACATAAATAAACTATCATTTTCAATATGACGTTTACTACCTAGTACGTAGATATGTTTTAATCTAAGTTCTTTTTGAAGTGAAAACTTCTTTAACGGCGTTGGGTATATAAAATCTTAAACTCGCGTCAGGACACGTGGCCTCAAAAAGCGTAAGACGGATGTTTTTTTTTGAGTCTTTTACTTGAAATTTAAGTTAATAAGTAAAGCATTTTTGAAGTTCAAGGCTAAAAAAATACTATTCTTAAACACTTGTGAAAGTTTACACGCATTGTTAATACATGAAGCTTTTGGATATTATGTTCAACCTCTACCTATTTATAACAGAAGATAAATTCCACCTGGAAACATACATTTGAGTAAAAGCTTGTAAATGCATTAAGCAGTAGCGTGCTCAGAACATCGGTTCGTGCAAATGTGTCCGGCGAGCAAGCTGCGCGGCGTGGTGCGGTGCGGCGATTCGTGACCCGCGGGCTGTACGCCATGAATGGAGCACGCGCGGCCTTGCCGTGGGACACACACACACTCACACATACACACACACACACACACAGGCCATTGTCAAGGCCCGGTTCGACGACACATACATAAACAATCGCGATTTCTGCTGATCGAGCGCTCTTTTACAATATGTTTGCATAGGTCGCTGTATACCTACCGACAATCCGTTTGCAAATATTTTGCAAACTTGCGACAAGACAGTCATTAACTATGGACATGCTTGAGAATAATCGCACTACAGAATATTATTAAGATGGCTTTCCTTTATTTACTTGTAATGTTATTGTATAATAATATATTATTGTACACCGAGAGCGAGTCGCCGCGGCGACCGCTCGGCGGGTAGCCTGACGCTCGGCGGAGCGCGGCGCGAGGCGGGCGAGGTGCGAGCTAATGTTGTGTTGCGCAGTCGACATGGCGGAGTTTTTCACGGAGGGGCGCGAGTGCGTGAACTGCGGCGCCATCCACACGCCGCTGTGGCGGCGCGATGGCACCGGCCACTACCTGTGCAACGCATGCGGCCTGTACAACAAGATGAACGGCATGAACCGGCCGCTGAAGCAGCCGCGGCGGCTGGTACGTCAGCGGCACGCGGCGCCCCCTGCCGCCCCCGACGTACGCAGCTCTCCGCTCGACTAACGCCCCGCCCCGCCCCTCCCTCCCTCGCCCGCGTGAAATCCGCGCCCGCCGAGCGTCCTGTCGTGTCGTTGACACTTGTGTTGGTTGCAGTGGCCGAGGGTGCGCCGCCGGGCGCGGATTTCTACAAGGGCTTCCTGTTTAACGGCGTCGGAGCCGCGCTGTCCGCCCCCGCGCCGCACTGCGCGCCCGCGCTGCCCGGCACCACCCCCGACTACAAACAGAAGAAAGGGGTACGTGCGCCCCGCGCTCCGAGCCGTTCCTCCTGTGCCGGAGGGACTCATGGGTCTTCCGGAACTACGAGAGGGTCGGCGGCCGTGAATCCCGAACCCTCTATACTTTCTGTCCTCTTCCGATACACCTACCTTCCGCGCCTGTCCGTTTTCACAATATCAAACGAAACATTCATCCCCAACGATACTTCTATACTATCCTCTCCTGTGTATCCCGAGTCCCACCCGCTCAACTAACTTTTTCACCGCTTATAAGTTTCCAAGTTATCAGCATGTCGGTAACTCATCCGAATCATTTGACGTCGACCATCAATTTCGGAATCGATATTAATTAGTGAATATATATAACGCAATTAAATTTCAGCAATACAATGAATCATTGCGATCTTTAGTCATATATCGGTCATAAGTAACCGTTCATGAAATTTTTGGTCACGAATTATCTTCATAGACTTCATAACATTTCCATTACGCTTTTATTTCTAACTCACCTCATTCTGCCCGCGCGAGGACACACCCGACCGTGCACAGCTTAGTACATCACATAAATGAAACAGTCCAAAGTAAAAAATTAAATTTATTCAAGTCGAATTGAAGCTAATCTAAATCTCCGTTTAATAAAATTGTTTTTGTGGTGTTTTCAACGAATTTAATTTGAATCAATCATATTTTGAAATGAAAAAAAAAAAAAAGTTTCCAAAAAGTCGTTGCACGGTGTGGTCCCTGCGCGCGCAAGTCCCCGCTGACCGGCCGCTCGCCCCACAGATGGGCACGAACAAGCGGCACGGCGTGTCGTGCAGCAACTGCCAGACGACCACCACGTCGCTCTGGCGCCGCAACTCGCACGGCGAGAACGTGTGCAACGCGTGCGGCCTCTACTACAAGCTGCACAACATCAACCGCCCTATTGCCATGAAGAAGGATTCCATACAGGTGCGTCCAACGGGAATTTACTGCTATTTACCATTTTGCGAGCACTCTATTCGGTTTCACTATAACGCGAATTGTATTCCGACACTAAAGAGCTCTTCGGTCTTTTCTATCTGATTGTTTTCCAATTTTAACTTAAATTATTGTTGTTACCTAGAATAGTTGGCTTCCCAGAATGGAGCAATAATAAAATATATATAATATTTATTCAATATCGATAATTTAAAAACGATATTTCCAGACGCGAAAAAGAAAACCGAAGAACAGTCAGAAGTCTGACCGGAGTCTGAGCAAGAGCATCGCGCACGCGGCGGCGCACACCTCGCTGTCGGCGCTCTCCGCTCACTCCGCTCACTCCGCTCACTCCGCTCACTCCGCTCACACCGCTCACAGTGCTCACACCGCGCACGCCGCGCGCTCCGCTCACACGCCGCACTCCATGGCTTCAACAGTTAAAGTGGAGAATGCATGTGAGTAGATTGAATACATTTTGTTGGATATCCGATCTCTTTCTTTGTGTTGAAACAGAAGGATTCATTATATAGTTCGATTCTGTAAGAGGATGTTTGTGTAGTCTGTAATATAGGCATCTGTGGTGGGCATAGACATTGATTAAGCAAATACTAAAGCAGTCCTGAGATCATAGATACAGCTTCTTGTTCGATGGTCAAGTTGACGAATATCATTTGTCAATGTCAATATGACGTATCAGTGTCAATGTTGACATTAAAACTCACACTTTCCTAAGCATAATAATTCCAACTGTAGGGTTGAACGTGACCAGCCAGATTTCTTCTGTGATTCATCAGCAAGGGCTAAAGGAAGGGAGGGAGGTGAAAGGTACGGCCACTGCACTCTTCGCTTTAGCCGCTAAACCTGACTTCGCTCGAATCTAATATTAATTTGCCAGAATTAACGCTTATGTAATAGACTAGTGACTGCACACTTTTTAGCAAGTCGAATGAGCAAATAACAATAACAAGTCGCTTAAACATCATCATCAACATCATAACACAGTCTTACCACAAAAATCTTTAGACAGGGTTTAACTTTAAGAGGAGGCTCCCTAAATTTTATGTGAATTTGCATTAATATTCTGAAACAGTCACACATACAATAAAAATGGAACTTTAGTACATACATATATGATTTATTCGGTCTTTTTCTTTCCATGTACAAGACAGTTACGTAATTGTAACATTTTCGCTCGATTCATTTTTTATTAAAAAATTATGCCTTTTTTTGAGGATTATTACCTTTTTTTTTTTAAATTTACTTGGATAAAGTCTAAACCTAAAATAAATGTTAAGAGAATATAGTTTACTATCCAATCCCAAGATATTTTTTCTCTAGAGTCTAGATCAATTATTACACTTTATTATGGCTGTGTTAGTGTCGAGCACCGTAGCGGTCTAAACGGTCTCTCAGTGCCAGAAATTATGTTAGGGAGCCTCCTCTTAAGCGCGGGTTCTCTGGTTTGTTTTGTCGTATTTCACATAGACAACTATTAAAGTGACAGATCCCGTCTTTAAAGTTGACTGTGTTGAAATTGTTTTGTGGTAGGACCAAATTTGTTTTAATGATTTCGGTAGGAGTATCTAAAATTAAAACGTTAGACAATATTTGAAATCGAATAGTAAGTAATCTACGATGTTGATGTCGAGGTTGTATAGGTACTATGATGTGGATTGTGGATCATAATGCGTCTGCAATGAATAAATTTCCACTTTCGAATATGATGACCCGAAAAATTATGAAAAGCGTGTGCTTTTTGACTGCGAAATCCGTGTTTACACATAACGTTCGTTGGCAGTTCTTGTAATGTAGGTATCGCTTGTCGTTCTAGTGGAGACGTCCCCGGGCGCGGGCTCGGGCTCGGAGCGGGCGCTGTCGCTGAACTACTACCTGCCGCCGGGCGCGCCCGTCAAGCTGGAGGAGCCGCCGCCGGCGCACGCGCACGGGCACGCGCACCCGCACGGCCACGCGCACGCGCACTACGCCGCGCACTCGCACGCGCACTCGCACAAGGAGTTCTACGAGGACGGCGTGTACGCGCACGCGCCCGACGCCGAGCGCCCCACGGTCGTGTCGCTCGGCAGCTGAGCCAACCCCCTCGCCCCCGCACCGCCGCACACCCCCGCCCCGCGACGAACAAACCGGAATCTCCGCGGCCGCTCGCGGTCTCATAAGAATCTCACTCGTTAATATGGTAGTGTAAGTGTCCTCACCGCCTGGCACCTTCTCGTGTTCGTCGTTATTCGTAAGTCTCTAGTAGTAATATCTAGTTTCTCCTTGTAACCGAATGTAGATGGATGAGCACGAATGCGCTGCCAGCTGGTGGATAGCTTAAGAGTCGCTAGTAGACCAAATGGAGCGGTCGCGCGCCCAAATTCTTTGTGCACTTTCGTTGTGTTGACACGCGGCGCGCGACTCGCCCGACCTATATAATAATAATAATTCGCTACGCGATCCGTCGCTAGCGGCAGATAAATAATTAATTATTAGGTACGAGATGTTGTCTAGTTAAGTTATAAATTCGTGTTAAATCTAGATATTTTACGAGCTAGTACCGCGTTTCCTGTTACCAAATGTTCGAGACATATTTGAGACTGCAAAACATTCCTAAGATGAATTCCTTATTGTAAGTTATCGGTAATATTATAGTTTAGAGGCCGTTTCGATAATCGTTCGCTAGATATAGTAGACCGCTGCGCCGCAGCGAGCTCCATGACTTCATAGAGCATTCCGCGAATTTACTATTTAAGGCCCTGTACAATTTTATATTCATATTTATAATTACTGAATAATTTAAGGAAAAGAAAGAACGAGCTCAATTTACATTATGTACTAAGGTAATTTAGCGACACAGATCTATTAGTACACTGTTTTCGTGTTTCTACAATACTAGTACTATTTGACAGTCACATAGCAACATTGACTGTCTGTTTTGAATAAGTATGTTTGTTAAATGCGAGAACTATTACTAAGCAAATAATTAGTGTGATTGCACTTGATATTACTATAATAAATCGTATTTATCACAGACCAAAGTTATACAGGATTATATTTTAATCGTATAATCAATTTATTGATATATTTAAACTTTATTTATATTAAATAATTGGCATCTCATTTCGTTATATGGCATAATAATGATGATGTATATAATGAAGCATTGTGTTCTAGACTTATATATAGAACTGTATTGTATTTGAATTAAATTCTAACACAGCTCATTTATATTAACAGAACCGGAGAGAGTAAAGTCACTCCAAACGTGTCGCATAACCGTCAGAATGTGAGCAGCGTCAGCTCGGCTCAGGAGCGTTCAATAACAGTATAATATATTTTTGTGGTTTTAGACCTTTGAGTTACGTAGCTTTCATTTGTCGGAGTTCGTCTGTCACACGTCCACACCTATGGATGCCGCTTAATGTAAATGAGCCGTGCCATCTCGCACACTAAACTGTGTCCAGTGCTAATGCGACAAGATCTTTGAACCTCTCTAATATTTACAGACCGAATTAGAAGATATAATATTTATTAGAGTATGTCCTATTATAAAGTTTATATTGAACGACAAGTTATAGATTTATAGAGTTAGCTATGTTGTACATCGGGTTCCCGACGTTGTGTCGCGGACCCGAGGTGGATACTTTTGTATCGACGTCGGTTTGACTTCGACTTGTGTCAGAGGCGGAGACTTGCCTATATTTTTGTACATATTATTATATAAGCGATAAAGTACACTTTTAATAAATGAAATTATCAAATACAATGTGTTTTATTTCTTAAACTAAACCAGTGCATACATTTTTAAGATTTAATTATTGTAATGACTAATGTAACTAATGGATAATGATCCATTTTTACCCATGAGTTCTATCTCTTCTATCTAACTCCAATAAAAATGTAGCCAACATTGTTCCCCTTGAAATTGATATTATTATTATTGATATTATAAGAAAAAATTCTTGAATGAATTTTTTCTTCTTTATAAATTTATATTGTTCCCCTTTTATGGCTCGATTCAATGCGAAGCATGAGTGCTTTACGATCGAAACATATTTTGTTTTGCCTTGGTTCCGCAACTACTTAATTAATTACACGATTACCACGTAGTATCCTTAATCTGCACATCATTTTATAAATAACTAGCTGCTCCGCGCGGTTTCACCCCCGTGGCTCCACTCCTGTTGGTCGTAGCGTGATGATATATAGCCTTCCTCGATAAATGAGCTATCTAACAATGAAATAATTTTTCAAATCGGACCAGTAGGTACCTAGTTCCCGAGATTAGCGCGTTCAAACTTCAAACAAACAAACTCTTCAGTTTTATAATATTAGTATAGATTTAATGGAGATTAATACTATTAACTGGTAAAAATTGATTCAAGAAAATTACCCGGAAAGAATTAATGTAGAAATAGATAAAATAAAATTCCCGTAAATCAACACTTGTTTTCGGTTGAAACACGATACCTTGTGTAAATGGCATTATATTTTATTATAGCTGTATACGTACGAATTTCGATACGGAGATTGGTATTGAAAATGGTGATATTATTTAGCATCGTTTAATAGTTATGATAAAGAAAAAGCGGCGTCACTCGCTCGCGCTCGGGTTACATACTAAAAAATATAACAGCCTGTATTACCTAATTGTTTTTGTCTAATGAACAAATTCTGGGAAGTAATAACATACGACAATCTTACGGATAAGGCTATAATTAAAAAAATTGTACCTGTTACCTCTACCACAGATTAATAGTTATTCTTATTACGTAACCTCTACCTAATTTGAAGTGTAATGTCCAAGGAGATCCAATGAGTATGTACATAATGTCCAAATGCCCAAAATGGATACCTAATGAATAAACATAAGTACCTACGAAGAATTCCAACAAATACCCGCGGCCCCATCATTAAAGCGGCTCGACGGAACACAGTGGGGTTTTAGTCGGTAAGAATCCGACATAACCCACGGCTCCTTCCCCGGGGGCCGTGGGTATCTTTGGAAGATTTCCCCACTATAAAAAAAAAAAAAAAAAAAAAGGTACCTCAACGCAGAGTTTTTTGTTCTTAAGGTGATGAATTAATTTTTCTAACATTTACGGCCCTTTTTAAACCTTCCTAATTTTTATATTATTAAAGTTGTCGTGATGAAAATTCTTGACAAGAAAGTTCAATAGTAACACAATACGTCTACCGTTTTAGAAACATGATTCCATGATATTTTCTCGATAGAAAAAAAATACAAAGTTATCATTGTTATTTTTTTTTAATCTCTGGCATCTTCAAAATAACAAACGTAAAGTTACGACTTTTTGGATATTAACTATAAAATATACAACCTATACGTCTACCGTGTTAGAATTTTGAAATATGCGATGGTTTTGAAATAAACAAGAAATACTTGAAATTAGCGCGCGACCAGCCAATATAGCGAGAGCCGCCCTGTACCTTCCTACCCCGATCGCTGCACGAGTCATTCCCGCTACGGCTGTCACACGGGGAACTTGTGTCGCTCGCGCAATCGTAAAAAAGGGTGACAACACGATAAGACAAAAGGGGACAATAAAGAAAATAAGAAGAAGAAACATAAAGGTTGGAGGAAAAAGAATGCTTACAATTGGAACAAATTAATGAAGTAAGTTGGTTTTATTTTAAATTTGATGATAATTGTATTATAGACGATGTTTGATATGTACCCCTGTTTTAAGTACATAACGAATGTGTAAGATTTTTTCATTTATAGCATAAATAATCTTTTCAGAAATCCGGAATCCAGAAGGAAAATAAACCCACTGATTGTTCACAATGTGAATCCACTCCTTCGTAAGTACCTTTATTCAGTCAAAAATGTATGTTATCAAAGCTCTACTGGTTTTATCGCATGATTCCATTTTTAGCAAAAAGCAACAAAGTGCAAAGAAATAAAAAATCATGGTGAACTTAGTGGAAGTATGGCGGACATAATATGGAACAGGAGCTCATTGGAGTAGTATTATATTAAAAAAAAATACGAAATAATTTCAAGAATTACATTTCTTAGAAGGTGGTAGATAAGTATGTTGTATAAAGAATTTGATGTTGATATTTATTTCATTTATACTTACTACACCTGTGCGGGAAATTGCTTAGTAATAAAACAGGTTTATATTCATATTTACATAGTAATGTGAGTTTTCATTTCGAAAAATTTTGTGTAAGTATATTAAATTGAGTTCCTGGGTGATCTGGAAACACAATTGGGCCCGGAAGATGGCGCTGCAGTCACTCCTCCTAATGACATGAACCGATTTGGATGAATATTTGTGTGCACATTTCATTTTTGTGTGATGATTGGTTGATTCGCTTTCACATTAGCTAATATTATGTATTTTTGTTGTTAGAAAGTAAACTTAATTTAATGTTTATAATACATTATTATTGGTATAAATAAGCCAGTGTTCGTCTCACATTGCTGTACCTGCCTACCTACCCTACCAGGGCCTAACTTTGTTCTGGCTATTTTATTTTGATTATTTGTAATGAATAATTACAATTATAATAGAGTGCAAAAAATAAATACATGCGTCAATATATTTTGTGTTTTTTTTAAACAATTTTTTTATTTAAAAAAATATCATTCCGACCGCGGCTTTGCTTCGTGGAATTAGATTATATCGTGAATCCTGTCTTATCCCACAGAAGTGTTCAGTTCGGATAAAAAGTATCCTTTGTGTAAATCCAGGCAATTAGCTATATTTTATCAAAATTGGTAATGTAGTCTTGACGTGATTAAGTAACAACTAACAAAAAAATATACAAATTAACATCCAAAGTTTCGCATCAGTTTTACTGTAGGTATTAGTGATATCTTCCACTCTTGACTTTGACTGAGAAGAATTAGGGTTTATAACTTCTTTCAGAAATATTACCTTTCATTTCTGGGCATGACGTAATATCTACGTCAGCATCAAATTCTATCTAAATCCATTCAGTAGTCCGCGTTATTGAGTACCATTTCATTTTTTCAGAGTAACAATATTTTTTGTTATTTTAAAGATTATTTATAACCTGTATTATTTTGTAATAAAGTAAACATTACGAAATAATAATAATTATTAATAATGTCTAAGTAGTTGTTAAAAAGAAGATTATTTGTTTATAAGCAAGAAAATAAAACCAATAAATCAACAATTAAATATATGTATAAGAATATTATAACTGTATGACGACTCCATACATGTTTGTCCCGAGTCGGCCAGCGGCAGCGCGGCGAGTTTGCAAGAATGACTTCGCGCACACCCGCGTTCGCGATAGCGAGCTATTAGACTCCGCCCGCCAAGCAGTAGATTTTTTTTTGTGTATCGTCTTAAGGCGTTACCCGGCAATTTCGACTATATGTTCAACCTCTATAAAGTCTGGTACAACATAAAGCACAATACCGAAAAAAATATATAAAATAGGATGGTCGCGAGGACTTTTTTCCAAAGTTAATAGATTTCTAGAAAAAAAATGTGCCGTGGTCATCGATTTTTCCGCAAATACTCTATAAACTTCGTAGCCTGCTGACTTAGAGCTCTGAAAATTTTATGTTTAATAAATTATCAGTTACACAACAATCCCTGACGAGGATTTTTTGTTTCACTGATTAGTATCTTTTTAAATACAAAATGCGAGGAAAAAAGAAGGTGCAGGGGGAGAGGTTTGAGATCCGTCAAGTATCCTCAAGGTTATTAGCGCATGTAAAAGCCTTAAACAGTAAACTAGGTTTCAGCTAGCGGCTTCGCTAGAGTGGACTAGCAAATCTGGTATTTATGGATTTACCAAGAAGAGGCAGTGTTATAGTCAGTACGATATTTTTTACGAATAGATGTGTATATTGTATAACCATTGTAATTGGGATTATAAAAAATTTATTACATTGCAATTAGTCTTTTTTAACATTTAATGTAGGAATGGTCTAGAGTCTGGACTATAGAATGAAGTGTATGTTTTGTCGGCCTTCTTAGAATAACCTCCTGAACAGATAAAAGGGATATAATATAGCCATATAAGTAGGTAAGGTCTTATGGGGAATATTTTATTATATACTAGCGGTCCGTCCCGGCTTCGCCCGTGGTATGAGGCACGATATTTCGCAATAAAATGTAGCCTATGTTCTTTCTCAGGGTCTAAAGATTATCTGTGCCAAATTTCATCAAAATCGGTCCAGTAGTTTATGCGTGAAAACCATACATACATACATACAAACCTTTCCTCTTTATAATATTAGTATAGATTGGTAACTAAAAGCTAGCCGCCCCGGCTTCGCCCGTGGTACATATTTCGCAATAAAAATTAGCCTATGTCCTTTCCCGGGTATCAAAATATCTCCATACCAAATTTCATGAAAATTGGTTCAGTAGTTTAGGCGTGATTGAGTAACAGACAGACAGACAGAGTTACTTTCGCATTTAAATAATATTATATTAGTATGGATTTATACATAGAAAGATTTACCAAATTAACAAATACAGAGATGATAAATTTTAAAATTGATGTTTGGGGCTTTTCCTAAGGCTAAAATCTTTAATTAAAGCACAATAATCCAACGAATGAGCTACGTCATTTTCGATTGAAAGAATAGCAAGGGCTGAAAGCCGATCTTGTGTCATTGAATTCCTCAAATATGTTTTAATAATTTTAAGCCTCGAAAAACTCCTTACAGCAGACGCAACTGTCACAGGTGTGGTGGCAATAATTCTCAGGACTATTTCGATAGTGGGGTAAACTTCAGTTAATTTGTTTTCTATTATGTATTTCAGCACCGAGATAATATCGTCGTTTCCTTCATACACACGCATGAACATACTCAGTACATGCACACATTTTCATTTTTTTAAATTTGCTTGGGTGGGTTGTTGCGCGAGGCCCCTGCAAGAGCGAGGCCCCGGGCGATTGCCCCGTTCGCCACCCCCTAAGGCCGCCGCTGGGTCCAGCAGATTTGTGTGAAGGAGTAGCCTGTAACAAATAAACATACAAACTTTGGCCTTTAATATTAGTAGCATTTTAGGTACAACGTACACGAGTGGTGGGTAATAAAACTACCTACCTACTCAATACGATTTTGTTATTATAATTTGACATCGTCTGAGAAGAAATCGCCGATTATGTTTTAAATTCATATTTTGCAGAGGAAACATACATAAATAATTAAATTTTCCTCGACTTCTCATTACAATAATTACCTAATAGATACTAATTAATTTTAGAATTATCAATAAACCTCTAGGAAACTAGTTTATCATTTTTTTGCCCATACAATACCTAGTTAGTATAATATTTTGACTTTTGAGATTATATGTTTTGTCAAGGCTCAAGTTGATCAAATCTGAATAAATTTTAAATTAAGTGATACCTAACCTAATGTCTTCTGTGCACTTCCAATTTTAAGTATTATGGAAAATATCAAAGTATTTTGAGGATGTACCGATCTTTAGCGAATTTAGTATTTTAAGTGTCAATTCATACTAATAACTTCAAAGAGGGTTGCATTCAATATCATATTTTGTACATACCTACTTGATACTTGTAATGTGTAACTAACGTTTTTGTAAAAGTGTGTATAGGGTAGGCAATATTCCAATTAAATAATTAAAACTGAAAATTTCAAATTTTCGGGAATAACGGACCTTTGAAGGGCTAATTAATAAGGGGAATAAAGCTAATTAAGTTTTCAACAATTTCCTAACCGATCTCTACACCTTAGTTGATATAAGGTGTAGAGATCGGTTAGGAAATTGTTGAAAACTTAATTAGCTTTATTTATGTAGGAAATGTTAGTTGTCAGAAACGCATACTTTTTGTCTTTTAGAGCAAAAAGTGAAAAAAGTCCTAAATTTTCGCAGCTTTAGCTTTTGCCTTACGCGTCGTGCGCAGCGAGCACAACTTTTTCGAAGTTGCATATTGGGATTTACATCACCCTAACAGATCCAAACAATATACCAAAAATGCAGCACAACATCATGCTTTGCGAATTACATGTTAATTTACACCGGCCTATAATTATGAAGACATTGTGAGATTTACTTTTATTTGAACTACAATAGTCATACGTTTTATTAACATATCAATAGTAAATAACTTTTATATCCCTTTAGTGACTTACCTACTTTCAAACGTGTACCTATATCTTATACATATGTGTGTAAAAATAAATTAGAAAAAGTCATGTAACATCTTAGACGGACATACCTGCAGCTGCATAAGTATAATCTGTTTAGTGGCCGTCGGCCGCGTAAAGTTTGAACATTCAGACCACAGAACATCAGACAATGTTTGTAGGTTGGTTTGTAGCTACAAATGTAAAATAATAAGTTCTGTAGTGGTGAATTCATTAGAGATTATGGTGAATTTGTTAGCTGTTTATTATTTTGGCAGATATTTAAATACATATGAGAATTGTATTCTTCTACAACTTTTAAGTATATAATTTCGTAGAGCCTTCTAATTAATTACAGAATTACTCGAATTTATATTTTTGGTTTTATGGCATTGCGCGAAAGGATGCGGGTTCGAGTCCCGCCTCGTGATGAATTTTTTCTATTCTTTATAAATTTATATTTACAGAATTACTCGCTGGTTCTCCTTTGTAGAGATTGCCAACATAACCGGTGGTCAATATTAGTTTTATTCTAGCTAGCTGTGCCGCGCGGTTTGAGTTTCACCCGCATGGCTCCGCTCCTGTTGGTCTTAGCGTGATGGGCTATCTAACACAGAAAGAATTTTTCAAATCGGACATGTAGGTAGTTCCTGAGATTAGCGCGTTAAAACAAACAAACAAACAATCTCAAACTACTACTGAAGTATAGATTTTGATGATTCAATAGCGCTTCTTAACGAAGTCTAAGTTGAAAAAAGGAAATGTTTCAGTTTGAACATCATTTCTCAATAAGTATTGTAAAGAATATCACCAAGATTTGTTCAAGTTTTGTAGTATAGCCTAGGTAAACTACTTACTTGATTTATTAATTAAGGGCGAACCAAAGTCCGTCAGAAACAAAATACCTAAGTGACGGAATATCATAACTTAGTACAGATATTATAGGTATAGTACCTACCTACTGTAAAAAGACTTAGGTAAATGGCACAATTAATTATTATTGCTCTCTATTGTAACATCTGCATCGCAATTAGCAATACGTAGGTAGGTAAGTATAGGTATGTCTCATAAATCATACCTACTCATCGCAGTGGTTAGGGAGCCAGGTGCAAATTTGGTTAACTATTTCCTCTCAAGAGATAATTCGTCAGACGCATGAGAGTATAGTATTATAAAGCCTCGTGAACGTCAGCTGGCGCTCGGTTGGGGGGGTGAGCGGTTGTAGCCTCCCACGCACATAGGAAAAAAAATACATTCATTCATTCATTTCCTCTCAGCTAAAAATTTGTCAAATTGTAGCTAACCCAATATCTCAACGAAAAAAATAGTCAGCTGGTTACAACATGGTGTATTATACGTCAGCTGGTGTCTCGAACATGAAAGTTAAATTTAAAGAAAAATTTATTTTCCGTTATTTCCTCTCAAACAAAAATTTACCTGATGATAGCTTATATGTAACTGTGGATAAATATATATGTCAGCTGGCTGTATCTTGGTGGAAAAACCGTCAGCTGATACGGGAGGCTACAACCGCTCTTCCCCCCAACCGAGCTCCAGCTGACGTTCACGAGGCTTCATAATACTATACTTTGATGCATTTTACTAATTACCGCTTGAGAGGAACTTGGTCATAAAATCTGCTGCTGGCTCCCGGACCACAGGTACCTGACACGGAAAATGGAATTTATTGTTGTGTGATAGAATAGCTGTATCCAGTGGGTAAGTACTTAGGCTCTTGTGAGCTGAAACGTGGTGCGGACGTGCGCAGCGCCTGTAGCGGTGGCGCGGGGCGGCGCGGGGAGGGGAGGGCCTGAAACAATATGGCGGCTTATCAGCGTCGCCCCCCGCCCGCGAGCCCGCGCCCCGCACACACCTGCACCCGCTTTATTAGCTTTTCTCGGAAAATATTCGACGAAAAAAACAACTGATAACATCGTGATGAGGTCGAGCGGCGCCCATCAATAATCCGTGGACGTATTGAGCCGTTATCAGATCGGCGGGATTACCGCCTCCCCCGGCCCCCGCCGCGCACAACACAACACATACACACACTCGCGCGCGGCTTCGCTTGCGCCGCGGAGAGGAGCTCTCCAGGCGGCATCTCGCAGCGGTGTAGTGGGTAATGAAGATACGCGCTCTCGTAATCAAATCTGTGAACCTTCTATCTGATAATTACTCCATATCGGGGATAGGTATCGTGATATCTCAGCTGCCGCAGATAGAGCGGGCGCGGGCGTAGGGCACGGGGCGCGGAGTGCGGGGGCGCGGGGGCGCGGGCCGACGCCGTTCCCGACAAATATTTGCTCTAGCCGGCGCTGTTTGCTCCGCTTATCGCTCACACCCAGAGCGCAACAACCAGGACACTGTGACGTCACCGCGCCGGCCGCAGCCCGCGCCGCCTGCCGCAGGACGCGCGGGCCCAGCGGCGAGCCGAGCACTACAGCTGGTGGACTAGATAATGTATCTGTTAGATACGATTATCAAATCTCTAAGATAACCGCCACATTAGCGCCTAGTTAAGATAAACGAGATAACGTTTTGCATATCTAAGACAACCTGTTCGCTGGGGGTGAGGTCGTTGCACCCGCGACTCGTAGTACATAGATACTCCCCTGTGTTCTAACGCTGCAGCTGATCATAACATACGAAACCTGTTTGCTATTGCGTGAGTACTTAAATCTGTTACCCTAAAGTGTTCCAAATATTCTTCTCGTTTCCTGTTCAATTATTTGCGTGTAAGCAGGAATGTTACATCGAATGTTTACCCCATGAATTGTACTGAAATGTTGCCAAATATACTCTCACAGTGTGTGCCCCCCTCCCCCCACACACATAGAGGCCACACGATTGCAACACGATTTAACTGTGTCACTGAATACCTTCAGTGTTGACACAGTGAAGTACAAAGTGCGTAGATACTTTCATAGAAACATATTTCGATCGCGTAGCCGTAGGGTGTGGCTTAGCGGTTTTTATAGTCTAATATTGTATCATATCCGATGTAGAGATAAAAATAATATTACGATTTATGAGTCATATGTATGAAAAAATTAGAGAAAGATATTTAGGTAATTATTATTCTAATAGAACTCGAGCTCATAATTATTGAGAAATAAATAAATATGAATTACGTAAACCTTTTCACAAATGAAAAAGCCAGTAAGGAAGATATTATGACAACGTGACAAGTTATTACGATATCCACGATTCAGATAAGGCACTCGACTCCGCTATTTATAATCCACACTCGTAGCTTTCCATTTCATAACAAATACAATAAACCTGTAGGTGTTATGTGCCGAGATCCTACCTACATCGTAACTAGCTATTTGCGCAGGCATTACGCTACGCAAGTAACGTTATATTGCTGCAGGCTCTCATCATATTGCGCATTTGGTTTTCAAATAGACATCATATTTTGGCTTATTTATAACACATTGTTACAACATTCAAGTAAATTTGGTTACATTTTGCCAAAAAAAAAACGACACAAGCAATACAATTTTGGATTAAAATGAGCAGTCATCTGAAAGTATTACAAAAAGTCGCACAGAAAAACATTTTCAGGAAGAGTAGGTATACCTTCTGTAGAAACATGACAAATGTCAAAACAAATAACATTGTTAATATTGTCTAGGAAAAGATTACTGAAGAATATGTCTTCGTCGCAGATCTGTCAACGATAAGGAGTTTGACAAAAATGTTGGTGATGCAAGATCAGCGAGTATCGGACAGGCGGCGCTGACAGGCGGCTGTCACGATACCGCCGATAGCGGGCTCATTCCCACAAATATCGATCTAATCTAGTATATTTTTGATAATTTTGCAAATTTGCATTGAATTTAGGATTTAGGTTTGCTTTTTCATGATAATCAGAGAAAACTTTATACATACTATTAACTTAGCTCTAGATATTTATATATCTAATCGTGGGGTTTAGCTGCAAAGGAAAAAACTCATAAGGTTCACTTTTAAGGTTAGGTGTAATTTTCGAATAGTGCTATTCCTAGTGGCAAACAGCCGGTCAAACTGTATAAATATAACACTGGAATGATCGTCATCTATACATGAGTCGCCGTAAGCCGAACCAGGGCTCAGGGCTCACGTAGAGTAGGTGCGACAACAAGGCTGATAAGAGCTGATCTCGGTGAATCACGCGGTATCGCGACAAGTGCTGATAACGACACTTCATACACCTTGGCTGATGGCTTTCGATGCTCCTCTTCATCTTCAACTTGTTATGAAAATGGTTTCTATTATTTTGGAGCATAAAAATATATCAAAGTAGCTGTTGGCCTCAGCTCCGCCCCAGTTGTATTTTTTTTTGCAAAACTTTAGGGATAAAATGTATGCTATGTCCATCTTCTGGTTCTAAGCTACAACTCGACCAACTTCTCTACCTTTTCAGAAAATTAGTTCAGCCGTTCTTGAGTTATTACACCCTTTCTTTTATTTGTATAGATAACACGACTACTACATACTTTGTACCGGCACAGTACCCGGTACCGGCATCTGACTTAGCAGAAATTTCTAGGTTTGTCTTTAATTGTATTTTGAAATGATTAATTTGTGTTAACTATAATACATCCATACTAATTATTATAAATTATAAATGCGAAAGTAACTCTGTCTGTCTGTCTGTTACTCAATCACGCCTAAACTACTGAACTAATTTTCATGAAATTTGGTTATATGGAGATATTTTGATACCCGAGAAAGGACATAGGCTACTTTTTATCCCGGGAAAATGACGCAATCCCGGAAATCCCACGGGAACGGGAACTATATGCGGGTTTTTCTTTGACTGCGCGGGCGAAGCCTAAGGCGGAAACCTAGTAATATATATACATAGTAGGTTCTCTGATGTGTGTGTGTTCATGGTGTGTTCCATGAAATGGTCGACAGTACAAATATCAGCAATTGTTTGTTTTCCTGAAATATAAACATCTCATGACTTTACATAATTATGTACTCTATCTTTATGGAGAATCAAGAAACATAATATTATCAAAAATCGATCCACGCCATATCCAATTAGGCGTTTAGATCATTGATAATGTTGGAACCACTGCCATTATCGCTACAGCGCGAAATCGTTGACAAACTAAACATCGCAAAATTTCATCACACCCTAAACCAAATCACTTTAAGACATACCTAATAGGAATGCCAACAATTTTGATCGTTCTTGAGGCTAGGTTTAGGTAACTTAATCCTACTAATATTGTAAATGCGAAAGTGTGTGAGGATGTACCTATAGATTGTATGTTTCTAACTCGAAAACAAACTATTGGATAAATCTGAATGAAATTTTATAGGACCTAATATGGTTTTAAAATAATACATGAGTAAGATTAAGTAATAGGCACAGCAAAAACTTGACAATATTTATAATTTCCCCGCGAAAATGTATACATGTAACAAGCCGAGACTAGGATAACATTGGCATATTATGTCTTTGAAAGAGACCATACTAAGGTTTAATTTCTGTATTTTGCTAGTCAGATAGGTATGATAATAATTAATAATCGTAAATGCATGTATGCATTATATTTAATATCATATAAGAAACAGTCTCCTTTTCTCTCTCTGCTCTCTTGCTTTTTTTTTATGTTATGGGAAGGCAAACGAGCGGACGCACTGCCTGGTGGTAAGCAGGTTGCGTCGCCCATAAACCATAACAGAGGTTATGGTTGTTGATTAGGTGGATAATAAATAAACTGTGGTTAATTCAAATTTGTATTACAGTTGTAAACACTCATAATTGAAGATAGTTTAGGTACAATAAGATCATGACTGATAAGGCGCTGTTTAACTTTGTAAAAGTCGTAATTTATTATCAAACGTTTTCTTTTAAATAGGTAAATAAGTCTTGAACTATGCGTGGCATATCTGTGTTGAGTGGAACAATTTTGACCAACTCGTTAGGCTCACTTTCATTAAAAAAATTGTTTGAGTTTCTATTTGTATCTAATTAATTAGATAAGACACAAAATTAAACTAAATATATTTTTATTGGTACCCTCGACGCTCGACATTGAGCACCTAGCTTGAGGCTTTTACAAGTGTTTCATGTATTTATTATTCGGAACATAATAACAACCTAATTGCATTATTTTTCTTCTAGATTACAAATTAGAGGCAACCTTGTTGTCGCTATAATTCTCCAATCTTTGCTATTTCGCTTTTGTAGAGTTACAGATTACAGATACAAATTATACTTTAATTTAAATTAAATAAGGTTCCTTCGTGTACTATGTACCTATAACACACAAATGTAGATATATAATATATATGTGTATATTTAGTAATTAGACCGATGATCGATGTCTCGAATAAGCCATCGATTAGATAAGCGCATTAAATTTATCAATTTTTACAGTTTTTATTGTGGAGATAACATCGAAAAATTATTGTCTCCACATTAACGTATCGGTTCGTGGATAAACTGCGATTAGCGACCGACGTGTTATTTGCGATTGATATCACGTGTGTGTGTGTGTGTGTCATATATAAGTATAGCAAGGTCTAGTCGAGTAATAACAAATACGAGGACCTCAACAGGCTTACTATATAATCACAATCACAACTATAAAATACATTTTAGACACAGAATCAATTCTATAAGTTTTCATAAAGTTTTTTCCACAACATGCATTCACAATATACACAGCAGATGGAAATTTCCCATCTCTATTTCTGGCTTTTTGGAACCTTTACCTAATAGTAGAGCCTAGCTTCATTACTTTTATTGTCTCTAAGTTATTAAGACCTTTTAGACCATTTACTTGCATGGAATTTTTATATGTTTTAAAAACCAAAATTGTATTATTCTCAGGTTTGAATTTTACTGGAAAAACACATTATAATAAACTAGGTATATAAGTATTTGTTTTTGTTATCAACTTAACTTGTTATATTCTTTAAATTTTTTGTATAATACCTATTTTAATTGCATCTTAGGATTAACTGACTGGATTATGAAGATATCAATTTTGTAAAAGTTTTTCTAGTCATTTATATGAAGAGAGAAAAAGCTTATGTACAAAATATGAAGTAGGTATCTATTAAGTACATGAACACAATGATGTGTTATTATTTTCCATATTTAATGCGTAGGAATGACATTAATAAAATCAGACATCATTAAGAATATTTACTAATCTTGTTGAAATCTAAATTAATTACGAATTTAGATAAGATTGCTGCTACCTACTTCTCGCGAAGGTTTTATACAATTTCAGATAATGTTTCAATTGAAATACCTACCTACATTATCAAATTGCAACTATTTTTAATTGTAATACATTTATATAAAAACATACTGAAGTAGGCATCAACTGAACAAAAACTTGCATACTAAACTTGGATTAGAAATATGCAGTCCTGTCGGTATGGGTTGAGCAGTGGTTACCTTTTAGCCAACAGTAATAATTTGTATTATTTCATCGACTACTAAAAATTGTGTACATAATATTTTTTTAACATGTATCGATAGGCGATATCCCGCAGTCAATCATCATATTGTGTCTGACACATCGCCATCGAAAATCGCTGAAGATAATCTCTGAAATTCTGAACATCGATTTGTTTTGGCGTGTTAATTAAACGTCTTATATAAAATAATATGTTCTATTGAAAACCATTTTATACAGTGAAACTTGGTTAAGTGGGACCTGGATAAGTGAGAAACCTCCATAATTGGAACTCATGCTGAGGTCCCAACACTTTGGCACTGAATTACCTCTGTTAGTGGGACGAGGTAAACCTCTATATCTGGGATTTGTTCTTTCGATTTATCATCATAGTTACCTCTATAACTGAGACAGCGAGTAAATTTTATATGCATACACCTCTGTAACTGAGATAACATTGTTTGTTTACTCATTCTTATTCTACCCACAAATTCCACACGTAATTCCAAGTACGTAAGTACAAATTTTGAGCTTCAATTACCTTCAGTTTTAGTTTCGCTTTACTATCATACAGATGTTTATTTGAAAAATGTCAAAACGAAAGCTACAATCGTTATCATTACGTGAAAAAACTGAAGTTAATTAATGGAACCCTCTGTAAATGAGACAGATATTTATTTATACCTGTATATCTGAGACACTGGGTAAGTGGAATACCTCTATAAGTGAAACGACATTGCAGGTCCCTTGATGTCTCACTTAACCAGGTTTCACTGTATATAATAGAACAACCAAAAATGATACTTAGGTAATTTTTATTGATTTCCTAGAATTCCTGCAGACAAGGGCGCACTCAGTGTGATCGCAGAGGCCAGTACAACGAACACAAAAGAAATAGTCCAGCCTCTATCTACATAATATTATTGCGGTCTAACTGTTTCAGTGCCTCAGACGGTCAGACCTCAGCCCTCAGGTAGGTATCTATTTAGGAATCTAAATTCCTTTTCCATATTATGAAAAACAGATTAAGAACCTGAGTCGATTATAAGGGCTAGCTATTAGATCAATAACACAAATTTATACTTTATCCACATAAATATAGGTCTAATAGATAAGAATTTTACTATGATATTGTCGATAAGCGAAGCGAGGTGCCAATCTAATAAAATACATCTTTATTTTTTTATTTTTGATGGAAGATAAAATCAACTGAATGTGTCAGCGATAAGTACATACCTAAATAAAATGATCGTCATAATGCGTTCAAAAAATTAGTTTCATAAGAAGTAAGAACGTAGCTTCGTAGCTTCGTATTAAACTCAAGAACCCCAATAGAAAGACTCATTTTTAATACAAGTTATTGTCTAGTTTCTTACGTTTTAAATTGTACGTCCCTTGCTAAAGATGCCGCATTTTGGAGGTAAACTAAATCTCCACAGACAACTTCCGAACATTTATAATTATTCAAACATGTGTATGATGATATGATATGCTTTTGAGAATGCATCATATTGCTTTAACATCTAATCTTGCCTTTTGTTTTATTACCATTTAGCAAATAAGTACAACTAAGTCGATCCTGTCTCGCTCTATTTTTACTTGCTACATCACATAGCAACAAATAAACGAGCGTCAAAAAGTTGAACAATGTCGACAAACATGGTGGAGCGGCCGCGGGAGTGCGCGCCGTAGCACCGGCAGCGACGGCAGAAAATTGTGAAAATCTCGTCGACCAATGGGCGGCGGGTACGGTCTCCCCCCCGCCCCCCGCGCCCTGGGTTCCGCGCCCGCCCCGCCCCGCCCGGCCGCGCTGATAACACTCGCAGTGCCGATCCCGAGCGATAGCGACGCTGGCGCGGCCGCTGCGCAGCCCCACACCGCACACCGCACGGGCTCTCACACCGTATCATAATTAGGACAATCGCGCACGGTGAGTACTCGCTATCATTATCGTGCTAAACTTTTCTCATAGATAATGCGTTAGATGCAGTGATATCTCAGTAGGAAAGGGTTGTAGCTACTCAAGTTCGGTTACGTGGTTTCGGAGTTGTCTAGAATCTAGATGAATTAGTGAGCAGATTGACATTAGTCAGTATTTTCATATATGTACATGGCTCTACCTACGACTTTAGATCTTAATGTCATATACATCCTGAAAAATATATTGGGATTGTAGAGAAATGGAGGATGTAAACCTACCTTAGTTAGTTAGCTAGCTTAGTTCCCCAAGATGATTTTACCCGCGCGTATTTCGTCTATCCAAGAAATGACGTTGTAATTTTTTAAATTATTACAGTTATGCCCGTTTGAGTTAGAGTATTTCGCTATAATGAGCTAATACCTGTTATGTTTTTGTATCGATATTACTGAGTGCCAAAGATTCTTATAAGAAGAGTGACGACAAAAAGGGTTTTCTTAAAGCGCCCGCAAATAAATGACGAAATAGGTAGGTACTCGGATTAAACTCAACAAAACAATATGATATTATCCGTGTATTTGTCTATTTTATTATGTCATTCCTTTAACGAATGTTTTTTTTTTAAGAAACATCAAACTCAAACTCAAACTCAAACATTTATTTATTCAATTAGACTTCTTCTAGAAGCACTTTTGAAACGTCATCATATCAATTGCCGTTTAATAGGAATATTTTCTAATTATTTAGGAGATAAATATTGTAAGAAATTTCAGGATAATAATGCACCTAGGTATAGGTGCATGATAAAACTATTTCCATGTAACATAACATGAGTTGAACAATTTTTAATATAGGTAGGTACATTAATAAGATTATTTCATTCGTTTATGAAATAATCTTTAAATTTATATTTTTTAAAGATGGCGTAGATAAGTATACCTACATAATTTAACATTAGCATTTAGCTATACCGACCAGAAATTTTTAAATTTTCAACAACGAATGAAAAATAAATTTAGTATCTAACCGGAGCGTAGCAGATTCATAATTTATTATTTTAACACTTCTTTGTTGAGTGTAACAGTTTTTTTTTCCTGAAGGCACAAATCTTTTTTGTTATTTTTTATTCTAAAATGAAATTTGTGCTATTTCCTCGAATTGATATTACATTTATTGTGCATTATTTTAAACTTATTTACAGTTTATGAGCTTCCTTTCTACCTACGCTATTATATTCTCATTCAATGTTTATAAAAAATAATTCATCATATTTTTAACAAGCTAATATAAGATTTTAACCACCAGTGCTTTTTAAATTTGATGCATAATATAATTTTTTAATTGTGAAATACACAAAACTTCAACGCGCTCGAAGGCGGATAAAATGTAGAGTATTTCAAAGTTATAGAATTTAAATGCTGTTATATATTTTCTTTTCAAACTTTAATTATTTTAAACAGTAATATCAACGCATACGTTATAATAATATTATTTAAAATCTATATGATTCATGGACAGTATAATTAATGCGTTACACATGTCGAAAGTGCGCTCTATCGTCGCGTAGCTCTACCGGTATAAATGTAGCTAAACCACAATTTTAAAAGTGTCTAGAAAAATGTTTACACCTATAAACGTTATAAAACTATGAATTCGAATAGGTAAGGTAATTCAATTGATACGATGATGAATTTGTTAATTATTTTGAGACTGCTTGAAAGAAGAAAACGCAACTCTGCCAAAAACAGTATTTTAATAATGTAATAAAATTATGATTCAATTATTATATGTATTTTAACTTAAAATAAATTTATATTTCACCTTAGTTCATACAATTTTGAGATGAAAGTCTGCTTTTAGGTTATATGCACAGAATCTATAAATGATGGGAAATGTACTTATTACATGTAGTACTTAGTGTACTTAGTAAATGTAGGATACAGTAGGTACAATATATGTAATTATTGTTCTTGCAATGTGATGTGATAGTACATGACTTGATAAATAATTTATATTTGGAAAATAATTAATTTGTTAATACAAGATCAGTGTCAGAAGTTCTGAGTTGCCTAATGAAAATAATTGATTACTCAACAGTGAATATTATTATTATATGAATGATCATCTATTTATTAATTATAATGATATTAAGTAATAATTAAAAGAATAAAACAAATAGTAGAGTCTGAGGAGCACGTAAATATAGCAGCTCACTTCATGAATTTGAATATGGAATTGACGGGACTTTGCACTTTAACCATGCACAATTGATTTCAATTACAATCTGCGCAATTTGGTTGTTTCTTTGGCGAACGGTTGTTCTAATTCATGCAGATTTGCCACACTACAGAACGGCTAGGTTACGAAAGCTGTATATTAGTCGTATGGATAAGAATATTATTATAAATCGGAGGAAGGATTTATCAAAAAACATTTTGATTTCACCGAAACAGGAAACTATAAATGTGTTCTGTTAGGATGCACTAAGCAAACGTCAGGGGATATAAACCGTACAACGAGGCAGAGGAACGATTCCCGCAGAGGCTCCGCGGCTCTTATCAGTCGCTTATCGCGAGCAAACACTCCCTCGGGACCGCCCGCGCCTCGCTCGCTCCGCGCTCGACTGACGGGAGGAAAGCTTTATAACGCACAGCAGAGCTTTATATAAAGTTTTATTCAAGACTTTCGTTGATAGGTACATGAATACCTACGATTGTTGAACTATTACCTTGTTTATTAAGATTGGTTGAAATATTTTTTTTTCGCAATTTAAGATGCGGCAAAAGGCATTTGGTCTTAATTTTTTTAAGCAGTATAAGTATGCAGAAATCAGATTCTACGAATCTAAGGCTCACGTTAGTTGTGTGATGTATCCCTGGTTAATTTTTTTTCTTCTAACAAATAAATTGATTTTGAGGGCAAGGGCCTCTTAACATTCAGCACTTCAATTATAGAAGCAACAATTTAAAATCTTTATACTATTTTATTCTAGTACATGCGTGATAGGAACCGTATTCAAAGATAGATAGGAATTCCATGTATAGATGTGTATCCGTACTACATTGCCCAATAGGCCAATAAACAACCCTTTTCATCATCATATTTCACATCGATATTGCTACAATATAGTAATGATATTGCGCCATTTATGAAGTAGGTATTTTATACTATCGTTCGTGGTCATGCAACGTATGTCGCATGTCCTTTATGATAGTTTAGAGTTGAGTAGAGCAGTGTATATGTAGTAGCGTAGAGTTCATTATTGTGCAATTGTTTCCATCTAACCATTTCAGATAGATAGTATCTGCTATTAATGTTCTTATGAGGAAAAGTAATAAGTAGACATAAATTGTGTATTGTTAAATAGTGAAATATATTTAATATTGAAAAATTGGAGGTTTTCTATTAAGACAGGATTAAGAACAAAGCTCTTTAACGCAATAATTTTATCAGTATTGATGAAAGATAATCAGGAAGGACCACTAGTTGGAAAATGCATTGTTTTCGCATGTAGAATGTGATTAGCGCGAATATTTCTAAGCCTTTTAACGTCCAATATTCGCACCTAGGTACTTTCAAAACAAATATAGGTAGTACTTACTCATTTTTGCATCATAACCCTATGATTCAACCTTACAGCAAATACTGTACAAGCACTTAAATTTGGTATTTCAGATATTCTTTACAAATATTTGTACTAAAGGCGGAATCATTTTCTAATACTTTTACGACCTAACCTGATATAACATTTTCTTTTGAGTTAAAATTACACAAGTCAGTAAATATCCATACGCAAAACCATAACACATTATAGTCAGTTAGTTACTTTAATGCACTCCTGATAACATTTTCCCAAACATGCCTAGCATAGAATGAGGAATTTCTTTATCTTAGATTTAACCAAAACTAGACCGTGCAGATGACGCGTGCCGGCGCCGGCGCACGCGCTGGGCCCTATTTGTATTTCCGAGACAAGTCGCGCTTTCCGGTCAAAAGCCATGTTTGCTCGCCGCTCAAACAAAACTGACACTTTTGTTCCTAGACGCGGCAAAAAACTGTTTCCGAGATCAAAGAACTCTATTCGAATCATCCGTATGTTTTGTTGAGGCTTAGCTTTACTCGTTTTAGATTCAGCACAATGGAGAACGTGATGAGAACAAATGACCACAGAGAGGAGGAAGCGAACGAAGCGCTGCAACTGGTTAAGAACGAGGAGAGACAGGAGATGGCAACTAGCGAATGTAACCCTAACACGTCCATAGCGGTCTCCGGCGCGGAAGGGTCAACAATAACCGTGTCGGCGTCCAGCGGAGAGATGAGCGCGGAGCAGCACTCCGTCATCACGTCCCGCCGCACCCTGCGGACCATCACCACGGCCGGCCACATCACGGACGCGCCGGACATGAGCGACGAAGGCGTCAAGGACGAGCCGCCGGAGCCCCCGCCGCTCGAGCATGAGATGCAGTACAACGCCAAGCTGGAGGAGGAGCGGCAGAACACGAGCCACTACGACGAGGAGCGGCTGCGCGCCGCCGAGGCGGAGACGGCGCGGTACCTGGCGTTCAAGCAGGAGCCGTACCGCTCGCTGCAGTCACCGGCGCCGCAGCTGGACAAGCGGCTGCAGCCGCAGTACGCGCGCGGCCCTCCGCCGCGGCCGGCGTACGGGCGCAGCCTGGCGCTGCGGTACGGCGCGCCGCACCACGTGATCGTGGCGCAGGAGGGCGAGGGCGAGGAGCAGGCGCACGAGGCGTATCTGCAGAAGGAGAAGAGCGAGCAGCTGCAGCAGTACGCGGGCGAGGCGCAAGAGAGCCGTCAGTACGCCACCGTGCTGCCCGACCAGCCCGCCGCGCTCGAGATGATACAGACCACCTCGCTCAACAACCAGCAGGCCGTTGGCGTCGCCTATCAGCAGGTATGTGCATAGTGCGTAGACTTATTATTAATATAAATTAATATTAATATATGTCATCGTAAAATTGTAAACATTAATCACCGTAATTATTATAAAAACATTTACACATCACAATTTTTCGGCAGTTTGCAATCTTGCGAGTAAGATTGTAATCTTACGGTGACAATTATATAACACTAGGTTTCCGCCCGCGGCTTCGCCCGCGCAGTCAAAGAAAAACCCTTGTCCTTTATCGGGTATCAAAATATCTCCATGCCAAATTTCATGAAAGTTCAAGTTGGTTCAGTAGTTTATGATTGAGTAACAGACAGACAGACAGAGTTACTTTCGCATTTATAATATTAGTATGGATTTAGAAAACATAAAAGAGCGAAAGCGAAACGTACGTTCCTAATATTATCAATGAAAGTGCATTTTCATTACAAGTGCACTACTTTTTAAAGAATACGCTGCACAGTCATAACAAATATGATATGTTTACCATTACCATAATTAAGTTTCTTATGGTTTTCAAACACATTAGGTGAAATATGAGACGCGAGGGGAAACGGAGCCGCGGCCGAGCACGTACGCGAGCCTGCAGCCCGTGACGTCAGTGCAGGGCGGGTACACGTACGCGGGGCAGAGCCCGCAGTACGCGGCGGGCGGTTACAGCGCGTACGCGGGCGGCAAGGAGCTGCTCACGCTGTACGGCGCGGGCGCGGGCTCGGGTGCGCGGGGCGAGGACTCGCCGCCCTCGCAGCTGCTCTACCGCGCCGACCCCACGCTCTCCTCCTCCTCGCTCAACGCGCGCGCGCACGTCGTCTACGGCTCCGTCGTGCCGCAGTCGCAGGCGGTCTACGAGACGCCACCGAGCCCTAATTCTCAACAGGTATTACGAGTTACGACCATTCAAATACTGACATTATGTAGCAATAATATGTACCACAGTCATAATGGACACTTGAATAATGAATATATGAAATATACTATATGAAAATATAATTTGCACGACAGCAAGTGACGCTGTACACGCACGGCAACACGGTGCAGTACAAGGTGGGCGGCGAGCACTACCTGGGGCAGGGCGGCGGCGTGGAGTACGTGCCGGTGTCGGGCTACGAGGGCGGCCTGCTAGTGGAGAGCTACGCGCCGCCCGCGCAGCCCTGGCCCGCGCACAACCTGCTGCCCATCGACGACGGCTTCGACCCCAGTCAGTAGCTTTGTGCAATACTCAGTCTAATTCGGTTATTTTCCTCTAAGGATATGAATATTTTCATCAAATATATTATAATACTCAGGTATGGCTGGCATGGGCGAGGTGAAGGAGTGCGTGAACTGCGCAGCGGCCACCACGCCGCTGTGGCGGCGTGACGGCACCGGCCACTACCTGTGCAACGCGTGCGGCCTGTACACGCGCATCAACGGTGTCAACCGCCCGCCGCTCAAGGGGCAGAAGGCTAAGCCGCAACAAGCTCTGGTGAGACACTCATTCTGAACAGAATGTTATAAATAAAAAAAGAAGACTACAAGCTAGGTCATTGTTAATAACATGTTACGAGGAAAATTATATATGTACCTATTCGTAATTCCATTTGAAGTGCATTGCATTAAGTGATAATTAACTTTATAATTGTTTAATAACCCTTTTCTTCTTACCGGCAAAGATTAAGCGTGAATAACAATTGGGCAACTTTTAGGATGACTAATGTGTATACATTAGTCATCCTAAAAGTTCTCTCCACGAGCATAGTATTTAGTGGGCCTAGTCCAGATTAACATGCACAGTTTTCCAATTAATAATGTCAAAATGTATCCCGCAGCCCACCAACGGCAACAGGCGCGTGGGGGTGACGTGCGCCAACTGCAGAACCTCTAACACGACGCTGTGGCGCCGCAACAACAACGGCGAGCCCGTGTGCAACGCGTGCGGCCTGTACTACAAGCTGCACAACGTGAGTGCAGTCCGCTCGCGCAGCCCCGCGTGCAGCCAGCGGCCACGTGGGGCTGCAGCGTCTAATGCTTTATCTAACATATCTAGCGGCCCAGCTGAGCCTAATGAATCAGCGTGTCGAGCGGAGGCAGAGATACGAAGACTCATTATACAAACGCAACAGATAGTCAGTATCACCTGTGATTGCACCGATTACGGCCGATTAGATGAACCGCGGTTCGCAGGTATCTAATCGGCGTGCAGTCAGTTATCAGGGAACTCCTCGACAAATATTGGGTCTGTATAAAAAATCAAAACACAGGGTCTCATCTAATCTCGCGAGATAAACGCGGGGCTACCGACTGATAGAGAATTATCATCGCGACCACGAATATTCATAATGAGATAAATAATCTTTTATCAATTATCTCCTCGTGAATAGATACGCTTGTTTAAAGGATGATAGGCCGGCGTGGCGCAGATTACGAGGAGTTTCCCCGTCTGCCGGCGCGCGGCGGCCAGGAGACACCTGCGTTACGCGTTGCTTACTCATCCCATACCCAGCAAGTGTCGTCATTTGATTTAAATATCTCACACTGTCCCCTTAATGATCCACACCAGTCGCTATTAAAGTATACTGTTCGTAATCGATAACAAGAATATTTTTTGTTAATTTCTTTATTCCTTATATGTTTTTCCGCAGGTGAACCGGCCGCTGAGCATGAAGAAGGACGGCATCCAGACGCGCAAGCGCAAGCCGAAGAGCATGGGCGGGCACAGCGGCGTGGCGCGGCCCGGCGCGCTGTCAGGTGGGTACTAGTCGCGTAGAGCCCCCAGAGTGTGGCCGTCGCTAACCGCTCGCGCTGTGTGTCCGCAGTGGAGGCACACTCGCTCTCGCACAAGGTGCTGCCTCCGCTGTACGCCGCCGTGGAGGGCGCCGCGCCGCTGCTGCTGCTGCCCGCCCGCCCCGACATGTGAGTACCTACCGCCCGACCGTCTGCCGCCTTCTGCTCGCTAACTATCCTCTGACTGTGTTTCCCCTCTTTCTATTGGAGCAATTCCACTCCGTTATCTATTTTCAAATGTATACTTATAATAAAATTAATTAACATATTCACGAGTTATTAACGTATTTTCAAGCATATCCTGCACGATTCAAACTAATGGCTTACCTAACTGATCGCCTGGCTGTGTGATGTGTCGCACTGTTTGCACACAATAGCGCTATCTCAAGGTTTACTGCGGCTTACAGCACTCGAGTTTATGGCCGGTTGTGATCCACCGTCGCGACGTAACGTGTGTCTGCTTGCAGGGTACCAGCGCTAGAGCGCGCCGCGCCGCAGTACCGCCCGCCCTAACCGCTCGAGCCGCGCCCCCGACAACTGCGCGGGTTCACTGTACACTGTAGTGTACACTCATAAGAACATTGCTCAATAATTAATATTATCATTTGTAATGGTATAAATATTCTCGAAAATAGGCTTGTAAAATAATAACCGACATAATTCGTATATTTTGATATAATATTTTTATTCTTCTGAATCGATTTCGATGAATAAGTATTTCAATTTGTGCTACGTAGTAAAATTGCTCTCCAATAATAATAAAAGAAGATGAAGATAAAAACTCTTCCTTGACTCTGTAGTCGGTTGTTAGCTCTGAATTGTTTAAACCTGATTTATTTTAAGACAACTAGAGTATAGGTACTGTAAGTATATATATATATATATATATATATATATATATATATATATGTATATATATATATATATATATATATATATATATATATATATATATATATATATATGAGTATACCGCTCAGTAGATACTAAACCAAATATGTATTTAAGTAACTACGATGTAAATAATGTCACTATCAGTGCAATTTGTAATTTTTTAATGTAAATACATTACTATCTTAATCCCAAAAGCCAAAGATAACATCCTACACCAAATTGAGACCAAACGTACCTACGAACGCGACGGCTAAAGATTATCACAAGAATATGTAGATATTAATTATAAGTAGTATTATTACGCTGTTTATTATAATATTTTATACATATTTATTTTTGTTAACAGAAACTAATTTGACTAAAATACGAATAAAGTCTTTTATTTGGTTTGTTTAGTGATTACATTTTAGAGAGTAACATCAAATAAATAACAAAACGAGGCCATTCCGCGCTGTGTAAATTGAAATAATTGTAGTTGTATGTATACCTTTGTAGATAAGTTACAATTAAGTTTTAGGCATAAGAATACAGATTTTATACCTAAAGGGGATGTAGTATTACAAAATGAATAATTTATTAAAGAAGTTGTTTTATCGATAGAGTTTTGGATTAACCAAAAATTATAATACAAATAAATGATTTATAAAATAATAATGAATAACAACTTGTGACGAATTTATTATAATAATTATAATAGTGGGAGAGAGACGAGAGGGATGATTGAGTCGTGTGAGTGACAGTTAATATTGAACGTGCATTTATTTATGTTAAATAAATTGTAAATTATTTTTAACACATAGTACATATTTAGATATTGAAAGTTTTATAATAAATCTCTTGCCATAGCACATTTGTTTTACTTCTATCTTCGATAGTAATTATTTAAGAGGTTATATATTATGTGCAGTTTTCTAATAATATAATGTATTGGCCCTACACGTAGGTATTAGGTACGGTTATCCATACTAATATTATAAATGCGAAAGTAACTCTGTCTGTCTGTCTGTTACTCAATCACGCCTTAACTACTGAACCAATTTGCATGAAATTTGGTACAGAGATATTTTGATACCCGAGAAAGGACATAGGCTACTTTTTATCCCGGGAAATAGGATAGTATTTATCCCGGAAATCCCACGGGAACGGGAACTATGCGGGTTTTTCTTTGACTGCGCGGGCGAAGCTGCGGGTGGAAAGCTAGTATTATGATAAAAGTAAAAGATTTTTCAAATGTCAACGACTTTTTGTTTTGTTTGATTAGGTATAAACAGTTTTAATTGTCATCTTCCTATTTATGGTACCTACCTACCTAATTAAACCTTACAAATTATAAAAAATGAATTTTATTTTTTCTGTGAAAAGAAGCACACATATTTTAAATTTTTTCTTTGAAATATTGTGATAAAAAATTTATTAGGTATAATATTATGAGTATTGAGATCCCCTCCAACTTTTTTGTTTGAATGTGCTTTCATAGAGATCTAGAGCCAGAGGCTATCTGATAACTAAACATTAGTAGGTAGGTATATCTATAACAAATTTTGTAATAAAATATCTAATGATAATGCAAATATGCACTATCTACATAATACCTATCCTTTCTTTATCGAAAGTCATGACTAATCATTATAAGAATAGATCCTAAATTCCTAACCTAATACATACCTACGTCATGCCTACAGGTAAAAGTTGGAATCTCTTCTCTATTCTCTATCTTTTAAAAATGTTGATAAGAAAAATTTTAAGCTTGTATGTATCTTCATTGGTATCGTCTATATTATTTCTTATTTACCTTTATGATTAATACCTTTATCTATACATATAATAAATCTGTAGAAACTAGAAGGGTCAATTCTGTACATTGAAAATATTGAAAAAATAAATAGCAGGGGGTGTTACTGGATCGATACCAAACCCAAATATGTGATTAAAAAATTTTTTGTCTGTCTGTCTGTCTGTCTGTATGTGAAGACATCACGTGAAAACTAACGGTTCGATTTCGATGAAACTTGGTATGATTATACCTTATTATCCTGGGCGTAAAATAGGATACTTTTTATCCTGGAAAAATACGTAGAAAAAAAATTAATCTTAATTTTTCAGTTTTATCCATAGACGTTGTTCTGTAGAACCGCGAACACACGTTGCGTATTATTATAGGCCTAGCCGTATTTGGGTCCAATAGATATTTATAAGATGTCATTGTCAGAGTTAATCAAAATGGAGACCATCCACGCGAAGACCGACATCCGCGCGGACGGAGTCGCGGGCGGAAGCTAGTGATTAATAAAAATGAGGTTCAACACGGCTTCACAGATTTTGATTATTTTTATTTTTTTAGGTTTGCTTTAATTACGAAGTAAGTATGAAAATATATTCAACAATAGATTAACATGCGACATCCTGGCGACTATAGTCTGTCCCACGTCTGTCCACTATAAGGATTGCTTTTTGACAGCTCGACGGGTGATACCAGAAGTGATGTTCAATAGATTATCGATTGTGATACCATTTCAATTATAAATTCAAAATATTATCATAAATCGAATCAGGTACGTAAATAATAATTACAACGTAAACGTACTAATAAGATATGTTATAATGTGTCCACATATCTATGCATTGTATGTTAAAACTAAACTAAACTAATATTTTATTATTTATTGGTTTCTATCTTACAATTTGGTTGTCTTTACGGTTAAATTATATAACATAATAGAAGAGTTTTTCTATATCGGATATATTTTACAGAGTATTTCTATCGATTATTATAATCTATCGACCCATCATTGAATAATTCTGTGTAGACATCACTAAGTGGGCGGGACCTGTCCATGAAGTACGATAATTATTTGTATGACATTTTAACATAGACAATACAATCCTACATAGGCGTGAAGCTGTCAAAAAGCAAATAATATAATGGACAGAGTATAGCTAGTATATAATTAAATTTTTAATTATAATAAGCACGTTTCGTTATTGTAGCGCCATCTATGAATTCCATGTGTAAACAAAAATTGTTTACAGTTGTTTTTGTTTCAGTTATAGATGGCGCTGTAACAAAAAGGAAAGTAAAGTACTAATCATTTTGAAACGATATGTCTGCTGACTTTAGTGTAATTGTAACAATTAAGCCTTTCTTAAATATAATTGATAGTTAATCATAACAACTAAAACATGCTATTCGATAATACAACTTCATAGAGTTTTACACACATTTCAATAGATGGCGCTAATGATTCGTAAACTTAATTCGCGTCGCTATGTACAATATAATAATTATTAATAATTTTATACGGCAAGATTTCTAAGTACATTGTATTTATATTTTACATGTAACTAGGTAATGTTAGTTTCCTACATTGTCATTTATAGTCAGTTTAACGATAGGAGACGATATAATGATACATCTCATCTAAGGGTTTACGCGAGGCTGTAGAGCCGACCGCATTATAAAATTGAATTAACTCTCACAACTATACATACCTACCTACATAATAATTTATGTTCCTACCTTTGAGCAGAAACAAAGTACATATGTAGATACTTTGCTTAAACTCTATGTAGGTATCTTTATTCTCTACCTACCTTATTGAATTCAATCCATTACGTACGTACGTTTCAATCCATTACGTCAAAAATAAAGTTTTTCTACATAATAAATAATAATGTAGGTTACCTATTCTCTACGCACCTAAATATCATTGGTGATATCTCTCTACGAACAAGAACTTTTGGTAGGTAGGCATATGACCTTTTACAGAGGAGAATAACTTTATCCATACTCAGAATAAAGGACCTGATGAGGCGTAGAGTCGGACTCCTGATGCCCAGTGAGCAGAGGACAACCGACTAAACTTCTCTGTGTTCCTTCGAGAAGCTTTCAGTAGCTGGTACTTGGCAGGCTGGTAAATATCATTACGCTGGTTATCAGTCCCGTTGGCTGGAGAAGGAGATTTTTTTTTCAGGGAATCGATCGATCCCTTACCAGCATTAAAGCTAAAGATCAAAGGAAATAATATGAAAACAGTTAATATAATTTCAGTCAACATTGCCCGGGTATTGTAAAAATAAAATTATTCTAAAAGTAATATACCTACCTACCTTTATCACATCACATACGTACCTATTGTTAATTTCCTATTAATATCTGCGTGGTGATAAACATCCTGAAATCATGATTATATTGTACTTATTTTAAAATGTCTTGTGTTTATGCTGCACCCTTACCACTTAGGCAATTAGGTTATTTGTTTCATTGGTAAACCTCCGTATTATCACGTTCGTCCCATATTATGATTTATTGTTTATTTTTCTCTATCATCATCACTAGTTCACACAAAAGAGCTGAATACTGAATTTATTTAGGTATGTAGGTACATTGCGTACAAAATTGGTGGGACGCAGGACGCAACTGAAAAACGAAAACATTACTTTTTCTTTCATTATATAGAAAACCATATCTTGTCTATATTTTAAGGTAGATTCCAACCGTCACTCTGGTATACCTATATATAATGCGTTTGTGCGACAAAGTTTCAGTGGAGTCACACCTTTACAGAGCTACAATCTCCTGAGGCGTGAGTTAAATCATTTTGATGAATGTCTCTGCTCTTAAACCTAAATACGGAATGTTTATTACGAAAAACCTTTTAATTTGTTTGATAACATTTATTTCCCATAAAGATGCAATTAAATTTATTGATATTATCGTTGATAGAGCGAAATTAAGTTTCCTCTGCACGTCACACAGTACACAGGAGTAAAGATAATACTAAATACTCGGTTTAAATATAGCTTAGAATTATAGTCATAATCTAATAAAAAAGTCATAAAATATATCTAATTTTTATCGCATTTTTATTAACTAGGTACTTATTTAATCATATCATAACTAGTCATTTATAGTTTTATAAGGTTTTATGAATGAATTTATTATTTTTTAGGATTATATTGGCATACCGAGAGGGTGAAATAAAAAAAGAAAAACGAATGAATTGCTATAAATTTCCCTACAATAAGGAGATAGATGGGTATCAGAATTTCCATGACTGGAAAGTTGAATATACTTATCTACCTACCTAATGTAAAAATAAAGTTATTAATTTTTGAACTTTGAACATAAAAGCTCTATTTGTTATTGACTTTGATGATTAATTTAGCTTATCGTAATAATCGTCAGTTAAATAACACGATGACTTATAAAAATAAATAATATCTTAGCTATAATAATATTAATAATATATTTATTTTCAGATATTTATCCATATTTGTGTTAGTATACATTAATCTTAGAAACTATGTTAGTAATACATATATATTATATAACTTCACATAAAATGATTCAAATAAAGTTCCTTTAATCTACCTCCCGATCTGGTTTCCTGAATCCAATGGAAAACAGGATTTAATTAACTTAATCGTATTTATATTATACTATAAAAATATATAAACTGACATTCATTTAATTATAAAGAAATCAAACTTAATTTCAAATATTTTTTTAAACTTGGTAACTTCTTAATATGTATCTACTCAATTGTTCGCATAAATATTGGCATTATAATATCAATTATCTCGTAAATATATTAAATCATGTAGCAATATGGCGACCCCATTAAATTCCGACACTTAACAGAATTTGATAATACATATTTTATTGTAGATACATACCTACCTACTGTGGGCTGGACCGAAACATCCCATATCTATTATTTTATCAATCTTAAATATATCGTTTCAACCTTGTCTTGTTTAACTTTCCGTGTCGCTTTTTTGTAGAAGATTGTAAAAGCAACGTGTCATCTATAGATACTTACCTGATTTTTTAAACTTATTTTTAAAAAATAGTCTCAGTTTTATATTATACTTATTTGTATTGTACCTTATAACCTATGAGTTGTTTATGAAATATAATGCTCTACTTATTTAATTACTTTATGTTTTTAATTTTAAGATACGTAGATACTAAATATAAATTTTTGCTCTCCTTTTTTCTTCAACCTTACGTATTTTTTTTTATTCGATTTGTCAGGATTAAGTCAAATCACGTAGAAAGCCTTCATAAAAATGTAAATGATTAGTAATAGGACACGAGTCACATAACACGAAGCGGCGGGAATAGGTATCTAAATACCATTTCCAAAGCGCTAATTCGCGATACACAATCTTGCGACGGACGTATCGCTCAAACGAATCACAGGTTTTCCTGTCGCGCTTATGTCATCCTGTACATATTGTACCTACGTTAGAAATTAATAAGAAACGGAAAATATTAATATGTTGTAGATAAGAAAATTACTTTAGTATGCTTGAAATGTTAAGCTCTGACGCAGCGACGGACTACGGCCTGCCGTGATTTACTGTATGTAGAGTGTAGACTCTACATACAGTAAATCACGTATCCGTAGGGATAATTTTGTTTATTAGTGATATAGCGTGACGTCGATCTCCTGTTAGGTTGGGGTACCTTTCCCGGTGCCAGCTGGCCGAATTCATACCGAAGCGATTCGTGTCGGCTTCCACATATTTTTTTTTTCCAAATAACATTGCAAATTTGTAATATTATGTACATTGTACATTCCCTCTGCCACTTGTCGGTGACGTCCGCGCATTGTGACATACATAATGAATTTGTATGAGTGACCATCATACTTAATATTATAGTCTACAACATTTTGGGTTTTCTCACAGTTTGATTGCATTTTTATGTAAAAATTGTTCAACCAAATAGCGTAGCTGTGTCTACGTGACTTGAGTAATTTAAATTTAGTCAAAATTTAGATTTGAAACCTGCTCAACTTGAGGAACAGCATTTTTAAATAGGTGCCATATTCATTATCAACTATATTTATTTATTTTTATGAATAGTTAGGCATCAGCCAGGCAATTCATAGAATGTTAAGGATACTGTTGGATATAATATCATTCAGCCAGGTCAATCAAATTTAAACACATCCATACTTTCACATTATCCATTAATCATCGCATACATAGATAGAGACATATTCGATTGAACCTATGTTTAAGCCGTCGCTAATAATTGTCACAATATTAATCCATAGTCCTGATCAAAAGTGACGATGTTACTGCAAACTTCAATTAAATATTTAACATGCAGGTCGGAAAGAAGATTCTGTGATATTCATAGTAAATTATAATTTTGATGTACATATTTGGGTTGTTGAGGAAGTGATTATGAGGAAGAGGAGGAGGAAGAGGAATTTTCACACACAAATTTAGGGGATGCGGATGAGGAAGAGGATATTTTTTTGAGGAAGAGGATGCGGATGAGGAAGCGGAAGAGGAACCGGATGAGGATGAGGATGATAGGAAATTATAATCAAAATTAAAAAACAAAAACTTTTAAAATTAAAAATTAAAACAAGAGCCATTCTCCTGTCTGTAGGTACATATTGATGTTTAAGGTTAGGGGAGGTTAGCTCGCCCGATCGCGAATTTACAAAGCCTCTAAGTACTATACTATTTGAGTCACGAGCCAGACTCAGATGAGCTTTTGTTTATGCATATTACTCGAAAAAACTTAATCTATCTCAGTGCCAGAAGCGACATTAGGCGATTTCCACAAAAAAAAAACTATTAACTGGTAGTAAATATGTAAGCTTAAACAACTTGTTTGTTTTTTTAATTTAAAATGACTTTTGACACACATTATTTGGTAAAATATGTTTCTTCTGAGTATGAGAGAAAATGTTATATTATTATGTTTAGAGATAAGTGTTAGGCGCAGATATAAATATGGCGGTAAGACTCTAATCTTGTTCATTAGTAGAGTCCGACTCGTAACTCAAATACATAGTCTAAATAGGCTTTGTAAATTCGCCGCCCGATCGGATCAGAATCCTCATAAATTTCCTCTAAATTTTGAGGAAGCGATAGCGGAAGAGGATGTTTTTATTTTCATTTTTGAGGATGCGGTAACGGTAGAGGAACCCAAAATATTGCGGAACTTCCGCATTATGAGGAAGCGGAAGAGGAATCCTCAACAATATATGTACTACATATATTCAAAAGAGCCTGTTGTAAGAATAAAGATAGAGTCGTATTATTCGTCGAAAAACGAACAAACAGTAGGTATAGGTACGACATGAATTCATATAAATTTATTAATAATTAGTTACATTAATAAATTGTAGTATTGTATAGGCAAACTAAATTTGTAATTACACCTTTGTTTTTAAGCGTCACCAATTCATAATAATTAAGACACTTTTTTAGCGTGTTTATTAAAATCTAATTTGCAGATTATATCTAACGCTCTTTTTTTTATTTTCCATTGTTTGTAGGTACCTAAGTTAAGCACATTCATCACTAACATTAGGTACTAAGTGGGTATCGGATTGTCTGATCTGTTATTTTTTATATGGCTTGAAACGGGTTAATAGTTAATACAATAAAACAAATATTTTTCCATATTTTTTTTTTATTTTACCACTTTGGCTTTATATTTACATATTGAAATAATATTTTTGTTTTAAAATCTGTTTAAAATTTGTTTATAAATCTCTATAAATAATAGAATGATTTGCTGGAAAACAACAACGATTGACCGTTAAAATAAAATAATTGTAAAAATAACGTATCGAAAAATGTTATGCAAGAATTTTGAGAATATTCAAAATGAATGGAGAAGTTCTCAACGATCACGACATCGGTTAACATAATGATTAACGTTAAATTAATAATTTTATAACCTCAATGATCAAATGATCTGATTATTTGTCCTAAAAATGCAGACACTTAACGTTGGAAGGGTCCGAGTGATAAGCAGATGGTAGGAGCCGACTCGGACGTTCATTAGCTCGCATTGATATATTATACTTACACACGTATCGACTAAATTGTCCTTACGATAAGTGGGCGGGCGAGCGGCGCAGCGCGCGCACGCAACAACGAGATTAGCGCACGGGAAAAGCGATCCAATATCGATACGGGGAGCGATCTGATCGGCCTGATCGGAATCGCAGTTACGACGCTCCGCACAGATCTGCACCGCGCGCTGCACGCGGCAGACTGGCCTAAATCATTGGAACATCCATCGGAAAGTGGACTCTATGCCAGCAGCTGTAAGTAGAGTATGTTTCGCGCGACGGCGGCGGTTGGTACGCGCGGGCCGGGCGCGGCGCCCGCGAAGGGCTAATGTGTAAGCGTTGTCGCGGGCGCGCCACTAATGCGGCCGGCGCCGGCGCCTGCCTAAAACGAACTCTACGACATTCCTGCGTTTAGTTCGCTTTATTTCTTTTTTATCTCGAAATAATAGAATAGGTACAAAGCAGCCGCACTTATCGCAGCTTCGATTTATTAAAGCAAGCCGTTACTATGCTTAGACAAAATATTGGATTTCGATGAGGCTTTGGTGGTTGCGACATTCGTTCGATAGATTACAACTGTTTTATATTATGTCATCGCTCCGACTCCCACTCGGTGTATAGTGTTTGTTTTGATGCCTGGACATAAACGTTCGGAGTTTGACCAGTTTAGAAACACACCAAGTGTATTTACCATTTAACAATTACTCACTATCATTAAGAATCAAAAAGTACAAATACAAGAACCGTGCCTTAAAAATTGAAATAGCTCTGGTTGTGAAATTGGGCCAGGGTACCTACTGAAAAACCTTCAATCTTTACACTGACACTAGAGCAGTTTCAAATTGACGCTAATGAATCTGTCAGACAAGTCAATGTCCTACTTATAGCTCTTACTAAATTTAACGTTTTTAAGATCGAATTGTCAGATAAGAGTGAACATACAATTTGCAAGAGCTTTTTCTTTTTTTTTAAAATAACAATTTAGATACCTACCAATTATAGATACAGTCTATATAGGTATAGGTCTACCAGAATCTGATGGCATATTTATATTTACGAAATAAAAGATTTTCATATGGCAATTTTATTTGACAACTATCAAATTGGTTGTCAAATTATTTGTCTTCTTTGCAATTGATGAATAATTTTTAGGATTTTGTCTAAAAAATCTTCGAAAATGTCGAAAAAGCCGCTGCGATCACAAGCAAGAGGTGTTGTTTATAATGTGTATAGAAAAACATTCGATGAAGAAGGGTCAAACACATCACAATTTTCAATTTTGAATATTTTATTGGTAAATTGGACTTACCCGTTTTGATACTTAAAATAAAAAATATTTTATGTAGGTAACTATAATATTGTTTGTTGATTACAATATACATAATATTATGAAAACTTATTACAGGAGTTTCCAATACGGCTATTCGTCAAATCCAAGGTGTCCAAGTCAATTTTATAATGTGTGTATCTTTAATACTTACGAAAATAAACATAGTTTTATTTTATTTTTATTTTATTTTATAAAAAAAATATTTGCAATCTAGTTTTGATCTGCATTATCATTACATCCATATTTTTACATGGCATAATGATAATGAATATACAAATACATATTGGTATGTGTAAATAATAATATACAGTATTACATAGATAAAAGTAATATGTATATTATACCTACATATAAATATGTACCTACATTATATTAAGTGGATATCTCATTATTAAGTACAGTATTGTTCACTTATGTAATGTGACTAATGATGTTGAGGACAAAATAAAAAATAAGCAGTATCAAGATCGTTCAGTCCATTTTCCCTAGGGTTGCACACTCAAAATTTTGATTTCCCAATTTGCCATCAGATTCTGGTTTACCTATACCTATTGCATTGTAAGATAATAACTAATAAGCCACATAATAAGTAGGTATACTAAATTCCTACAAATTAAAATATTTAATAAAAAATAACATTTCAAAGTCTATTTATTAAGGTAACAACGTGTTAAGTTTTTGTCAAAATATATTTTATTAAACAAACCGTAATTTTCTTAACATGAAATGTGATAGAAATGTGTTCAAAAAATCATACTATAAAGATAACTGGAATAACATAGATAATATTAAAAATGCAGGTTTAATAAAAGTTATCTTGTCTAAATATCAATCAAATTTATCAATGCAAACTAAATTATAAAAAATATACTATTATATATAATATTATTTACCTTTATAACGATATTATTTATTTGAAAGAAAGAAAGAAAACATTTATTCCAACACACACAACACACATATAAAATAGCATTGTAAATTTTAAATAATATGTAATAGAAGACATAAATATATGTGTGGTTGCATGCGCTAAAAAAGGAAGCCACTCAGGATACCTGAGGCATAATACCTCAGCACTGATTTTCAGTGACCCCTTATGACATCCAGAATGTCAGCTGCTTTAAGTACTGGATAATAATAATAAATAAGGACAAAGTGATAAATAAATATAATTTGTGGAGTACACAAATAAGATACCATAATGCTTTAATGAATACGCTAATATTTTAATAAATAAACTTAGATGTAATAAAAGATATGAATGGTTATGTAATATGTAATAAAATATATTTATTAAATTCTTTTATAGAATGCTGTAATGTGCCAAAGAAATGTTTTAAAAATGTTTCAAGGAATGCATATTACCTATTCGAGTGTGAAGTTCAAAGGCGGACCGGGCGTGTATCGGCTCGACTCTTCCTTTTTCCTTTGTACCTTATTTGGTCTCCAAGCACAATAAATCGAAATATTTTCAGCTTTTAATCACCAGAGCTTGGGCCTTCTAATAATTTATTTTGTATACAATGTTGCATTCAAATTCAAATATTTTATTTCATTAAATATTCCTACAGGGTTATGCTGCTATGTATATAAAATGTAAATCTTATATATAAAATTCTCGTGTCACAATGTTAGTCTGCATACTCCTCCGAAACGGGTGGACCGATTCTCATGAAATTTTCTGTGCATATCGGGTAAGTCTGAGAATCGGCCAACATCTATTTTTCATATGTACCACGGGCGAAGCCGGGGCGGACCGCTAGTCTTATATATAAAATTCTCGTGTCACAATGTTAGTCTGCATACTCCTCCGGAACGGGTGGACCGATTCTCATGAAATTTTCTGTGCATATCGGGTAAGTCTGAGAATCGGCCAACATCTATTTTTCATATGTACCACGGGCGAAGCCGGGGCGGACTTCTAGTAATGCTATAAAATGCTATATTTTCTTCTATTCCAATTTCGTTTGCGCGACAAAATTGTCCATTTGTCCAGTTGTAAGCTCTTAAATGTAGACATCATAATATTTTCAACTAAATGAATAAGCGTTAAAGCCGCCTATTGTATATATTGTTTACCATAGGTACCTAAGTTCTGTACCATGTAACAATTGCTCTGTTTGTTTCATCAATTCATTCATATTTAAAACTCGCAGAAAACATTACAAAGCGCCAAAGATTCTTCTTTAAACCAATAAAATATAAAATATGTACTCATACCTATATATATATGGGTAGTTCTACAAAGTATGGAAGAAACTGAGTCTCATTTCGACCCACATTTTTTTAAACGTTCTGTTTGCGGAATTTAGTCTAATGACAAGAGTACAACGTCTCTAAAAGTATATAGAGCGGAACAGTCAGAATATCTAAAAGTTTTCGATTTATGACCATTTTAAGGAAATCAAGCCACAGGAAACTGAGTAGGTCACCAGGAAACTGAGAAAAACCACAAAAATCGGCAGAGATCTACGAGATCAACGTATATTTATCATGTTTTACATGAATTTGTATTATTAAATAAATTTTTAATGGTACTAGTACCTTTAATAATAACGAAAAATAGCTCTATGCTTGGCTTACATACTAATTCTATACTTAAAGAGTCTTGAACAGGAACTCTATTCGTCAAATGATCATTGAGCATTAAGAATTAAGGAAAATCTAATTCTAATTCTAAATTTAATTAAGTAAAATCTTCTTATAGATAGTTAACAATATGAAAATAATGAAGTCTGAGACTTAATGACACTTCAACCTAGCATTTTACTTTAATCTAGTAAAAGAAAATAATAAAAAAGGTAGGTATTAATAACTTTGGCGGTTGAAATTGATATTTTTTGTTTTATGGCATTCAAATGCTTTATAAACATAAATTTATATTTCTATTCTTTATAAATTTATATTTATAAAGCATTTGAATGACAAAAAAAAGGTCGTGTTCCATCGTTACAATATTGTATTCACTGAAAAGTGTTTCATATTGGTTGAGATTGTTGTTAATCATTTCAATAGATGGCGCGCGGTGTGTCCCTTAGACACATAAAACTGAAAGAATTGAATAAATTCGATTGCTCTGGCGGGTCACAAGTGACTGAATTTTACAGGCATCCGCCCCAGAATGGCGCGAAAGGATGCGGGTTCGAGTCCCACCTCGTGATCGAATTTTTTCTATTCTTTATAAATTTAAACTTTTGCGGTTTCAATACTATATTATTTTTATGCTAAATTTTAAAATCACAGTCAGCTGAGCAGTCAGGGCATGTGAACAATATAGAATCGCCTTTAATGCATCCATCATGTGCCCAATTATTGCATGCTAGACACTGGAACCAGTCATTTCCTGTAGTATCTTCGCTGTGAGACCACCACAGATAAGGCACTCACAGTCACTGTATTTATTTTCCTCTCCATTTTTGTTTCATTTTCTTTGCATCTACATTTCTTGGAATTCAATTTTCGCTTCTGTTTTGAGTCTGTTTTTTATCGTAGTCTGTCTTTTTTTTTCAGCTGCCAATCTCAGGGGATCAATTTTAATCAATTTTTTCATACCTCAATTTCTAGCTTTCCTTTGGTTTCGCAATTTTTTCTGTACAACAAAATATAATATTTAGTGTTCAAAATACAGTGCAACGCAACCAACTTTATTTTACACTTACATGTGTATAATCATTGTTATTAGACTATTAAAAAGTAATGTTTTATGCTTTTTTCCGAAGTTTCTAAGAGATTACGTGCATACTTAAAGATGACCGTTACCAATACTAATTATCTGTAGATATTTAATTACGACAGCTACTCAAATGATTTATTCTACGTAGTAGTATAACTAGCCAAGTTATAGGCAGTTTATAATATAACCTACTTTCCTGCTTAATTAAATAAATTAATATAAATATTTTATTTAATTTAATGTATTTCAATATCAAATAAAAAATTAAATCTCAAACTTGAAGGTTTATATTAATGACCTTTTGAGAAGTTGATGTACAATTCGCTACAACAGTGCGCAGTGTTACAGATAAGCTCTAACATCTTATACATAATATACTAGAGCTTACTAACAGCACCTAGCACAGAATCATCGGTTTTCTATTTATTAAAAACACAGTATCATCTAGGTAACGGTAAATAATTTAAAAGAGAGTTAGGTTTATTTATGTTTATATTTTATTTAGGCAAATCTAGAAAAGTCTCATTGAAGAAGAAAAGTTTGAGTTTTCTTAATATGGACCGAAATTAAAACCGATTTTTATTGAAACTTTTCATACTTACTTAAAATAGCTGTTTAAAAACTTACTTTATCTCTTTAACATAACGATTTCTTTTTAAAGAAAATTAATCAATAAAACTAACCTAACAAGTAGGTACCCGCTGCGATGACAACTGTAGATCCCAGAGGACAAACAAACAAACGCCAATACGAGCGAGACTTCAAAAAGCGCTGCACTTACCATGATTCAGGTCCCAAATAACACAAAAAACAGCAGAGTGTCGTCGAATCCGACTCCGCTTTGTCTTAAAAATAAAATCGATGTAAAGCAGAAGATTGTGAAAAGGGAATGATGCCCGGCGCCAGCTGATAAGCGATGATAGCGATCCCGCCGTACTAATGCCTCGCTTACTGCATTCCACACTTTTTGTGGCCGTGTAACACTTGCTGGACTTCTTAATGGATAGCCATGGGCCACGGGACGTAGGAAGTCCTGTCAGCAAAGCGTCAAAAACTATATAATTTTGACACTTTGCTGACAGAACTACCACCTTATTCAAGTGCCCACTCAGAAACAAACATAACATTAGTCCTTAAAAGTTAAAGTTAAAATTACACGCTTCATCAGTTCTTTCGAGGGTAGTGTAAAATTTATGTGTTGAGGTACAAGTTAATATAATAAAAAAATAATATGGACCGTTTTAAAATAATTGTTTATTTAAACGTAGGTACCTAATGTTCAATTAAAAAAATAATAATACCGTGTTAGTAAATCATCGTTTGGTAGAAAAAAAGTGCAATTCGAGGGGTCATTTCAAGTTCATAAGACGATGAAGATGATCTGGAAAAATTCATTCAACTGACTATATCTTCAGAAGCACTTTTGACTTGTCAAAATACACAAACATTTACCACCAGTCCGGAAAGCTTATCTGCAGAGAAGATCCGACAAGAAAGTCTATAGCTGCTCTTTTAAAATCATGTTAATAATAATTATTATACAATTTACTTTTTTATAATAGGTAAATATGGTAATAATGAAAAAGCTCCTGTGGTTAGCGACAACATTCCATAGATTTTCGTCTTCCATATATGTAGTATATAATATAATAATATCTAAAAAAATGTATGCGTGTACTAGAGTACACACGTAAGAAGTGAAACTTCTTTATGACCTTAAAAATGTCACGAGTATGGAGTAACGCAAAAATGTCACGCGTACGGCGTAACGCAAAAATGTCACGCGTACGGCGTAACGCAAAAATGTCACGCGTACGGCGTAACGCAAAAATGTCACGCGTACGGCGTAACGCAAAAATGTCACGCGTACGGCGTAACGCAAAAATGTCACGCGTACGGCGTAACGCAAAAATGTTACACAAAATTTTTGTCCAACCCCGATAAAGAAGTTTCACTTCAATAATACTATAGCGTGGTAGGCTCTGAACCACCCATTTTCCTGTTGGAGTGAAAAATTTTATATCGTATATTGCATGTTTAATAGTTGTAAACATTTCCTTATAATAAGTTCTCTCGGGAGTATGTAGGTACATAAAATTTTAAGTAATTAAAATAGAAACAATATTGTTATACGAATTGCTATGAAACTTTAATTGAGAGAAATTCTTTCACTTCAACAATATGTACCGAAGTACATCGACAATTAATAAATTTTAAGAAAAAATTAAAGACGACGACGGGAAGACAAAGCGTGGGATTCCCACAAGATGGACAGACGACCTGGTCCGAGTGGCAGGGAGCCGCTGGATGCAGGCCGCCGGTTAAGGGTCATACTGGAAATCCTTGAGGGAGGCCTTTGTCCAGCAGTGGACGTCCCACGGCTGATAAGAAGAAGAAGGAAAAATTCGAAAATTCAGTAACATGGCATTGTGATTTTTTTTGTAATTTAAATATCATCCAGTATATTACCTATATTAAAATTAAACTTGAAAGTTAACAAACGAAAAAAGTTTAAATTCAAATATTTATGAGCTTTTAAGCTAGCTATTAAGCTTTTAAAAAAATATAATTTGGTAATGTTTTTACGCTATATAATTTCCATGGGGATCCTCTTATATATTTTCAACGACAATAATTAACATGCACAGCAAGGAGCGGGTGAGATCTCCTTAAATATTGTGATTTTTATCTTATATTATCGCAAAAGTACAAAAATAAAACAGTCTTGGTCTGTAACAGAAAGTCAACAAAATCGATCTCGAAGAACGCATCTGATCTACGGTGACCTCCACAAGGGGATCCATCACAATTATAATAAAAATTCATTGAATAGGTCTAGGTTTATGTTATTGAAGTGCTATACTAGGTTTCCGCCCGCGGCTTCGCCCGCGCAGTCAAAGAAAAACCCGCATAGTTCCCGTTCCCGTGGGATTTCCGGGATTACATCATTTTCCCGGGATAAAAATTCATACTAATATCACCGTATATATCTGTCAACTGTGCTAATATTAATAAATGTGAAAGTAACTGTCTGTCTGTCTGTTACTCAATCACGCCTAGCCTATGTCCTTTCTCGGGTATCAAAATATCTAGCCTATATCCTTTCTCGGGTATCAAAATATCTCTATACCAAATTTCATGAAAATTGGTTCAGTAGTTTAGGCGTGATTGAGTAACAGACAGACAGACAGTTATTTTCGCATTTATTAATATTAGCACAGTTGACAGATATATACGGTGATATTAGTATGAATTTTCATTTGACATGTGCTATCACCTGAAACATAATACGTGACGACTGACGTAAGGACAATGCGACTACGAAATACAGTACCTATATGCACTGAACATCTCTTGAATGTAGAGTTCCTTTTAGCATAATGTATATAAAATATTGAAATCGAAACATCTTATGGAATTCCGAGCTACTGTATTGATGAGATGCACAATAGCGACTGAAAAACTACGAATTGCGATCTAGTCGTTTCATCCCTTTGGGAAATTTTCGAATTTCCCCAAAAAAGGTGTTTGTATTTCGATACAAACACCTTTTTTGGGGCTTGTTTCCTTTTATACTTACCTATATTACTCCAACGCGCACGGCAATGTTTCGACCAAAGCACGTTGTAACTATTAATAAATCCATAAATGAATAAATAGTCAATAGTAAAGTATCGTTATCTATCGACAATAAATCAAACTGCGCAGCTGACGGTTCGGAGCTCGCAGGCTGGCCGCTATGATTAGCTCCTAATGCAATGTACTCAGGGGTAATTGCTGCTTAATGTGCAACGTGTTTTTTACTTTTGATAACATTTAGAGCAGTTAATGTCGTACATATTTATTTGCTCCGTTTGTCGGTTGTTTGGCACATAGTTATAATAAATACTGAATAAATAATAATTTTACGTGTCGTAGTTTATCAAAGTAACTGCTTCCTGCAGAGTATGGGAGTTTTCCGCTCGCCGTAGCCAGCCTACAGCCTCTTAGTTTTCCCGGGGTTGGGCCTGGGAGATGTCAACAGTTACTACTCTCACACACCATCAGCAAACTATAAGCAATACTTAAAAACTTTGTATGCAAAATCCCTTGCGAGAGAATGTATAAATAATTTAAAATGTAGAACACATTCAAAGCGAAGTCAGTTTGTAATTCATTTTCAATCTCATAAATATATTTCATATTTTTGAATCATATAGCAAAGAAAAACTAATAAAGATCCTTACAAGCTTAATAATATTAGGTACGTATAAAAAACTTACATATTAGGTAGCTCTTGCTTCTTAATTTCAGTTTTTTGCTATTCCCTTTCTTAGAAATATCTATTGCACGCCTCATAAGCGAAGCGTTGAGGTGGGTACTACTGTCACTTCGCGCAAAACATCTGATTTTTCAAACTTAAAATGTCTTTATGTATCATACATTGCACTTGTAAGATAATACATACACACACATATTAAGAAAAAACACTATTTTTAACATTCATGATATTTTTGATGTCATTTTTGTTATTTAAACTAGTTAAAAAACAGTTTAAAAAAGTTCTTTCTTGGACGTCCGTGTGTCTGTATGTGCGGAGGATTTTCTTGTTAACACGATAGCGACCGAAATACTTTACTAATCGAGTCTTTTTTTTTCTCTTACGCTTGAGTATGCTCAGGAATAGAACCCTTTCATTTTTCAGGGTCTGATTCGATGTGGTTTAATTGTTATTAAATAAACAAAAATAATAATTAATAAATAATTATTAAAAAAAAATTATGAGGCGTGCACTTTTGGATTTTCCAAATTATTTATTTTTATGAATAAATATTCAAGTTAACCTTTTATTTTTTATGTATTACTCTATTATCGCAAATTTATTGTGTACTAGCGGTCCGCCCCGGCTTCGCCCGTGGTACATATTTACGTTTTCTCTCTACATAAAAACCATCCTCGTACTTTAAGGAATATAATAAAAAAAAGAATTATCGAAATCGGTTCAGCCGCTCTCGAGTTATGCGCTTACCAACACATTTTGCGATTCATTTTTATATATAAGATACTTATTAACGATAGGTATATCTCGTTGTGTCAGAAGAATGTTACATAAAATATTTATTAACTCAAATAGGTAATACAGGTAGGTATCCTATTTGTAAATGTGAAGGTAATATCTAATAAAATATCCACTTATATCTATGTCGTTATTTTTTTGTTACCTATATATATTTGTGTAAAATCTATTCAGTTCACATCTGATAACAGTTTCACAAAATATAATAAATTTTATTTTAAATGTAGACTTTATTAGATATATAATATACAGATTCATTTTATATGCCTGATGGAAAAATAAGGATATAAATTATAGAGCACATTTCAGATACATATTGCAACGATAATGTTATCTTCGTATATATAAAAATAGTTTGGAAAATCCAAAAGTGCACGCCTCATAATTTTTTTTTAATAATTATTTATTAATTATTATTTTTGTTTATTTAATAAAAATTAAACCACATCGAATCAGACCCTGAAAAATGAAAGGGTTCTATTCCTGAGCATACTCAAGCGTAAGAGAAAAAAGATGTAAAATTTTCGTCGGCGCCATATTGAATTTTAGTTTTGACCTCATATTGGTTAATAGATACCCCAATAACCATGAAAATGACACCCATGACGAAAATATGTAAAATTTTCGTCGGCGCCATCTTGGATTTTAGTTTTGACCTCATATTGGTTAATAGCTACCCCAATAACCATGAAAATGACACCCATGACGAAAATGTGTAAAATTTTCGTCGGCGCCATCTTGAATTTTAATTTTGACCTCATATTGTTTAATAGCTACCCCAAAAACCATGAAAATGACACCCATGACGAAAAGATGTAAATTTTTTGTCGGCGCCATCTTGGATTTTAGTTTTGACCTCATATTCGTTAATAGCTACCCCAAAAACCATGAAAATGACACCCATCACGAAAAAAAGTCAAATTTTCATCAGCGCCATCTTGGATTATAGTTTTGACCTCATATTCGTTAATAGCTACCCCAAAAACCATGAAAATGACACCCATGACGAAAAGATTTCAAATTTTCGTCGGCGCCATCTTGGATTTTAGTTTTGACCTCATATTGGTTAATAGCTACCCCAAAAACCACCCACATTTGCAAATGTGTTTGCTACTTAGGAAAAGTTCAGATTTAAAGATATAAGTAGGTAATGTGACGAATTTAATTTATTTCATTCCGACTGTTTCTCGGAATAACATACATTTACTAAGAATTGCATACAATGCCGGTTTTAATATATTGCCGGTAACATAATATTATGTATGATAATAATTCTTAAAAAAGTATTTTACACATTTCTTAAAAAGCTTCGATATTGTATACAATAATACAATTCATATTCAAATTGTTGTAAAATAGTCACACTTTTTTAAGTTGGTTGAATACACTAAAATACTTATAAGGATCGTACCTACTAATAAAAGTAACAAAATGAATTTTTAAAGTTCCCAGTAATCTTCTGGAATCAATTTCAATAAAAATATAAAAATTCACTTCAAAAAAAAAAAAAAAAAAAAACAGCCGAGTTTTTTTTGTTTATTTAATAACAATTAAACCACATCGAATCAGACCCTGAAAAATGAAAGGGTTCTATTCCTGAGCATACTCAAGCGTAAGAGAAAAAAAAAGATTCGATTAGTAAAGTATTTCGGTCGCTATCGTGTTAACAAGAAAAAGGATCCGCACATACAGACACACGGACGTCCAAGACAGAACTTTTTTAAACTGTTTTTTAACTAGTTTAAATAACAAAAATGACATCAAAAATATCATGAACGTTAAAAATAGTGTTTTTTCTTAATATGTGTGTGTATGTATTATCTTACAAGTGCAATGTATGATACATAAAGACATTTTAAGTTTGAAAAATCAGATGTTTTGCGCGAAGCGACAGTAGTACCCACCTCAACGCTTCGCTTATGAGGCGTGCAATAATGAAAATAATTTAATTTAGATAAGATTAAATAATTAAAAATTAAAGATTTATTCAAATTTAATTTATATGCAACGATATATTTCTAAGTAGGCAATATAAATGTGGGATAATTTGGTTTTCCACGATATTTTAAATTCATTAATGGGGTGGATTTGCCAGTTCAGTCTTGAAATTTCCATCTATATATTGACTGATACGATACAATCTGTTAGAAAATATTATGTATCTATATTTTATGCCTTAGATTTTTGAGCCTATCTATAACTGAAGCTCATGCTGTTGTAATAAAAGCTTCACCTAGTTAGGTACTCGTAGGGAATATAATGTAGGTATTTTGTTATTAATAAGTTTTTTATATTTTTGTAATAAAATATTATTGGTCTGTAAGAGTTAGAAAAATATTTTGGTTATTGCACTAAAAAAGGGAGCAATCGCAAAATTCACGAATTCAAAAAGCTTATAATTTTCAAAATGAATATAGTTTCACAATAATAATTACCTATAATATAAGAGTCGTAGTAGGATACAATACGTGATTAAAAATATCGCGTGATCCTGTTACAAATGTATATTTATAGATATATATCAATTGTAACCAAAATACGTCTTAAACAGGCTAACAAGTATAAATTTAAATACGAAGCTTATTTCAAAAAATAAGTCTATAAAATTATATCCTGTTTATAGATATGCTAATAGGTATGTGATAGCTTATCTAGACTTCACTAGACACTAAGAAAACCTAAGTAGTGGTATCTTAATGCTGTAAATGGAAAACTTTAACTACTATTCCATTATTGTTGAAATGAAAGAAAATAGGTAGCGTTTAATGCTCTCTGAATCTGCGAGTAGAGAGAGGTTTATCCTAATAATTGATATCGATCGGTGCAATAATAATAGGTCTTTTCTCTATATATATCTAAATATCTCTAGTAGGTACCTAGGTATTAGATTTTAGTCGGTTCACCCACCCATCGTAAGCGAATTTTCGGTATTATTTGAATGCACTTTTCTTTTTCTTTGAGTAAAACTTCCTATCTATAGTATTAACTATTAAGGGTACTTTCTCTTCAGGTGGCATTATAAAATTACACGCTATATAGGTAAGTGTGTTAGTTCGCGTTTTCTAAAAAAAATAATTACCTACAATACTATACTTAATGCAGAACCTGAACAAGTAAAATAAGTTCCATATTTCAGGCTATGCCTTATAATATAAAGAAAAATAACTGTAAATAACAATGAGCGAGGGGTGAGACCTATTGTATGTTCCAGATGGTTCCAGGGACGTAAACAAACATCTAAATAACAATTATTATCGGGACTGCTGCTGCTAAAATGTCACAAATAATGGTTAAAACTTCATAAGTCATAGATTAAACACCTGAATGCAATATATCAATATTTTTTTTACCTTTTGTGCTCTTTATCCCCATTAGGTAGAGCGCCTATTTTCAAAGTAGGTAGGTACTTTCATTAGTCACTCGATGAACCGGTGAAATATGTGTCATTTAAAACTAATTCTATGTAATTTTAAATGAAACATCCCGGAAAAAACAAAAAATTGTAATCAGTTTAGGGTGCTTACCTACAGCTTGAGTTTTTCATGAATGTTGCCTTATTGACGAATATCAACAATCAACTTTTTGAATTATACCAATAAGAATTTCCATTCTCAGTCACTATTTAATCTAAAGTGATAATAATTAACAAAGCATTTATGTAAAATGTCAATAAATTACCACAATGGTGTCTTAAATCTTAAGCAAGCATATCTAATTCAAAGTCGATTTGAAGCAGTTTGTTCATAAATTGTGTTGTATTATAATTATGATTTATTTGTGGAGTAAGTGCGGCTAGAGCAGTGTAATTTATATAATTTATGCAATTTAGCCGGTCGAGCACGCGAGTCCGCCATAGAGCGACTCATTTACATACGAATAGCGGTGGGTTGCTCACTCCGCCCCTTCGCGTATCGTGGGTCAGCACAATAAACAATTGTTTTAAAACATACCTACACATTTTAATTGCAAGAAATGCAAGGATTTTGTACAATGAAGGTAAATGAGAATTAACATAAATTGCAATGTATAAGGTTGCAGAAACAATTCGTTTACTTTTTAAACAGATTACTAAATAGTTTCCTGATAGCCTTATTTTTGTTCCTTTATAATATGGTCATTAAAGAAAGATTATGGTTTAAACATAGAGTACCTACCTATGATTAAATCTCGTAACCCCACAAACACATACACTAAGTATAGTTTTAAGTAAATCTTATGTATAGTACCTAGTACCTACCTACGTATAGTTTATTTACATGATTTTGAGTGCACTAATACTAGATACGTAAACCTTCTAGAGCTTCTTTATTTAATTTAATTGTAAGTAGGTAAATGAAGATATTTTTGGTTGCATAAAAGACAAACTCGTCCCTTTGGCACTTGAATTTTACAAAATTAATCATCACGTTTCGCCACCAGTGACACCTTTTCTTTGCTATAAACCTCACGGAGCCCGAGACCTTTCCAACGAATGCAAAACCCTGGAAATCGGTTCGTGCGTTCTGGAGTTATAGCGTCAGGAAGGAAAACCCACTTATTTTTATATTTAATCATTAATCATCATAACAATTGTAATAGACCTATTTAATAAGCCTCCAATATGAGTCTATTATTTTTCGTTCCTAAATAATCCTTTAGTTATTATAGAGAACTTAAAGCTTTTCCTCTAATTTTAAAACTAAGTATGTTTTTACTGAAAAAGTAGAGAGTTCATATATTCGATCCATATAGTTACCTAGAAATATTTGTTATATTAAGCAGAAAAATTTAAACTTTCTTTGAAAATCTCTTTAATGATTTCATTAGGTAGGTATGATAAGAACCGGTGCCAAAATACTCAGGTTGATTCAAATAATTAAAACTACATAATAACTATACAAGCATAAATGCTGAATTTTTGAGAGATTCATAAACACCATTTTTAAGATTGCATTTGGTTGTAATGATGCCTCGGATGCAAGGCACCTTAAATCTACCACAAAATTGCAATGTCCACATTAAATGCATTAGGTACTTAAATAAACGAAAAGCAAAACATTTGGCAAATTCGATGAAATTGGCAACAAGCGTGGGAACGTCGCCAGTTCAGCTGAGCTCGTTATATTGAGACTGATAACAGATAAGACTCCATTGTTGCGACCCGGCTTTGTTTGTGTACTTAGAACGTTTGTAACTAAAGGATTACGCACTTGAACACTCTCATGAAAAAATCTTCTACTGTTATGTACAAACAATTAGTTACCGCTACAGAGAATGAGCATAAAAAATGTCTCAAGGAATGAGGTGTAGATTTTTTATGGGTGCTTCAACCAAGAAATTGCGGCATTGCCTATGAACTATACCTACACTCTGCCAGAGCTCCCACAAGTCAAGGGTACATCAGTTTGTCTATATTATTAAATTCATAATAGAACATGGGTGATCTATTCACTGGAATTGCTTTTCCCGTTTTTCTTATAGGTATCCCTTTCTATAATCTTTGGATACATTCATGTTTTTATCAATCTCAGAAATTTTAATTGAAAAATATAAAAGCATCTAACCTCGCCCGATGGAAAACGATAAGCTTGGTCTACGATGGAGCATGTTTAGGTACCTACATGTAAAATGTATTCACATTATGAATTGAATTAGTGTTTGAAGATATCCTGATGATAGAGGTAAAGATATAAAATATGAAATGTCCTCAACGTTCGTCTTTTGGATAGAAAAAAAAATGTCGAACCAAGAAAGGCTATATATAGGCTATATAAGTAGGTAATATGACTATTGACTATTGATTCCATTATAAAAGTTCTCTGAATCTCTGAAAAAGTTTTCTGAATTTTTATAATAATTTATTTTGATTTTAATTTTATAGTATTTTAAGCAATTATTGTATTTTAGCCATTTTATGAGTAATTTATACCCGTATTTTTTATTGTGTTTTAAAATTTATATTGTATTTTTATTGTATTTTAATGTTATTCGTGCAAAAAAATAAATAAATGCAAAAAATGTCTCTGGACTATAATCCAGAGGTGGCGCGAACACTCTGTGATGACGGGTGCTCTTAAAAAAAAAAATTATAAAAGTTCATGATTCATAAAATCAAGTCCCCTTTTGGAAGATGAATCAAAATCACAAACATGCACACGATGTTTGCAAATATCGGTTCTAAGAATCATTTACAGGATTTTTAAAATCCAGTCAATAATCCTCACTCCTGGTCATCGCTCCTGCCTGACAGCCTGCTATAAAAATATTACAATATAACGGAACAATTTGACTGGAATCCATACTACTTAGTTGCGTAAACGCCCATCATTGTAGACTTGCTTCACAATGTCACGTAGCGAAGGGATCAGCGACGCTAATCACACAGCGCGAGGGGTGCGAGCCACCCCTGCGAGGGTGAGCGTGTTCCAAGCGCAGCCTAATGGACAAGCTAGTCAACGTGCCTATCACACAACTATGTAATTTAAACGTTTGACTTTTTGTTATTTAGTGCATAATATGGTTAAAAGCTCGTTATTTTTGCAATTTATAGTACCCACGTAGATATAAGTCATGTTGTTTAGTTTATTATGAAAATGCTTATATTGATGATAAATACAATAAATTATTGCAATAGAAGACTCTATTTTACTCATGGTTTTACTTTAATGATGTCGATTGAAAATAATAACATTCTCAGATCGACTTGCTGTAGAAGTCAACTTCAGTCTACAAAAATAAAAGAATTTATGTATCCATATATGTACCTACTTTAAAATAAAAAAATGGTTTCAACAAAGTAAAATTAAACGCTCAAATATTTAGCAGATATTAAACATAACAAAACATACAACGAAATGATATTTCAAAAATCGTAAAGTGCTTGTAAAAGCCTTAACAAAGAGATAATTTAGAGGTTGGCTCCGAGCTTAACGGGCTAAAGTAATAAGTAATAAAAATCAATTAATAAGTAATCATACAGAGATAACTTGCAATATGTGCTTGAAACTTAAAACTGAAGTCATCTGCTTCGCGTTATCAACTCCCCTTAGCGGATTAGCGATCATTACTGAATGCTTTTGGTTTGAGAATATGATTTAAGCTGCTTTTGTTTATTTTGAAGTATTATAATGTCGGATTTTATTAATCGATCTGTGATTAACTTAATTTCCTAGAGTAATTTTAATTCGTCATAGCCTTAAGGGCTCCACGATTTCAATAAAATTAAAATAATCATTTGGGAAAAAAACCTTACGGAAATTGTAAAGAATATTCACAACTCTACCTTTTTTTGAAACTCAAAAATGGATCTAATTCTTGAAATGCTATAGGTAGATACAATATGCTAAATTATGACCTAAGAAAAAAAAATTTATTTGGCATGACTTGGGGACCCTCTTTGTGAAGAATAGAAAAGCCTTGTCCGTTGGATTGTGTCACTTACGAAAACTTATTTGACGTCTCTGCAGTACAATCACAATGTGTTCATAATCGTGTAAGGGTCCGTAGTCAACATTATTGCATCATAATATCCTCCAATAACCTTCTAGATTTTAAATGATATAATTCAACATTATAAACTTGAATAGTATTTAGCTACATACAATTAATATTCAACTTAAAATTGTAGAACATTTGAATAAATATTTCAAGGAAAAAGGTTTTTTCAAAATTTTATCACGTTGTTTACGCCAATTTTATTTCTAAACAAGTCAAATGATGATATGAACATTAATGTCTAATTTTATGTAGATGTATCTACATCAATATATGATATCATATGATTTGATGTCAAACTGCTGAAGTCAAACGAAAATTTTTAAATATTTTTGTATGATAGGAATTAAACAGATCTATTTTTCTAGCAAAAGTTTTCGTTGTTTCGTCTTCGAAGACGAAGTAGAGCAGCGTTTTATCATTTCTAATTGTTCTGTGTTTTTGTTATTTGTGCGAAAATCACAAAACCAGCTAATAGCTTGTGATTCAAAGCATAAACATTAATGAGATTATGTTGGTATTATATGTTATTGTTCCACGATACACATACAGTTTCCCACGGTGCGCTCAGAGCTACGGAGAAGCTACCTGCTAAGTCGCTGACTGCACAAAGACAGTTTCATACGAACTATTACTCACCCCTCACCCCTAATGACTTCGCGGAATATTACAACCTCTTACTAATCCCAAGGAATATGTTATGATTATTCATACTTTACTGTGAAGTACTGCAGTCTAGAATTTACCAGATTTAGGTACGCGTAGAGTTTTCTGTAGGGAATGTATGTAAGTATAGATTTGTTAACTTTAGATATTTCAGGGTAATTTGTTATGATAGTTATGTAGATACTATTACACTTTTGATTAATTAAAATTTTATGTTTTAATAAACGCTGGTATGAAACTTAATACACCTAGTTACTTGTTAATTTTTTTTTGTAATTACATATTTGCTACCTTCTATTAATCACATATACCTACCTAGTTCAGATATAGAAGGTAAACTATACGTACCTGTCTTTTCTGAATATTGTAAACGAATTAGAATTAAATTATGCATTATCTTGATAAGAATCTAATCTTTATGAGGCGAATTCGGTTCCTACATTTTCTTTTTTGTACTTTTCGGAAAGCTCCTGTTCCTATACAATAATGTGAATAAATTTGCGATGGAATAATATAATTTCGGTTCTTTAAATATTTACAAATTTTAAAAGGTACAATATGCATAACTTTTAATTCGATTATCTTTTCGCAACATTTCACTCCCAATATGGAGCTTGTCACGGCCCACTTTTGTAACAATTGTCAATTATATACAATGCTTATTTACAATACATTTAATTGGTTTATATTTAACCGATCGATATTAATTTATGATAATATAAATTGAAATTAATGAAATGAATGCAATAATTCCATTTAAGCAGGAATTCATTGTGCAGAACCTAATTGGTTCTAGATAAATTTAAGACCACTTTGTAACTAAATACATATTATATAAATATAAAAATAAGATAATTAATAAGAGAAGTAATTAACTCAGTCATGATACATACACTGTATTGTCATTGTTATCAGTAGGTAATGTAGTAGGTAATATAAGTAGTCACGCCATGTAAGTAGGTAGATAATGAGTATTGTATTTCTAAATAATTAGTAAACCTTATTCTAACAATTATTTAAAACTAGGTATAAGCGGATACAGATAATTAGGTAGGTATATTTTTTTAATAAACATGATTTAGTTATAGTAAGCGATGGGAATGCAATGAAGACCTGTATAAGCTATAATTATTAATTTATGATGCTAATTAATGTAGGAATTAAAAATTACTCAATTAATTAGCCAAGATTTCATTATTTTGGGGGTATTACACAAAAATATTAATTCCCTTGTTTTACAGTTTAAAGGTTGTCTAACACACCCAAGTTCGGGGACAGATGTAGTCACATATGTTTCACTAATGGATTTAATTGAATAGCTAAGCAGGTGATTAGTCTTCAGAGACAGACCTAGATGTTTTGTGGAACTAACATACCGCCAAATGTCTCTCTATCATTTATTTGCCAGTATATACCTACTAGGAGGCTTTAAATTAGTTATTATTTAAATTATAAGAGGTTGTTGTACATGCAGCTATTTTTATTGTTAGATATGTATAGATATGACTACATTCAAAACTGTATTAACGTAATTCAAACGTATTGTATAAAAAGAAGGAGTTTCATTATGTTTCTTATTTTATCTCAAATCTTGCTAGTAGTTTTAACAAAACTCGAACTTTTTTAGTAAATTAACAATCACTAATACTGTGCTAATACTAAACCCATTATATTCGTTGTAAAAATTGTTATTTAGTATGCGGTAGGCAGAGCTGTGGCCCGTGGCCGGTAGCCGCTCACCATTGGTCCAGCGCTATCATCCCATCTACACGCATCTTATCGGCTCATCTTGTATCATTCGATCCGACGTACTTCCCGCGACTGTTTACACATTATTATTGGTTCATCCGTTGATTAACCGTGTAATGGGACAGAATTATTCGGATTTTATTGATTTGTTTTGTATGAATTGGTTATTTTGGGAATAAACTAAATTGTAGACAATTGTGTGGTTTTGTGATATTTTGTAGGTAGAGAGGCGTTAATGATCGACGTGCGTAATAACACGTAATAAGTATAAGACTAATTAATAATTATCAATAAAAAATAGCACCTGCACCTTTAATCTCTTCAATGTGTAGTTGATTATATGTATTTTATAGCGACTATTTACTGCTATTAAAGCTGAAATTCCATTGTGAACTAAATATGTTACAAAAAATTCATTCATTCATCATTTCAAGGTGTTTCCATAGTACTTAATTGAAAAACTTGATTGACTTAAAAAGAGCTTTATTAAAATCTTAGGTAGATAAGGGTAAGTCGTCAACGTCCAGACTCTGGCACCCACAGGCCCTCGGAACGCAACGTGATGTGCGATATAATACTAGTTAGTGGTCAATAGGAACTGAATATAGGAAAATAAATTGGACTGGCCGCGGCGTACAATCGATAAGCCAGCCCGACCAGTACTGGCTATTAAGGCCAATAAGCGCGCTGCAGCGGCGCGTCGATAGGGTATCGTAGCGCTACGTCGTAGCGCGTATTAGCGGCCACAATTAACGTCCCGATTGATTTAAGCCAAGTACCAATTAATTAGAGACGGCCGCCATAAACAATGCTCCATTAGGGCCGCGGGCCCTAACGTAAATCTCCACCCACCGCGGGCGCTCCGAGCGACGGAAAAGCCGGTTTTCCCGGGCCCGCCCCGGCCAATCGGCGACTTGCGGCCCGCCTGCTGCCCGCCGGCCCGCCCGCCGGCCCGCCCGCTCTGGGCCGGCCCCGCCCGCGCGCCAGTCCGCTCGCGGCCCTCTCGGAGAGCACACGCGTCTGTTTGTGTGAAGTGCCACTTAGTGCTGTGACATTTGTTTAGTGTTCAATACCTTTGGCCCCAATCAATGTAAGTTTTTATTTGTATTTTTGTGAAATTATAAACGACACCAAAATCTCCTCGATTGATCGTTTTTTCGTTTTCATGTAGAGCAAGCAGGCAGGTAGATACAATATGAAGATAATAATATATGTTACTTAGGTATATACAAAAATTTGTGCCGAAATAATGCCATACTTATTTGAAAAGGCTTATACCTACCTACATTAGAACTGAATATAAAGACATTAATTTATATTATGTGCCTTCAATTTTTCATCGACATGCTTTACAAAATGAACATATTGCTGTAAACTCTACATTTTATATTACTAATTAGCATAGATTTAACTCTAGAACTTTCACCCTGCACTAAGAAATGTATTAGTGCTTAAATAAACATAAAGACCTAAACCTACATTATAGGTAGACACCTAGTTATAAGTTAAGTGTAGAAGAACTAAGGTAATTAAGTGAATGCTAACCGCTTTGTTTATTTATTTAAGTTTCACTTCAACGTATTTAAAGCACAATAATAAATAAATCGACGTTTAAAAACACATAAAGTACATCAAGATATGCTAACACAAACACACAAGCAAGAAAACAATAAATAATTTAATTAAAATGTGCATCGGCTTGTAAAACTTTCCGCCCAATTAGCTGCGAGTGTGCGTGTGTGTGCCGACAAAATGCACGGCGCACACACGGGTAAATAACTTACAATAATAATAAGTAAGTTAATAGGTACAATTATACATGCAATAAAAAGGGCTGAAGATATGAAAAGGTCAAGCAACGTTTTCCATTTAAGCTCCATATTGAAAAAGGTAACGGCGCGACGGGCAGATTAATCATCTGAATTTAATAATTATTGTTTTGTTGATTGAAAGTCAGCAGTAGGTAAAAACCCACCTGAAAAGGATGAACGCACTCTACATTCAAAGCAAGAGAAAAAACTGAAACAAATGTAGAGTATCCATCTACCTAACTTAATCATGCCTTATTCAAAATCAAACATTTATTTATTCAATTAGACGTCTTCTAGAAGCACCTTTGAATCGTCATAACATACCTACTTATTTTTAACATTTACCACCGATTCGGAAAACAGTATCTATGGAGAAGAACCGGAAAGAAACTCTATAGGTACCTAGTATATATATTACATATTTGCATAGGAATGCTTCTAATTCGCTCAAATCATAAATAATGTGCATTAGCAAATTGTATTAACAATTTGCTCTTCCCTTATCTAACAGTAGGTATTGGTAGTTAAGACAGTAGTTACCGTTAGGTAGGTAACTATATTCTGAAACAACTCTATATTTTACTGAAAATGAAATAGGTACCTACTGACATTTAATAATGTCCTCATTTCATTGATAAACTAGATTTCCGCCCGCGGCTTCGCCCGCGTTTTCAAAGGAAAACCCGCATAGTTCCCGTTCCCGTGGGATTTCCGCGATAAAACCTATCCTATTTGTTAATCCAAGTTATCCTCTATATGTGTGCTAAATTTCATTGTAATCGGTTCATTAGTTTTTACGTGAAAGAGTAACAAACATCCATACATCCATACATCCATACAAACTTTCGCCTTTATAATAGTCATTGATAAATAAGAAATTTCAAGTTTAAATAAAAAAACAGTCTATATGAATTTGAAAAGTATCCACTGATTAATTATAGTCTCACGTGCATTCAGCAACTTACGGGGCTGATTTTCTTAAATACATGTCATTCAACTCATAACAAACTTCACCATCGAATATGGCATGAAACAAGAACAACCATCACAAATATTATATTTATCATTCTACTTTCTTGGCTCAACAACGGACAAGTTTTCAGCAGGGATTGAAATATCGGCTCCAAATTAAACATAATTTGACCAACTGCAATCGAGGCTAGTCGGCAAATTGTTATTTCTTTTAGTTTACATTAGGTATATTTAATTAAGTGAGAATGCAAATGTGAATATTCGTATTTTTGGGTTACCTAATTGTAGAGCAGTCACGCAGTGGGTATACTAAACTACATTTAGATACTTATAGGACTAGTGCAATTATATTTTTCAAGCAAATTTCTATGGATATGTACCTATACGTTCACTTAGATATCAACCTACTCGTTGATATCTAAGTGAACCATAAACCTAAATGTGAATTTTTCGTCCAAAAGATGCATCTAACTCCCCATCTTGCGCTTCAATATCCTATTGATATATTTGTTAGCCTTAGATATTCTGTGTAGTTCGAAAATTTAAAATAAGGTATTTGATACAAACTAAATATATTAGCACTAAAAATTTTGGCCTATGGCTGTAGTTTACTATTTATATATATGTACATAGATATTATTTTAACCGCGCTTCACAAGCCCTTATCGTAAAGAATATTCCATTCGTAATTTAACAAAGGAAAATCTTTGATTACGAGTAAAATATACATATTTTGCTTTATGATTCAATTGAAGTACGTATATTATTATAATATAAAGGTAATTATACGCCCTATGAAAAAATTAAATATCGTACAGATACCTACACTAGTCGTATGATAAAATAAATTGTTACACCAATGTAACATTTATATCTCAAAAGATACAGCTTAATGTTTAATGACTACATATTTCTATGAATTCTAAATGTTTCTCATAGCTCATTTAAATCGTCTAAAGTCAAGTCTCGAGCTCAGATTTTTTCTTGTTCAACTTTGAATTTTAATGAAGTAGACTGTAGAGACATCACACTTTATTAGATGTCGAACCTTTCGAATAACTGTTTTGTTTTTATTTTACTTTTAAAGTATTAAATGCAATTTATAAATATATGAATAATTCAAAAGTTTATTCTTTTATATTACCTATAACAATATTGCAATTATTGACCTTTGATAATTTATTATTATTTGATTGAACATATAGGTTAACAATTTAATTCGAAATAATACGTGTAGACAGACAGTAGGTCCTCAGTCCTCTTTAACCTACCTAGTTACAAATTATAATTTGCTCTCGAAATAGGTTTCATTCGTAATGACGAGCAAAATATTATCATTTTTGAGGGACTGAGGGATATATCTATATCTACTATGTAATATATACCTACCTAGCTAAGTTAAGTAGGTACATGAGCTTGTTATAAAATCATAGCTGCATTCATCAATGAACTATAGACATAGGTAGGTAACTTATACATTATTATAAAAAAACAACCCAAATTAGACCTGTTGAAGCCATAATATAGATATTTCAAAATTATTACTAGACACAAAATAGAAAGCAGGTGTATAAATAACATATTGTTTTATTGTAAATAAATTGATTTCTTACGACCCAATATACGACGCGTAATGGCATTCTTCAAATACATTATAGATATATTATGCGCATATCTTAATTGTGTCGCAGGAAAGTAATAGCGCGGTTTGTCGACACTCGAGATGAATGTCTCGAATTGCAATCTTATTATATGCACAAATAAGTGTCATATTCTAATGACCCGGGGCGGAAATGACACATCATAAGCGATTTTTAAGTTTAGAAAAATATACTAATTAATTAAATTTATAGGCGAATTATACGGGCCGCGTAATGGATTAATCTGATAGTACAAGTTATAAATAATGGAGTGGCAGATCATTATCGCGATCTGATATCGATAAAGATTGCGTAATGCGCCGCTGCGCCTGTGTGAGTGTGTTCGCTGAGTCTGTGTGCGGCTCTGCGCGTGCGCACATTCGGGGAAAGTATAGCCAAAATATACAACATCAAATTAAATGACCTATGGCACGTATGACAAAAATGAAAAATTATGAACATTGATTAATAAAATAATTTTATTTTTTTAAACATCTCACTTTTAATTCCGTTCATAAAGATTATCAAATATTAAAAATAAATATTCATTCTACGAAAACACACACAGATGTAAAATCCCAAAATCAACGTATCATTGAAATTAATCATAATATCTACCGTGATAATATTATTAGACATATGATATACCTACATGATTAATTCAAAAGCTTAGGTAATTAAAACAATGACGTCTGTATTTGATATTTATATGTGGCAGCTACCAACGAAGTTTTCTTCAGAATAATATTCAGTTCAAGGATTACACTTAGGTACTAATTAAGCTAATTTAGCACACAGCACTTGATTTATACCAATATAATATCTTGAAGCACATACCTATCTAAAGAAAACTTATGCATAATAAAAGCGAAAGAGATTTCCATAGGCTTAAAAATCACATTTATAGGTACTTATATGAGTTGTTTCTGAGTCAAGTGAGATAAGTGTCCACAACATGATGTCTCATTTACCGATCTGTTTAGCCAATAGAGAGTCTACAGTACATTCCCCTGAGTGCAGTAACGCGGGCATTGTTTAGGAACGGCAGGTACGAGGTAGGCTCGGCGCCAGGCGCTGGTCGCCGCATACCGCACATAGCTGCTCGCTTACTCATTGCACTTGCTGATAGCAAAAGATCTTGCACATCGTTACTAGATGAGTTTTTAGCTAATAAGTAAATGGTTACTTGTGGTGGATGGGATGTGGAAAACGTTATTAGGTATATTATGAGTACCTACCTATAGTAGAACGGTGCGTCGTACAAGATTGACTTCGTAGAGCCATTGCTCTGTAGAGCAAACGAGACAAAAAGCATTCTTTTGTCTCGTTTGCTCTACATTTTATAAACGTAACTCAAAAGTACAACACGTTTGCGTTATGTATAAAATATAAATTCAATAATATCGAAAACAATGTATAAGGTTCATGATAGAGCTCTTACTTAGAAAATTTTAATATTATTACGTATTGAAAATAGATAGCTCTACATTTTTCAAAACTATCTATATATATTTTTGTGAATTACTAATTTACTCTTTTATTGATAAAACTATTGGCTAAACACTGAATTTACGTATTCTAATTTATCTTTTAGCCTTTTAATTATATTGCAATCTTAGTTGGGAAATGTTTAAATGTGACATTTTCGTATGCATTTTATTATCTTCGCACAAAGGCAATATAACCAAATTCATGTGGGAAGCCATACAAAGAAATTTATGAATAAAGCAGTATTGAGACAACTGTTAACGCCCCATAACGAAGGTCGAAAGTTCAAAGAAAGAGATTTGAATTTAAATTTATCGACATGATATACGTCTGACGGCAAGTGACCAAACTAGCCATTGCCAGCGCAATGAAATACCCTAAAGTTTAATGTGAAAGAAATATGGAAAATACTTTAGGTATAAAGCAGACAAAATATTTAAAAACAAAGGTTTTTTTAACAAAACTAACTTATGTATAAAATAGAATATCCAATCGTTGCTATGAGAATGTAAGTACATAGACGTAACTTAGATTTTTTCACTGTTTTTCAGTGGTCACCACTTTAACCTACTAGACTGGTAATGAGTTTTGACTTTAACATAACCTATAAGTACCTATATTATATGCATGTCGGAATAAAAATGCTTAAAACATGGATATCCTATACCTGACCAATAGTAGGTACCTAGTCACGTCCAAACTGAATGCATGACGTCACATATAAAGTATAGTGTCCCCTGTAGTGGTCTGTGGTATCAACCAGCTAGTTACGCGTGTATGCTTGTAGGAGGTATAAAGAGAGCTTGTAGGAGGTCGGCCGGGAGCCGGGACTAGTTTACGGCCCCATAAACGTGTCACAGCGCCCGGCGACGCTCGCCACTACCTGCCGCGGCTCAAGCGACACGCAGCGCTTTTGTTTTAGTTACAAAAACTTGCACAATCAATCGTAAATCTTGTAGTTACTCTATTTCACATGATAGAGGTTAATGGTTAAGTGCAATTAGAGCCGTTTATATGAATAGATTTTTGTATGATGCTATATATTCAGTTGTTAGAGCTTCAAAAATGAGTTATGCCGTAGGTAACAGAAGAGAAGAAAATATTTTTAAGAAAACTTACGTCAGAATTATTTAATATCTCCAAGATGTAGAGTAATAATTTGATAAAGCGACATTGATGACGACAGAGGGAGAGAAGGTGATTCCTTGTTTCATGGAGATTTAATCAGTTATTAAAATATCATAAGTATGCGCATGAACTTGTTGGTGAGCAAATAGACGGAATCTAATCACAGCTCTGAAACCAAACTCCTGAAGAACAATCAGCTTCTATGCTTTGTTACTGTATACAATAGTTTACATTTCAAACGTCAGCTATCGTTTGGATGTCACACAAAGATCCAGTTAATTTATAACGTCCACAAAAAGGCCACTCCAGCCCTTATCGCGCTAATAAGCGATTTGCAGTTTTTTGTGCGAAAGAATGCGATATAAATCAGTGCGGGGTGAGATAAGGAACGCGCCGACCGGAACTCACTTCCTCTCTTATTGTCACTCTTATAGACATCAGTTGTAAATTGTTATGGTTAGGGAGCCAGGTGCAAATTTGGTTAACTATTTCCTCTCAAGAGATAATTCGCCAGACGCATGAGAGTATAGTATTATAAAGCCTCGTGAACGTCAGCTGGCGCTCGGTTGGGGGGGTGAGCGGTTGTAGCCTCCCACGCACATAGGAAAAAAAATACATTCATTCATTCATTTCCTCTCAGCTAAAAATTTGTCAAATTGTAGCTAACCCAATATCTCAACGAAAAAAAATAGTCAGCTGGTTACAACATGGTGTATTATACGTCAGCTGGTGTCTCGAACATGAAAGTTAAATTTAAAGAAAAATTTATTTTCCGTTATTTCCTCTCAAACAAAAATTTACCTGATGATAGCTTATATGTAACTGTGGATAAATATATATGTCAGCTGGCTGTATCTTGGTGGAAAAACCGTCAGCTGATACGGGAGGCTACAACCGCTCTTCCCCCCAACCGAGCTCCAGCTGACGTTCACGAGGCTTCATAATACTATACTTTGATGCATTTTACTAATTACCGCTTGAGAGGAACTTGGTCATAAAATCTGCTGCTGGCTCCCGGACCATTACTTTTGTTCCCTTTTACGTTTACGTTGAAACAATAGCATTGTAAAGTAATTTAAACTTTTTGTAATGTTACTTACGGTTATATATTCAGTTAATTTTCGGTTATCTATTGGTGAATTTTAAGTTATTTTATGTTTTTTATAAAGTATAAGGATCACATTACAAATCTATTAGGCCCGTCAGCACGTAATGTGACGCGTCGGGTCGGAATGCGGCGCTAATCCCGACCCGATGTTATCGCTGGAGTATCGCTGGTGTCGCCAACTTCCATAAAAACACAATCACACCGTTTACCGGATATTTGCACAATATCAAAACGTGTAGATTTCGTCAAGATCGTGCGATTGTTTTGAAAGATAAAAGGAAATTAGTCTTTCAATGTACGTGTGGGTAGATGTAGAAATGACGTTGGTTAAGATAAAATTTTTCGTATAATTTTTTTGGGAAAAGTGTAATAGGTATTTTTATCTTTAAAAAATTTATAGATCATTATTCATTATTTAAAAAAATCCTAAAAACCAAAAAGTCAGTAAAAAGTTATAGCACCACTAATTGAAGTGATATTACAGATTACCTACATTAGTTCAGTCATGCATCATGCCTCTCCTTTTTAATAATTCCTATTGTTTTTAGTATCACAATAGTTTATGTTAGAATATATACATAATGTGTCATTTTCATTTTTAACTTTTTGATCCTTCGGCGGCTTCTTAAAAATATTAGCTTTCATCGATATTCTAACAAAATAAACTCTACATTAAAGGGTCAACGACCGTAACGTCCGCACGTTCAATAAAAAAAATTAAGACAAGTTTATATCGAGAACATAGGACATCCTTTGTTGTTATAAATAGAATTTAACTATATTTACTTGACCGGAAATCGATGGCGATCGAAACAATTGATATTTTTCCATTAATAGAACAGACCTAATTAGGAATTATGACCCATGAATTCAGATTAATTCGAATTGCAACCTTTATTAGTATAATTAATTCACGTGAGGTGTCAAGCACTTATTCCCACACATTTTTATTTATTGTTAGTTGTATCCGCAATAAACGGTATATGTAGTGAAAGGAAGATCGAAGACTCCCATTTATCTTATTTATCAGCGAGTTGACATTTAATCTAATAAATATTGTACTTGAAAATGAAATACTTAATAAATATCAAGAAACAATTGAAAATTGCATTGCATAAGAATTTTTTATATTAAAACATAGTAAAATGTCTTATTCACAGTTTAAAAAATGCCAGAACTGACCGGAAAACCATAAAAATCGTAATCACCAGGATCTTTGGCAGATTTGATACGATCTCGAGATAAGCGCAGGCGCCGCGCCGCGCCGCTCGCTCGCACTCTTTGATTTAGACCTCATTCACACGAGAGCTTTTTTAACGTCCGTTAAAAAAGCGTCCAAATAGAACAAATGCATTCCCAAGTATATGTTCACACGTCAGCGCTTTTAAAGCGCGACGCTTTTTTATCGCGCAGTGTTCTATTTTCAACGCTCGGCGTTGGGCGTTAAATAAAATAGACCATAGGAAACTTCTTACTATTATTCAGACGAGCGCTAAAAAAGCGCCGGCGCTGCGTTCAGTATGCCGCACGCTCGCTCAGCGGTAGCACGTGTTTGTTGTGCTTATAATCATCAGAAAATCGATACGATGTCGTGGATTGTTGATCCCGAACTATTAATTATAGATGTGGAGTCTCGTCCGTTCCTGTATTCAAAATCGTTATAGACATTTGAAAATAATTAAAAAAATTCCGGGGTATTGCCTTAACTCTTCGTACAGTGTCACAAACTGCCCTTTTAAGTATCTCTGTTCATTCAGAGGATGTACCCAGAATGCCTTTTGTTTTCTTTTTCGTCTTTTAATAACACAAATCGCTAGTGCCAATCTTTCTTTCTTTCAAATATACCTAACATATAAAAATTAAAACAGTAGGTATTTTTATCATATTCCTTTAAGTAACATGTTTATCGATGACGAGTTTGAACAAATACCTAAGTAGGTACCTACAAGTGGTTTATTAAGAACAAACTTTCCGAGGAATTCTAAGCAAATATAATAATATAAATATCATAAAGATATTACGCAACTGACATTACGTAATTATTTTAGCAGAAACCATTTCCACGTCTTACTGAAGCCAGAGACGAGACATGAGTGATTTTAAAGCGTTAGTATGAACAACCACAGAGAGAACGTTTAAAAAGCGCCAACGCCGGGTTTTAACGCAACGCTTTTTTAACTCTCGTGCGAATGAGGTCTTAGAGTGACCTGACTCAACGTTTTTTTTTTTCAATAAAATAAAGTGGTTTATGCAAGATGTGACCTCTAATTTCTCTAATTTACACTATAAAATATATAATATCGTAAACAAATATGAAACTTATTCAATATTTTAATATTTAATTAATTAATGAAGGCTCGTATTAGTGCATTAGCACTAATAACATTAAAACAAAAAGCACCTTGTAACAGATACGAATACATTAATATCGGTTTTTGTCAACCACACCGCCTCTAAAGTAGGACAAAAAATTTCCATCAGGGACTCACACTTGGCGACACTTCGGTAACTGTAGAGCGACTGTGCACTCTTGATATTTGATGCAGTTAAAAAATAATAAATTTCTCTATACTTTTGGGTTATCTTGCTCACTTACGAAAATATAGTGCGACTATAATAAGAGCGAAAATGGTCGCTCTATGTTTGTTAATAAATTTCCTCTATTCTAAAGCATAAAGTAACTTATTACATTACATACAATTTTGTATTTTTAACGAACTAAACAAATAAATTTTCACATCTTCGCAAATATCCTACAACATGATAAAATGCGTATAATTTGAATGTTTAAGCCATTTAGATACACTTAATATCTGTCTAATTGTTAGAGAGTATGCGATTACGAAGTCTAGTTCAATAGTAATTGCGACGATAACATACGATAATTACACTACCAATAATAATTAAAAACTGGGCAAATAGGCTACATCTAGTTTATATTATGTATAATTAAGTCTTAAAATAAAAATTTCCTCTCTCTAATTTTTATGCGAAAATTACATTTTGTATCACATTTACAGTGTGAATAAGCTAAAAATAGAGAGTTAAGTGCAAACTTGCGTAACAAACGGACAAAAAAACAACGTGAAATTTTGCACCACCACTATTCACAAAAATGTATTTGTTTGTTTACCTGACAGACGTCGAGTGAGTTAATCGCACTTCAGAAAAAACTCGTGGCGCCTGCACATTAGGGTAGAGTTATTTATAGGGATTAGGGTCCAGCCGTCCTGCTCTCTCCCGTGGCATCCCGTGTGTCGGTCTCGCTCGCGCCAACAATTAGCCGGGCCCTGTCAGCGATAGCTCAATAAGTCGTACAATGGTTTTTTGGGTGGGTTTTGCGCAAGTTGGCTCGTGCCGGCGCCTAATGATGCGCCAGCCCGTGACGTCACAACAGACGGCCCACAACCGAAGGTGCCCATTATTCGACACTGACCGGCCTATCCCCTCGCCCCGGTATCGATATTATCATACGTCATTATAGATGCGTGACGTCAATCGTCAACACGCTGTAACGTCGAATGATAGTTTTAATGGAGGTCGAATATTTATCTACTTAGGTCCCATCGAAACATAAAACAGCTATACGCTCAGTAGGTACAATATAACGCAATTATTTTTAAGATTGTGTAATAGTAACTGTTTAAAATACACTCTATTAAAAAATCACAATGCTACAAAAACATACTGTCTGAATTTGTATAAATTTTAATATAATACAGCAATTTATGGTAGTTATGTTAATGAATAAATTATTATTTTATATTGGATCGGAATCGATGTGACCGGAGACATCGCGAGTTAGGTAATCGTGATGAAATTGTGTTTAGAAAGTATTTAATATTTATATTTTGAGTGATTCCCTTTCTCACGTTATTGGCATACGAGTGCAATGCCGCTGGTGTCCCGTTCGAGTCTCGTTTTGGTCACTAATTAAATGGGCTCTTCCGTCAGCTAAATGTTGCAAAATAAACGACAAGCAAATCCGGTTTGTGATTAATTGCTGGTTAGCGCTACTCGCTGACACGGCGACTTGTGGTGTAACTTGTATCTGAGCCTCGGCTTGTATTATTCTACCTTTTGGAGCGTTATGACTTTTGGTATTTAGCATAATGCCACCACAGGAATCTCGATAATGAAACATCATTTTGGAAAAATTAATTACAAAAATAAAACTAATGTATCTATAGGTAACTCTTGGTATTCCATACACTCGTATTTCGTACTGGAAAGTTTTCTAGTTCCAAATATCATAGAATTAGTATTTATTTTCTCTTCTACCGAGTTCCTCGACCAACCCTATTCATAAACATGTCAAATGACAGAACTGCTTACTTTAATGACCACACATAATAATAAGTAAGTGTAAGTCAATCTCTAATGTGTGCTAAGCTAAGCAAAGGCTTTACTTGTAAGGCAGCTGCAGAGTTTATCTGATTGTCACCACGTTTATCTGATTGTCAAACATTACACTTATTAATACTGCTTTATTCATACAACATATTGTGTCTGCATGGTTAGCTTTTTTTTTTAATTCATTCCTATATTCTTTTCTCAGTCCTCTATTAGTGAGTGCCATCCAATATCTGCATTCAGACCAGATCATAGAATCAAAATTGAATAATTAATAAACAAAATACCTAACATTGAATTTTTTATCGAACACTGTGCAGTGTACACTGTGTACAGTGTATACTGAACTTTCACTTTTGTACACTTAAGTATAATACTTTATAAAACGATATGCCTATTAACACTTGCTAATAAACTATAGCCGTCACAAACAACAACGAACTGCTTAACATTTTTATAAACTTCCCCACCATACAAAACCACATTAAAAGTCGCTTCATTATTTGAAGAGTAACATAAAGTACAATTAAACGAGGCTATAAAATAATTAAGTACCTAGTCTAAATAATATTATTATGTTCGCACCTCGCATTACTTGCGCGTGGCGAGCGGAAGGCGCGGTGGCCGGTGACGCTCGGCCTGTCCGCGTCGTCAACCAAGGGTCACCAATCACCATGCTAATTATAACATTAAGGAACTCAACGTTATTTCTCGAGGTCATAGATTCGTTCATATTAGTCGTTTGTTTTTTATTTGAAACACTACAATGAGATGAATAACTAATTAATATGTTGTTGTTTGTTTGGTTTTTAGTTTTTACGGAACTTTGATCTGTGAATTGGAAACCCAAGTACTTACTGCATATTTCGGTGAAGAACTTGGAGATTCTTGATTTACGAAATAAGTTGATATTAAAATGCACTTAAGTTGTTTAAATATGTAAACAAAACACCGTTAGTATTTTGCTGTTATACAATATGGTAATTATCAAGTTTTTTTGTTGTATTTTAACAGTTTCATAAATTTAAATAAATTAGAATTTATCATGTGATACTAAGTCAATATAATAAACAAAATGTACTAGTTCGTTCCCAATGTACGAGAGATTCAATACACGACTGACATGATCCCTTGTACGCCATTTTGAAGCATTTAACGAACATGACTTATCTCATAAACAAAGGGATTTACATCATACGTTGAACATGAGAAGCGAATATGGTTAATTAAATGAAAGACAGCTGCGATCCGAGTTTATTCTATCGAGAATATATCGACTAAACCTCAGGTCTCACTCACACTGACTTATTAAACAACTTTTGCATGATATTATTTCATATGAACTTGTCATATTTTTGGTCCAATCAATCTCTGTATGTACAAGAATGAAGAATTTTTAAATCCGTACCTATTTGCTACATGGTTTCAATAGATGTTGTTCAAACACACCACCAATCCTAATATTTAAAATCTAGTTAAATGTCTACAAGACAGCTAAAAATAGAGAAATAAAAAATTAATGAATAAATAAGAACAAGCAAACAATGATTATTATTTAAATTAAAAGTTTTAAAACTCTACAACCGGCTCTATTGTTTACTACAACTTGTTTTTACGCGATTTTTTTAAATTTTTTGAATTGAATTAAGTATTTTTTATTACTTAACCAGGTTTAAAATTATGTTTTCTGAGATGCTGTACGCGTGTTGATATTGATAGATTCTTGTGTGTGATTTGGTTATCTAAATATCAACAAACAGTAGGTACCTAATCCGTAATCCTATAGATTGATTGAAATGCAATTTCACATAAATTTAATTAAGTAATAATGAAAGAATTTCTAATATAGTCTAACTATCATTAATGGGCAACATAAAATTGTATTTTGTAAAAATAGAATGTTAAGAATTACATATAAAAACCATTACGAATTTCTGCCGGAGTTCCCGAGCAGCTGTTGCTCCCAAACCTCTCATAAACTGTTAATTTTATTTACGAATTATAAAGTAAATAAGCTTGTAACATTATTATATTATATTCAATTTTATTTTATTGTCTACATTAGCAATTTTATGAGTGTAATTAGCAATTTCTAAACATAAAAAATAACAGTTAAATGTGTGTCAGTAAAGCACTCTGACGGATCCGCAACACAATAAATATAAGATAAAATAAAATAAATTACAATAAGACCCAATTTCACCAATATTTTCTAAATCAGACATTTATTAATCGAGCTTCAAATTAAACATGTATTTTAACATCGTTGTCAACTCTACAGGTCCCAAGAAGGAAATCTAACAGCCGATTATCAAATCGACCATTAACTGAGCGACTCACGAATCATTCATTCGTATTTTAAACCGCCCGAAACAAAATGTCATAGTTGACAATGCCATAGTTTCGCACGTTGGGGCTATTTGTTCTAGTTGTATAATAACTGTCATGTTTGGTAATTCGACTAAATTGAAATGTTCTAACACAGTATACAATTTAATAATCATGTAGAAACTTTTACGTTTGCTGGTTTATATGTCAAACGATTTGGTCGTTACCATGGTTACAAATGTTTGATGTTATTTGGAGATTGTTTTGTTGTGATTTTTCTTGTGTTATTTTAATTTTATTTTGAGTTGAATAAATACAATAATGTTGAAGAAAAATTGCGGTTCAATTTCACTTGGTCGAAGGTAAACTGGATCTGGTTGAAATTACGAAAAAAAATTCGGAGTCCGAAGGAAAGTGCGAGAGATCTCATACTAGAAGAGCAATTAAAACAAGAAAAATAAAGACAAAGCAGCAAGATACATTTAAAGTAAATTAATAGTAAATTCTTGTTTGTAATAACCTAGTATCTAGTTGTTATAACCTATTTATTGAATGATGTTGATAGGTACAATCTAAGGGTACAATAAAAAAGTTTTATAAAAACACAAGTTTTATTTATTTAGGTAACATGAAAAATTACATATTTCTATAACAATGTCACATTTAAATTAAATTAGGATCATCATCATCGTCAGCCTATATACTTTCTCACTGCTGGGACATGGGATTGGTAGTGCTAACTTAAACTTAAACACGGTAAGGGATCAGGTCATTATCCACCACGCTATCTTATGATATGTCGGTTTCCTCACAATGTTTTTCACCACTGAGCCATCACTGCACTGCACTACAATAAGCAGTTGGTCTGTAGGTGAAACTGATAGGTTCCTAAAACAGAATTTAAAATTAAGATAAGTACATTTCATAATCATGAGGAGGCCTGAGCCTTACCTGAGTAGTGGTGAAGTTTACATTTTAAGTACCTATATTGGTATTCAATACTAGATTTGACATGACTCACAGGATTATTATGGTTTAATTGAAAATAATACAGTATGTAGGAAGGAACCTTTTATGCACATAAATATAAATATTACCTCACGAGATAGTTTTACTTACAGATCCGACGGTTATTCGAGTTTATCTTCAATTAATTGCAATACTTCCAAAACCGATTGTTTTGATAAACGAAATCTTGTACTAAAATCAACATCATCATATTCTTCGAAACAATGACGACGTCTTTATAAATTCTGGGCCGTCGCGGTCGCACTATATAATCCAAATTATACAAATCATCCAACACATCTTCATTTACAAAAATAAAATAGTATGCAGAGTCCATCTTGACAGCAAGAAAACTTCAAATCATTTTTTCTAATCGCTTGTTAAAAATTTAAAGAGCCTCTATGCCACGGGTTAAATATAATGCCGTGTTAAGGAAACTAATCCTCGATTAGGTCATGGTGGGACACTCCCTTACATTGATGTCCCGTTAAAAGAGTTAACAGCGTGTTAAACTAACTAACAGAGCTTGATGAAACTGGGCCTAAACCTTCCGAATTGACGCAAGATGTATCTTGCATACATTTCATATTTGTAATATTACATATATGCTCTTATTTCGTTTCAATTTTCTTCTTAGAACGAGATATAGCTTCCCATCACCAGAAAGAGCAAGGAAGGCCTAGCCCAGAGACATTATGACGAAAAAGAAATAGAATAATTTAAATTAAAATTCAATGAGATAACACTGGACCAGCAATGCTCAAAGTAACACATGAATGTAACTTCAAACCTTCTGTTAATTTTCGAGTCCAGTAAGCGACATAAATATTTATAAAAGTTGTTTATAAATTGCGTTTCATTATGAGCTGGCCGAGTTATTCAAATGAATGCGCCCTACACGACAATCCACTTTTGCGTAACTTCTAAAATGTGCTCGAATTTGGCAAAAATTCTAAATCGTCATTATATCAGAGTGTTAATGTCGGAGCTACAGCCGGCCGCTGTCGCCTGGCGCCACTCGTATACTTGCTGTCACTTTATTGATATACTTAATGCTTGGCTTCGATTTAAATACACGGTTTGTTCGATGCGTTTTGGTTGGAAAAGATCACTCAACTGATGTTCCTTTGATGTGGGTCAGGGTGACGTACCTATAGTTTTACATTAGTAACTACTAACTAACGTCCATGTCACATAGAGTCAATAGTTTGGTCTTACCTCAATTGTTTATGTTAACATACATATAACATATATTTATTTTATCTAGATCCTCAATTGTTTGCTCCTATATAAATATAAATACATACAATAAGACAGTTCAAATGAATCATTATTCAAATAATACTTAAGTAATTTTAAGACACATAGAAAGAGTTCGATAATAAGTTTTACGGTCAAGTGAGTAAAAAAATCAATAATTGGTAATGGTTATTGATACTCAATAAAATAAAGATGAATGAATGAAAGATATTATTATATCAACCTATTTACTGTTATCTTAATATCAAGCTAGGTACTTAGGTATAGGTACCTACCTACTCTAAAAATTTAAGATTTTTGTGTGTTATTTAAAAACTAAATTACGTATTCTTTAATATTATATTACTTTATTTTTAAGATAATATACATTAAATTGCTTAAGATAATATATGGAATGGTATTGTACCAACACGATTAATATAATATAAAAGAAATTAAAAATATGAAAAAAATACATTATTAAATTAAGTAAAAGCAAATTACTATATTACCTGGAATGCCACTAATTGCATTGCATAATATATTGTATAACACTTTAGATTCTAGATGTTCATGATGATCTTTTAAAAAGTCAGGTAAAATTAATATGTACCTATCTATATGTATAATAGAATAGTTAATTTTACACAAAATCTTAACTATGAAATAAAACGACTAATGAGTATGTTAAACGTACTCAGCTATAACATTCCAGTGCAATGTTAAAAAAATTTAGTGCAATGTTAATAGTATTCAACATTCATTCATTACTTTAACTTTAAAAATGCGCTTGCATTGACATTGTGAGTTCGTCCTACCTATATATCGTTCGGCATTTTAATTAAAAACGAATGTTTTAACCAAAACCGAATCTAGTGCGGCAGTGTGTAACGGGCCTAGTGCGATCGGCGCGCGCTTCAGAAGCGCCGCCTCGAAAGCCTTTCCGTGTTCCGCCGACTGCCCCCGCGCCCCGCGCCCTGCGCCCCCGCGCCCTCCGCGCCCTGCGCCCGGCGCCCGCGCCCCCGCGCCCCCGCGCCCTCGCCTTCGCCGCCGCAATTAAATCGATCGTCGAATGAATTCGACCAGCTATGAGACCGGCCACTTACCGACACTTAGCTACAATATGGATTTAATGAACCTATATGATACGCTAGATGTCCGCAGATAGCTGACGTGACGGGCGGATGCTTTCGCGAGATCGCTTGTCTGATAACGCGATCTCTATCTCTCAACGATTTATTGGACTTTTTCTTATTGAGAACTTGTGAATGATGCAAAGAAAATTATATTTATATTAAAAATCAATGAATGAACGGTCTCTCGTGTTCCCTGCGACGATACCTATTACATATAATGTCATTACTCACTAATAGGTATGCGATTCAAATAAGGATTCTTATTCTAAGGTCATTAACGTTGACCTTTACGTGTCCATTTCGTGTCAAAAGTCATTTAAACACGATTTAAGTACTTCGAATTCCCTTTTTGCATTTCACAAACAGTTTATTTTAATGGCCTAGGTAACTCTTACTGTCTTACATCTTTAAAAGCAAACTTTATTATTTAACTAAGATTATTAATGACTCGTTTGAAGTTTGAAATTAACACCTATGACGTCAAAATGATTCCATGCTCAGTTGAATCGCATGGTAAGATTTATTTTTTAACTTTAATAATTAATGTTGTTTAATTCAGCTAAGATTAAATCAATCTCTACAACATCCAGAGGTGAATATGTACTTCTATTCAGTCGCGTATTAGTTGTGTCATGTACCATAACTGATAACACACACAAACAGTATCACGTATGTAAATTGTGATGTACTAAGTGGCTGGGTGCATAAATCGGTCCGTGTGTGGATGCGGCGGCGGCGCGGCAAAGCGCGGCGAGCGGCGCGCGGCGGCGAGGAGGCTAATGTATTCAGATGTTCGGCTAAAAAGCGGCGCTCGCCCAACATCTACTAATTGCGGCCGCCTGAGAGCCTGTCACCGAATTTTTTCCGGCGACATACACCGGGAATGCTTTTATACCGGCGACATCGGACCTCTAATGTGTTAATCCATTCCGTGGATCTTGTTCCCGTGTTATTAATAGCCAACAAACAAAAGCTGCCGTCCCGCTCTCGCTCGCCGGCCGCCGCGCAGGTGTGAGGGGATCGGGTAGACCTCATAATACTAAAATTATTAATGGCTGGTAGCTAGGTTGGAACTAACGACCCGCGGTATCGCCTCAAGTTTTTGTTTGAATTATGTGAAGGGCCGACACTTTCCTGTCTCGGGTCGCATTACAATTTTGACACGTCCGAAGACGTAAATAACCTACAGACGTTCAGATAATAATATTATATTTATAGGACACAATGCAGCATTCTTACTGACATTACATAACTCTTTCTGCTTTCATAACACCGGAATGGCCCCTTTCACAGGTTGACTTATGTACCAAATGATTTATGCAGGTTTTAATAATTTGTAAGCAAAGTTTATAGCATCTTATATCTACATTACACTTAGGTACCTACTAAAACTTAGGTACTTAATTTAGGTATAGAAACGATTTCAATACTTTTGTGTAGGTACATCGTAACACCAGAAATGAGAATACCAGTTCAGCGTTATACACCTATATCACAATGATATCCTTCCCAGTGAAAGTTCTAAAAGCTCGCAAAACGTATCGGTCTCTAGAGCTCTAATTAATTACCTTCGACACTAAAAAAACAGTGACCCTTGTCGTCTTAAGAGCGGCGGCGCCGGCCGAGGGCGCGGGGCGCAGGCCGCGGGGGCGCGGGGCGCGGGAGAGCAGGGCGCGGGACACTAATGCCGGCGCCACGCGATAACGCCGGCCATGGGAAAGTGTCCCGGACAATATCCGACTTTAATTACCCTAATAATCCGATCAAGCTAATCTCTCGAGCGACGATCGATTTTGGTTTGGGCTCAGGTTCCACGGAGCCCGCGACCAACGGACCTTACGAGATTTTTAGAAAGTTATAAGGAAAATTAATGTTTATGGAAATGATCTCGTTTAAATATCATTAAGAAGTGATTATGCATAAGTCATTTTTTGTAGAGCACAAACAAAGGCATTGAAATTAGTCGACTACAACTCCAAATCTGTAATACTATACCTAAAGAGATTATTTCAGTTCTTTCGAAGTTTCGAGCGTAATTACGTACCTACATGTTTATTACACACTACGACGTAGGTAATACGTAAGTGTAGACTGAAATTAAAGTGAATTGAAACACTATTTGTTATTAATAAATAAACACATCTTAATTACTTAAACCGTAAACTAAATCCGCGCGTTGAATCAAATTAGATACATATGCAAGAACATGATATCTTACTGAAAGCAGACGTCATAATTTCGTTTGAAACGTGGAATATGAAAATTAATATTGTTTGAAATTAACGTAATTTTTTTTTATATTATTTGAGTGCAATGTTGAAATATGTATACAGTACAATCTATATGAACTTGGTGTGCAATTTACATTAATGAATATAGCTTGCAGACGAGCGCAGGCCGCTAACTGCTAGTAATTATGTAGCAAACGTACAAGCCCTTCAATGTTCTCGATGCGTTTGAATATTCATTCGATTCGCGATTGACAACTAGTTACCGAGACAATCTTGATACTTGATAGTTAACCGCAACTTTGTTGATGCACTCACCTTAATGTGTTTATTAGCGAGCCGTGTTGTTAATTGTTGGCGAGCCGCGAGTGTCATAAGTGGGGACCGTTGCAAAACTGCATAATGAGTGAATTTTTTGATCGCAACATAAATTTAAATATTAATGCATAAGCAATATATAAACAATACTTATTACATTAAAGGAATCAATTCAATCGTGTTAGCTGTCGTGATTCATGTGTTTCGTAACTAAATTAAACTCACTTCAAGTTACAGCTACTACATATTTAACATAATATGAACACCGATCTTGCGAATCAAATGCAATCATCAAAATATTTATATATTTTAGAGAACACATAAACTTTCCACACCACTCCCAGTTTACAGCTAATTTTCATAATTTAAACAAAAAGCAGAGTAAAATTTGATTATAAAGCACATTTTTAATTTAGCGTCGGCCAGTTTGGTATTAATCGTGCTTTTTATGGCGACTCGAGCGACATTTATGAAACTCCGGAGTTGTCGAAGTCCGGCGGGCGGCGGGCGCAGACCGACCCGAATAATTTTATATTTATTGTCTGTACTTATCTGAAAAGCAAATACGTGTTGCCTAAACACACTTACACCTCACTTGGGATTCACAACGTTAAATATAAAATATATGAAGATACTATAATATTTTATGTTGAGATTCTCTAATACATATAAAATATTACAGTATCTTAAGGTATCCGGTATCAGCGTTCTGACCATCATTTTTCTTTTTTTCATTGTGTACTAAGACCCCTGTAGAACCGCCATCCTGTTACAAATGACCCGAAACACTGACACAAAATTTCGAAAAAATATTATGGTATCCATAATGGTATCTTCACCGTGTGTGACGCGCTTTACTTACTGTACCTGATGATTTCTTTAGTTTGTTAAAGCGAAATATTGGTTTAGAGAATTGAAATCAATTAAGACGAAATAATCCGGTCAATCTAAACATTCCGTGATACATTAATTCAATTCAAAATCATTAAAATTGTTTTGCTTCTTTTATAAATTGGTTTAATTTGACCGGATTAAAATAGTATTAGTCAAAGTAATGAGTGCTATGTCATTGTAACAGTTGATTCCATTTATATATTACTAGCTTTCCACCCGCGGCTTCGCCCGGGTTTTCAAAGAAAAACCTGTTCCCGTAGGATTTCCGGGATAAAACCTATCCTATGTCCTTTCTCGGGTATCAAAATATCTCTATACCAAATTTCATGCAAATTGGTTCAGTAGTTAAGGCGTGATTGAGTAACAGACAGACAGACAGAGTTACTTTCACATTTATAATCCTATTAGTATGGATGTTATAATATAGAGATATCCATAAATAGAATTTTTTAAAACCTACTGTAAATGTAATTATTTTCTACACTAATATGTATATATAACGAAGAAAGATTTGACTGTGTGATTGTTTGAAATGCATAGGAATTAGGCTCCGAAACTGACAGATTTGAAAAATTCTTTCACCAGCAAAATCTTCATTATTCTTGAATGACAGAGGCTATTTTATTTTATTTTTATTACGGGTCAACCCAGGGAAAGCGGCCAGATCATAACAAATTTTCAATAGGAGAAAATGTAGAGTTTCTTTATTCTTAATTACAATAAGAAACTCTACATTTTCTCCTACACATATAATATTATGCTATAATAAAATAATGATTTAATGTTTAATTCATTTAATAGAGTACGTAGAGAGAGAATGCTTAGTTAGGTATGTATCGAGGGTCTCGTCGTCGTCGACCCTAACTAAATAACTTAAAGCACTGAAAACCACATTTAATTTCTTCGTTGGTTAATTTTATTAAATAAAACCATAGTATTATGTGTTTGAATGGTTTCATTAAGCTTCATCTAATAGTTACAGTAAAAATTAATCGCCCAAATGAGTTGCTAAGCGTATAACTCGAGAACGGCTCTACCATTTCGACTATGTATACCTATATTTCTTTAACGTTTCTTGCAAAAGAAAGGTGCTTGGAGAGATACAGATTTCATTTATATGGATAGGATAGTTTTCTTAAATTAACATTAATAAGTAGATAGGTACAGCTGCTTGTACTGATATTTTACAAGGATATATCAATTCACAATTGTTGCTGACATCACACTGACATAGAGACATCCAATTCGAATATTTTTTATAGGCTATAGGATTCAAATTCAATGCAAATATCAAGCAATCTAATTAAGGGCCGGCGCCCACTGCCGGCACGGCGTGGCATGGCAGGGCAGAGGATTTTATTACTAATGAAGTTATTTTGAATCTTATTTCAATCAGTTTAGAATTCAAGTTACTTTATTTCGATGCCACGATGCCGCGACGTATCGCAGGATGCTGCAGCATGACGCGGCACGCCGCAGGATGCGGCGGCATGACGTGTCTTGCTGTTTCATTCCAAGGAATGCCGCGGCGCGCCATTGCATCCCGCGAGGCGTATGCGTCACTTTGGGGTCGAGGAATTATGATTGCTAGCTAGTTGAAATAAGGTTGAAACTTATGCAGCATTAGTGGGGCTTTTAGCAGGTTGCCACGGCATGCCACTGAATGCCGCGGGATCACGCAGCATGCCGCGGGATGCCACTGCACGCCGCGGGATGCCATTGCACGCCGCGGGATGCTCTGCCGTGCCATGCCGTGCCGTGCCGGCAGTGGGCGCCGGCCCTAAATGTATAATCAGTGTCGAAAATTATAATTCTATACATTTACATTCCTAGAATATTTTTAATAGATATGTCATACAAATTTGAAATACGGTAAAGCCTTCCAATTGACACGTATTATCTACTAATAATACGATACAATAAGATAAGACAAATACGATAAGATTTTTACAGTAGGTACCTACCATATTTCGCTTTGCATTATTTTACAGAAAATTGGGTTTTTCAAAATGTGGGGTAAACAAGCTTTTAAAATTTATAACAATAAAAATAACGAAATAGACGTAGGTATCTATGTATAAATATTATATGATTTGCTTGATCATATTAACTTAACGCTGAAAAAGCTTTCGATCGTGTCGATCACATTACTCTTCAAAATAAACTTTACGCACTTGGTATAAGAGGTGACCTACACAGATGGATTTGTTCTTACATAGTAAACAGAACACAGGCGGTAGTTTTGGGTTCTGCTAGGAGTGACTTTGTGGGCATAGTATCTGGGGTACCCCAAGGATCTATTCTCGGGCCATTGCTGTACAATGCCTACTTATTTGACATATTTACCTGCATACAACACGTGCGCTACTTAATGTACGCTGATGACAAAAAAATTTACTACGGAATTGAATCCGTCGAACACTGCCGCCTAATTCAAAGTGACTTAGATAGACTGGCAGCATATTATATTACGAATCGTATAAGTGTAAATGTTAATAAATGCCAAAAAATCACTTTTAGTAGGAAAAAATATCCAATAAACTTTGAATATAAAATAAACGATGTTTTGATAAAAGAAGTGAACTGTGTACGTGATCTAGGCGTATCGCTAGATTCAAAATTGATTATGTCGGAACATATTGACATCATTGTAAATAAAGCCTATAAACAACTTGGTTTCATAAAGCGATCATGTAAAGATTTTAACAGCATAAATTGTATAAAATCTCTATATTCGGCCTATATTCGAAGCATACTCGACTACGCGTCGAGTATTTGGTCTCCCAGCTACGCCGTATACATAGATAGAATATAATCAATACAAAAAAGGTTTCTCAGGTTTTTAAGCTTTAAAAACTTTACTTATTTTGACAGCTATGATGAAGCTTGTGTCCGCTACGAAATAGAACCGCTAGAAATACGACGTAAACGAAGTGATCTAATGTTGCTTCACGCATTATGGAATAACCACATTGACTGCTCAGAATTGCTTGAATCGATGCAATTGAATGTACCCGGTTTTCGTACGCGTCAGACTAACTTATTTTACATCCCTAAAGTTAATACTAATTATGCACGAAACGGTGTGTTAAATCGCATTATGCGTGTATACAACGCAGAGTACACAAGTGCTGACATTTACCTACTCTCTAAACAACGCTTTGCTAATGAAATATCTAAAATAAATGGTTTTTTAAACAAGCACTAGCACACACGCACACACCTACACGCACGCACACGCACACATACACACACACTGGAGAGTCTTCGTGTTTGAACCGGTGCAGGTATTCTCGGTAACAACCGTGGCCAGAAAGCATTTGAGTCAGGTAATAATTGACCTCGCCATGATTTCGGTTGACCCAGGGTTTAATTTGCGGGATGAGGCGGTGAGTCCATCTTCCTTTAGTGAACTCTCCAGACTGCACAACATGCAGCGGACAGGACGAAAACGCCGAACATGTATTCTTCGCATGTCCAGATTACCAGGAAGCTCGGCAGACCTGGAAAGGTATAGTAGGAGCAGAAGTTTGTCCTGAAACTCTAGTAGCAGCGATGCTCTCATCAAAACAAGCATGGGAAGCAACAAGCAACTTCGCAACAGAGGTATTAAAAGACCTACGAAGCAAGGAGCAGATGCGAAAAGCTGTGGCGTAATACCTAAATAAGAGGAAGAGCAGCAATGCTATACGTCCCCCCGTGAAGTAAAGCCTAACGGCCATCCCACGGGGATACGGACTGGAGAAAGAGGGTTGTTTTAGTCGGTATGGACCATGAGACCATGATCGAGACCGACATACCAGGTCACAGATCTAGACCTGCGATACTCAACGGTATTTTTTCCCTCTATAATAAAAAAAAAAAAAAAAAACATACACACACACTCACACACACTCACACACACATACTCTCACACACGCACACACTCAATATGTTATGTTTTTTGTTAATATTATTGTTACTAGTTTATAGTCGTAGAGTGAGAATGAACTATAGAGACGACATCGGCGTATACCCGAACGAGATGGCGAATCCTTACGTCAATGTTGCCAACTATTACAAAAACTTTTTATCCGAAAAACTGGCAAAATATCTATAAATGTTTGGGTATTTTTTTGTAAGATAGGTTTATGAAGAAAAAGACAGATTTGAAAAGATTTTGTTATTTATTAACTTAACTAGCGACCCGCCCCGGCTTCGCACGGGTGCAATGCTGATACTAAATAGTAAATACACTACAGAAAAACTGTGAACGTTGTATATAAAAACATAGCGGCCCGCTCCGGCTTCGCACGGGTATAAAATATATAGCCGGGCAATATAATATTAACTTTTGAAATTAACAAAGTAATATTGTTCAACATGATTTTTTATTAACTTTTGAAACATAAAAGTAATATTATAGAACAATGAAATCAATTTCAAACGGAAGAGAATATAGGTAACAAAAATTAGAGGAAAAGTTATTTACGATCGATCTGAGATCGGGATTAAAAAAAACTATAACTGTGGAATAAAGTTTAATGGTAAAGTTGTAGGTATTTAAAATATTTATTACAACTTTTGCTTTTACACTTCTCGCAATTAACCACAAATATCGAAATATCCCAGTTCATATATTTTTTATAAAAAAACAAGGCTAAAGTTTAGATATCATTTCAATCAATGGTAAATAATAATAGAAAATACAGTAAAATTAGGACAAAAAAGGTCAAGTGCGAGTCGGACTCGCGCACCGAGGGCTTCGAACAAACTTAGGTAATTGTTTTATTATGTTGTATCTTTAAATGTTGCTTGTAGCAATTTTTTCTTTGTCTGTGCTATAGGACGTGGGGAGTACCTTGTAGGTTGTGATTCCCTTGCAAGTAGTTGCTAGTTTCAGAATATGCGGTTTTAATTGCTATTTCTTCTGATTCAAATTCAAATTGAATTTGAATCAGAAGACAGAATAATATGTTATAAAACAGATACGGGAATAATTACGAAAGACAAAAATTTTTTATTACATTATATAAAAAAAAAATATTTTTATTTTTAACTTATAACCCCTTTACTCATGAACGCAAATATTGTAATGTATTCAATTGATATTCACATCAAAAACTTAGCTTTATAGTCATAAGTGTATTTCTCTCACGCATTACTTGTCATTTTAGTGCCTATTTATAATAAAAAAGTACTGGGAATAGTTCAAATTAAAAGCAAATTAAACGAAATACATTTATTTGAAAATGAACAGCAAAATGACGGTAGAAATAAATGGGTAGAGGTTCCGCGATGATGTGCGCGCGAGTAGCAGACGAAAGCGCGCCGCACCGCGGTGAGGAAGGCGCGGGGGGTGGCCTTCCGGATTTTACTCCAACACGGCCTCTCCTGACGGGGCAGCGTCCTCGCTGCCTTCAGTGGCAGCTGCAGCTCGTGTGGAAGGGCCAGCTTCGCAGTCTTCAGCGTTATGATGTGCATCGTAACCTGGAATATACAAAAAAACCGACATTGAAAAAAAAAATACTTAAACCAATGCAAATGAGGAAAACTGAACCGGAAAACCGAACCGTGTAACAAACTTTACACAAACATTAACATTTAATATTAAAAAAAAACATTTCACGATTTTGGGGAAAATTTTACCCTGTACTGGTATCCCTCATGTTAATCACATGATTATACCATAAATTTGAAACTACGTAAAAACAAATGGCGTCCTGAACAACAAGAACACTTCGTAATTTAGTCGGATAACACAAAAAAATGTTTACGTCTATTTCGATGAAAATATTATATATTTGTAGATAATTTCACATTAGAGTTAATGAAAATGTATCAACTATATCCAGTTCTATAAAACAATATACTTCAAATAAGTTTACTTACGTGTGAAAGGTAATATTTGGTAATCTTCGTTCCGGCCGATTTTTACAACCAATCACACTACAACGCACCATATTTTCACTTAAAGTCGGATTAAAACAGATCACTGTCAATGTTTATTAAACTTTGAAGTCACATAACAGCGAGAAAAAACAGAAAACTAGCAAAACAATGGACTGTAGCCGCTTGTTTGGGACAAACTGCCTTTGTCCCCAACAAAAGAAATCGCATAACATGAGAGAAACAAAAAACAATGTTTCTGTCTCGCTTGCTCTTAGCTTTATAGTCATAAGTGTATTTCTCTCACGCATTACTTGTCATTTTAGTGCCTCCTCTATGGTTCATTCTCACTCTACGTTTATAGTCTATTCTTGAGAATGATATTATGTTGTAATCCTTATTGGCTATTTGTTCAGTTAATCAGCAAAATAGTGGTCTTGTTAAATGTAAAGCTGTTGGATTACCAAATAAATAAATAAATAAATAAATAACTGCAGGATACTACTATACTAGTTTACAATGTAATGCAGGGATGCACAGACTTATTAAGACTAGGGGCCGCTCGGGCATATTATGAACTGATAGCGGGCCGCCAGAAGTATAGGTAATTAATGACAATAAAGAATTCATAATAATTATTAAAATTGAAAAAGAATTTATTAATTTTAAGCGTGGCACTGCGCATAGTGATTACAATCTTTTTTATATTTGGCTTAAATTTACTTGTAGCAACACGTAAAACTGCTTCCAAACTTTCGTTTGCAAGGCGGTTTCGTTTTTTTGTTTTATTATTATTTAATATTGGTTTGTTCACATATATAGGTAGAACCAAATAAGCTGGCACATTTCAGAGCGTTTATGCACAACTCTTTGTTCATATTTTTATCAATGCAGCGATAAAAGTTCAGCAAATCTGCTTTGTTGCGTAAATCTTGGTCGTTTTGAATGTCGATAATTTCTAACTGCATTGACTCTGACGCATTTTCAACTGAAATCGTGAAAGGATTGCTGAATATGTCCAACAGAGGTTTCACTTTTTTACACTCCGAAAATCTTAAAAAGATTGAATCAAAATATCCAGCTTTTCTACACAACTGGAATTAATCGCAGTTTTGTTGAATTTTTCAGCCATTTTCTTATACTTCTGAAAATTGTTGTAATTTCCAGAATTCAATTGCGATCTGATAAGTGTCAGCTTGCATTGAAAGGATGATACATGAGCGTAGAGCTGGGATATCAGTTGATTTTTGCCTTGAAGCAGTGTGTTCAAGACATTCAAATGATTTGTTATGTCAACTAAAAAAGCCAAATCACACAACCAATCAGGTCAGGTCATCATTTTTAAGTTCCTGTAGGTACATCCCTTTATTTTTCCGCCAGAAATATTCAGTTTTATTCTGGAATAGAATTCAATATCTTTCGAATGTACGAGACTATTATTTATGCTGTAGGCGGGCCACCAGTATTCGATCGGCGGGCCGCATGCGGCCCGCGGGCCGCGGTCTGTGCATCACTGATGTAATGTATGTCGTGTGATTTTTAGTCAAACATCACGAAACTTAGTCCGAAGTTGAGTGTTTCTTGACGACTTTTCACACCGAACACAGCCACAGATAATAAATATACCTAATACAGTAATACTATATGTACTAGTAAGTAGGTACCTACTACAGCCTTTCCGACGCACATCATATTCGCGGAACGGGGACCCGTCGCGCTCCGTCGACTTTATCTTAACTCTTAAGAGCTCGTATATTTACAATTAAACATACAAGTTACTTTTTTACTTGTTAGTGTCAAAGTCCATTGTTACCATAACGCGTGTCTAAAATTTTGAATTATTCATAGAATAATTGTATTAGTAGTATTGTTTTTTATTCAACGGTCAATTTATTAGTTTTAATTGTTGGTTTGATTCAATTTCATAGCTTGAGAATAGGAGTTTACCAAATTATCAAATAGGATACAAAATTCTAACAATCGTGTTAACTACAGTCTATAGGTATCTATTGCTTATTTTCTGTTAAAATGTAGAGCTGGTACAATCATTTTGTGTTAGCCATAAATAGGTACTAAGTAAGGCAACTAATTACCAAGTTTATTGTGTGTTCTCTGCTGCGAAGGTAGGTATTAAAAATTTTTGACAAATATTATACTGTGTTACTACTTAGTACCTAGGTACATATTTCTAATGCATGCTTTGCAGGGCAGTTGAATTTTTTCAGATACCTATTAGGTACCTAAGTTGTTAAATATAAAAAAAATAGTATTAGATAATATGCGGACTTAGGTATGTTAATCATCGTGCAAAAAAGGGATTTCTTAATAAAATCTTCTTTGGAGTTTCTTATGACACAGGGGAAAAATTCATCATTTTATAAACATGTTTTATTGAAAGTCCACATTTTTAGGAAATTGATATTCTTTTTAATAACGTAAGTACAAGATAAGCTTTCCCTCACGTCAAGGGCTGCTCGCTCTGAGCTTTAAAAAGTTTCCAAATTGATTCGCGTCATTACCGCATACGTTCAATGATTGTCGTGGATTGCCGAACTCGGCCACTGTCAGTAATCGCGGATAGCTCGCCAATTTGCAGCATGTGTAATTGTGATTCAATTTAATTTGTTAAAATAAAACGTGCGATAACACGTAATGAAATGAGGCACGGCTTCATTGCGTAACTCGACGGGGACATTTCGATATGATTGAATGTCGTGTATTACAAAACAGTAGAGGCGGTCGCGCGGCCATTGGAGGCGGGCGGGCGCGGGCGGGTGAGGGGGGGCGTGGGGCGGGGGAGGGGCGGGGCGCGCTCACGACAATATCGTTTTATTTTTTGTGGCCGCCAGCCGTATTATTATTCAGTTTATTGTGTACCTACTGCAATATACTCGGAACCTGAAAGCAAGGACGTAATCTCGCGTACGACACTAAAGATGTTGATTTATGAACTTCGTAATTACGAGCCTGCTCGGCTGCGGGGATTTTATTATAACTGAAACGATGTTGATCTTTTTTAAAACAATGTTGACAACGATTTAAATAGATACGCTAAAACACGAAATTGGAAAGTCTATCGATCGAGATGTAGTAAGAGCTAAGTATGTAATCTTAGGTCAGCATTGACTCTACCTACGTAGCTGCAGTAGATAGAGCAAATGCCTATGAGAACCTAAGTGAATAGAAGAGACGAAGAGCTGAATAAAATAAAATCCATGGGTAAAACAAGTTTAATAAATTGCTATTAATAATCAAAAGGTACATAAAATTCCCCATTACTTTTGAAAAAATATACTGCCTATAGAATATAAAAATCCGCTTTATCTATCTCAATAAACTCCTCTAGGTATCTACATAATATATAATATCTACATTTTTATGTATAAATAATAAATAAATAATTTGAACTAAATATTATATTTTTAATTTTTTACAAATTAAACAGATAAATATATTCTATATACCTAATTAAATATTTAATGTCATTAAATCCATTGCTAATATTTGCTAATAAACAACCAAAAGGATTTTTCGTTTCTATCGGTTATAGCCAGAAGCAAAACTCAAGAGCGTCTAAGTAAGAATACAGTCAAATTCAAAATCCATGTTTTTTATTCTGAATCATGTAAATCAAAATTTTTCCATTAGATCCCTACAATACCTATACCTACCTACTTAGGTAGTAGGTACCTACATAGCTACGTAGAGCATGCGAATAAAATTAAAATTAACTACTAGATTTTAATTGCAAACGATGTAATAATTCGTACAATTTTACGAGTCCCACACAAGAGCAACGACCAGACAGACGATAAATATAATCGGCCAATGCAATATCAGCATACATCTGGAGTTACGTTTGAACCGCATTAAGTTTTGCATTTCCTCCAAATTCGACTGACGATAGTTTATAAGATTGTATTGTGAATGCGATAACATCGGATAACAAGCCATTAGCGGATAAAGATGCTATAAAAGTGTACTACTTAAGTACTCAAATAACTACACGGTGGCTGCGCCGACGGACAAAAAATGCCTTTTATGGATTTTCAGTCTAAATACTAATTGGGGTGGCATACATTGCTCTTTTACGATATTTCTTACTATGTATGATGCGAAATAATCGCACAATGTAATCGCAACGAAGGCTAATTGTATTTTTATCAAATATTAAACTCTAATTAGTCTATCACTTATCTATACACTGCTAGTTTGTATTACATTGTCGCTGGGAGACTGGTTAAAATACCGCAATGTACGATCAACAAGTGTACACAACGCTAATTTCGTTTTAATGATTACTTTATGAGTTTATGACGCGTCGTCAAATTGATTTATGGCCTTTTTACGAGTACATTATTCTCGGTTTATGGGAACGTACATCAAGTGAATTATTTTATTTACTCCGGAGCAAATTATGAACGTTTTTGAGGATTACACACGACTTTATTGCATGTCAGTCATTATTGCAAATTACTCACAAATAAATTGCTTGCATTTAACATATAATAGGTACCTAGGTACCTACTACCTTTATATATATTTAAAGTTCAGAGTTCTCATACATTATGTACTTATACTTTCAATGGGAAATAGAAGAAATATAAATTTAGTCATATTTTTATATTGTTTTTAGAAAGGAAGCTGGTAAAGAAAAAGTAAAAAAAGACGTGTGGTAAAGCTATTGCATAGCATGCCTTCAAGCCACACCTCCGAGCCAGTCGGAGTGGGGAGCGTGAGGTTTTTCCGTTACGGAATTTTTCGATTCGGTCCCCGCGCTCAAGGCCCACGATAGAAGCTATGCAATAGCTTAAAAATAATCTTTGCATTTTTCAATTCAAGTTGTAAAGCTTTGTTTTAAGAACCTGGTTATTAATGTTCAATGTTCAATGCACGATAGAATATCAGGCATTTATCACCAGCTGGTCATTTTGCGCTCTATTTTCTGGAAATTTAACATTTGTACATAAAGTTGTTTGTAAGTACCTAGGTACTCTAAAGGAATTAGTAGGTATTTGCTACTTTTCTAGCAATCAAAACGTATATTGTTTTGTAATCTGTGTAAATAGTAGAACTATTTTTACAATTCAAACTGAAAATATCAGCTGCTACATTCTACAAATAAATGTCTACCAATATATCATGATCACCATCAATTTTCACCTTCCAAATGCGCCCGCAGTAACGTCAATTACTTTGCCATTGACTTTAACAGTTACCTCCGCCCCTATCGATGATTAGTGATTACAATGGCTATATATCAGTGAGGGACTGCCGCCCTCACCCCCGCACTCCGCGCCCCTCGGCCCTCCCCCGCAATCGCCGTAGATCTGCGCACGAGCACGGAGAACGTGACGTGACACGCTATAGATACACTGATAAGATCACATAATATCAGGGTATTAAGTAGACTCATCTATATTGCTTTTCGGCTTAAGAATCGTAGGTATACATGTTTGAATATAGGTAATCCGTCAATAAGACACACTTGTGCCGTGTGCGCCATCATATTATTGTTGTAAGGTTATTTTATGATCGATTTCATTACAAATGCTGATCAAAATCAAATGTATTTACTGCTACAATTATCCAATTACCTATAGATACTATACCTACCCACAAAATCATCTTTAATCATTTGTATCCGTGTTGATTGAAACTTCATCAATACCAAAAAACTAAAGAAGCTAAAGATCTCCAATACATCGCAAGCAACATAACGGTAGGTAGGTACCTACTTAGCTCTTAAGATTCCCACAGTCCCGAGGTCCGGGGCCGGGGACACTTGAGGCATGTGCGCTACAGGTGCCGCCGCTTCAAGTGCATCAAGTGACATGGCCCTGCACTTTACTGATCCACCATGTGACACGAGCAAAATATTATACCAATTAATACAGAAAAACTGTAGAAATGAGACACTGTTCCTACTTAAAAACATAATAAAGCAGGAGTTATAAATGCCAGTCCTCCTTATACTGCTTACAATAGCGATAGGTACCTATGTCTTGATTTAAAAAGTATAGTTAGTTTGGTTTCATAAATTCTGCGCATTACACACAAAAGGAAATGTAGTGTTATCAAATAAGTATTAGAATACTTCATATAAATTCGTCGGAATAATTTGCTTTTGTAAAAATATACACACAAATGTTTTATCTTTCAGCCCCGAGGTAAGCCTTGTGTGAACTCGTAAATTTTATTGCACATTCAAAAATAAGGTTATCACCATTGCTGATAGCACTCGAATTTGTTAACCAAACATTTTCACTTAATTAACAAACGAGTAATTGTAATTTTTAGGCCAATGTCAGACTATTTTAGGCAACAGAAAGCACTTAGAGCGGTATCTGGCGATCAAGTGCAGACCCTCCGGAAATATTGCGTCTTTGAAGCTAAATCTGATATGTTGCTGCCAAGTTACAAATGTATAAAACCATAATATAGTACATTAATAATATATTGTATAAATGAGAAATATGAAACATGATAAATGATTACCTATAAATAAATAAATAAATTCATCTTAATAATAATGCATAAAAGTATACAAAATTTACCAGAAGGCAATTTTACTGTAAGAAAATAATAATATATAATACAAGAAAGAACTTATTTTAAACTAGCTTTCCGCCCGCGGCTTCGCCCGCGTTTTCAGAGAAAAACCCGTTCCCGTAGGATTTCCGGGATAAAACCTATCCTATATCCTTACTCGGGTATCAAAATATATCTATACCAAATTTCATGCAAATTGGTTCAGTAGTTCAGGCGTGATTGAGTAACAGACAGACAGACAGAGTTACTTTCGCATTTATAATATTAGTATGGATTCCTACCAAATCTTATAGATATGAATGTGTCTCTATGTATGTGTCCTATAACTTAGAAAGCAATATTTTTTAAGATTCAGCATGATCAACAAGATTTTTAGCTTTTATGTAACTTCATACAGCAAGAAAAGTGAGTCTTTCATCAAATTTTTCACCATTACCTACCGAAATAATACCTATCCTATCTATATCCACTCGCAGGATGAGGATCTTCTATTATAATAGTTCTGTATAATGTGTTCGTTTTTTCTTGCATAGAGATTTAAAATAATACGCAATTGTTAGTTTTATTGAAACCAAATTTTTTGCTTACATTTTTTGTGTAGCTTGTTAATTTAAAAGCAATTACATAACCCAAGTGTACTACCGTACTCAGTCAAAATTGTGCAAATAAAAGTTGAAAGGTGTTGTGACGCTGATCCACCAGACCTTAAAGCAACGGCTCCTGCACTTGCACTTTCAATGAAAACTAAAATTGTAATAATATTTTTACATTTTTTGCGTTGCAATAATATGAGAAAGTTTAAACGAAACTGTAGACACTTATAAAAATGATTGTATTTAAAATGAGCTATTTTAAGTTACATCTTTATGTAGAGCAACTCTGCGCATAGAGAGAGCATTGCATTATGAATAACCAAAATTACAATTGCCCTTGACCGCCTTCTTATATTACAATAGGTACCTGCTTCATCAAGAGAACACAAGTGTTTTGAAATTAGAATATTATGTAGGTCTCGATAAAAAATCTTTTTTTAGTAGAGTTTTCGTAACACAACCGTAAACACAAGTGAAAAGATTAATTAAATCGCTTGATTTTATATGTCAATACTTAATGAGTGAAATTTTTACGTGATTTTATTGCTTTTCTATGAAAAATATCACAGTAGTTCAAGTGTGAAATTTTTCATGGAATGGTTATAAATATAACATAGCCGTGTGAAGTCACAAATTGTCTATACATATTTTGATCCATAACCTATTGATACATGGTAAAACTATGTTACGACGATTCAAAAGTGCTTCTAAAAGCCTTATTGAATTAATAAAAGTCCGATTTTTTAGTTTAATGTCAATTAAGGATTCCTGATTTTCATTATGAAAAAAAAACATAATTAATTAGATATACCAATGGTTTAAATGTATCGATTTAAAAATTGACAGTGTAGCACTTTAGATATTCCTATATTCTAATTCTGCGTATCGATTCAGTACTTATGAATAGAACGCATGAATGCTGGAATAAGGTTAAGTTGTAAGCTGACCTACGGCAACGCGGCACTTGAGCGCGGCGCCGGCGCACTCAGCCGGGAGTCGAGGCGCTCGCGCTGGCGAGCGGCGAGCGGCGGCCGATCAATCGCTGCAGACGCATTAGCCAGCTAGCTACATCTGTCTTTTGTTCAGCTAGCGGTTGAGCGATCGAGCTCCGAGTCATGACGAATTATTCTGGTTTTATTTTTACTATTTGATGGGTTATAAACTTATAAACTACATGGCTTGTTGATAACTTGAGAATTTCAGTTTTTAGTTCACATAGAGTAATATTTATAGTGGCACGTATATTTTTTGTAAGTAATTAAGACATCAGCAAAAATAAAGGTTGTAAATAAATAAAACAATAAGACAAAGACAACATTAGACTTGTCTATAGGTATGATCTCTAGAAAATGTAGAATTTCACAAGATTTTAAATGTAGAGTTTCAAACGAGTTCACTTTTAGATTTTATAAATATGTAAGGATTTTGATAAAACTGGTGATAGTAAAAGGTGCATCACATGTAAAAAAATAATTTATATATTTTAACGATCACCTTTCTACTAAAGTCATCAGAGTGAGCAGTAAAAGTTAAAACCAACCACCGAATGATTTCCATAGCCGTTTCAAATTAGCATGCTTGTGGAACTATCTCTTAAATTGTGGTTTGTAACGGGACACAATGGCGTCGTAAAGCAGAGAACGCACAATAATTTGTGTATGATCGTAAACATGGCGGCCGCGCTAATGCAGCGCATAAATCCAGACTAGCTCAGACACCACACCTACATAGTGGCCTGTAGGTGCCTGTAGCCCGTCCGTACGTTCGCACAGCGCACACGGCACTGCTACATTATAATACCAATGTTATACGGTTTATTTGGCAGAGATAGCGCGCGATCGCTTCATATTTTAGTAATATATTAGCAACGTTACTAGATTCTGTTCGATACTGCAATATTACAATGTCGATATGACGGGGCTCTATTATTTACTCATTTGAGGTACAATTTGTTTCATTTGTGTACCGAAGTAAAAACCTATATAATATAGAAAGGTCCTGTATGTTTCACGAATGTTATTCAATACCTAATTTGGAGTAGGACCTAATTTGTAGATATATCTGTGCTCTATACAACTTGTCCTATATTACCGAAAACTTTTCTAATGGAAAAGCTATGTTATATGACTCCTGTTCTTCCTTATATGATTAACATTAATTGACATCTATTAGTTATAATTTCCGACTTTCTGTTATTAGTTGAAAATAATCTGTTCATACCGCTACACAATACACATCCTCGCTTCCATATTATCTTATCACACAAATAACATGTATGTGTACAAAAAGTTTTAATAAATAAAGTTTAAAGTTTAAATAAAGTTTAAAGTTTAAAATATATCGTCTAATAGAATCTCTGAAAAAGTAAGTATCAGCTAATGAAGCATATGGCCCGCGCCCACTAGGCGCCTCGCTGCGATAAATCCGTATCACGTGACGCTGTTGACACGTCGACGGGTGACGTCCAGCGCCGCGCCGGGTACGTGCGACCCCCGGGAATGCGGCCGTGACGTCAGGTGTCCTGATTTATGATTATTGGCACGGGGTGTTTGCTGCCGTGCGCTATGTTTAGCGGGTTGCGTAATGGAGCCGGCATGAATGCAGCATTGAGATATGAGATGTAATCGAGCTTCTTTATGCTATTCTTGTTGCCAGATTGGTGCTAATTATACACTTAAAACTGTATTTGGCGACTCCGTTGATGCGTTGGCTCGCTCTATGGCGCCAAATCCCAGTGGACAGTTAAAATTGCATAAACCGCATAGAAAACATAGTAGTACGATTAACTTTGTATTTTGTAGTATGTGGAAGTTCATAAATATGATTATTTTTATTACTTAGATTACTTTAAACAGTCGTTAACATCAAAAAAATTTTTATTTAGTTTTGAACTCGATGGCTTTGCGACTTGCGCGACATGAAGGAAAAAATAATACGTAGGATTGACAAAAAATCACCTACTTGACAAAAATAGATTTTAGCAAATGTGCAAATACTTGTATAGGTGTGAGAAACGTCAGTAAGGCACCGAGTCAGCTGCGTTGCAGCGCGAGCTCGCTTATCGCACCGCAACGTGAGCGTTTTTTGCGCTCGTAAAGCGACGTTTTAGCGACTGCGCTAATAGCAACTAATTCCGTCTACGCCACATGCTGTGCACTGACAGTTTGGCAAAAAAATATACGCCCTTTAGAAACTTAAAAAGCAATAAAAATGAAATAAAAGCGTCTTTCTCAATTCGGGTTATTCGAGAGAAAATATTTTGTTGCGTTTTACATTCTTCTATTTTACTTTAAACACTGTACATATTTAAATTATATATTTAATATTATTATTTACCTACATTTAAAAGGTCGTCTAAATGACATTTGTTTTTTGTGCAACATCTTTGAATCGATTCGACTTCCAAGTCCCGACATGACAAAAAGATCATTGGAAGTTAATTAGTACCGCAATAAAGTAACCCTTTGCATTCTTGTTCTATTTTGGTACATAAAAAGGTACCTAATGGGTATATTTGTCGAGTAATGATGTAACAGGATGATGACGGATGCGCTGGAAAGCTTAGCGGACATATTGTGTCGCCTGTCGGCGTCGCTTGCGGCGTGAGGACACGTGGGCGAATACTCTCACATTTATTTATAAAACAATGCATTCGAGACATTCTAAGCTCGTGGATTATGTGTTGTTTTTGTTTTGTTTGGAAATATTGTTTCATGTACATGTAGTTCAGTGTTCGGAATTGAATATGTTATTATTTGAGGGCAGATGATGTCAAAGCTTTTTGAAAGCTACAATAAAGTCTAAATTATTCACTTGAGGTATTTATTCATAGTTTATGTAATCAAATTACAATATAGATAAAAAGTATATAATTGCAAATATGAGATGAACATTATTTTGATTAACACTTAATGTTGTAAGAAACTGCGTAGTTGTCTCGAAAGCTCGTCTATTGTGAGCTTTTAGTTCCGCAGTGCAGCGCGTGTGGGCTTACGTTTTGACAAAATCTTATCACATCTGGCTTTCTAATGATACACACTCTAATGCATACAGATTGTATTGTGTATTATAACTGTTCTCTATAAATTGTGTTGGAAGAGATTTGCCGTCAATCGTTACATGAAATATTGTTGTTTAAGTATGCAGATTATAAAGTTATATTAATGGCTCATTGGTGGTCATTTTTTTCGTAAAATAGTTTATATTCTTCATTTGCATTCTTTATTTTTATGAAATTAAGAAACATTTTAAAAATAAACTGCAAATTGTTAATTTTTTTCAAGGCTTATGTTGCGTCTGATGTAACACGTCATCAAGTTATATTATAGTACCTATTTAACTATTAATTAGTAATCACTTGACTGAGTTGTATTTATAGTTACTGATGCCACAGCTGTATTGACTATATTATACTCATGCATACGCTATTAATTGATATATTTTCATTAATCTGGTACTCGTTCAGAAATAAACGTGAGCTATCCGATATGTCTCTATCGGCCAATAATCAATATACGTAATATAAGGTACCTAGGTACTTAGATAATTTCTTCACTTTATCCTCGTTGGCTAATAAACCAATCACTTCATATTCGTACAAAACTTAGTATTTTTTTTAATTATGCTACCATTTGAAATAAACGTAACGTTTCTAAGTTGTAATGTATTTTTTTCCTTTTAGTAATTAATTATAATATTTATTAACACAATTTCTTTCGTATTATACATAACTTAATAATGCATTATCAAGCTAAATAGGACAAACGATGATTAAATACATGATTTCTAAAGAATCAACAAACGCCCAGCTATTTCGATATACACTCGCACGTCACTGTTGCGGTCGGGTTCCCGGTAAAAATGTCGCGTTTGTCAATACCGTGACAACACGAAACACTTGCTGTTTCAATACACTGATATTAGGTAAGTGAGTCACTGTAACGACCAGCTCGACAAACATATCGGATGCTCTTTATTTTTATTAAATATATCGTATTGCGAGTGGTTAAAAGCTATTATCGAGTAATAATTAAACGCGGAGTGAGTATTTCGCTGCGCGTGCCGTATCTGCGGCGCGCTTATCAACTGCGATATGTTGCTATAATCCAATTCTAATTTAATAAGCATCACGCCACTCTATCTCGTTGTTTCAACCTTATCATAATTTGCCTATTGAATTTAATTTAGCATTTAATTTCTGTGGTTAAGCAGATAAATGAAAACGTAGCGAGTTGCGGGCTCTCAGGCGTATCGATACATGTTGATGGGCATTGTTGATCCACATACAATAGCGTAAAAACACAGATCACAGAAACTCTATGCGTAAAAACTTACATAGGAGTTTTCTATTGACAATAAAAAATCTATCGTCTATCCGTTTATATTAATTACCAATGGCTATGCCTTCAATCTTACCAAATGTAAACCTGAAAGACAGCATTACATTCCACATCGCAAAACCATTCTAAAGGTGAACATTTCCTTGCAGCACGGTCTCCAATGCCCAAGTGAGTGGCAGTAGCGTGTATAGCACACTCAGTCATGTTCGGCGGCGGCAGCGGCGGCTCGTACAGCGGCGACTGCGGCGAGGGCTACGGGCTAGGCTACGTGGGCAACGGCCGCCTGCAGCAGTACGCCGCGCACTTCGCGCCGCACCAGACCTGGCACCACGCGCCGCACCACGACACTTATGGTACGTCTCCCACTGCCCTGACACACCTCCAGGGAGGTTATAACATGATGACTTATAGCAGCTTGAAATAATACCGCTTGACGTAGACATCATGGTAGGGGAGCCAGCACCAACATAAGCCGACATAACTCACGGCTCCATCCCCGGGGGCAAAAGGGGCATCACGCTCACTGCATCCTTCTTCTACAGCGAATGCAATGTTTCTATGAGTTAGTAAATATATGGTTGTTATTAAGGTAGTTACAGTATGGGCGAGTTTCACGGCTTACTGAAAAATGTATATTTGTGATTGTAATGTAAATTTTCATACATGAGGCGTGTCGCTTAAACTCAACGATCAGCAAATTAAACTAATTTGGAAGCTGTAAAATCCAATGATTTAGAAAAAAAATAGGTGTGTTTGTAATTTGTATTAAATATTTCATAATGGAGAAGGAAAAAAAATATTCACATCACAGGGTATTAAACTGTGCTATTAAGCGTAAATGGTCTCTATAAACATCTATTAATAAAAGAATATGTTCTCACATATTTAGATGATAATCATTGTGGAAAAAAAACGTTTAAAAATTTTCCCTGAATTAGTGACATTTTGTAAACGTTCAAAATGTCACTTGATGACGTCGGTAATAATTGGTAAAAAAACAGGATTGAATTATTGTTGTAGTGTAAATATATGCTTATTATATGTATAGATAAATAAATAATATACATATAAATATACATAACATTGTAATATAGACTTCACACCGAAGCTTCACACATTAACATAATCATGAGCAATGGGAACACTCGTTTGATTTAAATATAAACTTTACATTAAAAATTATCCTTGCAATTTGCGATAAAACAACAACAATATCTTTTAATTTAAAAAACATTTTATGGCATTTTTTACCGAGGTTTATAAATTGATTAAATAAAAATTTATGTATCGAATATGTAATAATATCAACACATTTAAATTAAATAGTCGAATATTTTGGATACACGCTGAGATGTGTCCAAGTGGAGTCTTATCTATAATTCTATAAGTAGTGCGATTGTCGCAATGTCGGTCACTTGCGCACACAAAACCGCAGGGCTGAGTCAGTGTATCTGCACTCATTCCCCGAACGATAAACTTTTCCCTTCAGGATAAACTGCTGTTTGTGCGATCTGTTTTGATGAATTTTAGTTTCGAGGATAGCACGGTTGTGGTGCGTGTGATGAGCGATTGCGAGATTTTAATGTCGTGATATATTGCTCTTTACTTTAAGTTTTAGCTCTATTTTGGTAGAGCAAAATAGAGCAGAGCAACGAATAATAAAAAAAACCGGCCAAGTGCGAGTCGGACTCGCGCACCGAGGGTTCCGTACAAACCTGCAATTTTTTTTACGGGTTAAAGGCAATTAGATCTAAGTATTTGATATGAATTTCAACTTGATAGCTCTACGCGTTCATGAGGAAAAATCAAAAAAGTAATAAGTTTATATTTATTAAAAAATAAATATATTTTTTGTAATGTAACTAAAAATTTAAGGTTTTGGGAATTTTTCCTTTATGTGTGCTATAAAACGTTGCTTCATGCCAAATTTCAAGATTCTAGGTCGACTGGAAGTACCCTTTAGGTTTTGATTCCCTTGCGAGTACTTGCGAGTTTCAAAATATGGAGCTTAAATTGCTGTTTCTTTTGATTGCGTTGACATAGAAGTTTAATTTTGTTACAGCTTAAAGGTATTATAGACCTGAGTATTTGGTATGAATTTCAATTTAATACCTCTACGCGTTTATGAGGAAATGGGTAGTTAGTTTAAAATTATTAAAAAGAAAATATATATTATGTGATGTAACTAAAAATTTATGGTTTTCGTAATTTTTTCTTTATCTATGCTATAAGACGTTGCTTCGTACCAAATTTCAAGATTCTGAGTTCACGGGAAGCACCCTGTAGGTTTTGATTCCCTTGCAAGTGTCGAAAATTTGCGGCATAAACGGCTGTATCTTTTGATTGCGTTGGCTTAGAAGTTTGATTTTTTCACAGCTTCAAGGGACAGTAGACTTGAGTAATTGATATAAATTTCAGCTTCATACCTCCACGCGTTTCTGAGAAAAAGGGTCTTGACAGACGGACGGACGGACGGACAACAAAGTGATCCTATAAGGGTTCCGTTTTTTCCTTTTGAGGTACGGAACCCTAAAAATGTTACAAAATTTACCTACCCAATGTTTTAATATGTTTTTATAATAATCGACATGCATCAATTATTAGGTAACAAACAAATGTTATAAAACACGCATTGCGTAATGACGCGTTACAATGGATTGGGTATAAAATGCAGGAGCGACGATAGTGCCGCACTTATTGATATAATGAGATTGTTAAATTCCGCGCACAAATCCTTTAACTCGCTCATTCTGTATGAAAAATTACATACTAGAAGTGAATTATTTTCGGCTAGATGTGATAATACCTATCCGTAAACGTTTGTAACTTGGACCACAATAAAGCTGACAGTGTGAATAAGTGATTGATACGCTCCCGGCCGGTCGGCGGTCAGTTCGCGCCGTGACCTTTACCCGAAGGGTCGTGTTGGCTCGCCATTGGTCACTTGATAGTGCTTGTTATCAGCTCGTATCTCTTATCACTTGCGCCATCTTTGCGTTAACATGGATATACCGCTGACGGAGAGCATTTTGCAGAATATTGTTTTGCTAGCAGGTTTGTTTATGATAGTTAAATCTAAATATTTATAATGAAAAACTCATATAATTTTCTCAAAGTTTTTTTTTAATAAAGGTTTATTTATTACTCTACAAGTTGTAAATAAAAATACTACCTACTTATAATTATTAATTTATTCGTTTATATTTATGCAGTCATAAATTGTAATTAAAATGATAAGTCACGTGCATTACTTGGGGAAAACGATAATTTTAACATCTGTCTAGTTGATTTATCATTTAGTTACCTACATAGGACATATTCTTCTAATAGAACCTATTTATTGAACATTATTAAACTAATCAACCAAAGGTTATGAATTAATTAAATTATTATTGTTTTTAAACAACGATAGTCATGTCTGACTCAACGAGATAACGGCATGATTAAGTTTTAAGGTTAGATGTAAAAACTATTAAACAGTTGTTTGTTTAACATTGCGATACTATAGTCAATAAAGTAATATTTACAATAGAGCTATACCTGTGTACTTAATAAATGATTGGTATCCATATTTACAAACCAAGGGGAACGTTTTTTATACAATAGATGGAAAATTAAATTAGTATTGGTAGCAAGAACCAAAAAGGATTGATTTATAAAAATCATGAAACAATGCCTACTGAACTGAACAACACATCAAATGAAGAGAAGATATTCTAAAAACTTTCCTCCTTTGTAATCCGCTTTAGCTTTTTTAACTTTAAAGGTTATTTATGACGTCTTCTTTAATAGATCATTTAATGTGTCTTGTGGTGACTGGTGTGTGGTGTCTGTCTCTACAACGTTAGATTATAAATTCGATTTATTTATTCGATTTCGATTTATTTATCTGGATTGTAGTGACAATATAATACCTAAATGTATTTGTTTCATTAAAGATTCGTTGTTTTATTTTATGTAGGTAGGTAGTTGATAGTCATATAACAAGGATAATTATAGCGTTATTTTCCAGCAGATTTCCCGAAGCTATGGTATTTTGGGAACTCATATCAACACGCCGCGCTGGCGTGATACACAACACAGATAAAAGCTTTCTCTATACGGATTCCACATGTTATGCCAGACCATCACATATCTGCATATGCTATTTCAGTTGTTGTTTTTTGCGCTAAGCTGAAAATATCTAAAAACGTTTTCACATTCGTGCAAACTTTCGAGTATAAAACACACTCAATTTTTTGTCCATGTTATCTTTTACACATGTAAGAATATTAATTTTTATCTTACTGCAGATTTTTTCGAACAATGGCTCTACTGAAATAAAATTAACATAAATGCAGGCATATGAATAAAAGTAGAGCCTTTATCATTTACGAATAAACTTTATTAATTATAAAGCAGTTTCAGAGCTTATTTATAAACCTTCTCACTTCATGAAATTACGATAGAATTAACACACTACCTTCAAATACACTTGTGGATCAATAGATATATATTTAACAATATGTAGTTAAGGTGGATGATATAACAAACATTCAGTAACACTTCCAGAACAATGATAGTATAAAAGTGTAGTATAGATAAGAATTAAGAAGGTAATATAAGCTGTGTTGCAGGTGGAGGCAGCGTGGGCGGCGTGGGGTCGGTGGCCGGCGGGCTGTACGGCCAGAACATGGTGATGGGCTCCTGGTGCGCGCCCTACGACGCGCTGCAGCGCCCGCCCGCCTATGGTGAGCCCAGCTCTTCAAGTGTTTACATTTTATTTTATAATATTATGATTATTAGTTGTTTTTAATGATAAACTGTCATAGATCACATGCTTTATTTGTACTATTGGAAAATGGGACATATTCTTTGGAAGAAAACTTGCAAGGTAGATTTGAACAGAAATTGAGGCATAGTTTTGATTATAAGGCGACTTAGAACGTTTTTCCATTGTCTATTTTTCCGGAAAATTCTGTAAGAACAGCAGTGTATTTGTGACTTATGCAGAAGTGCTTATATCATCGTTTAACATCAGGTAAAATGACGGATTAACAACAGATAAAATACTCACTTTTACATTCAGTGGTTATGTTTAGTTAGTAATTAACTAAATAAAAATATATTTTTAAATAATAAAAACGACAGAAGTAGAGACTTTACCTATCGACCTTGCTTTTTTGTTCATACTTGTCTATTAATTATTTTGAATTGATGCACGAACAAATTCTAAGGAAGTTTAATTCGCAAATAATGCTATATGTAAGCCCAAAGATTAATAGTATAATTACTAGCACCTACTTACTGTAATGAACGTTATAACTTATTTTTAAACAGGAATACTAGCTCCTATTTAGTTATTGACCTTTACACAACTTGCTTTTAAACTTTTGGAATAATTTTACACTTCAAGCTTAAATTGATTAATTAAAATATAATTTACTTTGAAATTACAATAAAACACGTCTTTTATTATAATTATTTATTTTATTTTTTTATATTTACAGTGAGTTTACTTAAATTTTTTTTTTGCATTCTTGTTTAAATGCTATGAGAAGCATGAAATCTATTCGTGCTAAGTTTGATAATAATTATGAAAGTTTTAACGACTACAAACTTACCTTACTTTATTTTGAATAATAGGTACCTGAGTATTAAAAACTAAATAGGCATAGGGTAAGACAAGATGGAACTTTTTCGGTTACACGCTCACGCTCTGGCGTTAGTTCAGTCCATCACTTTGATCCGGCTTAGACTGATGCCAGAATGATGGATGAAAAACACGGTTATTATTACGGTATTTTGTCATTCTGAACCATCAGTCCGTCAGTCAACCGGTTAGACAACAATTCTCCCGTCATTCTGAGCAGACTGATGGACTGAACTGACGCCAGACTGAGCGTGTAACCTAGGTATGTCTTACTTACACATAACACAATATTGTAAATTATAAAGCAGCTTATAAAACATTATCAGTTTTTTATTATTATTTTCATTTAATCTGTGGATCGTTTAATGTCGATGTTTTATCTCTCACGATTGGATGTGAAACCACTCTGGGATACTCGTAAATGTCCCGCGATAGTTGTTCTTTTTTATTTACTTCAAAACGCTTCAAATGCTTCCCGCCAGAGCTTCAGTTCAGTTCAGTTTTATGTGTCTATTCTTTATAAATTTATATTGGCAACACAAATCGTTAAAATCCCTTTGTTTTCAACTCCAGGAAAATTATAATGTTTAGTTACATAATATAATTACCAAAAATACCCATGTACATTCAACATGACATACCTACCTATGTTTAATCGAATGTTATAAGAAAATGGGTAAACGTGATTGAACGGACATCCCCAGAGGCATGACGTCACGGCCAGAGGACGGAGGGACACAATCAGTCCTGTGGTTGCAATGACAACGCATTTAGCTTGACTTCAGTAAGCTGATAATGTTCTAAATTTAGTTATAGGTAATCCTTAAAAGTCCTTCCAGTCAGTTTGACAAGAACTCTTGATAGATTGCTCTTATTTTAGCAATAATGTTAAAGGGATTTTCGAGTTAGTTTGACTGTTTGGTTGCATAATTACCTAGAGGTATTCATATATTTTTTTATGTCTTTACATTGAACTCTCCCTCTGTCTAAGTAGGTACAACCAAAATAGATTCCAGTTCGATTCGCCTCTTATTCAAACTCCGTGTTCACAAATTGTTAGCTTGCTATAATTTACCTATTTATTACGGCTGAAATAACGATAAACAGGGAAACATAATCGAAGCGGCTCGATTAGCTCTTGTGAAACCCCAACCGCAGAGCGCGGGCGCAGATAGCGCAATCAGTTAACCGTTGTTTGTTACAAACACAATGTCCTTGCGTCATAGGGGATCTTTTACGTCAGCACATTTACTGAATAATCCTGTTAATTATAGCACTTGATTTCATCAATTATTGTTTTGTTAATAATCGTTTAGAATTACTGCTCTACACTAAAGGGATAATTCTACATAAAACAGTCAATTTAGTTTTGTAGGTATGTACCTATTTATTGTCTTTGTAGATTATTGCTTTGTCATTGAATAGTTAGATTTTTATAATAGATAGATCGCGCTTATTTTATTTAGATAATTTAGTTTTAAATTGAAAGGACATTGTGACTTTACTTTTAAAAAGCTTCGACAGATCGAATTGTTTGGCTCTGGGTTGAATTGAATAGAAATCGATATAGAAAAGTAAAATAATTATTTATTTTCTCTGTACATATAAATATTTGACAAAGATCTTCTAAAATCGCACTTACCTACCAAGTCAGGATAGTGCAATTGTAGCTTCTTTATAAAACAACAGGAACTGCTAACATCTATCTAAACCTTATGGTTTATGCTCAAGAGTATCAGTAATGAGTCCGTTATCAAATTAATGTTGTTGATAAGCATAACGTCTGCGACGGATTTGGGTGAGCAAACAGGCGGTCGGCGATAACGCTACCTATTGTACTGTTATTGTTCCTATTTGCGTTTCTAAGAAGCGATAAGGCATCAACTTTGTAACCACTCTGATAGGGCTCTATGGACATCGATACCTTTGTTTACAGCTATCGTGATATTAATAGCGCATGCTAACTCATTTGAAACGTTAGGGTATAGGTAATCTTTAATTAAAATATACACACGGTGCAAGTTTTTTTCTAAGAATAAAAGAGGCCCCGGAGGAATAGATTTACGATTGACATAATATGTATAATATGATCTGTGACAATGATAAACACTTTGATATTATTCTACCTCCAGTCTCCCCTTTTTTGCTACCTATTTAAATTGTCTAAGATTATAAGATTTATGTTGTAAAAGGACGAACACGTCATTAGTCAATTTTCAATACTTGTATAACACATCAATTTCCAACCTCTGTTTGAGTGATATCCTTCGAGAGGTAGACACTAATATAAGCAATAGTCGTATGGGCTATGCAAAGTGGTCGCGCGTTGGCTAGCAGCCAGCGGAGCCGTGACCCAGACTGGTGAGCGCAGATGGCGTGCTGGAGGCGTACGAGGAGGGCCGCGAGTGCGTCAACTGCGGCGCCAACAACACGCCGCTGTGGCGCCGCGACTCCACCGGCCACTACCTGTGCAACGCGTGCGGCCTGTACCACAAGATCAACGGGGTTAACCGCCCGCTCGTTAAGCCCAGCAAGAGGCTGGTAAGTCGCAGCGCCCTCTCTAATCGCCTCGTCTTGTTCAGGTGCCGACGCCGAGCTGCTCACGCGCTTCTATAAGGACGGCTCCGTGCAGCGGTGGATGAATGAGGGCATGGCGCGAGGCATGAAGAAGGTGAGTCGGTGGCGTGTAGACTAGTGCATGCAACTAACACCACCACGCACGTTTCTTTACTCTAACGCTTCCCGAGCTAGTATACACGCTACCGCTCCCTTGTTTCCGCCCGTGCCCCTTCCCCCCGCTCGCACCCGTCTCGCCTCGTAGTCACCCCAATAATGTTAAATAGCGTCGGAATGCACCGGCCGCCCTATAACTTTAGTGAAACACTGCAGCACATACATTTTTATCGCCGGGCCCGTAATGTATTATACGGCCGATGAAAATTTTATAAATCACTTAATACGATAAGGAGGCACGGAGGAGAGGAGGCCGGCGGCGCGCGGCGGCCAATGGCGCGCGACCCCGCCCGCCGCGCGCCATTGGTGCCGCGCCGCACGCCGCACGCCGCACGCCGCACCGCGCGCCGCACACGTGTCTCCATCTTGCCGCTTGCGATAGTAGCGTGCTGATGGGTATAACGAGCAGCCGGATAATTTGCCTATCGATCGACAACTCTTCGCAAATGTAACATTGTGTTTGATAATTTTATCGGAACTAACTTATTATGAAAATTGGTGATGGCTGCACAGAATAATAACTAGTAGCTACTAGCTAGGTGATGGTTCGATATAATAATTGCTATACCTATTGGGTTTATGTGTATATTTTCTATACAGATGGGTGTGGATGAATTAATTTCCAATTTGCTTTTCATATTCATATCTTATCTTTTTAGATAATAGGTACATATTTGAGGATCTTTTTATATATGTATAGGTAATATAATTATCGTAACAGTTTCAAGCAATATAGGTACCTACCTAACAATGTACCTAATAAATAATAACTTAGACAATATTTTTAGACATTCGAAAGAATAATTGAAGGTGGTTTAGGTTATAAAATTATAAATATAATACCTATGAGGTAGTGAGTAGAACCTACCTTCCTTCATGAATAGTAGATAAATAATTTTATGTATTTCCTTAATAACACTTATTTTTGTATTAAAATCTGTTGATCGCGAACCATTTTTTTCCTTATTTACTTTTGTAAAAAAAATAAATTATTTAAATTATAGACATTTAAATGAGATCCTAGTCTCAAAAAAAACCTAGTTTAACGTTCTCAATGTTTATTTAGGTAAAGTACTACTTTAGATGATAAAATTCGTCAACTATTTTTCAATTCAAAGGAAAACCTAAGTAACTATAGGTAGGTACCTACCTATACCGGCATGTCATCTGCCTACATTTATTGATAAGAAGTAGGTAGGTACCTAGGTAGAGGCGGTATTCGCTTCGTGAGCTAAGTATTTAAATAATTTTCGGTTACGTTAATATTTGACCGTAGAAAATATAGTTTATTTGCATTTTGCTATAGGTAGGTATATCTACCTAGCTGAAAGTTAATAGCTGACTCTACTGGAGACAGCAATCTCAATATTTTGTCATTAGATATGTAGGTTGTAGGTACTCACGACTTATTAATAGTTGAATATAATCTACACCTTATGCAGAATGATTTTCGAGATCTCATGTAGAATTGTAGAGCCTATAGCTTCTAACTCCACACGGCTAACTGTAGATGCTTCAATTTCATAAACTTTACACCTTAATTTAAATATGTGACTTGGCTGTTTCGATACTACATTAATTATTACCTACAATGAAAGCTTTTGTAATAAATTAATTAATTTTCATCGTCATAGGTCATACGGTCGAGAAACAGGCAAGTCACAAAGATTTTAACTAAAATTCGAGTTTATTAAATTATAGGGCTTGTAAAGTTAGACGATTAGAGTGTAGAGTTACCTATACCTACTCTTGGCACAGCTCTTGGCCCTACATGTAGATTTGTCAAAAATATTTAGGTACATTTTGTATTTCGACAGTGCAGGCGCCATATACTAGGTTGATCCAAAAGTAATGATAATTGGGTATTTCCTGTGCACTGTATAAAAATATAAAATAAATGTTTTTTGCTTGCTCATGTACTCACTAAGTTATCACAAAAAAATCATATCAACAGGCCACGTTTCCAAGTATTTACATTAATTTGAATGTGAACCGTGGGTGCCAGAATGTTTCCCGACGAAAAGAAGAAACAACGATTCGACATTTAGAGGGTGAATTTCTAAATTTTTTATGAGATCAGGATAATTTTTTGTCACGATTTGTGATCATGGACGTTACCCGGGTTCACCATGTTTATGCTGAAACCAAGAAACAATCAATGGCCTGCGATGGGAGCTTCCAAAGTGACGATGAAGAAATTCAAAGTGAAAATTAGTGGGATAGATTAAAGCGTTAGTTTTTTTGGGACGCTCAAGGAATAATTATGGTGGAATATTTTAAGAAGGTAGCCACTATATTGGGCTCTTACTACACAGACCAAATTAAAAGATTGCGGTAGGTTAGTAAGGAAAAGAGACATGGCAAAATGCGGGCTTGAATGCTGTTTCACCCAGACAACGCACCAGATCACAAAGCGTCAGTTGCAATGGCTGCCATTAAAAAATCGGCCTTCCAAATTCTTGAACACCCACCCTGTTTGTTAGATCTAGCTCCTAGTTATTTCTATCCCTTTCCTCGGCATAAGAAACACCGTCTTAGCAAGAAATTTTAAGACGACAGCAAAGTGATGGCCGCAGTAGAGGGGTTTTTGTTGATGAAGTCAAAGTTTTTTTTTTTTTAGTTTAGGAAAAAAATATCGAAGTATATTATCTAGTTAGAAGACTATCTAGAGAAATACATAAATATTTTAACTGTAATGACTTTGTTTAATATTGATTATCATTACTTTTGGATCAACCCATGTATACCTATATATAGGTAGGTACTCATCATTCATGTAGGTACAAATTGCTCCTGTGCACAACTGCAACGGGGAAGCTCTTTTACCCGCTCCACAACAATCAAACTACCGTCAAGTGTATTCTATACCACCGATCGCGTTAACAACAGAGTATGTTGCAGTCAGCAGCACGGCGGCACGGGCAGTGCTGCACGAACTGCGGCTCGCGCAACACGACGCTGTGGCGCCGCAACAACGACGGGGAGCCCGTGTGCAACGCGTGCGGCCTGTACTACAAGCTGCATGGGATTAATCGGTGGGTTTAGACAAATAAATACTTAATTGAATTGGGTTTTCTAATTTGTAAAGTAATAGTAGTGTAAAGTCTACTACTCACTATACTCAGTAGTGGGGTAGGTAAATCGTAAAGTAAGTTCTCTAACATTCAATCTGCAAATCCCTACCCGTGATTTTCTGATTATAGAATGTAAGAAAACATCACAGACAAAATGGTGCATTAAATCGATTGGGGTACCTAAACCGTAAATACATTTATGACGACTCTATCTAATCCTCACACAAATATGTTTCTATCTGATATCTTTCTATATTTATCACACCTCAACCATAATAATACTGTTTCCAGGCCGCTAGCGATGAGGAAGGATGGCATTCAAACCAGGAAGAGAAAGCCCAAGAAGTCAGCGAATGGCACGAAGCCGCCGCAGGACGCGCCCAAGAAGGACGGACAGGGATCACCCGGCATGGACGGTAAGCATTCATTTATTTTCAGTTAATTAGTTACTTAAAACTATTTCTGAAGCCTAAGTTGACAGACAGAAAAACAAAATTTACAGACAAGTTTGTCTGTACCTAAGTTATTTGAAGTGATAAAGATAATTATTATAGAACTTGTTATTGATAGCTATATCGATATTGATACTTAGACTTCTGTACGGGCTAGCCGTACATCCTGACTCAGCGCTTTACACGATCCTATTTCATTATGGTGACAAGAACATCTTCACCCAGTTGGTCTGCGCTCGCGGCTCGTGTAAAGCGCTCGGGGTGTACGCGCTATATCAATTAATCTCATTATCAACTATCAAATATATCAATATATCATATTATCATCATTAGTTTATAGCAACCAACAATAAAGTGATCAAAGGCAATAACTTGTTTTACACCATCAAACCATCAACTATCAATTTATCAGCTAAAGGAGTGTATGGGATATCATATCATATCAATCAGCAGCCCATACAACTTCTTATTAGCATGCGTAAAATATATTGAATTTAAAGATTTAACTTTTAACTAATACCTAAGAACCTATTATCATTCATAAGAATTAAGACTTAAAACTCCAGTTGTATACCAAAATCGAAATATTAAAATTACAGATAGCAAATCGAGTATAGCTGAAATGCCGCTGCCGCTGACAGCGTCGATGTCTCACTCGAAGAGCCCGCGCGAGGCGCTGCCGCAGAGCAGCGCGTCGCCGCACGCACACACGCACGCGCACCCGCACACGCACGGGCACGCGCACGCACACGGGCACGCGCACGCGCAGGCGCAGTACCCGCTGGCGATCCCGTCCAGCACGGCGTTCCTGTCCACGCCGTCGCTGTTCAACATCAAGAGCGAGCCCAGCGCGGCCGCCGGCTACGAGCCCTACTCGCACTCCGCCAACGGGCCCTACCACTCGCAGCAGCACTACCTGCACGCGCTGCAGGTCACTCACTTACCTCTTTAAAGTTAAATTATTGTTGCCTGCAATTTGCTATAATAATATTATGTAATTACGACATTTAACAATGTCTCAACAATAACGGTCTTTTTGGCTATAATTCTATACTTATAAATATTCATATTTTATATTAGTATCAGTAACTAGATAAGTAGGTAAGGTAGTTGTTGTTACTTAAAATTTCAACTTATTTAAATTCTGTTTCATTGCAGTACGGTCTGGGCAACGGTGAAGAGGAGGAAGGCAGCGGGTTCCTGCACCAGCGCAACGTCACCGCACACGCCAAGCTCATGGCGTCCACGTAGCAGCGACAGCCATTGAGTTATAGTCCATTTAGACAGAACTCATCGGAACATGGCCGACAAGATTCCTGAAGTCATCGTTTATATTTATTGACTATGTCGAGTCGATCCATTCTTAAGCTAAATTAGTCTGATGGCTAATTGGTACACCCAATTAAATTTCAAAAACATCTATGTCCTTGACCGGAATAGAATAGTCTTACTTTTTAATTTTAATGTAATTTGAAATGAAGACAGTAACAGAAACTCGAGTTAGTGTGAATTTGCCCATTTCATTGCAATAATGAAGTGAATAATTTTATTATGTACTTAACTAATGTACCTACGGAAAATGCAATATTCAAAAGATAGACGTATTACTTCATATTTTGTAAGATGTTTGGCGCGTAAAACAAATATTAGGTACTAACTTATGAGTATGTTACTGAAATAATCTTGCCAGAACATTGTGTTCAGGCACAGCTTTGTATAATATGTAAAATTATTCGACTGAATAGCTGTTGTCGTTATATAGTTGTCTATAAGCTCTAATTGTAAGGTCTAATCTTTGTATCTAATGTATGTTAATTGTTGATCATACCTCCGTAACGACTGAGCGTTGTTAGCTAGTGTAGACCCTGCTTAATGATTTATTATTCAAGTTCCTTTGCTTTTAAACACTAGTCTATTGATGGTTGATTATGGAAATAAATTTTTATCTATTAAAAAAATGCTAATGGACCAACAAATATTGATTGTTTAATTGTTATTTGCTGTAGATAAGCTTGTTATAAAATCGATTAGCACAGAGCACTTTATTTTCAATCATTAATTAATTGATGGTAAACAAAATATTATTTGTATTGTACTGTAAAACATCAGTTATATGATATAACACTGCGCTATAGATATTTTTGAAGAGGTCCAAGCATTCACAAATATCTTCCAATTCCTTAAGTGGCACAATTTTAGTAGCTAATAATTAGGTTTAGTTAGAAAGCATTTATTACGAGATGTATATAGTAGTGTAAAATAAAAACGAACAAATAGATACATAATATTATGTCAGTTTATTTGTAACAATTATCACAGAATTGTATTTTACGATCTCTTGTAAGTGAAATGTAATATAAAGTTGGGTAAATGTACAAAATTACATGAAATACATTTGAGCACAATATCACTTTTTGTTTTATTTAAAAATATGTATCAGTAATGAGTCGAATTTATATTCAAGGCACATTCACAAATCACAGTTATTATTAACAAATTTTAGTATTAGGATACATAAATATTAAAATGAATGCATTTTTTAAATAATTTAAATATCCAATTTTAATAAATCTCAAAAAAATTTTAACCAAAAACATATGGTTAAAAACAATAAAGATAAAAAGCTTCACCATTCACATATTTTAACATAATTATTTCTGATAAATTTGTGTAACAAACAGATTATTCTTAACATATTTGTGTATCATACATCAAAGCATAGCCATATAACTTGTATTATGTTAAGCTTCACTAGCGGCCTGTTGCAGCGCGTCCCCGGTCAAACGGTAGTAACACCACTGTTCTGTGTTAGTGAGGTTCACTGCTCCCTTGCGCTCGTAGAAGGAACGAGCGTCATTCCACTCTAGCACATGGAACTCTAGGCGAGAGCAGCCAGATGATGAGGCTTGCTGGAATATTTGTTTTATTATACATATATTATATATTATTATAATATTATATATTAACTAATATATTATTAGAATATTTGTTTTATTATATATTATATATTCTGACTCCTGACATACAGGTTTTACCTAGTTTGGGAGTCAGAGACTTCAGTATTTCAAAATGTTGTATTCTATTGTCAATAAAGAATTTTTATTTTATTTTTATTTTTATTATTATTTATATAGTCAATATAGAGAAGGAAATAAATTTATCTTTTTTTAAATGCTCTTGAATCGTCAAAATACATAATTTGAAATTTATAACTAAACCAAAAATATTCCACAGGATACTTTGCAATTTATTCATTGTGATGTAAAGGAAGATAATATATTCTTTTATTTATAAACAAAAAAATATTGTCAGTTCATAAATCAAAGTGCTACTTGTATACATAGTATATTATTATTAGTCTGTGGTAGTACATTAACTGATAGTGCATATTGTCAGTAGATAACAATATCTGATATAAACCGTATCTGTAACACAATTATTATCAACAATGTAAAGTATATCCAACCTTAGCAACAGCATTGAACAGCTTCTTCCCGACTCCCCGTTTCCTCTCACTGGGCCTCACGTACAGGTCTTCCAGCATCATGGCTCGGCCCCGCCAGGTGGAGTATGTGGGGAAGTACAGCGCGTATCCGACCGCGGGCTTTTGGGTGTTAGCCACCTCCGCTACCAAACACCGGAATGCTGGTGGGTTCGATTCGAAGCCATCGCGTTGGAGATCTGGAATTGCATTTGATTTTCCATTGTAAATAAATAGTCTTCATATAAATTTCCATACGGTTATAAACCTAAATATAATTTAACTATACCTTTTACCGATAGTTTCGGTCCATCTGGCATTTTCTCGAAGTCAGCGAGTTCCTACACAGGATAAAACTTAAATATATGTACATTATGAAGAAAATAATCTTATTTCAGAAAGTAAATATTTTTACTTGTATCATCTCAGCCACAGCTTCCATATCCTCATATTTAGCCTCACGTATTGTTATATCGCCGTCCTTGTATTTTTCAGCCATTATATTGTATTACTTCTAAGTTCTATAAAAAAATCGAAAATGTACAGAATTTATCACATAAACTTCCCAGTTCCCGGCAAACATCTGTCAAAATTTGAATTATTTTGAATTTCCTTATGTCAACTGTCAGTGTCAATGAATGTCAAATGAAGAATATTTTCTTGTACTTCCATAGATTAAATTAAATTGAATCACAATTGAATTAAGAAATCCTTGGCGGCAAAAATTTAATTCATGAAATTTATACTCAATATGGGGAAACATTCATCGTAACAGTTAGATATGTAGCAAAGGAAGTTACGTGAACTCATACAGTCATACTAGTAGGTAGTTAGTTAGGTGTGAAAGGGATAAAAAAACATACAGGCGTCATTCGAGGTCATATTTTCTTGTTACAAGTTTATGTTCATACTGAAATATCCAGTGTATTAGATATAAGCTTCTTGATTTTAAGTGAAAGGGTATAGATAATTTAACATTTTACTTTCAAAGCATACTATATAATAATTAGCCTCTTCATTCATTCACCAATGATGGGTGCCCAAAAGACTGGCCGTTGCCCCGGTATAGCGAAAAACACGAGTTCGAATTCCGCCTCGTGATCGTTTTTTTCTATTCATAAGTTCTATTCTTTGGACTTTGAAGTTTAAAAAGAAACATCTCATGTGTAGTTAGTAGGTTAGCCGTTAGCTTCCCATAATTCCAATAATTATTTTAAGTCATGTTCATCGAGGTTTAATGAAAGAAGAGAATCATAGTTGTGAATGATTTATTTAATATAATATGTGATGTACTTATGTAATATACATATTTTAATATCTGATCCATAATTTACAATAATAATGTATCTTACAGCAAATAAAGGACAGTCTGAATCGTGCATCTCTGTACATTAAGTATAAAAATAAGTATACTTTGAGAATATTTTAATGATCTTAAATTCATATCTATTATTTTATAACTTTACTAATTCTAATATTGTTCCTATCTCAAAATATTTACAATTATTATCATTCAAGGAATAATATGAAATAATACAAAACTAAATATTGAAAACAAATTAAAAACAAAACAGTACTGTTTGTTGGAAAAATTCATTACAATGTAAATATAACGGACAATATTAATTACGACAACTAATTGCTATTGTGCTAATAAAACAAAAAAAAAAAAGCTTCTTTAAAAAAATTGATTAATGAGTAACCTCAAATAAAAAAACTAATTGCGGAACATAATGCCGAAAATAAGGTATAACTTATACAAATAAAAATATAAAATAAAGAATACCCTCATTTAGAGAAATATTATAAAGTATTGCATAACGACCATTGCTCGATAACCTAAAGTCCAATCCTCTTAATCATTGTTCCATACACATCTGAAACCTTTTTGTTGGCGGCCCTACAGTTGTTAATGTTATTATTGTGAATACTCCTGCCGCAGCGCAAACTCTGCAGTATACACGTTGGTCCACGCGTTGATTGGATCCGTTGATGTCGCTGTCATATAAAGTAATAAGCTGTTAAAAGTATATTTCAATTTCACAAAAACGTAGTTGTGAAATACATGTTTATCTATGAATTACAACAGTTAGAGAATATGTGAAAGCTTTGCAAAAAATTACAACTTTTTTAACGCTTATAATGATAGGTTACTAATGGTAAGTTATCAAATAATAATAATAATGTGAAGAATCAAGAAAGGAGCACATAACATACATATATGTGACACCAGCTTCTGAACGGTGACAGGTGATGTTCTAGTCTCGGGGCTTCGTGAGTCTTTAGTGTCTGAATCTGGAAATTGAAAAAAAAAAACATATTTTAAACATTAGCGTTATTTATATATGTATTATATTTATTGGATTCACCATGAAATATCTGTTTACATGTGTTGAGGTTTTTGAAGTGAAAACTTCTTTAGCGGCGTTGGGTATAAAATCTTAAACTCGCGTCAGGACACGTGGCCTGATCGAAAAAGCGTAAGACGGATGTTTTATTTTTTTTTAGCCCTTATATTCCATGCGTAAGACGGATACCATTCCAAAATATCAAACATGCTGAACGTTAATAATCAAGTTTTCACTTCTGCCGGCACTCTCGGAGTGCAACCCGTCTTTTTTATAATATTTTATTACGTGTGCGTGCTTTTTCGTGTGTAAGTGCGCTCGTATATGTGAGCGTATTATTATGTGTGTGTGTGTGTGTGCACTCACTGTCCCTAGCTGTGTGCGCGGCGTGTGCGGCGCGGCGCTGCGCCTGCGCCTTGAGCAGCTTGCTCATGGTGTTGCGCGGCGTGGGCGGGGGTCTCTCCAGCGAGCGGCCGTGCGCGCACGACACGTGCCGCTCCAGCATGTACCTGCACACACGTCAATGGATATTCTTTATTGTGATAAAAATATATAAAATGAATAAAAGAATTAACATAGAACAGCAAAAGGCGGCCTTATCGCTAGGCATCGATTTATACCAGTTAACCTTATTTAAAAAAAGTTCACTTAAACAGCCAACAATGATTCAATAAAAATCATGCGAGTAAAATACATATTTTTATTTATTTATTTATTTTAAAAATCATATCGTAGGTATCTAGGTACGCACCTCCTCTCGAAGCGCTCCTGGCAGAAGGTGCAGCGGAACATCCTGCGTCGCTCGGGCGCCTCCGCCGGCCCGCCGCCCGCCGGCCCGCCCGCGTGCGACTTGCTGTGCGCCAGCAGGTTGTACCTGTACACACAATAAATGTATACATATTATGTCTCGTACATCGCACTTTAAGAGTGGTTTAAAAATCCTCAAAAACAATTATAGGATATTTATTTCGAAGGAATCTTTTACCATAATTTAATTGATTTCGGATATTTACAGAAAAACAAAAATTTTATGCATTAATCTTCATTGTTTAAAAAATATATATAATATTTAACCAACGCATTTTAGTCCATCGAATGAGTCCCTCCAAGGGGGGTCTAGAGTGCGTGAGTTAGTAACGTAAGATGTTTCTTCGGAAACATGTCAAGAGTCCCTAGGTAATAAACATACTAAAACCCCGGGACACTAGGAGGAGCCCCGGAGTGGGGGGAGGGGGGAAATGGGACCATTTTTTCATTTTTCGCTTAAATCTCAAAAACGGTACATGTTAGAGAAAAACTTTCAAGGAAAAGTTGAAAGGCCATAAAATTATCTACATGTTGTACCTCAATCATTTTTTCCTATATCCTACCGTTTCTGAGTTATACGCAGTAAAAGATGATTTTGGCTCAAACAATTTCCCCATACTACACATCAATCGATCAAAAAATATTTATTTCTTCCAAAAAACTCAAATGTGCAACTTGTGACCGGTACTGATAGATTGCTCATAATTAGGTCTATAATCGGTAAAATAAACACATTCCTCCATGGAAGCCTTTAGGAGGAATCGATTGTCAAAATATTATATTAGGGTAGTTTGAGTTACTGAACTTGATCTTTTTATTTTTTTCTTCCAAAAAACTCAAAAGTGCAACTTGTGACCGGTACAGATAAATTGCTCATAATTAGGTCTATCATTGATAAAAATACTAGATTCCACCACGGAGGCGTTTACGGGGAATTGAATTTTATTAGGGTAGTTACGATACTTGAACTTTTTATTTTTTTTCTTCGAAAAAACTCAAAAGTGCAACTTGTGACCGACACCGATAGATTGCTCATAATTAGGTCTATCATTGATAAAAAAACCAGATTCCACCATGGAGGCGTTTAGGAGGTATTGAATTTTATTAGGGTAGTTACGATACTTGAACTTTTTAACTAACTACACTAATAAAATTCAATTCCCCGTAAACGCCTCCGTGGTGGAATCTAGTATTTTTATCAATGATAGACCTAATTATGGGCAATCTATCTGTAACGGTCACAAGTTGCACTTTTGAGTTTTTTGGAAGAAAAAAATAAAAAGATCAAGTTCAGTAACTCAAACTATAATATTTTGACAATCGATTCCTCCTAAAGGCTTCCATGGAGGAATGTGTTTATTTTACCAATTATAGACCTAATTAAGAGCAATCTATCAGTACCGGTCACAAGTTGCACTTTTGAGTTTTTTGGAAGAAAAAAATAAAAAGATCAAGTTCAGTAACTCAAACTACCCTAATATAATATTTTAACAATCGATTCCTCCTAAAGGCTTCCATGGAGGAATGTGTTTATAAGATCAAGTTCAGTAACTACCCTAATCAAAATTCAATTCCCCGTAAACGCCTCCGTCGTGGAATCTGGTATTTTTATCAATGATAGACCTAATTATGAGCAATCTATCTGTACCGGTCACAAGTTGCACTTCTGAGTTTTTTGGAAGAAAAAAATAAAAAGATCAAGTTCAGTAACTCAAACTACCCTAATATAATATTTTGACAATCGATTCCTCCTAAAGACTTCCATGGAGGAATGTGTTTATTTTACCAATTATAGACCTAATTAAGAGCAATCTATCAGTACTGGTCACAAGTTACACATTTGAGTTTTTTGGAAGAAAGAAATATTTTTTGATAGATTGATGTGTAGTATGGGGAAATTGTTTGAGCCAAAATCATTTTTTACTGCGTATAACTCAGAAACGGTAGGATATAGGAAAAAATGATTGAGGTACAACTTGTAGATAATTTTATGGCCTTTCAACTTTTCCTTGAAAGTTTTTCTCTAACATGTACCGTTTTTGAGATTTAAGTGAAAAATGAAAAAATGGTCCCATTTCCCCCCTTCCCCCACTCCGGGGCTCCTCCTAGTGTCCCGGGGTTTTAGTATGTTTATTACCTAGGGACTCTTGACATGTTTCCGAAAAAACATCTTACGTTACTAACTCACGCACTCTAGAACTTTTTATTCAATGGACTATTTGACAATGTTAATCATCAATTTTTACACAGAATTGCAGCGTAAATAGATCAAAAGTAAATAATTAAGAGGCTTTCTAAGACTGCTTAAATAATAAACAAAAAATTATTCAATAAGTATGACTAAAAACCATGTAATCTCAAACTTTTTCTCTGGAGTTCCACAGGGAGCTGTGTTGGGCCCGCACTGCACGTGTATACGCACCTCTCGGAGAAGCGCTTGCCGCAGACGGCGCACTCGTGGCGCTTCTCGCCGCTGTGCACGCGCTTGTGCCGCTTGAGGTGCGAGCGCGTCATGAGCGCCAGCCCGCACACGTCGCACGAGTGCGGCTTCACGCCCGAGTGCGACAGCTTGTGCATCTTGAACGACGACGTGTGGATGAACGACTTGCCGCACAGGTCGCACTGCAACACAACACCTACGATCAGCGTATGACTGAGTAGCACATTCCAAACTATTGCGGAAACACAATTATTATGGAAATTAAGATTTGGCTCAGGACCTGACAGCCTCAAAACTTCAGAATAGGATAGAAAATGTTGTAATAAATGGAAAAAGTTCATGTGGTATGTCAATTAACTTTGGTGTTCCGCAAGGATCCATTTTAGGTAACTTCTAATTCTTAGTATGTATTACATTACTCAACATGGTTATAAAATTCCAATAATATAGAAATGACAGGAAAATAAAAATAATACCTGATAATTTAGCTTCCCTGTGTGTATATTGTTATGCCTCTGCAGGGCACCCTTCGATGGGAACAGTTTATTGCACTCTTCACACTTCCAGTCACTTATTCCTGGAAACATTGCAAAATTCATTGAACTTAATGATTATCATAGATAATGTTGCATTTAGATTTGATTTATTCTCAAATAAGTCTTTGCGAGCCATGTCTAAAACAAACTTTATACTAAAACCTTCCTCATCACGCTATCCATTGAAGAAAATAGGAAACATTGTAAGATTAACCCCTGCGGCGGAAGACTTTATTTTATAACATGTACTGATTTGAAAGGAATGTTTCACCTTTGTGTAATGCAACATGTATGTCGCAGGCGCGCTTGTGTTTGTAGTGCGCGCCGCACACCTCGCAGATGTACGGCGGCTTCGAGTCGTCCTCGTGCTTCTGCTTGTGGTGCGCGAGTCGCACTGCAACACACATACATACACATAGCAATAATTATTATTATTACTTTATCGTTCACATATGAATCACAAATTTTACACATTCTTTTGGACGTTAAAGTGTAACATTGTTAAATGCAATCATAAATTCATTATATCATCAAAATAAACAAAATTCTTTCACACCAATAATATTTATATATGATACTCAATATGTATTACATATGTTTTACTTTATATTTGTTCATTATTTGCAAGAGAATCAAAGTTCAGAAAGAAATTTCAATAAAAATATTGATAAAATAGTGAAATAAATGTAATATAAAACTCATACATACATTAGTTACATTACAATAGACTATTTACTAATATTAAACACAAAACAACATACCCATAGATGTATATTTAGCATCACACTTATCACACGCATAGCACTGATCCTTGGGCTTCCGCTTGCGTTGGGTCAGAGAGCCCTTCTTGCGTCCGCGCTGCTTGGTGCTACACTTGTCCTCTATGTCCTCGTCCGGCATGAAGTCGTCGCCATCGTCGTCAAACGGTTCCAACTCAACCTTGAATACATCCTCAAATGTACCAATTTCTGGACTTTCTGTTCTGCAAATTGAAATATAATAAATGTACATAAGCTACACTGATGATATCTATTTTGAATAAGAAAATCGACATCAAAGATTCATTTTACAAAACAAATTCACAAAATTAGAAAATCTACTGTTGGAATACACTCATGCGTTTATCATATTATTCCTCTTTCTGAACATAAAAATAGGTTAATCTTTTTCACATTTGATGAAACTACTAGGAAAACAAAATAATATGTATTGTTAACGAAATGTGAGCATAATACATAACCAAATAACAAGTCGCCAAGCACATTCAGAATAAAGAATCATTATAAACATACTTGTCATCTTCCTTCTTGATAATATCCACCTGTATGGGAGCGAGCTGCACGTGATTGAGCAGCATGTGTGAGATGAGACCTTGCTGGCCCCCCGTGTCTCCACGCTCATTGCATTCCTTGCAGCTCCAGCTACGACACCATATTGATTACTTGTGTGGTGTAATAATGTATCTTACTGGTCTAATTTAAATGTACTTGTTTACAAAATTTATATTGAGTTTCATTTTCAAATTAATAATCTAAAATGCAGTTAAATGAAGATGTACATTTAGTCAAGAGTGTAATATTATATGGTGCATACATAATTCTTTTTTTAGAAACAATAATTAGTTTGAAAAAATTCCACCTCATTAGCACTTTAACAAAAATACTAATATAAAGTAACATAAGAATGGTTGAATTGATGATTTTTCAAAATGTATTAACAATCCATCAAATTTTACATTAAAATTGTCATAGTTGGGATAAAATTAAACTTAACAAAACTGTATTATAATTTTCAAGCCAACAAAGTTATCCTAATACTATTATAAAGGCGAAAGTTTGTATGTATGGATGTTTATTACTCTTTCACGCAAATACTACTGAACCGATTACAATGAAATTAAGCACACATATAGAGGGTAACTTGGATCAACACATAGGATAGGTTTTATCCCGGAAATCCCACGGGAACGGGTTTTTCTTTGAAAACGCGGGCGAAGCCGTGGGCGGAAAGCTAGTATAAAATAAAACGGTAGATAGTATACCTGTCTTTATTAACTTTTTGCTTTGTTTTTCTTTTATTGGTCTCTGCGACATTATTTTTTCTAGAAACACTTTTCTGATTGCGTTTTCTCTTTGTTAATGATAGTGGTTCATCTTCTGAATCTGAATTATTTGCATTATTACGAGCTGCTTCTGAGGATTCATTTTTAACAAACTCTACATTAGTCACTTGTAGCTCAAACAAGGGATTTTTACTTATTATAGATTCAAAATTTTCTTTAAGCTTTAAATACTCTGCTTCCGTTTGTTCGAGGATATTTATCAATTCGTAACAGTTTTTACATATTAATTTGGAAGAGCTTTCTGATCTGGTGAGATCGACTGAGGTATATTTAGAAAGATAAACATGCAAGGAAGTCCCGGCGTTGGTTTTCGTGTTAATGTCCGTGTGGTCGACACTTCTTTCCAAACATACACCACACTCCACGGGCTCCCGCTTTATTGTTATTGCCTCTTCATTCTTTATATTTACAATACCACCATTATTTTCTAAATACTTATCCTCCTTTTCTAAGTTTACTACAGCAACTTCGGTCATCTTCACGGATATTTGCATAAATCAAAAGTTATACAGCCTTTAAAACAATCATGTCAGCAAATGTAGGAATTTAAACATATTCCTAAAACCATTTAGAATAACTTTTGCTAAAAAATAACAACCAAATCATTTCAACAAATTGCTTTGGTATTTTAGACTGACGTTTAAACTAAATGTTGCTGTTTTCTAAGTCATAAATATACATTCTTGCCAACCGAAATAAATAGTTAAGCTCAGATTATAAAACATGTGTAATGGCTTGGTAATGGATTTTATAAACGTAATTTAAAGATTAAGTTGTAATTTATTTATTTAATATCCGTTATATTAATAGATATTTCAATGGGTAAACTTATGTAAAATTACAGTAGTTACTAATAGGATACACTATTTCAACTAACAATATTTTTTTATACATAAAATCAAAATGGTAACTAAACCATTTTTGTCTTATTTCTGTACATTAAATATTTATTAAAAAATAAATTTCAGTTCAATATTTGTTTAATAGAAGCCAAAACAGTGGTTAATCACATTTATTCCACTGGACTTATTGTGATAATTTTTATACGATGATATAGCTCAACTTATTGGCTACCTCTTCTACCTCTTAGACTCTAGACTCTAGAGCATTAAACCATTCTACCTCTAAGACGTACTCACATTCACTTATATTGTAAATCAATCTAAAACATTATCGTGACTGAGTGTTTGCAGCGCAGAGCCAAGCATATTTTATAACTGTGGATATTATTTCCTTCTAAAAATCGAATTTGGACATAAAAATAAAGTTTAGTTGATGTTTTACACTAATAAGCTAGGTACTTTATTTGAAAAAAAAATTATTATTAAATAGTGTACTTAAACTAGGTACATCGATGAATAAATTAGCGCTGGAGTAAGTATATAATTATATTTTGGATGTTGTATTCCTATTAGAATAGTTCCAAAATTAATCTCTGGAAGAGCCTGTCAGTAATTAGTTGCTACCTACATAAGTTTTCGTACGTACGCGACATAATAATATGACGTGAATTAGTAATCCCACAATACCCAATTTATAAATTATGTACCTATAACACTTCCAAATTTTATAGGAATCCATGTTCAAAAACCGCCAATTTGGGAACCTCCGTTAAAAGGCTTGATCAGGTGTTCGACAACCTGACGAAACCCCTATGGCCAGCCAGGCGAATCACCCCAGCCGGCAGCCCCTTATCCGCAGACAATCAGTGAGCGAAACGCAACGGCCACAACGGCCACGGGGCACGGACTAGTGCAGTCTTTTGACACCGGTTTGGATAGACGCGAACGGAACGGCTCTTTAATTCACTGCACGTGTATTTAAACTGTGCAGTCTATTTACTTTTAAATTTAGAATAGTGTCGAATTCTTTTTTATTTTTAATCTGTGCTTTTTTGAATCCCGTTTTGGCGGTTTTGTGAAAACTGAAAAAACTTAGCCCGTTATTCTTAAGTATTGGATTTATGGATTAATTGGTGCACATTTTTATGAATAAATGTAAGTATTAATAAATATCCTATAATACTTTAATATTTTGCAGTAAACAAAGTTTTTGTTGAGTTATTGTTGATACTTTCTATTTAAACTAAGTACTTAAATTGAAAAATTTCATTCAAACATTTTAATGAATATTTCAGAATACCATTTTTTTAATAATTAAAATAAACCCTTATGGTTATGTACCTTATTTAATTAATCATTCCTAATTTCCTGTTAATAAACCATATTGCACGCCTCATAAGCGAAGCGTTGAGGTGGGTACTACTGTCACTTCGCGCAAAACATCTGATTTTTCAAACTTAAAATGTCTTTATGTATCATACATTGCACTTGTAAGATAATACATACACACACATATTAAGAAAAAACACTATTTTTAACGTTCATGATATTTTTGATGTCATTTTTGTTATTTAAACTAGTTAAAAAACAGTTTAAAAAAGTTCTGTCTTGGACGTCCGTGTGTGCGGATCCTTTTTCTTGTTAACACGATAGCGACCGAAATACTTTACCTACTAATCGAGTCTTTTTTTTTCTCTTACGCTTGAGTATGCTCAGGAATAGAACCCTTTCATTTTTCAGGGTCTGATTCGATGTGGTTTAATTGTTATTAAATAAACAAAAATAATAATTAATAAATATTTATTAAAAAAAATTATGAGGCGTGCACTTTTGGATTTTCCAAATTATTTTAATTTTTAATATCGTAATTTTGTTTCTCATAAATCGAAACACTTACCTAAACAGTATTTTCATATAACAATACCTACGTTTTAATTATGTAAACTTTCTTTTTTATGAATAAATAGAATACTTTACTAACTTTTTTTTTGTTTGTTTGTTACCATTTGACTCAAAACCTATAAAGATATATTTACTAAAAACTGTCCATGTAAAAAAGTTTTAAATTTAAATTGCGTTTGCGGGTAGTTAGGGATACAAAAAATCTACGAAAGGAAATCGTTGACGTAGGTACAAAAAAGTGGTTTTTGTTTATAGTAAGAACCGAAGTCAATATAAGTAAATTATACTTAATAAAATTGAAAATTACTAAAGACACTACAAATTTGAAATCATTGCGGTTATTGATTGGTAGTTTTTTATGCTTCGAAATACGTACCTGGTAAATAAAACTTACATGGGGAACACTAAAAACAATTTCGTGATATCCGAAAGGTTTTCGTTTTCACGCGGCATGAATTATATCTCCTTCATTAGTCTTAGATCTCATTAATTTTCAACATCGCACCAAAATTCAAAAGAGTCGAGTTGAGCTTAGCGTAGCTTGAAATATAAATATTCTCTACAATAGAAAAGCTGCGTAGTTAACTCTAAAACAATTGTACCTGTAACCGTATCTAATCCATGTCTCAATGATACTGGGTACCCAGTTTCAGACAATTAATTTTGAAGCGATTTGCATAACACTTGTTCCTGCGGTAGTGCATTATGCCAGTACAATGGCCGACATTGTCAGTAATTGAGGCCAACAACCCTTCTTGATTTCTACATTATACGCGGGTTGTGTTGTGGTCACGTGATGCACACAAAAGTAAACACAGGGCTGCCATAAACATGAAGTATCAGAGGTCAAGATACTAGAAGCAAAAAAAAAACAAAGCAAGACAACAGATATCGAAAACAACCTAATTGATGTTCTCTTACCCCTAAACCTATATACATATATAGGTATAGTAAAAAGTTACTATGCTTATGGTGTCGTCAATCTGCAATAAAAATAACTAGTTACCAACCACTTACCAACCCTAAAATTGCAATATGGCTAATTATTTTATTTCTCGTGTATGGCATGCTAGGCGTTCTCGGCAGTTTTTTAACTTTTCATCGTGTGCTAGTTATGGCAGTGGGCTAGAATGGTTCAACTAGGTAATATTTAGCGCCGTTGTAATTGTTACAAAGCTCGTATTGATTTTTCTGAACCCACTAGGTATTCCCACTATGTATATTATACATAATACATTGTTTACGCTTTCTGCTTCTCTACTGTCATCTCATATTACAATGTCATGAGACTAGCTTTTTGACTCGTCTTAAACGGTTCGTTCGTCTGCCTGATGATGAACGTATTAACTTCTATGATGATCCGTTTGATGTTTAAGATGAAGATTGCATACTTACATCTTCATCTCTTATATTATTCACATTTTTCTCCATCAAAGTATCTACTTCGTTATTTTACGTAGGTAGTCATATGTAGGTACCTATGCAGCTATGCCATGAAATTCATACAGCCCATAGTCGTGAATTCACAGCTAGTCTCTAAAATGGCGATGTCGCGTGATCCATAACCTACTCAACAGCGAGATCACAGCATACGGTAACGTGCGTGGCCCATGCGTAACGATGCAACGGGAAGCTCTACATTTGTGTATCGTTGTATGGCGCCTAGCGGTTCATCATAACCGTGAAAACGTTTCGTATTTCGTATCACACTCGATATTTTTGTCATCGGAACACCCTACTAAACGAAAGATTACTGCTAAGATTTTTATGGTATTACTAATCCAATTAGAGTCAATTTCGTAAAGTAAAACGCCTTCTTGCATTTAAAAATCCAATTAGTTTGACCACAACCCAAAAATGTAAATACGTACGTGACACATGAAAACGGATTAAATACGGAACAGCAAGTAAATACAATTATTTCGTATGTTTTATGATGTTATATTTTAAATATACGGTTTAGCTTTCATGTGATAACGTGAAGTAAGAGCTCGCAAACAAAGGCTATTCTTTCCAACACTTTTTGTGCGGAGTTCCGCACGCGCGCCTTACCTACACGATCCGTATTGACTTTAACTTTGTTTCATTTGAATTTTAACATTATGTAAATTAAAAATATGTTCATTTAATTGGAATGGAATACATAATGCAATTCATAATTTCCGAATTGCGCAAAATATGTATTAAAAAGAACTAAAAACATTATATTATGTATTAGGTAGCCGTAGATTATGATTGTAGTATAGTAAAGATTGTAGTAGGTCTGTATTTCATTTCTAATGAAATAATCTTCGCCTCGTTTACGAAAATGGTTCGCAACTATCCATATGCATATTATAAAAACTGCGGTCTTCGAGAGCTCAATTCTTCCAGTATATAATATGTATGTGTTTTACTGTAATACGAAATTTACGTACAAATAATAATTTGCGAATAAACTTTAATAATAAGCTCATACTATTCAGGCATATTTATAAATCCTACACAGGTAGAGATATCCAATAACTAGGGTGTAGAAAAGCTTTAAAAAAAATGTCTTGTTGTGGTTGAGGACACAAGGTGTGTAGTGCATAGTACCTACATACAGTAAATGTTGGGTTGCATCCGCCGCACGGCTGAGTGCGCAGGACCTGAGGGATCAAGTGACAAGAGGGTGCTGACTCTGGCCGCCTGGCGTTACGCGTCACTGAGCTTTGCTGGCAAGAGCTTGACTAAACGTTATTGTATGCTTGTATACAAAACCTTCGCGATGTAATGGATAGTGTATCACCGATTGTAATCTAGTTAGTAGTAGCATAGACAAATATAACCAAGGTAGTAGCATGTAGTAGTCAGTTATTTGGTTACACAATCAGTGATAAAGTTAGCAACAGGTTCAAAGATATTTCTTACTATAAAATTTAATTTCAATTCATTTGACGTCTTCATATTATTTACGTTTCATAAACAAACTGTAAACAAAAAATAAACGTATAACCACTGAGCCAATTTTCTTTTAGCCGATCTGAAAAAAATCCACTTTGCCGAAATTGATTACTAAATGTAATTCATTTCTTAAATATTCATTTATGTTATTATTTATATCTATGTAATCTTCAAGAACAACATGCATTCATTAGCGCTTGACTCTCGTTGACATATTGACATACAAGTTGCTTACATCCGATGTTTCACAGCATAGCTTCCATTGTTCGCAAGAAATCAGCACACGCGGCAAAAAGTTTAATGATTGTAATCCAATAAAATTATTTATTGTTTCTTTATTCATAAGGTAGGTAATCATTGTAATTGCTGTGCTATACATGCCTAAATACTAAGGTATTATGGTTTTGATTTTTATTAAGATCACAAAATCTATCGAAGTCACGTAGGTAGGTACTAGTGGTAGTGTGAAGCATTTTAAAGAAATAAAAATTACCTGCGGTTCTCTTTCTGAATTGGATCAAAATTATTAGCTAAGAAATTGTTTTCCCGAGCTTTCTCTCATAGATTTAAATTTTAAATAAATATCATGTTCATAATTTAATCAACATAGGTATAGAGTATAGACAACCTACTACGAAACGTGTACGCGCCTCTACCAATGATTAATGTAACTATTTTACGATATGATCAAATAATTTTGATCATTTCATGAAAAAACCGCGCGTTTAGTTGGCCTTATCATTGATCTGCTCAAGCCACATCATGATGTAGCCAAACTAAATTGGCCATTTCACGAAATGCGACCATTTCGTGAAATGGCCAATCATATCATGAAATGAGCAAATTTACGATATGGCCACGAAATCACCACAGCAAAAAGTATACACAGTATTATAATCTATACTAATATTATAAAGCTGAAGAGTTTGTTTGTTTGTTTGTTTGAACGCGCTAATCTCGGGAACTACTGGTCCGATTTAAAAAATTCTTTCGGTGTTAGATAGCTCATTTATCGAGGAAGGCTATAGGCTATAATATCATCACGCTACGACCAACAGGAGAGGAGCCACGGGGGTGAAACCGCGCGGAGCGGCTAGTCCTTTATAATCGCTTTAAGTTTAACCCTACGCCCTACGGTAAGAGCTATTGCAATCCTTGGCCCAGCGGATTGTAACCCGAGCGCGGTATAATATTACATTTGTACCTGACGCCGCTCGCCGCTCGCCGCAGCGGTGGAGCGGTGACCGCGCCGCTTCGCTGCTGCGTCCACTCGCATGGAACGTGCGTGCGTTGATATGATATTATTCTTACTAAAAAAGATAAAATTTATAAGATAAATTTTCCAAGATAAAATAATCTAATTTATTATGATTATTTTTCCGACCCAAATATCGACCAATAGAATTGCACCATTCGACGTCACGTGGTACAACCTACATGGTATTATACTGATAATTTTTTGAAAATTTTCTCTGGTCGTTGACGTCAAACTGACAGGTTCAATTCAATTGTGAAATTATTGGCCGACATTTGGGACGGAAAAATAATCTCCCGAATACCACACGAGCTTCAAAATTATCTGGCATTTCCCTCAAGGTTCCCTGCAAACAAATAAAGTCGTCAAGTTTTTCAGGAAAAATCACTCGCGCTTCGCGCTCGTGATTTTTTAACCTTGACTAAAAACTTGACTCCTTCATTTGTTTGCAACGAACCTATCGGAAAATACCCGATAATTTTGAAGCTCTTGTGTTATTATAAGTGAAAGTAAAAAGGACCTAACTACTTACCTATCCTCGTAACGCCCAGGCTATTTTTACCAAACATTGGCTTGCAGCCCAAGTACCTTTTAAAAGGTTCACATGGTGCGGACCCGGAGGTGATGAAATCTAAAAAAAGTGCCTTATTATTTCCGTATGAGCGTGGGATTTTTTCTGCATGTAAATGTATGTCAGTGGAAGGTTTTGAGACACTAAATAACCCCAAATTCGTTATTCTTTATTTAGGCATATGGGCTTTAATGTATTACAAAACCCGATTTCGCAAAATTCGTATTTTTTAAATTATTGATTAGCGGTAGACAATATAGGGTTTATTTTATATTACAAAAAACAATGAACATAAATATTTGGATTAATACATGTCTTCCAAAATTTTAATGACCAAAAAGATATCTCACACTAACAATCTGAGAAAAAAATATCAATTTTTGAACAATATGATCATTATTTTCTGTACTTATTATTTTTAAAGGCTAGTTTATCACGTGTTTTAGGATTTCTATCAGAAGAAATCCACTTCCAACAGATGACAGAAGCAAAAATTAGCAAGTTTCTAAATTGGACCCAAAAACACTATATAATAGCAACCCATATACCTTTTAAAATCAGAATGATAGTAGGTAAATTGATATATTTCTATAGAAATTTTAAATAATTTCGCAAATAAGAGTTGGTTTTTAATAAAAAAATATTATTTTCAGATTCTTCAGAACTGGAAGAGCTTTCTTGGTTTTGGTTTATATGTTGTAATCCTCATCTCCAAATAGTTCATACTCTTCTATATCTGACTGATTTAATACTTCTAAAGCTTCTTCGATTTGCTCATCTCTCATTGGGTTACCTGAAAAGGATAGGTACTAAAATATTCTGTAACAGACTAAATATTTTACTTTATATTATGAAGGAGAAAACGGTCTAAATCATAAGTTTCAAAGGCAAATCAAATTGATTAGTGGTTTATTCCCTTATACCTTTTAAAATCCAATAATATGTTAATACTCTTATACCTTCTAAAAGGTATCCAGATTTTACGAGGTTATTTTACACGCATATTCTTTATTTTCGCGTAAATCTTAATGTAATTATAATATTTACTTATTTGTCAACAAGCAGAGTAAGATACTCTCAGTTAAAAACCTAAGATTGCATCAATAATCATGGATTGAACTTACCACGTCCTCTAGTCAGTCAAGATGGCCAGACTTTTCGCCGGAAATTACATATATTTTATTTTTCTATTGGCACTATTGCTTAACCATAGACAAAAACATACTTTCCAGTAGCCGGATAAAAAACAGTAATTAGATTTGGCGCGTAATTTAAAATGTTACGGCGTTTTCAAATCAGATACTGTCAGATACCTTTAAAAAGGTACCGTGGGCGTTTATGTCATAAAGTTGGATAACAGCTTGGGCCGGTACCACTATCGAGCTGCATGCCTTTTAATAGGTATCTGGGCGTTACGAGGCTATCTAAATTTAGGAATTACTTACAGTTTATTTTACCCCACTCACCTTTGTTGTACCTTATTCATTCATAATTTAGTTAATCTCAAAGTACACTACAAACAAAGTACATGCAAATAGCGTTCAAAAGAAAGTAAAACCAACGAATGAATCCGATGCGATTTTGATATTTTTTCCGCTTTCTAACTGCAGCGTCGTTAGGCTTAACACTTGTATTTAAATGTATCTAAGTAATTGGATATAACAATGCGACCATTGTAACTTTCAATTTCATACGTAATCTATGTTGCTCTTATCGTCCATCAGGTAGAGGTTATCTATCTTCCCTATTAGGTATACCTACAGTTTTAATTTTCTTCCAATCGCTTATTTTAGTAAATTAATTTTAATTGTATGTTGTGTTTATTGCAAATATTGCAATATTGTGGAGTCAAATAAATGATCTTTCTTTCTTTCTAATTTTATGCTCTGTAAGCATTTACTAACTTTCTAGGCTTTATGCAATGGAAATCTCTACATTTTCTCTAGATTTTTCTTTAAATGCCTTGGGTCATTCAAGTAGGTTCGGTGCTAATAATTGTGTATCCCGTAATAAACGGTATATTTTTGAATGAACGATAATATGGTCAGTCGTTGCTCTATAACCTTTGTGTCGAGATGGTGATTAGTGACTATTATCACCTATTGTTGAGGTGTGGGCTTGGTGGTGGCACTAGAATTTTTTAGTGTCTGGGTGTTCTATTTATGTATGAATTATATGATACACACGACGTTTATTTTGTGAATAATACCTAATGTATCATTTTATAAGTACATACCTATATGGTACATATAGGCTTTTCTCTATATTTGGGACTTGATAGGACGATAGATCGATCCAACGATTGAGAAATGTTCAGTTCAGGAATTAAACGTTGGAATACGCCGTTCCTCTTGCGTGATATCTAAGTAAAAAAAAAGAATCGAGATGTTTCTATTTCTTTACCAAAAATATATTATAGCATGCGATCAGCTGTTTTTGGTAGATCAGCAAAAACATCCTCCATTAACGTCCTCTTTTAGCAGGAGGTTGACTAGCACGATTATATTATTATTATGTATTTATTCCAGTGCGTGTGCTAGACAGGCGCAGCAGGCGCGGCAGGCCGGCGGGCAGACGCCATGAGCGGTCGGTAGCGGCAGCATGAGCGCGCTGCTGTGCCTGGCGCTCGTCGTCGCAGCGCCCACCGTGTACTCGCAAGGTGAGCTTAAGACACTGCATGAAAATTGCACTTTACAGGGTATTTAGTAGTTGTTACATAGTAACTATGATAGTAGAGTATGTATTGTTAAATTAGGCCGGCTATAATGGAATGACTTGGCAAATCTTCAGCAATAAAATATGCGTAAGGCTCTTTAAACACCATTTTTTTCTGGGATCATTAATTACTATTAATATAATGTAAAAACTTCTTAGTTAATTCAGCACGGTAAAAAATTCGCTTACTTATAAATTTTTATAGTGTTATTTTGCAAGTGGATAAAAATAGAAAAAAATTTCAATCCTACACATGATTTAAAGTTTCGTGTCTACACAGCGCTTTTTGTAACAGCCCGGGCACGCGATTCCGTACATTTTGTAAACAGACAGATTTTCTTTGTTAAGCTCGTTCACGCGACAGCTTTCTTACCTTAAAAACTTAACATTAATAAACATACATATACATACTTTATACCACTACTTTACTGTACTTTGTACAATTTTTTAAATAAACATATAGAGTATTCCTACTTGATTAAGTTAGAAAATTTAAAACCATATTTTATGAATAAAAAAATTGCCACATTAAAAGCGCCTATTCCGTGTTCCTTGCTAGTTAATCCTGTAAGGTAAGACACCCCCAGCCCCAGTTTTCGGCCGTTCACTTGTCCGACCGCAAAGAGGTCACTAACTAATAAAGTAATAACAATGTTTTAAATATACTCTGATTAAATACTGTTTATATTTATTGGAAAATATTGTATTTAAATGTAGTAAGGAATTTAAAGAAATCGTGATAATATTACAGTAAGCATAGACACGGGATAATATTTAACAAATTTGTAAAGGATCGTTAGTTTTCGGTTGATTGATTAACAGATATCCATCCTTGTAGACTTTCATTATTATAATTTGAGAAGGAAACAGTAGGTACCTACCGACTGCAGAGTAGATATAACCGAACATAAAAATTAAAATTTAATTATTTCCCTGAACATTATCTTGCAATGTAAAAACTAAAACATCCGCATGCATATTATTTAAAAAATCTCAAAAACAAACGCGAAATAATACTTTTGAAGCCTTTTTGTACTCTTTTATTTACATACATAAATGTTTAATTACAACACACATTGCATTCGTTTCTAAGACGTCCAATTAGAGCAACAAAAAATCCTGTAAAAATACTGTTCCGATCACAGAACATTATTTGCACGCATATCAATAACATCGTTGCCTTCACAGTTGCCTTGGTATATTTTTTAACCCAGGTAGACGGCAGTTATTATTCTGTGACCTGTGACCTGTGATTTGTTATTAACACAAACATTTGAATAAGAATATGTAGTATTAAAAGCGAAGGCGGGGTGCTGATGAATGGGCAGTGGTGACCCACCCGCCACCACATTACCATAATATGATAAATATACTTCCGTGAAACGTTTTTAACCAGACTATCTCGCACGCTCATCTAATTTGAACGCCATTGTTTTTGTGATTGCCAGATGGGTGTACGTGTAATAAGTAATTATAGGTACCGGATAGTTGAGGTTTGATTCTGTACTCAATGAAATAATCAGTTACGTGTATCATCTTCGAGGTACAGGGAAAGCTGATGATGGCTCGGTTAGATATGCTATATTTCTGAAGGGCTGAAAGCTTTGCATTAATATGGGTTAATAAATAAATTTTGAGAGATGGCTTCGTTCAGCTTCGTCATATTTTTGTCAACGTTACAGAGATAAGAGAAGCATTTTAATATTGTAAGAAGTTATATTAAAAATTGTATACATAGTACAATTTACGTTGATCTATAAAATAACATAATTGTTAATTACTGTTAAAAACTACAAAGTTTCAACCTTTGTGAAGTTGATATGTAACAGCAACATCCTCACGGCTCTAATTAGATTCGAAATCTGTTAATTGTTGTTTAAATAATAAACGAAGTGTATGTAATAATTACAAAAATATCGCTATTCAATTCCGCTCTGTCAATTTACGAAAATAACAAAGATCAGAAGTATCAGAAGTATTTATCAGAAAAAAATGAATTAAAATAACGTGAGTGTTTCAGTGATTTATTAAAGCTTACCTAAGCGTAATAATATGTAGAGTCGAGTAATCAGTAAGATAATAAGAATAACAATAAATGTTGAACACACAAAGTTATGTTTTGAACTGTGATTCTATTCTATACAAAAACGCAACTTTAAGCTGATGTGATGTATGACACTGTGAATGACACTAAGGTTACATTTAACTTGAAAGTCTATTGTTCGCTAAATTATGGCTATTAATATTGTTGGCGATTGCTATAAATGCATCCTGAACACGAAGGTCTTCACAGTTTATTTATATATGCCTAACTACTAATGTAATAAAACCAAAAGCATACATGGTATAAGTTGGAATTGTTTCCGTGTCGCCATAATCATGTAGTTTTTGAAGTGAATACTTCTTTAGCGGCGTTGGGTATAAAATCTTAAACTCGCGTCAGGACACGTGGCCTGATCGAAAAAGCGTAAGACGGATTTTTTTTTATCGCTTATATTCCATGCGACGGATACCATTCCAAAATATCAAACATGCTGAACGAATAATCAAGTTTTCACTTCTGCCGGCACTCCCGGAGTGCAACCCGTCTTTTTTTTCTTTATCTAGATCAATTCGCGATTAAAGTAGCGGATTGAGATTAGTATGTAACTATAGGAAGATAAATTTCCGATGAACTCACTGGAGGTATGTTAGATTTTGTAATATGAATCATATTAAATACAAGGAAGCAAAAACTCGGCGCAGTCAGCGAGGTCACGCTCTGATTTTCGCGGAGAAATGCCAGCGCTTGCCCTGTAGAGAAAATATGTAAGAGTTAGACATACGTATAATCGTAATCAAAATGATTCAGATTACTAAATTACCGCGAACTAAGTAGATAAATTATAAAGAAACAATATTTTAAATGAGAAAGGGATCATGGCAGATCATTGTGTCATATAAATATAAAGATTTGGTTGGAATTTTTCATTCGAATTACAATTTTTAATATTTTAGAACTTAAAACCAAATACGTTGAGTATTTAATGAAAACCGTCGAATTTGTTAAATAAATGCTTACACATCGATAAATATTAAGTTCTTAATCGTTAAAATTGAAAAACAAGTGCAGTAATTGCATTTTTTTGATGGATTATTAAATGATTACACCAAGATCCGTAATGACTGCTGTTAAAATGATTAGTGACGTAATATCGTCTTCTATCAGACATCCGTGCCGCAACCCGTAACACTCTGTTTGGTGCGTTACAACACCAACACATCTGTTGCATCTAGATGACTAGATGAATAGATTTTTCTAGCTACTAGCTAATTTTCATGCTTATGAAATATCAAGTTTTCATCTATTTTGTGATAATTAACAATTATTAAAAACTTATAAGTAAAATAATTAACCAGTTAGTATTTAAATTGTTAAAAAATACAATTGGTAACTTAAAGCTATAAAGCCTTATAATAAAATCTCTTCCATGTGAGATTTAAAAATAAATGTACTGGCTTGGAGAAAACTATATCTACGCTCTACGTAATACAATATTATGATAATTACTTATTACTATAATTCTCATTCAATTACAGTTTCGTATCATCTTATTTATAATACGCATGACGCATCTTATTATATTTTACGTTCCAAAAATAAATACACTTTTTGTTATTTCGAAGACCCTTTAAGAAATAAATTGACAAAATCCGTTACGAATTTATCAAAGTGTAAACAACCTTATATGTATCAGGATACAGTATCTATTTACATTGTAATATTGTTAGAGTGCGGTAGGAGGTGCGCGGAAGCACGCATCACCGCGGACGACCCTACTGACCACTCGCCACTTACCTGTTGCCTTTGGCCAGTAGTTATTTCTTGTAATAGATAATAGGGAATTTTTATCGTATGATTTAATCACTAGTTTCATACGAATCAAAATATTATGAAGATCGTTGCAATTAGATGTTTCAAACAACGTAGCATTTTACAAAATAACGTATCTAATCAAAATAACGTATCTATCTAACTACTCATCATACTCTATGTTTATGCATTTGATTGGAAGTTACGATTTGAAGACGGATCTTCCTTAAAACAATCGTACATTTCTATTTAATTACCATCATTTATTTTTTGTTCACTAATCAGTTCGTGAGAGGTTGGCGATATAAATTACACAGTAACTTTCAACGAAATTGGTCAATATATTGTACAATCACGATAAGTAAGAGCTTTTATATTATTTTGATGAAATGGATCGGAAGTGCCAATGTAGCGGATCATGAAAGGCTTGTTAAATTATAATATCAGTAATGGAAATAATGAAAGTACATATAAGTATAGTGCTGTCGAATTAGAATCGATGACTAATGTTGAAATTCATTATGTTATGCATGGGGTGGGGGTGTGAATACGGAAATCGGATTGGGACGATTTGACTAAACATCCGATTTTGATTCAATACCTATGTAATTTATAATTTGTATTTACATAATATTATAAAGCATTATAAAACTTTTTGAAATGTATGAGTTTGAGTTTGAAAAAAACTGTAATTATACAGGTTAGCATTTTTTTAGGCATATCTACTATATAGGGTTAATTACTAGATATCTTCTAGATATAATTTAAATTTAGGTAAAATGTATTTAATATCTGTTTTAAATAAATAAATCCTCAAAATACATCGCCTCCCTCAAAGTCGTTTAAAAATCAATTAACGATGCGTTTAGTAAGCTAAAGATTTTACTCAAAGTAAAAAGTTGAGTGGGTAAATAAATTCTTCCGCCATTTTGAATTCGAAATGCAACGGAAGTGACGCGGGGGATTTATTGCGATACCGACTTCCGGTTCACTTCCCCTGCTTGTTTCTACGCACCTGCCATGAAAATGTTTCTATTTAAACCACAGTTATTTTACTTTAGATATTTTCACTTGCCAGACGGTAGGTACATTAGACTAAATATTTCGATATTAAATAGGTATCATTTTTATGTCAAAGTACTTAACTATAATTTTCTTAAAGCAACAATTATAAGAAAATAAGGGCATCATTAAAGCAAAGAAATTGCAATGTTCCTAGCTGACGAGGACCCAAGACTCGAGCCGCCCCTCGCGGCCATAGCGCTCTCTATCCGTTCCAGACGTAAGTAGGCACAGACTCACAAAACACGGAGTGCACGAGCTTAGAGGAACTCATTGTAGTGAAATATTTTGAAAGCACAGATATTATGAAAGACACGTATACCCATAAAATAGATGTAGAGGCTTCCCGTTCATTACAATATAAATACTTAAATAGGTACTTACCTACTCACTTATGTAAATATTATTATTCGTTATACTTAATACAATTATAATATAAACGATGGATAAAAATGTATATTTTAACGTTAAAGAGTTTCTGAATTCGTTCATTATTTTCCATAAAATAAAATAACAGTGAACAATACTTGAATTAAAACAAATAGTATACAAATAACGGCGCTCTACCCGGCTACATAGAGCATGGAACATTAATTATTATTATTTAAATATCAGATGAATACCATAATAGTAAATTATTAATTAATATTAATAAATTAAATATTATACACGATAAATTGTTCCTATAAGATTACCTTTTAATTTCGTATTTCACAGTAAACTATAGGTACTATTATTATCATTGAACCATGAATGCATGAAATTTTTAAGCAAATTGCAATTCTTAGAAAGTAGAAAATTTACAAAAAATGTTCAATTTACTGTTTCATAATGCGGATCTTAAGTAAGTTGGAATTTTTTGCGATTCATCATATAATTTCATAATTCACCTGACAGATTTAAAATACTACGGTGTAATACGAAGTAAAATACAACGAATAAAATTAGAAATTTATTTTTAAATTGATGAAAATAAATCACAATATGCTAAATGTGCATTACAACATATTATTTTAATGATTATAATACAGATTATTTATAATAACTTTATAACAACGTTACAACAATCAGGTTGGATTAAAATGTTGTTCAAGTTTTTACAGACAATTGCATTAGGTAAATTATATAATCGAGTCACGCTACGCCAAATAAATGCAGGCTAGTTCTCATCACCTCAGAGGTCAGCCACAATCATAGAGCACGGGAAAGCTATGAAAGCACAATACCTACTCCATTCCACATCCATTATCTATATTTTACGCTCGTTCACGCTCCAATTTGATTTTATAAGCGTATCACATTTGTAATTTACATCTAATTTCAGCGGTAAATTATTGGGTAAATTATTGGCTTAAAGTACAATCTGATTAATAATATCAAAGGCTAGGTACTGCTTATATCATTTTTTATAGATCTATGTGATATAATATTATGTATATCAATTTCATGTTGCTACTGGCTACTGCACAAAAAATTTATACTTCGCGTAGGTATTTCGTTTAGTTTACAGAATGTGTGTGAGCAAATAATACTAAATAGGAAATTAGGTATAAATAGGTCTAGACTTTGATAGCATTGCAAGCATATTGCAAGGCTGTATACTCCATCGATCATTGATAAACGGTTTCGTTTTCATCGACAACACAATATAGCACATGCGAGCCGAATTTCTCGCTCGACCACAATTAGGTATTAGTCTCACGTAGTTTTTGCACGATTATCATTTTCACGCTCCAGATCTGAGCACGCACGCTAAATCGGCATTAATTCGTCACAGCGACACATTACAATTAATTATAATGTACAATGGTAGGTTTATTGTCTGAAATTGCACTCATTGAGATCGGAGATTTCGTGTTAATGTACAAAGATTTGTTTCAACAAAAACATTATAAATGAGTCAATAGAAGAAATATCATAAACTATTTTTGAAGTGAAAACTTATTTAGCGGCGTTGGGTATAAAATCTTAAACTCGCGTCAGGACACGTGGCCTGATCGAAAAAGCGTAAGACGGATTTTTTTTTAGCCCTTATATTCCATGCGTAAGACGGATACCATTCCAAAATATCAAACATGCTGAACGTTAATAATCAAGTTTTCACTTTTACCGGCACTCCCGAAGTGCAACCCGTCTTTTTTTTACATGTAGTGTAAATGACCTCACTCCATTTGTTAAATATTCTTCATTTATTAGATAGGAATCGACATTATATGAAAAGTTGTTATTTATTAAAGTATTATTTGATGAGGTTATATTTCCGCTGAAATTAATTATTCATTGATTATAGTTTTTAATCGATTAACCCAAATCAGAGCTGTCTAACCCCAGCCATTGATGGCATATCGGTGACCTGCTTACGTAAAGTGCTGACTATCCGTGCAATTAGCTATTATTTCCCGCTTTTGTTTTTAAAATGTCACAATCTAAAAACAGAAGTATTTCAGAAATATGCAAACACCAAAATGTATTCTTTTGAACTTCTTTTTTACGAGGGAAACCTTTTTCTCTGTAGGTATAAGTAATAATGGAGCAAATCTTGAAATATCGTTCTTTGTAGAGTTAACGATAATCGAATTGAGAGTTTAAGATAATTTAAAAATTTTCAGCAATCCAAGACAGCCGGTGCTACTTGATGAATGGCGGCGCTGTCGAGAGCTTCTTCATTAGCGAGGACACGCCTGTGGGCAGTATTATTGGTAAGTACTTTTTTGTGAAAATAATTTTCAATATGTTATGGAGTGAGGCTCGTGTATAACTAGAATATTTTTAGGCACGCTAAGCGTGAACGGTGACCCATCGAGTGGGGGCGACATATCTCTGTCGCTACAGGAGCGCGGCGCGGCGGTGGGCATCGCGGCGGGCTCCAAGAACCTCACGCTGCTGCGCGCGCTCGACCGCGAGGAGCGGCTCGGGCCCGCCAGCGTGTACGTCAACGTGCGCTGCGACCGCCGCCGCACCGCCGACCCGGTGCGTACATCACTAGTGTTTTTGTGTAATATAAGATCTTGTAACACCACTGGTGTTGCTAGTGTTAATGGTCGGGGGTGACTACTTAACGTAAAATGAGTTCCTTTTTTGATTTTTCTGACATAAATATGTCGGAGAATTTAAATAATTTGGAAAATCCAAAAGTGCACGCCTCATAATTTTTTTTTAATAAATATTTATTAATTATTATTTTTGTTTATTTAATAACAATTAAACCACATCGAATCAGACCCTGAAAAATGAAAGGGTTCTATTCCTGAGCATACTCAAGCGTAAGAGAAAAAAAAAGACTCGATTAGTAAAGTATTGCGGTCGCTATCGTGTTAACAAGAAAAAGGATCCGCACATACAGACACACGGACGTCCAAGACAGAACTTTTTTAAACTGTTTTTTAACTAGTTTAAATAACAAAAATGACATCAAAAATATCATGAACGTTAAAAATAGTGTTTTTTCTTAATATGTGTGTGTATGTATTATCTTACAAGTGCAATGTATGATACATAAAGACATTTTAAGTTTGAAAAATCAGATGTTTTGCGCGAAGTGACAGTAGTACCCACCTCAACGCTTCGCTTATGAGGCGTGCAATAACTCTCCATAATTAATTATAATTAGGTAGATATGTGAAATAATATTAAATAATGACTGAGTGCGCACACCTTGCGCGGTCGATGGTAGTACCGAGACTATATCATCGAGCTACTGACTCAAGGAATATAAACCATAGCATGGCCCGTAAGCCCATGCATTTCATATCAATTCAATATCGACATTATGTTGTACATCATAGAGTACATTATTATAGGAAGGTATAGCCACATAACAACTACTCTGTTATGATTCTCTCACAAATAAATTGTTAATTTTTAACACGCTTAACCCTTCATCTGTATGTTTGTATGTGACCGATTCTGTTAGATTCAAATAACGTACTTGAAACAGACAAATAACATAAAGAATAATTTCATGATAATTAAAGCGCATTTTTTAGTTCTTTAAACATTTATTTTAGGTGATATTAGAAAGTTGATCAGGGATATTTGATAAAAATTTAACCAATTTCACTTTTTTCGTAAACTGATATATTTTTTATTTAAATTGGAAAAAGAACACTGTGCAACTGTTGCGGGTAGTTACAAAAGTAACTTTTGAAACTACCCGCAACATACTTGCTGACCGCTGTTTCTATAATAATGAGCAAAATATTATTTTAGAGCTTCGTGATCCCCGTATCAGTGCGCGTGTGGGACGTGAACGACAACCCGCCGGCGTGGCAGGGCGCGCCGTACGCCGCGCGCGTGGCGGAGAGCGCGGCGCGCGGCGCCCGCGTGGCGCTCGCGCGGGCCAGCGACCCCGACCAGCCGGGCCCGCACGCCACTGTGCACTACGAGCTCATGGGGCCCGCTAAGGTGAGTCATACTGACTTATTGCCCCCAGCTGGCAGGGCGCGCCGTACGCCAGGTTATTATAATATTATCAAATTATTTTATCTGAAAATTATAATTTTCATATTCGGGCACATCACGGTGATTTATAAAACAGAACTGTATAAAATCCATTTTTATTTCCTTTTTGTAATCTCCCAATTTTTCCGACTTCCAGGAGTACATCGACTTCGCGAACGAGCTAGACGGCACCATAATCATCAAGAAGCCCCTCGACTACGAGAAGTTCCACAACCTGACCGCCACGCTCCGCGCAAGAGACGGCGGAACTCCGCCCAAGTCAGCCGATACAACACTACATGTGGAGGTGTTGGATGCTGATGATCAGAACCCGGTGTTTACTCACCCGCACTATGTGGCGGTGCTGGGGGATGATGTGGAACCGGTGAGTTGACTGGATTATAGTTGATAATGTTGGTCCTATACAGTCAGACAGTATGCCATACGATATCTAGAAAAACTGAAAAAATACTAAATGTATCAAAAACAATCTTTGCTGTTAATTAGATGTTTGAAATGGAGAGGATTTTTGAAAATATGTAATTATTTTTTTTTTTTTTTTTTTTTTATTTATTTGGCTCACAAATCGAAGTTGTCACTCAAATAGCCCTAAAAACAATTCACCAGAACAAAACATTTGCGGTGCAACTCCTAAAACCAGTGAGCACATCGTGCCCAGTAAAACTACATAAAATAACACTACTACTACTATTTTTTAGGTACTCAACGCAGAGTATATTTTACTTCTGGCTGAGGCTAGAGAACTCGAGAAAATATCGAAATCATACCTAATTCCATTATAGTACGAACAGCACCTGTATAAAGGAGAATTTTGACCTACGTTAGTACGACAATAGGGTAATTTAAAGCACTTCCTATTTTCCAAACGGCTAGCAGGACGTGGAACTTCTATTTTAATGCGCGAAAGGAGTTCAGGGCAATCCACAAGACCATGTATCAGTTTGTACAGAAACAGTATGTCCAAACCTTTGCGGCGCACACTTAGAGGCCTCATTTTGTAAAAACTCAATCTTTTTTCGTATGATACCAATGTTTTGCATTGATTATTAATGTACGACAGTTGATATACAAATCTTTTCTGAATTCTCTCCAATCTACTGGAATGCACAGCATAGCTGGGAGACCAAACACAGCTGTTATATTCCAAGACACTTTTTACAATGCAATTGTAAATAGGAATCACAACACAAGGGTCCTTAAAATATTTTAATTGCCTAGAAATGAATCCGGAAAGACTGGACGATTTACTTATTATGTGATCCATGTGATCTTTGAAATTCAGTGAACTGTCCACCATGACTCCCAAGTCTCTAATACTGTATACTTGTTTAAGATTGCTACTTTTTAAAATATATGAAAGAGGTAACGTGTTCTTCTTTTTTGTGAAGTTCATGCAATAACATTTATTTTCATTTAATAGCATTCTGTTCCTGAGACACCAATCTTCAACATGGTATAATTCTTTTTGTAGCATATTCTTATCGTCTTCGCATTGAATTCGCATATACAATTTTAAATCGTCCGCATACATTTTAAAGTTACATTTTAGACTATTGGCAAGATCATTTACAAATAATAAGAAAAAAAGGGGACCCAGATGGGATCCCTGAGGCACGCCCGTTGGGATTACACTAGCTCGTGATGTATATCCTCGAATCTTGACTAATTGAGTCCGGTTACTTAAGTATGATTCGCACCAGCGGTACAAGGACCCATGAATACCCAATTCATAAATCTTTCTTAGTAATAAATTATGATCAATTAAATCGAACGCCTTACTAAAGTCCGTGTAAATAGCGTGGATTTCCTGTCCTTCATCGATAGCGCCGGCAACATCCTCAATGAAACTGACTAAGTTAGTGGTGGTAGATTTCTTTGGTAAAAAACCATGTTGTTCTGGGTGCAGTTTATGTTTAACATGCCAGTAAATTTTCTGTTGAACCAGCGATTCTAAAACTTTACCAGGTGCCGGAAGAACAGACACAGGTCGGTAATTCGATACAGCGTTCCTATCACCATTTTTATGTATTGGTGTTAAACGCGCCCTTTTCCAGTGCAGTGGGAAAATGCCATCTTTTAAAGATCTATTGTATAATTCACACAAAGGCCCAGACAAACTATCCGCGCAGTTTTTAAGAAAAACGTTCGGTATATCGTCCAAGCCGGATCCTTTATTTGGGTCAAGTTTTTTTAAAGCTGTACGTACCTCATATTCACTTAAACAAATATTACTTAATGAGTTCAAACAATCAGGTAACACAGATGGTGGGTTGTTTTGTGGTTGGGATATTATAGAAGATGGCAGTAATTCATATACCGATTGAAAATATTCCGAAAATAACTCGCATATTTCTTCTCCACCGGAGGCCGTTTTAGTACCTAAGATCATCTGGTTAGGAATAGAACCACTGTTGCGCTTTAAATTATTCACAAAGGACCATATATGTTTAGGGTTAGTTTTCAGTGTATTCCCAGCATTTTCTTTAAAATTCTTTAAACATTTTTTTAACATACTATCATATCTTTTTCTCAGAATATCAACTGTTTCTTTGTCCCTCGGATTTTTGTATAATTTATACCTTTTATTGTATTTATTCTTTTCTTTCGCACATTTTATTAAAGCTGAACTAAACCAGATTGGATAGTTTTCACTTTTAGGTTTACTTAAAGGAGTATTTGCCTCTATAATGGGAACGATGGATGAATAAAAACTGTTAACCATCTGATCAAGACTCTTATCATCTTCCCAAATTTTTGACCATTGTAAACGCGACAGTTTTTCATTCATATCGGTATAATTAGCTTTTTTAAAATTTAAAAATGGAGTTCTTACCTGTTTTAGAGAGATTTGACTTTTTCCTGTACTCAATTCTATCTCAAGAGCTGGATGATATGAATCTAGATTTATTAATGGCTGTTGACATAAATTAACCTGTATTAGCTTAGGAGTATCCGTAAGAACGAGGTCCAGGATACCACCTCTATCGTTTTTAATAAAATTGCATTGGCTTAAATTGTTAAAGATAATATCATCCAAAAATATGTTTTCCACATTATTACAATTCGATCTTGACGGTACGCAAGATGAGCTTTTGTCGTGTTCCCAAATTATATTCGGCATATTAAAATCACCCAATAATAGAGTAGATGATTGTTTAATCTTGTTACCTCTTAGCTTGTTACAAATTACATTGGTGACATTTTTATCAAATAATTTTACATAATCAAGAGTTATTGGAGGAGGCATATATACAGCACAGATATTTAGGTCATAATGTTTAGACCCGCTAGCTATATCAATCGTTAGCCATATATCTTCGCAATTGGATTCCCATGAGCGCCTTCTTGTAACATTTAAACGTTTATGTACAGCAATGCAGACCCCTCCGCCGTCTTTTTTGCTGAGGCATGATCGTGTGGATTTACGATCCCGTCTATAAACATTATACCTATTATCCAGAATCTCATAATCATAAACAGATTCATTAAGCCAGGTTTCTGTCAGTACTATAACGTCATAATCACTTTGTAACACATTTAAGAAAAAAAATTCAGTTTTGGTTCTCAAACCTCTTACATTTTGATAATATATACTTAAAAACATAAAAACGACAAAATAATAAATAACAGTTAGGGAAAGTTAATTAGGGTACCTATAACTAATTATTACAGGTTTTTAATCGTCTCCTCACTATCTATTAATACAGGTTTTGATGCTACGTTTTTACGGACGAATATTTTACCGTTCCTAACCCATATAAAATCGTATTGTTTGTGCTTAATAGCTATTCGCGTAGATGCATGCAGTTTCTTATTCGCAGGGGACAGATGCTCGGTGACAAAAATTGGCTTATTGCCTGATATACCTAGATGCCCGGAGTGCAGCTTCTCCTGAGAATTGGTTCTATTAAATGTTCGAACGGCTGCCAGTAGTTCGTCTCGCTTATGTTTGCTTTCCATAATAAAATTGAGTTTGCTTTCCATAATAAAATTGAGTTAAGTAGCTTATAGCATTTTTAATAACCATGTACATAACACCTACGCCCTTCAAATAAATCCCTTACACGAACATCGTAAAATTTAAAAGAAGGCAAACATTCCGATTGACAAATAATACATTACAAGGCTAAAAGGCTTCATATAGACTGTTTTTACGCTACAATGCGAAAGAGATGCACATCCCTGGTGCGCCGTGTGCGGGACAGCCCCAATGAAATCATGCGCTGTATAGCGAGTCGGCTCGACTGCTGGTATGTGAACCACTGCTGCAGACTGTCTGCTTCCTTGATAGCTCTGTAGCGGTGGAGTACATTTCTAGCAGTCATAATAAAAATTTTATTTTTACTAACATAATTTTTAAGATTATAATTGTTACTAACAAAATGAGTCCTGGTTACTTGAATAAATGAATGAATTATTATTATTATTATTAAAAAAGTGGTCCTATAGCAATATCTATATTCGAAGAATGTAAAAGGTCTAATGGATGATCCATTAGACTTCACAATAACTTTTCACCAAATACCAATCCCAGGGCACAGAACTAGAGACCTCCCCCGGGCCAATCTCCGCGCAGGACCAGGACCGCGGCATCAACGCGCCGCTCGTGTACTCGCTCAGCACCCCGGCGGTGCCTGTGCGGGTCGATAGAGAGACGGGCAAGATATTCCTGTCTAACGACTCGCTGGATGCTCTGCCACTTACTGTTGTTGTTAAGGTGAAATATTTTTATATAACTTTATTTATTTTTAGAGTAACTAAATTATATTAAATATTTATTTAATATTTATGCTTTATTACTCTAGAATCGAACGGCCAAATACTTATATTAATTTAGTTATTTATTTCATTAACCATCATTGAAAGGTGGTGACTTTTTAGATGCAGGTGTATGTAGAAAAAAGTGCGTATTGCAATTGTAAGTCGTCCTTATCACGTTCCAGGCGACGCAGATAGACAACAGCGACCGCTACGCACTTGCCACGGTGTCGATCCGGCGGCGCGCGCCCCGCACCGCGCTCACCGCACTCACTGCGGCGGCCGCACCGCCCACCGCACCCGCTGCGGCGGGCGGTGCGGCGGGCAGTACGCGCGGCGTGCGGTTCACGCGCGGCGAGTACAGCGCGCGCGTGGCGGAGGACGCGCCGCCCGGCACGCTCGTGCTCACGCTCACCACCACGCCGCACACGCAGGTTACTGACACATTCAATGAAATATAATAAAAAAGCCTTTTATTTCTTACAAATAAATACAAAAATAATAGATTTTAAATTTATATAAACTAGATCTTATAATTTATTACAATTTTTAACTAACTCACATACATAACATTGTCTATTGTAAGAACTGCTCATTTGCGAGGCCTCGATAATGACACATTAGATGAACATAAATTACTACTATTCTTTTACCATTAATGTTTTATATTTTTATAACTATGTGTACATTCCAGGCGCCGCTGCAGTTCTACGTGTCGGAGCGGTCGTTCCTGCAGCAGTTCGCGATCAACGCAGCGGGCGAGCTGCTGCTGCGCGCTGCGTTGGACTACGAGACCGCGCCGCACTACCGCTACCGTGTTATGGTCACCGACGGACACACTGTATGTACACTACAGCGAGCTGCTGCTGTGTGTAGTTCAAACGATAACAAAAACAAGACGAACGTACACGACAAAATTAGTCTTAAGTTATCCATATTCAATCCACATAGTGATATCATTGAAAAAGAGCAAAAAGTAACCATCTAGCAATCAGTACTTAACCAACGTTTTGTAATCTGTATTTAAATGTAACGAGGCTTAGACGTAGGAATCGTTGTTTTAGTCAATATGTTTTACGCGAAAAGCACGCTGCTGTCCCGTGAAGCTCTACATCTTGATTAAAATTGCATTAAGTGACGCACAATTTCCCGCCACCCGCGGGCCCTTAACTGTCACTGATTTTCAGAAATCAAGTTTTGCTATTTACAAAAATTTTTGGCCCACCCTGTATTATAATCAACACTCAATAACCAGTATTCCAACCATCTAACCCAGCACAAATCTTTAGAACGACACAGCATCCCTGAACATAACCGTGGACAACGTGAACGAGTGGGAGCCGCGGTTCCGCTTCCCGCTCTACGAGTTCCGCGCGGACCTGGACCAAGTCAGCAGTGATGAGGAACTGGTTCCCGTGGGACAGCTCGACGTGTACGATGGGGACACCAATGATAATGTCACCGTCACGCTTAGGGGACTGCATGCTGAGTGAGTTGTTGACACTTTCGGTTTATAGTATGAAACTGGTTTTACTAAGTATAATAATAGTCCGTGTTAGGATGCAGAATCTACGTAAATTATAAAAATATTGTATTATTTTTATAATCAATACAATTAGGCTAACATTCAACATCAGTATTGGTTGAAAAAATGGGGAAAAGTGATAATGTAAAACGATCACAATATCGTCAATGTAGTATTGTGAATGAAAATGTATTTGGTAATATGACTGATAGGTCATACTCACAAAAGGTTATTGCTTTTGTGTAAATTTTTATTTGTTGTATTTTTAAGCTTATGTACCTATATTTAATACTGGAATTTGTTGTTTTTACCAACAGTAAATAATATTTAAAAAAATCTAGATGATACGTATGCATTTTTTGACAAACTGCATAGAACAAAAATAGATTCACGCTCAAACTTACACATTGATCAAAATTGATTCGTACATTATTATTGGAATACCGCTTTTCAAATAGTAAAATATGAAATTAAATGTGATTTAGGCTATTCGAGGTGGGTCCGGGCGGGTCGGTATCAGTGCGTGCGGCGGCGCGGCGCCTCAACACCAGCGCGCTACATCTCGTCGCCACCGCACTCGACTCCGGGGCACCGCCGCGACAGGTGACAATACATAATACATAGTGCACACAATACTATACCACTGCACTACTAGGTACGCTAACTGACACATAATTAAAACTATACAATATATGTCGGAGAATTTAAATAACTCTCCATAATTAATTATAATTAGGTAGGTATGTGAAATAATATTAAATAATGACTTAGTGCGCACATCTTGCGCGGTCGATGGTAATACCGAGACTATCCAACCGAACTACTGACTCAAGGAATATAAACCATGGTATGACCCGTATCTCCATGCATTCTATATATCAATTCAATATCGACATTATATTGTACACCATAGAGTACATTTTACTCTCTGTCTCTCACACATAAATATAAAACTACACTACTGCACTGCTTTACTCTAATCACTGGATTTATTCCACATAGAGCACATTATGCACACTTTAAGGAATATTACGAAAAAGAAAAAAATTAAAATACATAGTTAGACATTCAACAAACGCAATGTATTCCTACAAACTACTTTGAAGATAAGAAAAAAAAATATTTTTAAAAGCATGAAGTGCCAGTTATAATCACTTAAAAATCACACAAATAAGAAAAAAACTTATACATTGCATTACAGCTGGTTAGATAGCACCTACATACACTTCCGTGTTATTCCATTTCTGAACATGCTCAACAACAAATCCTACTAATATTATAAATGCGAAAGTTTGTATGGATGTATGGATGTTTGTTACTCTTTCACGTAAAAACTACTGAACCGATTACAATGAAATTTAGCACACATATAGAGGGTAACTTGGAATAACACATAGGATAGGTTTTATCCCGGAAATCTCACGGGAACGGGAACTATGCGAGTTTTTCTTTGAAAACGCGGGCAAAGATCTAGTATGAAATAATTTAATTAATAATAATTGTCCCCAGTCCTCAGTACCGGTGGTAGTCCACGTGGGTGGGGCCCGCACCAGCGAGGCGGTACGTGCAGGCGGCGTGCTCGCCACGTTCCTGGTCGCGCTCGTGCTGCTCGCGCTCTGCGTGCTCGCGCTGCTCTTGTATATTTGTGCCAAGTGAGTTGACATAACTTAGGCTTAAAGGTCTCGCAACCAGGCCATTCAATCTTCAAAATAACTTTAACGTATTTTACTTGTAAAGTAAAATAGTGTTGAGTCTCGAAGGACCTTTCATAAAGTATTTAATTTTTCGAATGTTTAGATATAAAATAATTAGCTTAAACAATGCGTTTATTTTACGCAATGAGTTAAAAATTAGTGATGGATACATTCATAATGATACTAGTAAACGTTGCAATTTAAAGAGGATTGGTTTATAGCATTGAAGTTAATTTGATTGTTGTGATATAATATGAATTTTGATTCTTGCAGTCGTCGGCGAGCATCTAAAGGTGAAGTATCGAGTGTTCCGCCACAAAAAGCAGCAAGCGGCGGGTCTGTGGGCGGGCCGGTCGGCGGGCCGGTCGGCGGGTCGGGCTCGCTGCAGAGCGTGTCGGCGGGCGCCTCCACCATCCTCGACTCCACTTCCAGTCTCGATATCCGACACGATGCCACTAGTCAGTGCACACTTTTCTGTAGTCATATTTACCAAACTTTTTGCGAGTTTTCGTTTTTTTATAAAAGTCATTTTGCGTTTGTTTTTTAGATAGGATACATAGTTGAATTTAATATTTTTTGGCTTTACGTACATACTGGCGAGTCACGTATGGCTGAGTTGGTCAAGTGCCTCATGCTCGAATTTTTTCTATTCTTTACGATAATTTAAATTTGTCCTTGTTTTGTTGATATCGTGTTTTGTGTTGCAGACGGCCGCCAGTCGCAGCGGCCCAGCAAGAGCAAGGTGGCGCCGGCTCCGCCCGCACTCCCTGTAGAGGCACCAGCTGCGGGTACACCCGGTACAGGCGCCGGTACTGGTGCTGGTGCCGCTGACGGGGGCGAGGGCGCGCTGATGAGCGACCACCTGTGCGGCGCGGCGGGGCGCTCGGGCGTGGCGTGGCCCAGCGCCACCATCCCCGCGCGCGTCAAGAAGCTCAGCTGGGACGACGCGAGGTGCCCTCAGGTGTGTACCCCCCCTGAGGCGCTCGGGCGTGGCGTGGCCCAGCGCCACCATCCCCGCGCGCGTCAAGAAGCTCAGCTGGGACGACGCGAGGTGCCCTCAGGTGTGTACCCCCCCTGAGGCGCTCGGGCGTGGCGTGGCCCAGCGCCACCATCCCCGCGCGCGTCAAGAAGCTCAGCTGGGACGACGCGAGGTGCCCTCAGGTGTGTACCCCCCCTGAGGCGCTCGGGCGTGGCGTGGCCCAGCGCCACCATCCCCGCGCGCGTCAAGAAGCTCAGCTGGGACGACGCGAGGTGCCCTCAGGTGTGTACCCCCCTGCCCCCCCCTGCACGGGGGGCGACCATGCGTGTGTAGCCAGTAGCAACGTCCCTACGAGTCGGCCAGTTGCTCCGACCGAGAGACACCAGTAGCCCCCACAGTTCGATATTCCTTGATTGTGCCTTAGTAGACTTTTTAATCATAAATTTCTGGTAAATACAGCCGCTAGTTACCTACGCTTTTTCCAAACATGCATGAATCGCCCCTACCATTGACTCGACAATCCATGTAGGTGCAAAACAACTACAACGATGAAAGAGTCAGCTGAAGTAAAATGTGGCTAATTAGCCACATTTCGATATACCACTACCAGAGCGATAACAACCCAAACTTTTTTACTTATATCATGTCTATACACTGTGTCAAACTATACATCTTCAAAATAGTAACTGAAATGTAATATTTTATACTGATAGTGCTATGTTGTTGCAGGAGGGCTCCGCGGTGGAAGCAACCAACCCCGCAGTGGCTGAACACATGAACCTCACCGTATACTTCTAGCTGATAACACACGACACATTAACAAACATTTTGACTACTTAAAACTATTAAAATTAATGTTTTGTAATATTCAGTAATGTTATAATCATAACAATTGTATTATTTATTTATTCAAACTGTTACACAACCTTATATTTCAGTACCACCACTTCGTATGCTATCTTTATTCAACAACAAATTACCATTAATATCATTTAATTAATGATTAAATCATTTATCCGTTTTGAAAGGAGCGTCGTAAATTATCAAGCGTGTTGACATTATTTTTTCATAGGATTAAAAAATCTCATCACAAATCAGCTGCTTATTTTAACAGATGAATCAATGTATTGCATAGAAATTAATCCAGTACTATTATGTTTTATTAATGTATTGGATAGTCGAATCCGAGCAAAAAATAAATCGAATTAATTATTAAAAAAAAAGTATTATAATTTATCCCAATAATAGCTTTGGACAAAAATAAGTTGCGTACAATAGAATTATATTAATCAAAATATTACATATTGTTTCTATCCTGTAACATTCCACTATGTAAATATATACTTAGTTAAATATCACTTATAAAGAAAATACCTTAGTGCAAAGATGATCAATATTTTTATTCATTATTCTGGTTATTCAAAATTGGACTATTTATCTTAGTTTTAAAAGACAACTCTACTTTGAAAAAGAATTCTGTAATAATTTAATCTATGACAATTTATATAAAAGTGTTCAAATATACTAGAAATAATTTCATAATAACTTATAGCTAATACATAGCAGATTTAATATAATTTTCAAAATATGGTGATAGGCTAAGTACATATTAATTTGTAATTAATGTGAATTATTAATATATTAAATTATTGTAAGTTAACTCCAAATGTTTCTACTTTTATATTGTTAAGAATTTATATTGTACATTGTGATTTTGTAATAAATTGTTATAAATTATTGTTAAAATGTTGTTTTTTTTTTCTATTCCTCCAAATTTGAATCCCGTAGGTCATGAAAATGTAGATGTTTAAAATTTTTATTGCTTAGCAATGTTGAATTTATGCTATCAAATTAAAAATAAAACATTAGGACGGTGCGTTTAGATCAAACGAGTGAAATGCTCATTCTAATTCCACTATGACCATGGGCGTAGCCACGGTGGGGCATATTTCAATACATGCATAAAAATATGCCCCATGCATATTTTTATGCATGTATTGAAATTTTCTATTTTACGCCCGGTAACCAACATTAAACGTTAAATATCTCAAAAAGTATGGGCACTAGAGAAAAAAGTTTCAAACAAAAGTTGTAGAGAATAAAGTGATCTTAAAAAATAAACAGATGCATTTTATTGATTAATCCAATAGGCAAAAACGTTAAACCGGTTTCGGTAAATAGGCCATAAATTGTAAACGGTAAGTTTTACAGAAAAGTTTACTGGATATAAAAGATGCGAAATTTTATTTTCTACAAAAAAATTCAGGGTAACTTTTGCCCTAAAGTGGATAGTTTCCGAGATATCGGCCAAAACTTTTCTTTAAATTGCGTACGAAGCTCCATCTGGATCTGTCAGCGAAGGTATCATGCTGAAATTCATATCGACGCAGTGAAGTCGGTCAGTCCTTTGAAGCAGTGAAAATATCAAACTACTAGCCAACGCAATCAAAAAAATACAGCCGTTTTTGCTGAAAATTTTTCGACATTCGCGAGGGTAGCAAGAACGAAGAAACAAACCTACAGGGTACTTCTCGTAAACCCAGAATCTTGAAATTTTCTATGAAGTAACGTCTTATAGCGCAAATAAAGGAAAAATTGTTTTGACTCCCTTGCAAATGTCGAATCTTGTGAAAATTTGCAACATAAACGGCTGTATCTTTTGATTGTGTTGATTTATTAGTTTGATTTTTTCACAGCTTCAAGAGACGATAGACTTTAGTTTTCAATATTAATTTCAACTTGATACCGCTTTTAGACAGACAGACGAACAACAAAGTGATCCTATATGGATTTCGTTTTTTCCTTTTGAGATTCGAAGCACTAAAAATTAACCGGGATAAGACCTCGGTTATAGTGGCTTGTTGCATATTATTTTTTAATGTTGCCACACCCTGAGCCCATGGCTAGCTACGCCCATGACTATGACAAATACAGTAGTGTAAACAGGCGCAGAGCATTCTTTCGTTGTTCTTAGTGCGTTCGAAAAGATTCTATGCAATGTTCTAATAGTGAACTGAATTCGAGACTTCATTAACACTAAAAGAACACAAAAGAATGCTCTTGCTCTAGCTCTAATTACTCTATGTTCGTTTGGTCTAAGTGCACCGTGACCACTTATGCCACTTTGACTTCAGTTAGTACCTAGTATATAATCATTTATAAAAAAATAGTATAGAGTGAATAGACTATAGTGTACAAAGGCAATTGAATAGAATTTTTTTCGTAGATATATTATTAGATATCGCTTCTTTATGAGGATTCCATAATCCATTGGAGGATATTCCCATGTTTTTTTGCTATAGGTATTTTCATTTGTTCAATGTTCATAACTGCACCAAAAAGTTCCTGCGGATTATGCTTTTATCGTTATTTCAATGACATTTTTATAATAAAAAGTTAAGTGATATTCGAAATTCCTTAAACATCCGCGTACAAGATCAACCAAGTAATATTTACATAATATTGTCGTGGGGAGTGTTAAGTAAGAGCTCGTGGCGGCAGTCGAGGAACCAACGCCGACAAAGAAAGTTGATAATAGTCTTATATCTATACGTGTTTGTAAACATTATATAATTTGTGCTGGTGGATAGTGAGATATAAGGTGAGTTTGAATTTTTAATATTTTATTGTTTATTGTAACTATCAGATATGATATTAAGTCCCAATTTTTCAAACAGTAGAGAAAAATATTATACCTATCTTATAAATTATGATAATGAATGAGAGTCAAATAAAAATATAAGGATTATATATTATCATGTAATTTTTAATTTAATCGATTTATTTATATTTAGCTTTATTAAATTTTTGCTGAAATTGTCTCTACTATGTTAAATAGAGAAAATTTCCTTGCATTTTAATCCATTCTAAGAAATAAATTGATATTTGAAAGTATATTTTCATACATAAGTACATCGCATATATTAATATTTATGTTTGGTGAATAATAGCCACACCCGCATGATGCGTGCGTATAACAATTTTGTGCATTTTTTGAGCAGTTTTTCCTCTACAATCGTGAAATTACTTATCACCTTCGATATTAATTCCAAATAACTAGGACGTATTATCACTTTTTCAATTAATCACACAACAAAATATCATACCTATTTGCGGTAACCGCAGCATTGCGGAGGCCCATAATTAGGTAAAATTATATTTGCTCTGCGACTCTCTACCTGATTAAGATTAAAAAAATTACATAATCAAATATTAATAAAGGATATAAAAGTTGTTATTAATACATATGGAAAGGTTTATGAATCAACTTTCATGTGTCGGGGAAACCCGGCGCGGCCGCGCTTGCCTCGCGGATGTTGGCGCGCTTTCTCCTTGCGTAACTATAGCACCGAGCCCTGACCTCGCCTGACCTTCTCATTCACTAATTTGCGACATTGTGTGGTTATCTTGACTGATGTAATGATAAACAATGCGTCATTTGTATCGTTCTGTAATGGTTGCTTATTAGTAGATTTATTTATTTAAGAAGGGGTTTTGAAATAGTTAGAGATTTGAGAAATTACATTACAGTACACACACGTACATTAGTCCTTTTGAGATAAATGTGAAAGTTTAAAAAAAGTATGTGATGTAATCATTTGGAAATGATCCCCAAATTATTAGCACACCACTTTATTAATACAAATACGCTTTATTACGATTAATTAAAACAGCAATACGTCAAGAGACAATAGATGGACTAAAACTAAAATCAGACAAATGAAATTTCATCGACAAAATTATAGCAATTATGCGTGAGTGTGAAGTGAAAGTGTGCAGCCAATACACAACGTCGTCAGTTTAATCATTTATTGAGCGCATTTTGTTAATTAAGAATATTTAATAACGTTTGTTTTTTTTGAACGCGCTAATCTTAGGAACTACTGGATCGATTTAAAATATTTGTTCACTGTTAGGGAAGTATAGTACTACAGACGGGTGATGCTGGGACTACAACAAAATATTTATAAAAAAAACACACTTTTACTCTTATAATAACTATAAATAAGGATTAATAAATGCAACCAAAACAATGTTTAATTTTAAATGATCGATTATATCACAGTGGAGAAGTCTGTACCCTTGGGCCTTGACTAATATAAGAACTACGTGAGTTCAATAGCTTATTATTGTTTACGAGCCGGATTTGTGCAATGTTTCATAACATTATGCTGGATGCGCTAACAACGTGTGTTAGTGGAATAACAAATATGTGGGTCAAGCATTGGCTATGTATTGTTTTATTTATTATGTAAAACCCATGCGGGCTCGCTGAAGTCATAAAATGTTTGAGCTATTACCATTTTATTTGTAACATAATATGATGCTGAAAACGTGAGGCACATTCTTTAACGTCCTAATAGAGCATAAAACGTCCTACATTTACTGGTGGGCCATGGCCCATGTCTAGATTTAAATAGGATACTTACTACCAAAGGTTTCTATTCAACTATTCACTATTGAATTGATTTTGGAAATTCGCCAGCTAAACTCAAACTTAGTACCTAATTCAAATAGACTTCCTTTAGAAGCATGTTTACCATGTAACATGTTTACCAACGGTATAGAAAGCAGTTTCTACACACAAGAGCCGGCATGATTCTCTGTCGTTATTCTTTTAAAATCACATCAACTCCACTATAGCTATAGAATGCAATTCTATATTCTTCATTTTACTCTACATTAAGTACCATTTAATAATTTAATGTAAAGTAACAACGAAGCAGGTATACTAAAGTGTTATTGAATTCCAGCACAATGTGGATGCATTACACCTTAATCGTGTTGGCGGTGCTAAGCGCCGTGAACTCAGAGAACAGCACTTTGGAGGACACGTGTGAAGCGTGGGACACCGGCTCCTTCGGCGCGCTGCTTGAAGCTTGGGCTACAGAACCCGCCTCGCAGAGACAAGGTTTGCCATCGCTTCAGTTATTTTCTTGACTCAATGCAATTATGTCGAAATTTGTGGTATGACAGAACAAAAATGTCTAACCGCATTTATAACAAGTTACGAAAAGGTATTTAAATGCTTTTCTTTATTGTAACTGTTCTATTACTACAGTAACTAGGTATGTTCATTTCGGACATTGCAAATAAAAAATGCTATCAGTTCAATAATATATTTTCGTATCATCAGGTCGTGTAATGGCCCTGCCGTCCACCAAGGGCTACTACGTGACAGAGCGCATCGACAGCCCCCTGGTGCCCCCGCCGCCGCCGCACCCCGCGGGCCCCAACCGGGCGATCCCCCTGCAGGGCCCAGCGCACTACGGCAGCGCCCCGCCGCAGGGCTACAGCGGCCCGCATGGGTACAACGAGTGGGATGGCAACGGGAAAATTGTCAATAAGCCGCCCAGTCCTTATAAGGACAAGTTTAGACCGAGCTATGTAAGTTACACAGATTTGTAGCTATTTTAATATTAAAACGTATTTAACATAAGTAGGTACTTAATTTTTTATCTAAATTCTAAAGCGTGTGTTACATCAGATATTATTTAAATTATTAATCATTAAGCATTGCATCTCTTGCATGAGATAATTAAATATCTTCACGATACCAATTAAATTAAATCAAACTTTAAACTTTGATACACTAGGCAAAATTTTATTATTTGCACATAAATTTGGCATCTCTTCATTAATATACTGTATCATTTATATTTTCTTAGTAGGTATGTTGCTGTTTAGTACACATCTACAGCTGCAAAAACACTAAGAAATACCTATAACATATTCCAGCAACAGCAACAGCAGCAACAACAAGGCCCCACCCGTCCGCAGGCCCCCAACAGCATCGACCGGGTAGACGAGCCGCCGCGCAAGCAGGTGACGGAGACCGACCTGTACCTGCTCAGCGCTATCGAGAAGCTCGTCTACCGCGCCGACCTCATGGAGAAGCGCCTGCGCAAGCTGGAGGAGAGCTTGCACTATGTGATCGCGGGGGCTGAGGCTAAACCTGGTTAGTATGCTGTGCTTAATACCTATAGTGTAATTTTATTTAAGTTATTTCGACAGAGGTCTGCAATTGCTGCAAGTGTGTTTATTTATGATAGGTAATGGAAATAATGAAATTCTGTTATGTGGTAACTATTTAGATGGGAAAAACCAGTTGATGTTTTTAGTTTTCCCTAAAAAACAATAATACAGAAGGTTTGCTTTTTGATTTTACATCACAGATAATACGATAGGATAGAAGTTTTAACGGATTTTATACATTATAAAGGTGCAATTTATTTACCCACTTTTGGGTTTTATAGTAGCCAGTATATTATATTATACAACTTTATAACGAGTGTAATCATGAATCATGAATTTTATGTATTTAAATAAATTTATATCTTAATCTCTTTCCCAGAGCCGTGCATGACGAACTACACGCGCGTGGGCGCGGGCTGCTACCAGTGGTCGCTTGAGGCGGCCGACTGGAAGGGCGCCAGTATCGCCTGCCGCCAGCAGCGGGCCGCGCTGCTCGAGCTCGACCACGCCGCCAAGAGAGCCATGGTGTCCAGGATACTGTCTGATAAGCAGCTCAAGGGTATGAATACTAGTCTTAACTATATTGTCTAAGCCCTAATGTGACTATGACGTGTGAAAAGTAAATTTGCGAAACACATAACAGCGTAGCAAAACTAATACATAAATCAGATTACACTTTTTTCGTATTCCATATACATAGTTACATTATACATTCCACTTATAAATTATTCAAATTAATATTTTTATTGAAATTTTTACAATTCAATAACATCTCGTTTAAAGCAAAAAACGAAGCCCGCTTATCTTTTCTTTAAAATTTTGTAAATATCATTTTTTAATAGAACCCAATAGAAACATTTCATATATTATATCGATAAGTATTTTCCCAACTAATATCACTATCTCCACCAGGCAAGGACTTCTGGACAGGTGGTCTGAACCCGGGTCTCCTCTGGATCTGGTCGCACTCCGCCCGCCCGGTGGAAGCTGCAACCAACACCACAACCATCGCTGGTGAAGGTCGCTGTCTGGCCCTTGTATACGATCCTGCTATTAACAACTACGTGTATAGGGGACAAGATTGTGCCCTTAAACATCGATACGTATGCCAAAAGGAAGAAGACAAAACCAAACTGAGCAATGAGATCGAAAGGGCAGCGAGAAAACTGAATTTAGATAGAACGAGAAAAGCTAAATTATTATGGGATAGTACGGATGATTAGATAGTAGTGTGTTGTTAACGTGATGTTCTATTTGTAAGACTGATGTGCAGATATTATGTACCTTATTTAAGATTAATGTTTATAATTTAATAAATAAATTATTGAAATTTATGTTGCGTTTTATTGCACCTTTACTCCATATACCCAAAAAGTCCCTCTGATAACTTTGTATACACATGGACGAATATAATTATTTGTTTATGGTATACATCAATATTATATACTCAATATTATATATATACTCTATAATTAATAATGTATGGCAATGAACATGTGAAACCATACAGGATATGATGTGGGTACGTGGTAAAGATGACATTTTCTATGTAATAGTGTAGGTGCCTACATTTTATTTATTTATTTATTTATTTATTTATTTATTTATTTATTTATTTATTCACACATATCAAATACCATTACAGGATTTCCTAATGCGGTACTGACTTAAAACTATAGATGTTATACATATACATATATTAAACTAATACTACTAATACTTATACTAACAACTTAAACTAATAACTTACAACCTACTAAGAGAACATACAATTAACATAATCCAATAATAACAATATAATTAATAACAAATGACATAAAGAAGAACCTTTGTTAATTCACCCAACTTGCATGTAAATATATCCACTCTCCCATGGAGGTCATTAAGAACCCGGAGCGCTCGAACAAGAGAAGACTTCGCGAGCAGCTTGGTTCGTGCTTGAGGCACGCAGAATAGCGGGGGTCTGTGGCGCTTCTCAATGTACTTGTCCGGCACACATAGAGAGAGGGATTGGAGTACTCCAGGGTTATGCGCATATCCCCTCAATAACTTTATTAAATATAGCGCTATGGAGAACTCCCGTCGTACCCTCAGTTCATTGTATCCTACCATACCCAAAATGAATAGTGTAGGATACATTAACGGGTAAAAGGGGTACACCCCATACAGCTTAAAATAAAGATATCTAATGTATTTGTTCTGGACCCGCTCTAACATTACATTGTATTTATCTTCGTGTGAGGACCAAACAACTGAATTGTGCTCCATTTTAAATCGATGTAGTAGTTTTTGCGTTATAATCGTAACAAATTAAATCTTATCTATCCTTATGATATTACACTATTATTATATAGTACTTATTAATGAAATAAATTCAATATTTCTACTATACACATAACTTTTCTTTTCGTTTAGATATCTCCACTATTTAAGTTGCGAGGAACTAATGTAAAATAAAACACATACATAATTCGTAATCGCTTATATTTCTAATATATTTACAATTTCGTTAAATCACAACAAAATAACTTAAATAAATATATAAACATCGGGACTGGTGACCGTCCATTTCAACAACAACACCATTTGTTACAAACTAAATTAAATATTATGCGATTAACAAACAAATGGCATTATTGTTGGACAAATCGGGACTTCGGGAACTTTGAGAATGGCTTGAGTTTTTAAAATCGATTTTTACATAAAAAATTTTATTAAAGTTATCGTATTGCTTTTTGGCAAGCAACGAACGAACCAATTCTTTTCTTATTAATAATTTTTCTCAAGCAATCCTCAATTGTTAGAAATGGCAACTCCGAGAAGTGTCACACGTCGCAACTAACCTACAAAGTGCAGTCTATCAACTCGACGTGACTCTCTCGTTTTTATTTTATTTTAATTTCATCTCTTCGTATAATAAAACGGTTTATACCTAAAAATCATTTTTACGTAATTTGTAAGGAGAATTCGTAAAGGCAACAATGGCAGTTAAACGCGCCGCCAATTATGCTCCGTGAAGAGTTCAAAAATTAGTGTTAATGTTACACAAATAAATCACAAAAAGCGTTATGAAAATGCATGATTTTTTTCTTTTTATTTGTACTTAGAGAATGTATTGCGCGAAAAAATTAAAATCAGAAACTATAATTATAGTTTTTCCTTTTTTGACATATAATAACGGATAATTTTTATGAAATGATTGAGTATAATATTATATTGATATAAATAAATATACCTTTTTTCTATAGAATTGGCGACACAAATTATTTTAGGCGATACATTTTTTGCTTATTAATTATCTGTTAATAATTTCATCATTTTAATCTTCTGAAAAGCTAAAAAAATATCGCCTAAAGTAATTTATATTACAATTTACATAATATACGGCTTGCAAATAATTTCACATACTATTAGAAATATAAAAAATAGATTCTATATATTAATTAGAAGCAGGTGTAGTGGACTAGATATACCGTCTTTATGGAAGCTATTATAATATATTTAAAGTAACCTTTGTTACTTTTTATTGTCTTAGTATTTCTCGAATTTATTTATATAATTTTAATGAATGATGAATTCAAAATTAACATGGTTAGCATTTAACATGTATTAGTATAAAAACAGTGATTTCTGATTTTTGAAGCATTTAAGTGATGTAACTATTATTTTTTACTACATATTATGTTATTTATTATATCGGTACCTACGTTTTGTAATATTTCATTATGCATGAGCTTAAAGCGTTGTGTTACGGAATACGGACTTACAAAATCTCCGAAGTTTTGTATAAATATGACTATTACTTTACAATTTAAAACTATTGTATTTTCGTGCATTGTTTGTTTAAGTATTCTTATTGGTTCCCTTCAACAATGATAATGATTGTTATTTTTTGATTTTTTGTTGGCAATAAATATAAAAAAGTGATGGTATTGACGTAAACATGACGGTCGATCGTATTAACATCAAAAACGATGGTAAAAATGTTGATAAGTGATTGCATTGATATCAGAAAGTGATGGTATTTACAACAAAAATCGACGGTAATAAATAATAATCATACAAAATTGTTGGTATTAACATCTAATAGTGATAACATTAACAATAATAAATGATAATATTGACATAAACGATGTACAATTTAATGATATCAAAAAGTAATTTAATTACCATCAATATGATGTTATCACAAGCAATTTACTTTTTTTTTCGAAATTGAACGCGATAGTATTGTCCTGTTCGATTCGATCGATGTTTAATTGAAGTGGAACTTGTGCTGGATGCTCCTCATATGAAATGGAACTTGAATAACTGGACCAGTATAAGTGGAACTTATGCTGCATGGGCCCCTGATAAAGTGGAACTTGAGCTGCATGGGCCCCAGATGAAGTGGAACTTGAGTTGGGGGGTCAGTTGAAGTGGAACTTGAACTGGAAGGGCGAGCCGTGCTGGAAGTGGTGGAAGGGGTTGTGGTGCGGGGGCTGGCGGCCCCCCTCGGGGTCCAGCGGGTCCACCCCCGCGTCGAACTGCGCGCGCTTCTCGGGGTCCGTCAGCACCTGCACATACATACACGTTATTGTTTGTAACAATGTAATCTGTCAAGGAGTGGGATTCGAACCCGCGTCTTCCACCACTCTGGGGCGACGACCTGACAGAGCAATCGAATTTATTCTACTCTTTCGTAGGTTAAGGCGTCGCTCCGACGTAGCGAAAAACGCGGGTTTAAATCCTGTCTAGTTATTGCTTTATTGTAATTAAACAACTCATACGTACTTCAAATTGTCAGAACTAGAGCAAATTTAGATGGGAAGGCTGGACCAAATTTACTTAAGTTTTTTAGCATCTGCATTTATACCCATTTCCATTTCGCAGAGATCCACATAACTCACAAACAATTCATTAGCAACCACTCACCTCCTTAGCAGCGGCTATATCTATAAACTTTTTCTCGGCTACTTTCTTATCATCCCCGTGGAAGTTATCTGGATGCCACTTTTGTGCTGCTTTCCGGTACGCTTTCGTGATCTCTTGCTTACTCGCTGACCTGGTGGAATGATATCTTATATTTATTTGGAGATTATTGATTTTACTTATGCTTTTCTGTATCTGTGCAGTGTGGAAATATGTACCTTTAAAATGCGTCTTTTATAAAAAGGAGGATAAAAATACTATTGTAGCACTTAGTGTCACGAACTTCATGCTTGGTTCGAGTAGTTTTTTTTTTAGATTTTCATACGAATTATGCTAAAATAATATTATGTAATTGTTTCTTATTAAAATTCAACTCCTTTGCATCGTTTTTATTTGTTGATAAAATATTATGCACAAATATAGATATGCTTGTACGTTTACGAGCACACAATAGCACATATGTGTGTATATATGTATATTACCGTTTAACACCAAGAATCTTGTAATAATCCCGCTGTTCGGCGAGTTTCTGCATGCGTTGTGCTTTGTTCAGTCCCTCCTTAGCTCGCTGCAGACCTTCCTCTAACTCTAACGCTTCTCTAAACGTGCGCGCCGCTGCAATCAAACGTTTAGTTATTGTAGCATGTTAAAAATCTATGCAAAATATCTTGGTCTATAATTATATGTATCTGTGTCAGTAGTTAACAAAACTATATTCATCATATGGATCAATATCGTTGCAACTTACGTCTCATGCGTTGGAAAATAACCTACCTATAACAAAGTTACGAATATTTATAATTTTAATCAAGTTGATTTTCTTTTCAAATGAATAAAAATCTTATTACTTGACTTTATTTTACCAACTCTAACAAATAACGGCCCGTTCACACATGGGAGTCCGTTTTACTTGTACGTTTTTAACGGATACGTCATAAATTTATGCTCTGTTCACACATAGGCACCGTATAACGTTCAACGGATCCGTCATTACTGGATCCGATGTGTGAACAGAAATCTCTCGCAGTATACCGCCGTTATTCTACAAATCAATGATTATAATAATTATTACGCACAATGCATGCGCGCGTTCTCTTTGAATGTACAATAGAAAATGCGAGTCAAAACCTGTCGCATCACTCCCCCTCCTTCACCCCGCACACACCGCTCTTCACGCACATAGGACCTATCCGTTAAAATTCTACGTTTCCGTATATTTTTACTGTTCCGTCGTCCAGTATTCGATGACAAAACGGAATGTAATTTTTTTACGGAACGATATTTTTTACTGTATACAGAATACTGTGCCATGTGTGAAGTCGCTCATATAACTACATACGCCATCGACGAATAAAAAACGTACACGATAAAACGGAACAGTAAAACAGAGACAAGTGTGAACCGGCCGTAATAAAGACTAAACTATGTAGTATGTACTCACCATCCTCATACATCTCTAACGCGATGAGCACATCCGCCTTGTCGCACAACAGCCGCGCGTCCCGCTGTATGGCGAGCGCCGCGTTACAGTGCACTAGCGCTTCTGTGTGCTGCTCGTCCTGGAATATATTCTGTGTAATTGTTGATGCAATACGATTGTGGAAGATATGGTGATCCCCTCCTTTTTATCTATGCATTAAATATTATTTATCTAAACATGGATGTAACTAAACATGTATGTTAGATACGTAAATATATACAAATCCTTTATAATATAACGAGTTAATTTTTTTTTATACACTACAATGACCAACGGCATTGATATGTGAACAATGCCTGTAAAAGGGATCTTTCCAACCAAACAAAATTTATTTAACGAAACTTACATTATAATCGAATTTATAAAACATGCAAAACAACTCTACATAAAAAAAGACGGGTTGCACTCCGGGAGTGCCGGCAGAAGTGAAAACTCGATTATTAACGTTCAGCATGTTTGATATTTTGGAATGGTATCCGTCTTACGCTTTTTCGATCAGGTCACGTGTCCTGACGCGAGTTTAAGATTTTATACCCATTACAGAAAAAGTGCTCAATGCCGCTAAAGAAGTTTTCACTTCAAAAAAATGTAAGTTACATTTTTTTTTCTCAATTTTCAAATACTTATACAAGAACACATACCTTATTAGCACAAGTGCACAGCCACTTTCTCGCTTCAAACACAACCAAGGTCACTTCAGTCTCAGCCTTAAGCAGCTGACTCGCAGCTCGCACACAGCCCGCGAAGTCCCCATTAGCACTCGCACTTTCACACTGCTCCACTAGTTTGTCCACTTTTTTCAGTTTCTTGTATAGTGGGAAGCATTGCTTGTGTTCTGGGTCCAGTTTGAGGCACTCGCGGATCTCCTGTGGGTGGTATTTAAGGTATTAAATAAGTGTGTATGTTGGCGTTTTGAATGGATTTTTTGTAAAAATTGTGTAGCAATTGGTTGATTTATATTCACCTACACTTCTTTGACACCAAAATTTTTGTTTTAATTGCAATTTCATTTTAAGTGGCATTTATATAATATTTCTAGTTAGAGCGAGCGCCCACGAGCAACTTTGTCTCCGCAACAATTTTGTCTCCGCAACTATTTTGTCTCTCCAGCCATGGGCTAGTATGAAAGTGCGCGCACGTAGCGACGCAACACCCGGGAGACTTTTTTGTCCGCGGGTTCGGAGACAAGCCCGCGACGCAACTGTCGCCCTATCTATTGGTTTCAATGCAAGTGCGCGCACGGCGACAAAAATGTTGCCAGGCGACGGCCGCCGGTCAGTTGCCGCGTAACCGGCGTAGCGATAATACGTATTTATGTCAACGTATTTATTCTCGTACACAGTAGTTTTAACCGACTTCAAAAAAAAAGGAGGAGGTTATCAATTCGGCCGGTATATTTTTTTATGTATGCACCGATTACTCCGAGGTTTCTGAACCGGTTTACGTGATTCTTTTTTTTTTTTGATGCAGAATGGTGTGGGATTGGTCCCATAAAATTTATTCGGATAAGCCCAGTAGTTTTTATTTTATGAGCATTTTTGTCTGGTCTCGATGACTTAATTGAAATGTAGCAAGTAACTTTGATTCATTTCCAGGAAACCGATTGAGCTGAAATTTTGTATACGCATGTAAATTGGATAGCGATGAAACATTATTATGAGATAGAGCTGATTTGATGATGGAATCGGAAGGTGGCCATAGGAACTTAGTAATATATTGACTCAACTTTATCGAGGTTGAGCTCGTTTGATTCGTGTTGAAAAATACACTAAAAAGTATTAAATAAAAACTACTTTACTTTTTACAATTACGATTACATATCTATACTAATATTATAAAGAGGAAAGGTTTGTAGGTATGTATGGTTTTCAGTTTTCACGCATAAACTACTGAACCGATTACAATGAAATTTAGCACATATATAGAGAGTAACTTGGATTAACACATAGGATAGGTTTTATCCCGGAAATCTCACGGGAATGGGAACTATGCGGGACAAGAGCACAGACCACAACCGTCTCTTCGAAAACCATGTTGATAAATGAAGAAAATTTTAAAGAAAAAGTTGCGTTGCTGTCGCTTTCGTGTGCGCATCGTTCAAAACTTTGCGAGGAGACAGCGACAGAGACAAAATAGTTGCCGGGCAACTAAGTTGCTCGTGGGCGCTCGCTCTAACTCGGGGAAAGCTAAAAGACATAATTATCTATATAATTTAGTAAAAACTTGTCGCATTCCTCCACTAAATGAAATCTAAATCAATTTCATCCAATTCTAACGATACAGTTTATCATTTAGATAATTAAAAATACACAATAAAAAAGACGTGTGACACTCGGGGACTGCCGCGGTAAAGCTATTGCATGCTATGCCTTCAAGCCACACCTCCGCGCCCGTCCCCGTGGGGAGCGTGAGGTTTTTCGTTACTAAATTTCTGGATTAGGTCCCCGCGCTCAAGGCCTTCGATAGAAGCTATACAATAGCTTAAAACACAAAAAATATCGTGATACACAAACCTTAAGCGCATCGTTAACATGTCCGAGCTGGTAGAGCAGCGTGGCGAGGCGGTGGTAGCCCGCCGTCGAGTCCTGCTGCAGGCGGTTTACTGACCTGATGTCCGACACCGCCGAGAACAGGTCGTTCTGCAACATATCATATGTAAGTTATAGAAGAGAAAGAATATAAAATGGTTTTTTAAATTAATAAAAATAGATGGAAATGGCTGATTTGAAAAAAAAAAAACGTATGAACACGATTTGTAGGGACAATGAAGTTTTATATAGAAATCTAAATCAATTCTAATTTCGATGGAAAAGTAATACGATAGACTCGAAGGACCATTTGGTTTTGATAAAATATAAAAATGCTCTACAACGTAGCGCCTTACGGCACCATCTTGAAAGTCATCCCTGTACATTATAGCTCCACCAAAAGTTCGAACGCGCTCAAACTACTACTACCCCAGTTGCCATAGCAACATCCTACCAATCAAAGGGGCTTACCATCGCGATATAGCACTCCGCCCTCAGCTGCCGCAGGTGCGCGGACCAGGGCGAAGCCTCCAGCAGGCGCGTGGCGAGCTCGGCGGCGCTGCGCACGTCGGCCCCGCGGTAGTAGGCCTCCGCAAGCCGCAGCTCCTCCGCCAGCTCGTCCATGCGGTGGTACTGCACCGCCGCGTCCTCGTTATACGGGTCCTCATACGTCTGAAAGAAAGAAAGAATGTTTATTTAGCACCACACAATACAAACAGAAAAAAAATAACAAAAAAAAACCGCTGCAACGCAAATACAACTCAACACTCTACAGACTCAACCGGATATCCATGTAATACGTAGAACACATTTCCCTTAATTGGAAAACCACTGCCCGAGACGCACACATTGCGGTTAAAAAACTATGCGTGCGTTCAATATAGCTATTAACCCATTGAGCCCCGAACGGCCCGATCGGTCCACGACACAATAGATTTTCTATTGTGTCTGTGATTCCGGGGCCTGAGTTATTAAATAGGTACTATGCAATACAAATTTTGGAGCAGTTGCTATAATTTTTCTCACTTTACAATTCTGCAAAAAGGCTCCAGTGCAAATGCTTATATTAGTTTGCCATTCTTATTTCCATTCATAAGATAATGCGGTTAAAATTCGCTGCGGTTTAACCGTAGTGCAACCTTAACCTTACGCAGAGTATAAACAAAAATAATATACAGTCTATGCCACTCAGGAATAATATAGCTGATGATATTTAATCAATAATAATTATTATATACAAAATACTACACAAAAGTGTAACCTTATTTGCAGAGGCGGCTCGTGACAAAATTTTATGGGTGTTCACTTGAAATAAAACACTGAAAATACATGGTGTAAATCAGTACAATTTATTAAAAAAAATATATATATAGATTCCGGGATTCAGGGATTCCGAAGACTCATCATGCCCCATAAAGCAATTTGAAATGCACCACAAAATACGACACAATCTATTAACCTTCGTAAAATATGTCTGTTTTCATCGACACGGTCATTGAACTCGCGTATTGACTTTCGGTACCTACGCGGAATCTAGTGCTTTACGAATGTCTTGTCGTCCGATAGACGCCAATTGCAGTTCATTCAACAAATGGTACCGAGATTGTGAATGTTTTTTCATCTTGATTGAAAGATGACTGATGAGCTAAGTCGTCAACGCCCGTTTCAGTCCAAGCACTCTCACCTCCGCCGGCTGCGCCCGCTTTAAATAAAAGACACGGAAAACAGTTTGTTGCTTTCATCACAACCACACAACCACGGTGTTTTCACATATTGTTCAGATTTAAACACACGCGTATATGTTTTCGTTTTTGTCGTACATTTTTGCGTAAGATCAAGTTCAGGCCGTGGCGGTCCCTTATTAGTAGTTAGAATGTAAAGACATTCAAGCCGAATTTGTAACGTTTTAACACACTTTTTAATGAACGCCACATTATAATTATTGTTCATTTTAACACTCACAAGTAATACTGATAACTACAGGCTATTTCAACACGTATTTTATAATTTTAATTAGAAAATTGCATGAATCGCGCGCGTGCATTGAAGTTGACTCGAGTGTTTGTTTATATTATAGAAGTGGAAACTGGCAACGTCGCGCCGCGCGCGCAATCGCTGTCCTGCCGGGCGGTAAAAACGAACCGGCAACGTTTGCGGGTGCGGCGCTCCGAATTTTGCTACTTTTCCATAGAAAATCTTTTGTTTCACGCGCAGGGCTCTGGCAAAACCCTCTCTTTCACTCCTATTGGATTTCGTATTAGGAAATGTACTAAATCTTTTTTCATTGGAGCGCAATCGTGAGCGCTCCGCTTCGCGCGTTACATAATACAGTAGGTATTATACAGGTGTATGGGATGATGGAATGATGGATACATTCATTGGTATTAACAGTAGTTTTAAAGATTACGATTGATTTTAAATAGTAATAATTAATGTTAATAATTAAATTAAGGAGTATGATTTTATTATAATTATTTATGGGAGTTCACTGCACCAGCGCTCCTTAGGGCGAGCCGCCTCTGCTTATTTGCATGAATGAAAGTCACGTCGCATTTACAAAAGAAGATTTTTTGTCACTCATTGACTAGCTATTTTGCTATCAATGGTAAAAAATATTCAAATAATGCTCTTGCTAATAAAAACTCAACATTTTTTTTATATTTTATTTGTTACAATTACTTATACATATGTTCAACATGCTGTTTTATGTTCTAAGCAAGATGGCCACAGATTACAGCACAGGATAAAAAAAGTAAATTTTTTGGTCAGTCAGGTTTGTCACTGAAACATAAATATCACACTAAAAAGGACTTCATTCAGGTTCCACAAATCCTACAAAAAGTAATTCATCCGAATCCATTCAGCGGTAACAAATAGGCAAATAAACAATATTGCATACTAATTAGTGTATTTATTATGGATATGTTTGAATTCCTTAATTATCGTAAGTAATTAAAAAACTCATTTAAAATCTTAATTAACTTCATTACAGTAAATTAACCTGCTTTAGTTTTTCTCTCAAATAAACTTATCAAACTGTATATAAATGGCCGACAAGCGTGTTATCTCAAAATGTAACAAATTAATAATATTGTTACATTGGTCACAGCTCACAGCTGTATCAACTTGTTGTTATCTATGTTACGGTGAGAATGACATTTCACACATTAGTGTAATGTAATAAAATGTTTATTGAAATTATAAGTGGAAAATATATTCTATTTTCATTGTAAACACTTAGTTTTATTATGATGAAAAAATAGTGCAATGAAAAAAAAATAATCAATTGTAGGTTGTATTAATACTAATATTACACTGAATAATGATAAAAATATGTTTTAGGGGTGTTATTCCATTTCATTATCTAAATAAATAAAATACTTTGCATGAACCCGCATCCTTTCGCGCCAAACCGGGGCGGATGCCTGACCAACTCAGCCACTCGTGACCCGCCAGAGCAATCAAATTTATTCTATTCTTTCAGTTTTATGTGTCTAAGGGACACAGCGCGCGCCATCTATTGAGATGATTAACAACCATGATTATAAATTTATATTTATAAAGCATTTGAATGCCATTAAACCAAAAATATCAAATTCACCATCTTATCTAATTGATTTATCTATAACTACAAATTCTTACATAGGTATTCTAGATTTTTTTAAAATATAAAGCTGTACATACCACTTGTAGGAAGTCATCTTTGGCTTGCACATATTGTGCCAACTTGAGGTATACCTGCGCCCGATGCACTCTCGCTTGAGTGAAGTCTGGCTTTAGTTCTAAAACCTGGAATTATTTTGTTTATATAATTCTCAGTTTATAGCTTATTGGTTTGAACATTAAAATTAAAATACACTGTTTACTATTATGATATGCTATATCATGATCAAAAATGTTATTTAGCACACCAGGATGTATTAGTAAATACTTTTTGTTTCTACAAATATAATTAGAGTTACTATTTAATGTATTATATTCATTAAAAGTTATTTTTGGTTAAAAATAAAATTATAACAAACTAACAAAACTGCTAAAAGTTAAATTTACTTAAAATTGACTCACCTTAGTAAAGTCTTGTAATGCAAACTTGGCTTTACCAAGTGCATAATAGACGGTACCGCGCTTAAAATATGTGAGGTAGTTGTGTGGGTCCCCCTCTGAAACAAGACATTAATTGTTTTATTATAGTTTTACTTTTTTGCTGATTCTACAACATTCATTTGAGATTAAAAAATTATTTAAATTGTTTGTAAAGAATAACTATTTGTATTTTATATTTATCTAAAGCATATCTCAATTGATTATGTGGGACATTGCTCGCATTCGTAAAATAATGTACAAAAATAAATAAAAACTACGGAAATTGATTTTTTAAATATTAAATATAAAGATATTAATTAAATAAATCTTAACCATACATGCCCCAAATACTATTAAACTTTTGCATACATCAACAACTAATCAATGTACGACCTTCACCACTCGCACATATACTTTCCAATATGGTTGATATGTCATAATGTTAAATAGTATTTGTAATACATTACTATTATGAGTGGGTGTACAGAAGTTGCATAAAATATGTGGGTAATTTCTTTGAGCCTGTGACATCATTTAAAGATTTTCAATAATACAATAATTGTTAATTTAAAAATAAATAACTGAAAATGAACTTGTAAGTTATTTATTTTTTAGTTTATGAACTATGGCAATACACATGAAAACTAAATGGAAATAATTATAATCATAAGTTTTTATTTTCCATAATTACATTTGCATGCCTTCATTTAGAATTTAGATTTAGTATACTATTGAACAAAGATGATAAGAATTTATAGCTGATAAGATGGAGACAAAAATTATACAGCAATATGAATTATGTATACCTACAGAAATTAAACTTATTTTATTGTTTTATGATAATGTGCTTCATAAGAGATAATCCATTTAAAATAAAATAATTTATTTTCTTTTCATTGCCATGCAAGAGTATAATTTTGAATTTTTAAAATAAGAACTTGGGTATTACAAAGTATGTAAGTACTGAGATAAAATAATTATTTTTTTAAAGGTTCCAAATTAAATATTTCTAGAGCATACTGTTATCTGTTACACTTACCAACAGCTGCATGATAATGTGTGAGTGCGTCAGAAAGCTGACCACGACTTAGAAAATCTCGTCCTAATTCCAAATGTTTGTTTACTTCAGCTTGTGTCGACGTGCACTCTGAAACTATTAACAATTTCTTATTTCCCGTCAAAAACACTGCACCGTTTCATTCAAAGTATTTAAAAACAACCAAGAAGTTTAAAAATAACTAAAAAAAATAGTCTATTTATTTCATACTCACACTTTAACACTAAATCTGATAGTAATAAAACGAGACATGGCGTGATTTTGTTCCAGTTAATATTAACTAAGATGTCCATTATTTTGTATAAATTATTAGAGCAACCTTAACACAAATTAAAGCAATTCTTGTAATAATAACACTAATTATTTGACATAGCCACAGTCCATCTTTCCTTCGTAGTTCGTATCTTTTCGTGGTCTGATTTCATTGGTCCAAATCAGACACTGACGGAAAATAAACAGATAATGAAGACGACAGCGTCTTCATATTAAATTAATTATTATTATCGAGATAAAATTTGGTTGTAGATTTTATTTATTAAGTTGTAAAACAAGCTTATTTTATTTTTTATACATTGTTCAAAAAAACTATCCAAATTATTTATATAAAAATTTAATCAGAACGGAACGTAAAAACAGTAAAATGGAACGCTCATAATGATTATTGCCATCTTCGATAATTTATAGAATTTTGGTACAAAATAAAGATTATAGAAGAACCAAACTACGTATACTTCCATCTTTTCTTAGGGGATTACTATGGTCAAAACCGGAAAACACCTTATACATATTGAATTTTGTTGAGGAAACTGTTGGTACGATTGTCTTAAAAAAAATATATGTGATACTCAAGGATATAATTAACAAAGTGTATTGTTTACTTTTCAGTTTAGAACGGCCTAAACATAAAAAAAAATACATACAAATCAACCCCTTTTTGAACATAAAACGCATTTTGTTAGGAAAACGGCTACATATTTATACATGAAATTTATACCAAAAAATATGTTATGATATTTGTAACAATTTGTATTGATTGTTTTTTCAATTTTCATTATTATCGTTAAATTATCAAGAAAAAACTCGAATTTATAATAAAACCCACATAAAACCTCACCTCTATTGCATATTTTCGACGAAATTTGACGGTGTCAGTTCGACTCGGACGGGGGACTGTACGTGCGGTTTTTTTTGCAAAATAACGCTAAAATTCACCGAATTGAATGTTTTGTTAAATTAAACCAGATTGTAATAGGTATTTACATGAGCAGTTCATGAAATGAAAGTTAAAAATAGGTATGTAAAGATATAAAAATCTGTTTGTAAATTAGTTTTGTTTTTGAAAGGCGTCATTGAATAATATCCAGTGTTGATAATTTTTGACAGTAAAGTATTATCAGAAAACACATACCTACCTATAAAACAGTAACCAGATTTTCCCTGTCCCTTGAATATTTTTTAAAAAAGATTAATTGCTATTCTATCGTATATTTTAAGGGTCCAAAACAATCCAAAGCCGGGAGATACTGACACAAAATTTTGGGTCATTTGTAACTGGATGGCGGTTCTACAGTGGTCTTAGTACGCAATGACAAAAAGAAAAATCATGGTCAGAACAGTGGTACCGGCAGACTAGTCGCGTGGGCGTTAGTCGAACTCGTCGGATAAATTACGGAAGGCAAACGATTTGTAACACAAAAATTTTAGGATTTACCGATAGCCCATAAAAAAGAAGTAGGCGGTAGTGTCATGCCATACTTTTCCGGTGTAATTTACAGCCCACAATACCGACGTGAATGCGTTGATTTAAAAAAAAAATTCAACCATTTGTACCAGGCTAATTTTTGCACAGGTAATCATAGTCCAGTAGCCATGTACGAAAATCGCCATGCCATACTTTTCAGACAGTTCCAAATGGTCGCCATACCGCCGAAAATCAGCAATTTTTTTTAATATTGTATAAAATCATTTAATTTTATATTATTGTATAAAATCGTAGGAAAGTCAAAACTGACATAAACGTATAGCAACATTTTTAGCCGACGCCATTATAGGACGAAATTCTCAATTCAACTGAATTTTTTGTTGGTTCCGTTACCTCCGCACTTTTAACTGGGTGAACCGATGATTTCTTCTACACTAATATTATAAAGAGGAAAACTTTGTTTGTTTGTTTGATTGTAATGAATAGGCTCATAAACTACTGGACCGATTTTAAAAATTCCGTTCACCATTCAAAAGCTACATTATCCACGAGTAATATAGGATAGGTTTTATCCCGGAAATTCCACGGGAACGGGAACTATGCGAGTTTTTCAAAAATTAACCCCGAACTAACTACAAAATACATAACAAGTCGAAAAAAACGTGATTTCTTGTCCGTTCCCCTATTTTTTTCGGTGTGTGTAGGTTGCATGCATATATTCCTACTAGGTATGAAGAGATATACAGAGAACGCTAAATACATTTGCCTGGTCACCATTACCATTCGATACACCATGACATGGTAGAGGCCGTTCTATAGAATTACGTCAAATAGTGTACTCCATCTTTTATATCTCTGTAGGTGAGATGTTCTCCACCCTAGCCATCATCAGGTCTCCAGAATATAGTAGAGTCCGTGTTGAATAAAATTAATTTCTAAATCGGTGTTTTCTTAACTGTTCCCCACTCTAGAACTTATAATTACTTGCTTAGTCATCTTAAGGTCTCCAGAATGGGTCATGTAGTAGCGACTTTGCTTATAACGGTTAATGTTGAAAGATGAGTCTTCCTACATTACATTTACAACATACATAGTACTTACACAATATTTACTATTCATAAATGTAATATGTTACTGCCTCTCAGAGAAAACATAAATTAGGTAGAAACCAACTAACACATTACGATACAATACGATACAGTATACAATTCCATAATCTTTGGTCACTTTTACTTCAACAACGATGTATATTTATAGAGGGCGGTTAAAAAAACAAATTCAAATGTAGTGACAGAATCATTAAGGTCGTTGAACCGTGTAATTGCCTTAAAAAAAATTAACTTTAAATTCAAGTATATAGGTTGGTCCAAAACCGGTTGGTTTTAGGATCCTCACATCGTGGGCAATCAAAATATTCGCCATGTATGCTAACTGATTTTTCCTACTTTTCGAGTTACGATTTTTTTAACTTTTCTTAACAAAAAATTTTCAAGTGAAGCAATTTACTTTTTAAAGAAACTGTTCATTGTTTTGTAACATAATCTTGGGAAGTTCCCAAATTACTGTTATGGTATTCCTAACGTTAAACAAACACGTAATAATATTAATTAGAGAATTCAATTTGGTGACATGTGAATGGTATCACAAATGACCCGCGTTGCAGCGTGTTGTTATCTACCGAGGACTCAATTTTACCTGTTATGAAATTGATGAAATTTTTTTCAATGATAAAGCGGTATTTCGAGTAGGTATTAAATTCCGCAATCGGAATTGTACGTAGGTAATACCTACGCAGAGCACACGTGAAAAAAGTAACTTCCATGTGAGAAAGAAACTTTTTTGGCGAGATTCAAGAGAAACCAAAATCATCGCCTTACTCTATGACGTGACGGTCGCCTGACGTCTTACTCCATGACGTGACGATTGAGATATTGCCATGACACGACGTTGAAATTTTACTCTCAATGCGCATAAAGAAGTTTCACTATACTTTCTGTGTGTTTAACTTACCCTCTTTATATGAAATTATTGTATAGTTATCGACTTATCGATCCTTGATAAGTGTACATTCAAAGTTTGAATTGAATCTGTCCATTTAAAGCAATTATTATAGTACTCTTTGATTTAAAGTGGGCCAAAATAAGACCAAAATCGAGTCTAAAGGAGTCAGTCACATACAAACATTCATGACGTGTAGCTAATAAAAGCGTGTTAAAATGGATGGATTTTCTCAAAAGCGCCGTTGCACGACTGATCAAAATTTTATTCCGCAGTGCGGAAATAGCAAATCTTAGTTTATACTGCACAAAATATTCGTGTAAAATCTGAATTTCATATTAAATTTTATAGTATTCAAATGCTTTATAAATATAAACTTATAAACTCAAACTCAAACTCAAACTCAAACATTCATTTATTCAATTAGACTACTATTTAGTAGCACTTTCGAATCGTAATTACATAGTATTTTTAACATTTATAAAGAAATAAAAGGCGCGTGTTCCTAGTACATATCTCAGATGTGAAACTTCAACGCCTTACACCAACGCGGGTACTATTATCTATATTCTATCCGTCCTCACTGGAATCGGGAATTGCCTGGAATTGCTATTTAAGAAAGAGAGAATTCCGCATCGACCGCCTCGAAATCGATTTTTAAAAATTAAAAACAAAAGCTCTGCACTATAGAAAAAAGTTTTATCGGTGAATATGGTAGTTTGTCAAACGTGCCTTCCTACTAAAATAGACAAATATTAAAAACTGGCAACATTTTCTTTCTTTCACTTCAAAAACAAGTGTCCGGTTAGTGTTAAAATATTTGTGAATTTTGAAATAAAATAGATATTGTATCGAAAAATATAGCTTGATTTGAATAGAGCAATCCTATTTCAGTTTCTGTGATCCTATTATTACAGACGATTGATATAAGATAAAAAGATAAATTAAGATTAAAAGTTGGGATGTCAACATAACCTCTCGCAACTGACAGTGTACTTATTTAGGTGTTCATATTTTTAAGGAATGGCTGACGCGCCGTCCACAGCACCAAAGGCCAAAGCGCCTAAAACCAAGGCCCCAAAAGAAAAGGCCCCTAAAGATGCCGCGCCGGCGCCTCCAGTAGAATCCCAGAAGCCTGTACGCAAGGCCTCCAAACCTCGTCACGGCCGACTGTATGCTAAAGCTGTCTTCACTGGATACAAACGTGGTCTGAGAAACCAACACGAGAATACCGCACTCTTAAAGGTATGTTTATGAGTCCTTCAAAGATCTTATAAAATTAAACAAAAACATTATGGGTTATGAACGTTTTATTATGGAAAATAAAGTAAAATTTCTGTGGAGAATAGAGGTGGTTAGAATAGATCTTTAACAGTACCTCTCTAGGATATTGGAAGCTTATGAAGTTACAGGATTATTCAAATTCAAATATTATGTATAATTATAACCTCAAATTGATATAAATCATGATATATTTAGCAATTGTTCTTTAACCTTTTAACCGCCTACGTCGGATTAATCCGACAAATATTTTCGGGCCCATTTCGCCAGAGTCGTATATTTACGACCAAAATATCACTGCTCGTTTAATCAGCTTTTTTATTTAATTACGCTGTATTCTATCAAAAATATGTTTATATTAGGCAAATAGTTAACTAAGTAATCATTTACAGTTTAATACACTTTAGCCTCTTAATTAGGAGTCCTAAAAATAATGTCCAAAGTTAGATGAATTACTAACATTATTTTTAGAAAATTGTATTAATGTACAACGCCCATGACGACAAAATCCGACATGAGGGACGGGACATATGCGATACAAAAATAAACATAAATCAAAATATTTCTCGTTATACTGACTAATTAACTTTAAAACAAATACAGCAATTGTTAATAAAACATTTGTTTACAAATATTTGTGAGTATTTCATTTAATTCCTTTAAAATTAAGTAAATTTACATATGAAATGTCATCGATTCAATTGATGGTTCCCATCCCTAGCCTACATGTTCCGAAACTTACTTTGTTAGTACGCCCTGCGCTACGGTCGGATAAAGACGACCGCTTCTTACGTCATAAACGAGTGCCGACTTCTGGAATTTTCCATCAGTGTTGTGCTTGTGCATGAAGTTTTACGTTCGTATGTCGATAAATTCTCTGGACTGATTTTATTGTGAATAGTTTAAGTAATAAATAATAATTAATAAATCGTTCAAATTTTTAAACACTTTTTGTTTTACTGACTTGCGAAAAATGTCGAATAATTTCGTAAGGTACCTAAGTAGTATTCAAGTAGGTAGGTACCTATATCTCCACCAAGCTAAGTTAACACCTCGCTGGAATGCGGCATGTACCCGTATAATATAATGTTAAAAACAACAAATGCAAAGTAAAATCTAACAAACATTTGTTTACTTTTTTAAAGTCATAGCGAATCCTTTTTTACAGCCCGTACCTACCTAAGCCTCAGTGTGACGTAAACGACGCGAGGTGCAAACTTAGCTTAGTGAGATGTAGTTGTTAGTTAACCACGCTCGCAAATGCAAATGTCGTTATTAAAACGAAATATCGACATCACAAAGTTAAGTATTGCACATCCCTCTTTCTTTTAGGTATTTAATTTTCGATTCACTGTGCCGGGCGCTAGGGACACGCCAACTGTTCTGAAGTCGGGCGGTTAAAAGGTTAAACCACTATTGATTAACTTTATAGCATTTAGTCTGCCATTGCATTAGTTTAGTTATTGTTTAGTGTTTGTCTAATAATAATTAATTAAAAAATAAACTTTGTGCTTATACTCAATCTCCGCACGCTTTTGGGGTCATTTCTTGGATTATTAGCTTTAAGACTATTATTAAATTTTAATTATTAAGTAAACTCACTTCATAAGTATCACTTGTTTTAAATTATTTAATAAATAAAAAATACATAAAAATAACAGCAGTCTATGATTAAACTTCATTTGTAGCTTATAACGCAATTCTGCCAAGTAACATTGCAAAGTTCTACTTATGATAACCATTACTAGGTACAATAACAAACGGTTCATGTAAATCTTTGGATGTTGAACTAAAACAGGCTAAAATATTTCATTATTACTGTATTATCACTTTCAAAACAAGTTATGTTGCTTAAGTTAAGTTTAGACAATAATAGTGAGTGAGTGATTACATGATTGTCTGAATTAAGATGTATAGCAATATTCCTATACATAAATCCTGGAAAGTTTATTTATTAATTCTGTATTGTTTTTTGAAATTTGAATTTAATTTGTTTTGTTGTTATAAAATATCAACATATTATTATTCCAGTTACAAAAATATAAATTGTATTATTTTTACTAACATAACGAGTCCTGGTTGCTTGAATAAATTATTATTATTAAAAACCAAATTGAGTAAATTACTTTTTGTTACATTACCAACAATATTAAAACTAACAAGCCCTAAATGATGCTTAGACATTTGAAACCTGAACACAAATGTGGACAAAATCTTACTGATTACCTTCCCATTACATAAAATAATCCCAAAAACATACAAAACTACATTCAACCATGCCAATTTCCAGATTGAAGGTGCCCGTTCGCGCGACGATGCGATCTTCTACGCGGGCAAGAAGTGCGTGTATGTATACAAGGCGAAGAAGCGCACCCCCATCCGCGGAGGGCCGCGCGGCATTAAGACGAAGCTGCGTGCGATCTGGGGCAAGGTGACGCGCCCGCACGGCAACTCGGGCAGCGTGCGAGCCCGCTTCAAGTCCAACCTGCCCGCACAAGCTATGGGACATAGGATACGTGTGGTGAGTTTTTTTTTAAATTTTTTTTTTAATCCAAAATTCTTTATTTGGAACAATAAAAAACACAGATACAAAAACTTTGTGAACGATGGCACCTATAAAAGCTTAAAATAGTTTAATATCTACTTTAATGCCTCAGCCCCTGGAATCACAGTCACAATAGAAAATTCTCTGGGGGGTCCTGGGTTTAATTCCTGGTGGAGACGAAGAAAAAAAAATGTCTCGGTCTGGTAGGACACACAAGGCTGATCACCTACTTGTCGATCAGTGAAACAGATGTATAATGCATCTGCCCCTTACCCCACTAGGGAACATGGGACTTCACTATGAGGTCTATGTATTTATGTATGTTATATTATTTGCTGCTTTCTCAAGTTGCTGCTTTCTGAATTGAATTGAGCTACTACATTTTCTAAAATAAAGTCAATGTCGTAAGTAATTTAGGTATAACATTCAGATAAGATTTAGAGAACAGGTCATAGGGAATGAATTTATTAAATCAGTAGTATTGTTTGTTTAAATTTTTGTTTGACTTCAAAAAAAAGGAGGATGTTATATTCTATCAATAACATATTCTTGTAAAGATATTTTATAAGTGATTTGTGGATATTAATTTATGTAAGCAGTGAAAATTTTATATTTATTGCATACTAAATATGTACATTATAACAATACAAGAAACAAGAAATAACATGTAAAGGGGGTTGTCTTATTGCTTTAAGCAATTTCTGACAGAGAACCCAATAATATTGAAGTGGCGTACAAATCAGTATTGTTGGTTAATATCAAAAATCATTCCCTATAGATTGATTTGTGGAAATAGATGCATCTTAGATATTTAGCTTTCATTAGAACCAGTGCCAATATCTAGCCACTATTTCAGTAATAAATCCAAATTTACATTCAGTGTTAGAATTATCTTTACTAGTCCATTAGTTAGCTTAATGAAAAATTTCATATGAATAAGGATTTTCTCTATATAACATAGATATACTATTCTTCTAAATGATGCTTAGACATTTGAAACCTGAATTGAATGTGGACAAAATCCAACTGATATTATTGCAATATTTTAAAAGTTTTCTTTTGATGTTTTAAATGTACTAACTGTATGTTTTCTTTGTTTCAGATGATGTATCCATCAAGGATTTAAACACCTTAATGTAAGAATAAAATATAAAATCCAAAATATTTTGTTTTATTCAATGAAATCGTAATTTTAAGCATGAAATAATTGATTATGAATAGCATTTTGTTGATAGGTAGGAAAGTCGAACATCCGGGATAAGAAAAATATACCTTCATTTGTTAATAAGATGAAACAGTATTATAAAGGATGATTTTAATGTTATGATGAATAATTTATAAAAATAAGTCTGCTGCATACTTTCTCACGTTAATTACATATTATAGTAAGTTAAGACTGTCAATTTTTAGGGTTCCGTAGCCAAAATGGCAAAAACGGAACCCTTATAGTTTCGTCATGTCCGTCTGTCCGTCTGTCCGTCTGTCCGTCTGTCACAGCCGATTTACTCGGAAACTATAAGTACTACAGTGATGAAATTTGATGGGAATATGTGTTGTATGAACCGCTACAAAAATATGACACTAAATAGTAAAAAAAAGAATTGGGGGTGGGGCCCCCCATACATGTAACTGAGGGATGAAATTTTTTTTTTTGATGTACATACCCGTGTGGGGTATCAATGGAAAGGTCTTTTAAAATGATATAAAGTTTTCTAAAAAACATTTTTCTTAAAGTGAACGGTTTTTGAGATATCAGCTCTCAAAGTCGTAAAAAGTATGTCCCCCCCCCTCTATTTTTATAACTACGGGGTATAAAATTCTAAAAAAAATAGAGGTGATGCATGCTAATTAACTCTTTCAACGATTTTTGGTTTGATCAAAGTATCTCTTATAGTTTTTGAGATAGGTTGATTTAACTGTAATTTATTATATTTGCTGCTACGGAACCCTTTGTGCGCGAGCCCGACTCGCACTTGGCCGGTTTTTTATATACCATACAAGCCACCTGCAGCCAATTTGTTGTCAATTTGAATGTGGTTTAGTTAAAAAGAAAAATAATTATCATACTAGATTCTATCTTCCTTAATTTTATCTTCAGCATTATTCTATAAATTTTATATTTTTCTATTTAGGTATGCAAGCTACTTATTCTAATTTGTGAACTGGATTTGGTATTTCCCCTACAACAATAGATACTAATGATTCCCAGTGATTGAGCAAAATTGGTGTTATTTCATTTATTATGCCATTAAGGCGCAGAATCGTAATCCGCAGTCATTTGTTTGATAAGTACCTACCTAACGTGCTGGCCACGGACAATTCGCTATAGCGAAAATTCGCGCGGCGCGACTGGCGGCGCGTCTTGCGAATGAATCAAATGTATGGAAATGTACTGGGCATGCCACGCGCAGCGGCGACCAGCGAGACGACCGGCGAATTTCCCCGAGCGAATCGCGCGGCACGACTAGCGATCGAAACAAATGTATGAGTTATTACGGCGCAGGCCACGGAGTCGAGCGGCAGACGCGGCGACTACTCCCGGAGCGAACTTAATTTAAAATAGTTTGTTTTTTTTTCGCGAAAATGGAGACGGAAGCTTTTATTGCAGAAATTCTAGCTAGACCAGCTATTTGGAAGTCTAGCCACCCGCAACATAATTTTTCATCATGCCTATATTTTTCATATTTTTGGTGGAATTCTCCGTCTGTAACACGATTTCTATTTAATTCGTGTACTCCACTATATCTTCCAAACATTAAAACTTGAGCAAAAAAGCTGCTACTCTCCAAACAACGTCGAGCTAACTTTGATAAAGCCATCTCGTCTCCTCGTCTACACTGGTCGCGGCGGCGAACGCAACTGCCCGTGGCATGCTTACCGCGCCGCGCGAATTGCCGCGCCGCCAGTCGCGCCGTCGGTCGCGCCGCCGGTGTCCGTGGCCAAGGTGTAAGCTATGTAACGTATTATTCGTAAAATTATTTTCCTATTTAAAGTATTTAAGTACTCAAAAATAGTAACTAAACCAGCAAGTTATTATAAATTAGGTATTAATTTAGATTTATATCAGAAACGCACAACTCGATAACTTTTTAGTGTGTGACAGGAGTAGAATTGCCAGTAGCTATAAAAGTTTAGACTAGTGTTGTTTTGTTATACGCAGTATTTCTCCATTTTTAAAGTAAATTATTAATGTAAAATAAAATTTTAAATTACGAACATGAATGGCCAAAGTACCTGTTCTTATCGGTTAGAAGGAATTGCATGGTTTGCTTAGAGGTCTAACAGTGTTTGTGTTGCCCCACGTTTCGATATCATCAGTCATGTCCAGCCTTATCGCGGTTTAGATTGAGTGCCGGCGCCGTCTTTGAGAATTTATTTTAAGAATATTTTGCTACAGCTTGCGCCGCTACTCGGTACTTAATAATGCAATCAGAATTTTGCCTTCTTGAGAACCTTTGAAACACAAAAGCGAATATTAAAATACTTTTAAGATATTATTTTATGACAAGGAAAGAGTCTTTTCATAAACTAGAAATGAAATGGGTGAATCCTAAATCTGGAAACTGAAATATAATTCAGTTTCAAAGTTATATTTTTTTCGCTGTTCTTTACAAATCTATTTTTGACGGTTTTTTAAGTTGTCTTAGTCTAGACTCTAGCGAATCAAGGCGAAACATATTATAAGGTGGAATGGTGGAAACATGCATGCATGTAGGCATGGGTCTGCGTCAGTCTGCGTATAACAGTAGGTATATTAATGGTCCATTATTAATAACGTTTAGAGCCTTGAATGATTAGTGACCCAATTTAATTGTACCTCGTTCAGAGAAATATGTTTCCGATTGCATGCCGACTGACCGTGACCACATCGAATGGTATTTATGAAAATATTTAAGTATTTATTGCCCATGCCTTACATCCAGGGTAAAAGGAAAGTGGGTCGCCAACCGTGACACGGTTGTAGTATCGATCACTGGCTTTGTTACCCCGCTGAGGTATTAAACAACATAATAGACTGCTGTGATTATTGTTCCAGATGTAAACGATAGCCGTCGTTCTGTTCAATGGAATCTGGCATTGATTTTTTACACCATATACTTAAATGAAACAACATCAAGATTCAATTGACCGTTACTCATTATATCTAAGGTCTCGACAACCTTCTGTTCTGCAGTCTATGCGGGAAAACGTAAAAACAGACAGTTAACATGCATACATTTCTAATAATACTGCAAAATGAATTTACATACTAGATAATCTAAACAGTTGCATTATCTGCATTAGTGCAATTGGCATCTGCATGTTTGTAGGTAAGGTTGTTGTAAGGTCAATCATATGCGTGCATTAAAATCATATCAACACACGCAACTGCCAATATTGAATGATTTACTGCGTATTTGGTAATGTTTTGAACAATCATTGCATAAATAATGATGTTTAATCGCTTTATTAACCGATTTAATTTCAGATATAGGTATGTAGGTAGGTAGGTTTATTTCATGAATAAAATTAAAGCGTTTGTTTTTAAGCTGCGCTTGATGTTTATTGTTTGTAGATAAACATTTAAAATTAACAAAGTAATGTTGGATTTATCTGTTACTATGTTATACCGGGTAAAATAATGATATTTGAAAATGATGATGTTAAATAATACCACAGATAACTAATATAATACCTACTATGATAATACTTAGAAATAACATGGAACTATTTATGGTTTCGAAGTGTTATCGATTTTGTAGTTTTGGCATCACATTCTATATTTAATTATAAAGTTTTAAACTAATTATATTATGTAATGACTAATATCTCCCTTCCTATCCCCTATTACCTATGATAAGGTATCTACGTACCATAGATAACAACTTTATTAAACTGGTGCGGTGGTAAGTAGTAGAGTCGAGTTATGATTAAAGTATGATACATCATACAGCTCCTGTATATTATCACTACACCCCAGTGAGCAGACACCCACTATTTGAGCAGAACGGCCCCATTAGTAGTGGAGTGACGTGCATCAGTGCATATTAACGCCACAACGCTCTGTTACGCAGCTTTCATATTCCATGTCTGTTGCTTCACGCTATTAGCTGTGCTCGAGTGAACTATGATATTTATGTAACCTGCTACGACTTCCCCTGGCCTTTCACCTAAGGATAATAACCGATATTAAGGTGGCCCTCATTTTTGCGCTAGAATCTATGTTGTAAAATTAACTTACGTTATGTTGGCCAATGTTATATAAATGATGCTAATAAACAACCGATTCATAATACAATGTAAGCCCTCCCAACCTTTCATAAGATGACATTAATTATAAAATCTGATAACTCTCGGTTATATATAACAGCGGCGGACGGCTATTATTTCGTTAAAACCTTTGTGCGAATCGTAAAATACCGTCACGTGTTGGATGCCACGTGAGGTTGGTGAGATGTAACATTTTACATTAAAATCACATTTTATGTCGTGCTGGCCACTATGGGTTATTACTGCTATGATTTAGCACCTCTTTTGTCGTCGGGGAGACAAATTAGCACGTGTTAGGTACGTACATTATTGGCGGAAAAGAATACTTGAAGACCGCCGTCGTCATAAATAATTTTGTTGGTGGTTAATTTACCATATAAGAATGTTTGATGATTCTGATGGTCGTTGTTTGCATGGACTGAAAGAAAATATCAGTAAGTATACAGAGTGTAATCGTTAAGTGTGCACAGGCGATTTTTCCGTAAGTATTACAGATAACAAAAAACTTTAAACTGATATCGAAAGTAAGTACTTAACCTAATGAGTAAAATGACCGTACTTAATAAATTTTTACAAATAAATCGAGAAATATAAAGATTTTAGCTTTCTTTTTCTTTTTTGGTTTTCTGCTTTAATTACTTCGCAAATTTGAAGTGGCATTTTCCACGCTCTTTCCGGACATTTTCACGCATTTTCCGGATATTTTCCGGAGATTTTCCGAGCATTTTCCGGGCATTTTCCCACGCTTTTTTCGGACATTTTCACGCATTTTCCAGATATTTTTCAGGCATTACCCAGGCATATTCCACGGATTTTCCAGGCATTTTCCCGCCTTTTCCGGACATTTCCACGCATTTTCCGGATATTTTCCAGACATTTCCCTGGCATTTTCCGGGAATTTCCCAGGCATTTTCCGGGGATTTTCCGAGCATTTCCCTGGGATTTTCCGGATGTTTCCCTGGCATTTTCCAGAGATTTTCCAGGCATTTTCCACGCATTTCCCAGACATTTTCCGGACATTTCTCAGGCATTTTCCGGGGATCTTCCAGGCATTTTCCGGGGATTTTCCGAGCATTTCCCGGGGATTTTCCGGATGTTTTCAAGACATTTCCGGACATTTCCCTGGCATTTTTAGGGGATTTTCCAGGCATTTTCCACGCTCCTCCCGGACATTTTCACACATTTTCCGGATATTTTCCAGGCATTTTCCACGGTTTTCCCGGAAATTTCCACGAATTATCCGGATATTTTCCAGACTTTTCCGAGCATTCCCTGGCATTTTCCGGTTATTTTCCGGGAATTTCCCAGGCATTGTCCGAGGATTTTCCGAGCATTTCCCGGGGATTTTCCGGATGTTTTCCAGACATTTTCCGGACATTTCCCTGGCATTTTTCGGGGATTTTCCAGGCATTTTCCACGCTCCTCCCGGACATTTTCACACATTTTCCGGTTAATTTCCGGACATTTTCACGCATTTTCCGGATATTTTCCAGGAATTTTCCGGATATTTTCCAGGAATTTTCCGGAAATTTCCACGCATTTTCCGGATATTTTCCAGGCATTTTCCGGTTATTTTCGGGAATTTCCCAGGCATTTTCCGGATATTTTCACATTTTCCGGATATTTGAACATTTTCCGGATATTTACCAGGCATTTACCAGTGATTTTCCACGGTTTTTCCGGAAATTTCCTCGCATTTTCCGGATATTTTCCAGACTTTTCCGAGCATTTCCCAGGCATTGTCCGGGGATTTTCCGGATGTTTTCTAGACATTTTCCGGACATTTTCACGCATTTTCCGGATATTTTCCAGGGATTTTCCGGAAATTTCCACGCATTTTCCGGATATTTTCCAGGCGTTTCCGGTTATTTTCCGGCGCCAGCGCTTGTCATCCATGTGTAGCGACTAGCGTCTTGTATAACGTCACTTGCAAGTTGTGAATCAATGAACACACGTAGGCCCGAACCAAGTGATCGCTATGTACCTAAGTTGCGTCGACTTTTTGTTTTATATTTAGTAAAATACTTTATATTTATTTGATTTTATCAGTTACTAGCGGTCCGCCCCGGCTTCGCCCGTGGTACATCTTTTACGTTTTTACGTTTTCTCCACATAAAAACCATCCTCGTACTTCAAGGAATATAATAAAAAAAGAATTATCGAAATCGGTTCAGCCGTTCTCGAGTTATGCGCTTACCAACACATTTTGCGATTCATTTTTATATATAAGATTAATATTTATTAAATTTAATCGAAAATTGCACTGATTGCAATAGCACTTCATGTTCAAGTATAATCTTTTCGCTTATTTTAAAAAAGTATGCGCCGTCAAGTAATATTATATGTTATATTAAAGAGGCATAGTTAAATTATCGTATTACATGCTTCAGCAGTTGTGATCAGTAATTATAGAGCCAGGCATCACGACCAATTAATCTACCTAAGTGTTGATTATTATTAGATCTAAGATATAATATAGTGCTCACAACCAGGAATATTATATAATACCTACTTAGGTACCTACCTACCTACGTTTCAAGTTTAAGAACATGGTCATTTGTTATCATTATCAATGTTAACTAAATTTATGTAGGTACCTAGTTAGTTGCAGTTTTACGGGTTATTAATTAATATCGTTACCCAAGAACTGCGTCACAAATAGGAGAGTAGGTATACTTTTTAATTAAATTTTATGATTTACATGACACAAACAACAAAAATGATTTACAAAATAAATAATGAAGTGACCAAAGAAGAATACAAAAACTTATCAGACTAAAATAAATTCTGTAAACATATTACTTACTTAGCCTTAGGTAAGGTAGTTATAATAACTGAAACATATTATAAACTTATTGTCTTTATCCGTGCGAATTATTTTATAGATAGTTAACATTGACAATACAACACATTTATGCTATACTAGAGGTCCGCCCCGGCTTCGCCCGTGGTACATATTTCGCAATAAAAGGTAGCCTATGTCCTTTCTCGGGTATCAAAATATCTCCATACCAAATTTTATGCAAATTGGTTCAGTAGTTTAGGCGTGATTGAGTAACAGACAGACAGACAGAGTTACTTTCGCATTTATAATATTAGTATGGATGGGTAACATGATTACTTAGATCCTATCCGTCGCTTATTGTTGACTTCATGAATCATCTAAATATGCTTTAAAATTGTACTTTAAGTGATTCATAGAAAATGTAATCTTTTGTGCTGACATTTTCTGCGAACGTGCAACAATTATGCTTCATTTTACTTTATAGCATCTAATAATCATACTGAACAGTTAGCTTCCTCGAATGTCTGTACCTAAATTGTGAACTTTGGGAATTAAAAGAAAGGCCATAGTCATAGGTATAGGTGATAAATAAAGCTATGTATTTTCCGGCCATTTTCTTAAAAATTTACACTTACTAAATGCGTCCCACGGACTGAATCGGGATTGAAAAACAGCCTTCCTCGACAAAAAGTATTATCCAACACAAAAATATTATTCAGTACCTGAGATTAGCCTTTTTAATCAAACAAATTCCTCAGCTTTATAATATTATTCGTTTAGTCGGATGTTTCATAAATTATTGGGAAAGCCGCGTGCTCCTACTAGTTAAGATAAACGTACCGATGAAATAGACGACTGCAGTATTGTATTCATCTCTCTCACGTTTTGACATCAAAGAAGCCTTTGCTAGATCTTCATTTCAAATATTATAATTGTAAAGGAAAATAATATTGTTTGACGGCACGGGCGTTATAAAAAATAATTTGGCGCCTGAGTGGCTAATATAACTCTTAATTTCCTTGTCTTTCAATTCTATTTGGAAAGTATTAACGAGGCGCCTTATTTTCCTTTAAAACAATAATTGTGGGTTTTTTTATGAAGGAAGCATACTTATTATTCATTCTATATTTTTATTCGACAATTTGGTTTTAGAAAGAAATAAACTAAGCAAGGTTAATTAATTAATTAATCTCACACCATCGATTCATCCACATGACTGTTCTGCTAAATTCTTTAACATAATTAATATGACATTTTTATGTGCAATGTGTTCACAAAACGCAAATAAAATAATTACTTAGTGCTTAAAAATTTAAAATATTTTTGGTAATGTTTCATTTTTCAACTGTTTTTTTTTTATAAATAATTTAAACTGTTTTACTGTTCACGCTTTTATCCTGTACTAGCGGTCCGCTCCGGCTTCGCCCGTGGTACATATTTACGTTTTCTCTACATAAAAACCATCCTCGTACTTCAAGGAATATAATAAAAAAAGAATTATCGAATTCGGTTCAGCCGTTCTCAAATTATGCGCTTACCAAATACCAACACATTTTGCGATTCATTTTTATATAAAAGAATAATAGATATGCATCCTTTATAATAGATATGCGACAGGTGTACCTAGATTGTGTAATTTTGATTGTAATATTATTTAGACCTCTAGGTACCCGAAAATCACAAGAGGCATTGTAACAAGGGACGTTATTGTGATGGACATATCTACGTCGTATGAATTAGCTATTGTGGTACACATTATATAATTTATGTATTGGTTTCAATATCTACATGGTGTTTATTTTATTACGCAAATATTATTTGACCCTGATATACATTTTTGTTATGTTTTAAATAATCCAGATGATGATACATCTGTTTCAATAATCGTCAATGGACAAGACGATCATAAATCTCTGTTGATCATCATCAGACATCTTTCAGTACCTAGTCGTTACAACTGCGGAACCTTTGGTTCCTTGTCGAAAAAGTGCCTAGTACCTATTTACTGAAAACAAGTAGTCAAAGTGATAAATGAAAGGCAATTTGAAATATTTAACCTCCTATTATACACCACACTTTTTTTTTGTAAGTGGGGAAATCTTGCAACCCACGGCCTCCGGGGGAGAGGCCGTTGGTTATGTCCGATTTCTACCGACCAAAACCCCACTGTGTACCGTCAAGTCGCATCAACGACAGGGCCACGGGTATAGGTAGAATTCGTCATACACCACACTTACAACAAAGTTATTTAGTGACAATAGTGTCAAAACAGTGTAGACGTGATGACGGTGCGACACTATAAGATCTGACTATAGGACTATAGATAGGTATAAACGTTTATGACTTCTATTGTGCTGCGTGTCGCTATTATATTACCTTATAGTGCTATTACTTTGTATCATGTATGTATTACTTCCATGTTTTGTATCTACTGTTTACGGTACTGAAACTATGACGTTTGAAAAGGTTGAATGGTTATAGAAAGAGATGCTGGGATGTTCTGATAAAGTACTAAGAAGCAATTAAAAGATTAACAGAAGAATTATTGTATTGTTTATAGATTTATCATAGGATATTTTGAATTTCTAATGATTCTTTTTATATTTATTTGTGCAAATTAGAATGTCTCATAGAAGTACTCTACTTACGTGGACGGAATAATAATTCGTAACAAGGTAATTGTCAATTGTTCTGAATGATAGCAGTCGTTTGTTTACTTCTTTCACAGAATACCTATCTAGATGTTTTTAGATAACTTACATATAGAGGGAATAGCAATTACGACAATATTTTGGCATGTTTATTGTAACATCAGTCGATTTTAATGTTTCTTTTGTAATAAATTGATGTAGGTACATGTAACAATTGAAAGATAATATTTTAGGTTGTATCTTTACAAAGGATAACTATGTCCTCATTTTGTTCCTAAAAGAAAAATACACAGAATTTGTTATTAGGCTTAACGAGCCAAAATATAGTGTTCAATAAGAAAAACTATTTGCTTGGTCGTTCTTATTATAATTTATGTCATCATACTTAAGTAAATATTACTTACTTAAGCATTTTTTTTAGGAATGAATTCTTGGGGCTCTTCATATACCTACAATGTAATTTACATAGTAAAAAAAGTTTCCTAGAAAAAATATGAGCAGCATTTTACAGCCATATCAAGGAAAGGATGCACTAGGATTAGTACTTACTAATGGGGCACTTGCCCCAATTACCTATATCCTGCGACTTTGCTATTCTCAAGTGTAGGTGTTTCATCTAAATAGAGGACATGAGTATTAGTGCATTGTAGTTTTAGATTTGCATCTTGCGTTTTATGCAATTCGTAAATAACTAAATTGCTATAATTATACAGTATTTTTTTGTAGGTATTTGTTATAAATTATTTAGATTTTAAACTACCTACAGCTAGACTAGGCCCGAGGTATATATAGGTATCCATATTTGTCTACAGGTATCTATCTACCTATCCTACCTATATGTAGACAAAATTTCATTCACTCCATCCTAATGTTTTAATGTGAAAAAGTAAAATATTGATGTTCTCATGATTAAACATAGTTACATGCAATTACTTTCTAACTTACAGTACCTAGCTGCTAATCAATTTCAAAAACATATTGTTCTTGTTAGAGGGTGGTTCGTCCAAATATAGCTACACATTCAGGAAAGTCAGCAATTTGCCTGAACTTGATCTGCGAGTCATATTGCCTCTCCAATTAGTGCAAAGGGTAATCAAAGAGCTCAGGAAGCATTTACCAGGGTCCCTTAATCGATGAGAGCTGATGACGGACAATTGTGAGCATCCGTTTGCTATTCTTGTCAACTGCGTGCCAGTGAACTTGCTAAGGCCATTCTTGTTATGTTTTTTCCTAAAATAGTTTTTCGCAATACGCAAATGTCGCGGCAATTAACGAAATATGGTTTCAAAGAATATTTTTATTGCGTTTAATGTTTTGGTTCTGAGATTTTTTTGTTGTTTTAATGTGTTTAATTGATTAAGATGAGGATGGCAAATTTTAGAACTACACTTCGACAATAATTAGCACTAAAATTAACACATAGAATATCAACGAGTTGACTTATTACCTAAATCCTTTATAAATACATAAATTCTGTAATACCTACTTTGCAAGCTTAATATGATTTATACTGCGCAATAAAACTTAGCAGACGCTTATTGAAATTTCTAAAAAACTATGCAAATAGTTTCAAAATATTTGTTCGCTCATGACGCTCTTCTTCTATACATATATTTAACAATAGCACGCACGTGTTGAAAATACTCGAATATTGATTATCACGGCTGTTAATTACTGAATCCACTTGAAAAATCTTATCCAATCAAACACTGACTTTTGGTAAGTGGTATGTAAATTGAATGTCATCAATCATGGTTGTGATGGTGAGCAAAAACTGTAGGTAGTTGAAGTTATCAAGTTAGGGTAATCCCAGTAAATCATTATTTGTATATACCTAATGGTTTTGTATATAAATGCTTTGTTTTTACGATCGTCGGGTTTTCCTTTACAAATGCTTGGAATTATGATTTTTTAGAATAGTTGTCAAGTGTTGGTACTTGGTATGAACGTTGAACAATGATTTTGATGGTTGACGTTTTTGCCAAAAAATATAAAAACATGCCTCCTCACCGTTGGCTCTTATTTGCTATAAAAAAAACATCATTATATAAAACTCATTATCATACAGTGATGACAAGTTGTGAATTTAGAAAAAAGCTACTGTTTTTAACAGAATATATTTATTTTGCAAAAACAATAATAAAGAAAAACAATAAATTTTAAAAAACAATATTGCTGTAAACAAAAATGTTAATATTTATCCATTTACCTAGCGTTCTTATCTTATCTCTACATAATATTATGTTAACGCAAAATACATTCAGCAAACTTTTAATACATAATCTCCAAATACAGTGACGATAAATTTAATAGTAGTTAACTAGGCTATACAAAATAAAATATTAGATTTTAATAAGTATTAAATTAAATTCTTATCGTCATTTAATTTTTATTTTATTTTATTAAAATTATATGATACTAGAGGTCCGCCCCGGCTTCGCCCGTGGTACATATTTCGCAATAAAAGGTAGCCTATGTCCTTTCTCGGGTATCAAAATATCTCCATACCAAATTTCATGCAAATTGGTTCAGTAGTTTAGGCGTGATTGAGTAACAGACAGACAGACAGAGTTACTTTCGCATTTATAATATTAGTATGGATTGTTTTGTGGTATTTTTAAGAACCATTGTCATCGCCGAAATAGCTCAGTTGGGAGAGCGTTAGACTGAAGATCTAAAGGTCCCCGGTTCAATCCCGGGTTTCGGCAATTACTTTTTTATTTTTTTTAACTTAGTGCATGTAAGTTATATACGTAGTGATGGTATATTTATAAGTAGATACATTTTCCTAGATCATGAAAAAAATTCTTGGTGTGAGGTAAAAATTTAAAATGTTGGTAAAACAAAATATCGTAGAACACTGATATTTCCTCCCTACTGGATTCCCTTCATAATATTAGGGATGAGTTTATTCTTTTCCTTGTTTTTCTCTATTCCCAGCATATTATTTTCCTTTAATAAAGTTTACTCACAATAATTTTACTTTTATTTTTAATTATAAATTGTCCATGCATTTTGTTATAACAAAAAAACTTATTTGCATGTAGGTATGATATTGTTAGAATTGTCACACGGCACGCACACCAAATAGCATAGTATCAAATAGTAGGTAACTATTTATGTACTTACTACAAAAAGTTAGGTACCTATTATTTTTCGGTTTAACGACGACGAGTTTTTGCGATCTAGCAATTAATTTAATGTCTTTCTTTTGTTTCTTTTAAAATAATCAATTGTTGTTTTACGAAGGATTACCATCAAGTTTTTATAAATAATGCTGATTCCTATTCAAATAGGTACCTATATTCCATTGTTTGATTTTGGCCGTATTTAATCGTAATAATAATGAATGACGTAGATACGGTTATTATTTGTACTAATTAGCTGACGATCATTACGACGACCTGAACATGTGACTTCATTATATTTATTTGTAAATTAACCACAGATATTATGAGAAAAATTAGTGCACGTGTGGGAAACAATGAACTTAAGAAGATTACACGTAGATAAAATTTGATGGTGCCAAAGATTATTTATGAAAAAGAAGTCTATTTTGTCTGTTTGTCTCTTGTTGTATAAAGCTTCTATCCTATCTGATTGATATCCTACTGATGAGATTTTGTCTGCTACCAAAAGGAATATTATTTCCGATACATTCCCGTTGGATATGTTATAAATTATGAAAACTGGACTTTGCCTCCAAAAATATTTAATGAAATCACACAAGTAGTTTCTGAAAAAATATGATTAATAAAACTTTTCAGAATTATAATTGTACCCATGAGCTATAGGTAGTATCTGAGTTATTAGTATAAATATTGTAGACACATCCAGTTATTAGATAAAGATATAGATGTATTCTACTGATACCTATTACCAAATAGAAGCGGTTATGATTATATGACATGTAAAGTTCAAAGAAGCCGTCATCTCGGCGCGTTGCGTGTGCGCAAATAGCCGCCTTCCGCTACCACTTCCCGTTAGCTGACTCGGCATTAACTGACGATGCATCATAACTCACTAATACTTGTGTAATGTTATATGTTTATATAATACTGTATGTTATGTAATTTGTGGCACTCTGGAGCGGTTTGTCAATATAATTGGTCAGGAAATCCTTGTAGCGGATTTAAAACGCTAACTTCCAGGGTAATATTCTTCATTTATGTAGTGCACATCGGCATTTATTTTGGTTTGTTCTCTGTGCTTGCTTAGCTCTTACAAATATTAAATAAACTATGTAAGTACACGTTCGGACCATAAATTAGATAATGTAACAAAGACTGTTCGTAGGTTACCAAAATATGAAGTCAACGTTATTTTATAAACTTGATAGTTTAGAAGTTTTTAAAATGAACCCAATCTAAAAGAAGAAGTGAAGAAGTCATGATCCCCAGGACACGACGATGCAACGACCTGAAACTACATCAAGAACGGAATTGAAAAGTTGGACTTTATTTTATTCCCAAGGTTTTCAATGCACACTACGTACATAGTACAAAGAGATCATATCCATAATTATAACCACTTTATCCTAGTTTGTATAATCATGTCTTATTATACGTATAGTTATATCCACGTTATATCTAAATATATATTTTCCGCCTGGACTTTGCTCTTGTACAAACATTTCAGTCGTAAAGCTGGAAAATGCCGAGATCTGAAACATTCCGAGGGTTAGTGCTGCAGTAATGTTTACAGCTGTCATATGGACTATGGCGTCAATCAATTTCAGGAATTTCACGCACTGCGGGAGGTCCTCACTAGTTTCGATATTGACATGTAGGGAAACGTTTTGAAGTTTAAATACACGTGTGATAAAATTGTATTTTCTAATTTCTACTCTAAATCTACCTACTAGTAAAAAACAAATATGTATTTAGAAAAATGTGCGTTTCATACTTAAATCTATATTAAGGCTAGTTGTATATTTCTAATAAACGTTTTTTATATTATATATGTTATGGACCAAGTGATAAATTGGGCAGTATACATAATGCACGGTCATTATGAAAAATGCCCAATATGAGAGTGCAATTTGATAATAATTATTCAAATAATCAAATTGACCGGGCATTATACATATTGCCCATCACCTTTTGGGCAGAGTAAAACAAACATATATAATTACAATTTTTTTTATTGTTATTGTCATTTAACTTAAAATAAACTAAATATTAAACCACTTAAACAATCAGGCTCATTATTTGGATTAATTACCAAGGACTTCTACCTTAAAAATCCACTAGTTTTTGCATTTAAAACTTAAGGAAAGTCATATTAAAAATATAACATAAAATATAATTAAATTTAAAACAAAAATTTCACAACGTACCTTTGTTTTATAGAAATGACTTATAGTTCAGGATCCCTCGCCCATTTTTGCAAGTGATTACTATCAAGCTAATTTTCCGTGAGTAGCTTTATTTTGATGAGACGATCAATAATTTCCTGTATGAAACTCTCGATTGCGGTAGCTAACAGAGGTAACAAGGATAAAATTTTTTGATTTGATGGTTCTCAAATATTAGAATACTGTGTTGTGAATGAAATATTTATTAGAACAACTGCCACTGTGATGGCATTTTGAGGTACACAACTTTTTGGCTTTGCGACAACTTTTCAAGCTTTATTATCAAATTGCCCAATTGTCATGTAGCATTATAATAATGACCGTGCAATGTAATAAATAATGAAGTTAAGATAGTAATTAATCACTTAGCCCAATAAAGCTAGACATTATTCATAATGCTCGTGCATTATAAATAATGCCCGCATTAATCACCTGGTCCATAACATATACACCGTATGCATCCTATAACATAGCTATTTAATGGTTTTATAATAGCACATACAAGTTTTTACGTTTGCTCCTTTTTTCCTTTACAACGGATACCAACACAAGAAATATAAATAATTGGTAAGTAATGGTCATAAGAACCAAATGGGTAAATAACAACTTATTAATTTCGTCATTTAAATTTGCATCGTCTTATGTAACTGTTATCACGATTAACCATTATAGAGTAATTATGCAGAAATTATCGACAAAGTAAATGCGTCTAATTCTGTACTCCTCACGATTTCTGCTCATTTGTAAAACATCGTGAAACCACGTGTTGTTAACAATTATAAATAGCTTGGTGTTTATACCTTACATTAAATATTTTTAAATGTAAAAATGTTATAATAACTATTAACTACAGTCTACACGTTAATTATGAAAATAATTACGTCATCTGAAATACAAATAAACTTAATATTACATAATGCATTTCTTTGGTATCGTTATGTTTTAAAATAATATTCTACGTTCTTACAACTATTTCTAACGTCTGCTCTCTGCACTCTTTGCGTAGCTTCTGAAACAATACAAATTTAACATTAATTATTCTAAGATAAAGTGGGGAAATATCAAATGTCCTATCAAATGCTGGATAGAATGGTAAATGTCGGGGGACATTCACCTTTACTTTATTACCTTTATTCACTACCATTTTGTAAACATTGAGATATAATTGTGAAGATGCTCCAATACCACCAAAGCAACTGATACAATCTGTTCAAAACAACAGTGCGTAAAGAGTCTCCTGACTATTGAATGTCAAGGCGGGTTGTGGCTTGCGGGTAACCGAATACGTTACCATTTAGCAGTTCCTACACGTGCCGTAAGCAATCACCTTTGATGCTTTTAATTAACTCTTACTGGAAATGGTGTTTGTATAAGGTAATGCAGTACAGTCTCGTAGTTTTAATGTATCGTATGTTGGTAAGGAAAACATATGAGGAAATTAGAAGCGGGTAAGAAATAGTTTTCAAGATTTAGAGGTGAGAAAGTAGGCGAAGTTTTATATTTTCTGTTTTGTTAGGCCAGGATGCATATTTAGAGAATTTTTACTATTTCCAGGATGATTGCACATTTTATTTTATTTTATTTTATTTGTATAAGAACATAACAGTCATACATGATTTAATATAACAAAGTTCTAAAATTCACTACGACCACACAACATGTTCAATTATTAAAAAAGAAAAACAGCATATAAAAAAGAAAATAATTTGGAAAATCCAAAAGTGCACGCCTCATATTTTTTTTTTAATAAATATTTATTAATTATTATTTTTGTTTATTTAATAACAATTAAACCACATCGAATCAGACCCTGAAAAATGAAAATTCCTGAGCATACTCAAGCGTAAGAGAAAAAAAAAGACTCGATTAGTAAAGTATTTCGGTCGCTATCGTGTTAACAAGAAAAAGGATCCGCACATACAGACACACGGACGTCCAAGACAGAACTTTTTTAAACTGTTTTTTAACTAGTTTAAATAACAAAAATGACATCAAAAATATCATGAACGTTAAAAATAGTGTTTTTTCTTAATATGTGTGTGTATGTATTATCTTACAAGTGCAATGTATGATACATAAAGACATTTTAAGTTTGAAAAATCAGATGTTTTGCGCGAAGTGACAGTAGTACCCACCTCAACGCTTCGCTTATGAGGCGTGCAACAAGCCTCACGCAAATGAACTATAATTAACTACTAATCTTAATCATAAAATAATAAATAAAGCCCACATTTAAATACAAAACTTAGAAAAATAAATAATTTAAATTATACATAAGTAATAAGTTACACATTAGCTACATAAAATGGTATTTCTTAATTGATTTCTATAACTATTACAAGAACATTGAAAAATATCGATGTCTAATAATTTATCATTATAAAATTTGGCTGCTCTTTTTAAGAAGGCATTCTTGGCGTAATTTGTATTACAGGGAGTGACTTCAAATGTGTATCTGCAACGTGAGGAAATTCTGGGAACTCTTAATTTTATTTTTTCCAATAACAAGCCTGAATCAGTTATGCAATGCATAATCTTGTAAAGAAACATCTGGTCCAAAAATAGACGACGCTTTTCCAGTAAGCTTATATTATGTTTTTTAAAAGTAGTTTCATAATTGATAAAGGTATATCCAGTCCGATATTCTAAAGCTTTTAGAAATTTATTTTGAATTTTTTCTATACGAGTAATGTGGACATTGTAATAAGGGCTCCATACAATAGATGAAAATTCCAAAATACTGCACATATTAAAGCCAGTTGGTAATAATCCCAAAATTGTTTTAATAAGAATTTTTTTATAACAAATTGAAAAATTGTATATTTGCATGCATGACGTGCATCATAAGTGTAAGTAAATAAAGGAAATTTGCTCAACGGCAGCAAATGGGTTTTTAAGTAACTGTAGTCATTGGAAAAGTCAATATTTACATTATATACTCATGTTCTTAACGGCAATTTTTAAACTTTTATGTAGAACATAACTATTTATTTTCCTCCTCACCTTTTCCCTGTTGTTTTACATGTCCCATTAGTAAACTAATTGATTTGTTTACGTGACCAACACTTTTGTTATTATCATCTGGTCAAACATACATCGTTTCTGAAAGCATCTAAGAGAACATCTAGTGGTGAATTGCGGAAATAATATGCTAAATCAGCCATCATATTTTATTACCTTTTTATAATTAGCAATGTATATAAGAAACCACTTAATCTGCCTGCCAACTGTTAACAATGAAATGGGAGGTCACACTCAATCAAATTCACTGAAAATCTAAGCTTCATTAAAGCAAAACTAACCCCAAATGTTCGGAAAAGTCATAAAGGCGCCATTAAAATGTGGGTCATGGGCGGTGCCGAAGTTGATGAAACTTTGCTTCGAAGTTCGAGGACACTCGACCTTCCAAGGATTCTTTGGTCCCTGCTGCGTATATATTGCGATGAAGGGCGATAAGATTTTCACGGGTTGGATATTTTTAGTCGACTTTATTCAGCGTGTTATCGTAATGAATTTTAATGCTATGGCTGTCCAAATTTTATACAATTGATAAGAAAACACGATATCTAATATGTAATTATATTAAATTAATTAATTTCCCAACAAAAGAATAGAAAACTATAATAATTAATGCAAGATAAACATTTATAGAATTTTTTAAATTACGTTCTACAAATAACACGTACTGTCAAACATTCAATTGTTACTATAAAAATATTTTTTATATCAATATTGTACATAATTATTACTAAAAACTATACAGTGTTTTTCTTCTTATTTGGTAAATATAAGAAAATATAACATATATACCTATACCAAGTCAATAAAATAACACCGAGAAGAATTTTTCCAACAAAGCTTCCCAACTAATTGGATTCGATTTCACCTTAGCTTTTAAAAGTTTCGGCCATTATGTCTTATTTTCGAGCTTTGACCGGCCAAGACCAAATTGCTGACTCGTAAGTTTCAACTTTATTGTTCAAACTTTGTGGCATATAATAGTATTTATCAGATATTTGATTTGTGCTTTTATGGATTAAATTAAGAATTTACCTACAACCGATTTGGATAGTGTATCATAAATAAGTTTTAATGCAAGCGAAGATAAATCCAACGAATCTAATTCATTAAAATATTCTGCTCTTGAATTGTAGGTTTAGTACACTAGGTACTTCAAACAATTTTTTGTCATTTTCATGTTTTTTTGTTGTACTTACATGTGATTCTCCGCATTTACATTTCTCAGAATATAAAATACATTGTTAAATCACCAGAATCGAATACAAAAAGAAATTCACGCTACAGCATTTTCATGGGAATTTTCTGAATTAAAAATGCAGTAAAAGAGAGAATATATTCTAAAATTTATTTCATTTATAACATGAAGGCTGACTTCAGAAATAAATTTTGAAGTGCTTTCCAACATCAAAAATAGTTCATATTTCGTATTAGTATTTCTTTTACATGAACCAAAAGAATAGATGATGAAGTTCCAACGTGCACAAAAGAAAGTCAAATTGTGGCATATAACTCAATATTCCTAGAATCCATCAATCCGTAACGAATATGCAAATAAACATATTTCAATACATTTGCAGACGGCTCTATTTATTTTTCACATTTCAAGATCGCTATAAATGCGTTTATGACCGCTAAATCTTGGCTACAACCATCGTATTCAACATCTCAATATATGTAACAGCATTGATGTTTATTATTCCTACTATGTAAATTCAATACTTCCGACTGAAACATCAATATATATTTAGAGAGCGAAATAAGTTGTAGACGCGATAATAATCCGATGAAAGGTTTTCATTTCTAATCGAATTTTATCTATGTTTGTTGGAAATGGATGATAAAGTTCAGTTTCTATTGAAGCTAAGAAATACATATTTAATGAAATATAATATCGCTTTGTATAAATGTATGCACAATGCCTGCAATGATGAAACCCAGTGCCTTTCTTACTAGCCTTCCATTTGAACAATTCAACTTCGATTCAGAGAATATGAAACTGTCTTTGTGACTACGTAAAAGAATAGGCCAGATTAAAATTGTATAAAATAAAACCAAAGAGAATAACTACTACTATGGTTGAATGAAAAAACTGCACACAGCTCTATTTTTCTTTTTATATTATAAAAACATGAATTAACCAACAAATTCTTTAGAATAAATTTACTGACATAGTTAATTCTAAAGCCTTACCAAGTAACTTTACTTTTAATAAAAGCTATGAATTGCCTCATACTGTTCTAATTAGCTCTATGCGGTTTTCAAAATATGAGTAAGACTGAAAAAAGTTCATTCATAAGGCCTTCATAGAACGTTTCTTTAACCCCGTCCTTTCATGCGAGTTTGTATTAAAGCCCGTGAAAGCCTGCGAAGAGCTTCAGTTGCCGCGAGGGCGTCGAGCTATCCGCCCGCCCGCCCTACAACTCTTTTGTATGAAAGTTTTTTGGTCCATATATTTTGGTAAGTTCTTTATTGATAATTAGTTGAATAGAGTTAATTATTAAGTGGATTATTTTCCTACCAAATATTATAGAGTCGTTTTTATTATAAATTTTAGGTTATAAAATATTTTTTCAAATATATTGACATCATTATTATTATATATGCATTTAACCATTTTCAAAATTTCCCTATACTCTGTAGACTTAGGTCTGTAGATATCTTATTATTGTAATTTTTTATTGACTTAATTTATTTTAATAATTGAAATTATTTCCCTGTTATTGTAATACATAATTTAAATAGTGATAATAAGCGGTAGCTCCAATAAACTATTTGAATTCATATTTATTGTTGAAATATTCAAGATTGTATCAAAGTCATTTACGAAAATTATTTCTCTTTTACTGTTGTTTTGGGGCATCTCCATGGAAACGGAGTGTTTTACGTGGTTTAACCTAGCCCAAAAAACAAAGTTTTACTAAGTAAAGTATAGTAACTAAAATAACTAAGCAATTTTCGAATTTAACTGTAATACGTAGATATCTCCGCTATTATAATGCATTAAGGTAAATAATAAGAACAATGTTTGTTTGTGTTTATTTTATTAAATTTGCATAATATTAATATTTAATATACGTCCTTTTTATTAAAGTGAAACTTTTATTACATCGTCTCAAAATTTTTGGTCTGTGTAGCGCATGTCGCATTTATCGCGGCTGCCGAGTAGGTATACCTACTCGGCAGCCGACCGTCACGCGACATGCGCTACACAAAGCAGTGTTCGGAACCGTTCGAACAGTTTCACTTTTACCGTGGTTTCATAAAACCACACAACATTTTTATTTATTATAATTCGCATTATATTGAGTTTCTAATTATTACAAATATATTATATATAAAAAAATATTTAAGTACTAGCAAATTTTACATGTTCGGTTCACAATTTTGCTCTATTTTGTGAAGTAGGTTATTATTTAGCTAGTTAATTATATTATATTTATTAAACTTAAATAAAAAGCTTACTTTATTCATCACACTGTTTCTTTTGTAAGCACTTTTAAATAGTCAGGTAAAATATAAGACGTGAAAACGGAGTGAGCAAGAATGTTTCGTATTTCTTCTTTTCAGATAAGATAGCGATTGTAAATTTTAAAATATATATATGATTCCTTTACTTTGAAACAGAAGGACAGATTTGCAAGAAGTTATAAACACAGATAGATTTGCCATTCGTAGACCATAAAATATAGAATTCGATATTGCGTGAAGGGTCATGGGCAAAAAGCTACTCTATCTATAATTTCTTTACATGATTTTGTTACTCAGATTACGTTTAGTTAAAGTAAAAGCGTCCTTGACCTTGAACGAACGTTTAGGAATCCATAACATCATTAAAGTCTATAGTTTTAATAGATTGAATCTAAAAATATGCTCTATCTAATATTGTTTCATACATTCGTTTAACACGCAATGTATCATGTAGCACAGATAATATCCTACTAATATTATAAATGCGAAAGTTTGTATGGATGTTTGTTACTCTTTCACGTAAAAACTACTGAACCGATTACAATGAAATTTAGCACACATATAGAGAGTAACTTGGAATAACACATAGGATAGGTTTTATCCCCGAAATCGCACGGGAACGCGAACTATGCGAGTTTTTCTTTGAAAACGCGGGCGAAGCCGCGGGCGGAAATCTAGTCTATACTAATATTATAAACCAGATTTCTTTTGTTTGTTTGCTTGAACGCGCTAATCTCGGGAACCCCGGGTCCGATTTGAACATTTATTTCACTGTTAGTCCATTTATCGAGGAAGAATTAGGATTAAGGCGGGTAAAACCGCGGGGCACAGTTAGTATTACTAGTACATGTAGCATGCATCTACAGTTTGTAGTTGAAGCTAAATTTTTAACAATACCTTTGTCTACTCTGTACGAGGAATATGGGTCAAATGTGCTTCGCCAGACAAATGGTTTTTCGTATTTTGAAACAGCTTCGGTATGAATTGTTCATGAAAACTCACACGGGAAGATATTATGAACATGATGGTTACATGTAGCGTTGTGGTTAGCCACAACATCAACAATGTTTTGAATTATAATTGCGATACATTTGTTGCATAGGTAGGTATGTAGTTAAATTTGAACTGTTATATGACGTTTAATTTTACGACTTAGATACCGGATAAAACCCTAATCCTGAAAGACTACTACCAATTATGTTATTGCCCATTATCTATTGGCATACTAATTTAGCGAACAATATGACGAATGAGCCGCTTACATCATTCGACCATTTAGGTTTATAAAATTTGCGTCGCATCTGAAAAAAAAACTTATTATGATACATTAATCTAGTTTTGTAATCCACCTGCAAATAAAAAGGAAAATGCTACGTTGATTTTTGGTGACATAACATTTCACTCTTGTTCACCAATTCATTTACAAATCACAAATGGAAAACAGATTTGTGAGGCTAAAAGCTTTTTTGTCACGAATTTAACATTCAGACACATTTATTTATCTTCTTATGGTCTATCCTGATTTTCTATTATTATATTAGCTACTACTATCAATAAATGCGATAGTTTTTAGAGTTTTGGCACCTGAATCATATCAATATATTTGGCCAGTATTTTTAGCAAAGTTATAGTAAACAGGATGCCACGTTTGAAACTGGAAAGAATTCAACTGTAAAATACGCGTGCCGAGTGCAAGTAATTTACATATCCATCTCCTACACCATAAAAGTCGTTATTTAAAATGGCTCAATGCAGCTATGGAATATAAAACAATGCGATCTATCGTCACGGCTGCTGCGCCACAATGACGCGCCCAAGGTCACTGTCAGCGCAGATAATATACTAGCTGTCAGTTTACACAGATAATGAAACAATATTGTGAGCGCCACATGATCGTATTGTGTTGGTAATGTCACATTGCAGATGTAAGAGGTGTTAACAGTAATGATATTATACTATTGGTGTTTTTCTAATATTATTAATATAGTTTGCACTATGCATCAAGCAAACTCCAAAACGAATTAGCCAATTTTTCATTCATCAGCAGATATTTCGTAAGTGAGCTTTGTAGAGTAAATATGAAACATAAAAAGATATCTACGTAATTCAATATATCTAGTGAGCAGAACTTTTAATAAAGCAATGACTGGGAGTAATATACTTTATAACAAAGATGGATGGATACAATTTATTAAACTATGACTGATCATCTAATACCTTGATATAATGTTTGCTTTAGCTCTTATGAAAATAAATATATACTTGGAACTCTATTTTACTTTAATAATGGCGGATTTTAATAAAATATACACATGGATAGAAATCTTATAACATCCGGCCTCGGAGATTAGCTGTAGAAACAAACAAACAATTTTTTTTATATAATTGTCTTATCTTATGAATTAAATAAAAAAACTATGTACGTTTAATCATTTTTAAAACAACACCTGTGTGGATTCGATACAGAAATAATGTTTCTTTCTTCTATAATGACCTAATTAATATGTAATTACTAATGAATGTTCATTTTCAAGATCTTATCCAACTCGTGTGGACATCAAATTGTCTTAACATGTTATTTTACACATATTTATTTAAATAAATGTGTGTTTATGAGAACTGTGTGTCGTTTCGTCAGTCCTTCCGACTCATCGGACTGTGATATTGATTGAGTACGCTTGCTAAAATATGTATCAAAGCATACATAATACGGCTTGTACTTGTATGTTCGTTTGCAATATTCTGCTAATATGTAGATTAAAATCTGTAATAATGAAATGGAGCCGATGATTTTGTTTGTTTTTCTGAATGCGCTAAGCTCTGAAACTATTATACCGATTTCAAAAAATATTTAACGTGATCCTTAAATGCTAAAGGCTGTATAGTATGTGCTACGGACATAGCCGGGGCAGACGGCTTTCCTGTAACATTTTGAATACAATTAATTTACAGTAATACGAACTGCCTACTGAGCCGACGGTCCCGGGTTCGATCCCCGGTCAGGGCAAATATTTGTGTGATGAACTCAATTATTTGTTCTTACGTCTGGGTGTTATTATCTATATATGTATTTATAATATTATATTTATCGTCGCCTAGTACCCACAACACAAGCATTAATTGAGCTTACTGTGGGACTAGGTCGATTTGTGTAATAATGTCCTATAATATTTATTTATTTATTATTTATTTATTTATAACAGCTGCAGCGTCACTGTAATCCGAGCGAGTGTTGTGTCGCTTCAAAAGCATTCGCAAGTAATTGCAAGAGGATTCGATTTGCCGCTCTAACTGGAAACTCGATATATTCATCCAGAAAATTCGTTCTGGTTCGAATAGCGTGTAAATGAACGTAACATACGCTTTGCTCGTGGATACAGTTTGTAGCAGTATTTTTGGATTCGTTTTACGTTGACCGGTTTACTGACAAAAATGTTAGTAAAATCTGTGGTAAAATGTACCTAAGTTTCGTAAATGAGATACTGTTTTCTGAGTTTGATAATTCATTTTACCTAGTATCTGTAACGAAGGAATCGGTTTTTAATGAAGAAAAAAATTGTTTCAAAAATCTTTTTAGAAATGAGACTTTCTGATAAAATTCTTTTTTTTGACGGGTGTTCTGGATTCTAAATTTATTTTGCATCAATAAGTTTCCATATAGTGGAAACTGGTGAAAGTCTGAATCATCAACACTAACAAAGCTCACCTTGTAAATAATTATACAGGTACATAATACAATAATAGTCTCTATTTTCATGATAATCGCTGCTTTATCAGCGGTCAAGCCGGTCAAGAACGTTAAACGAGTATATTTTTACACTAGTTTGGCTAACTTTTTTCATACATAATTCTATTTATTCTCATTTTTAATAGGTTATGTAAAAAGTTATTAAATATTTATAAATATTTTCTCTTATTTGTTATGCATTATAATAATGAAGGTCGTGTAATTGTGTAGCGCATCTTCGTTGCAGTTTTATGAAATATTGTGGTAAAGCGGTCGTCGCAAAATGACAATAAAATAGTATTCTTTGTTATATTCTGCCCGCAAAACATTGTAGAGACTATAATATTATGTACCTGTATAATTTCCAACTCTTTTTCGATAATGCAAGCAACTGCGCATGGTTGTACCTACATAGGTACATATTCAGATTTTGTTTGTAAAAGTACACGGGAAAGTAAAATGTGCAATATATCTCATAAAAAAAACGAAACGTTGCTAACTTTATTTTTCTGTTCTAATAAACGAATGTTTTCAGGAATTGTGTGAGTCACAGAACGAATGCAGTTTCTTGGTACAACTGAGGTCGTGAGTCGAATTAACTGCGGCTATCGGTCAAATGCTTTATTGGCGAAATGTTATTACAACTGCAGTTTCTGAAAAGTCCCAATATAACGATAAATATGGCACGATGTAATAGAATATCAATTATTTATCGCAGTACTTTATTACTATTGTAAAATAATATTGAAATTAGGTCAGAAACTGTACTTGGTGCATTTTATAAAGTTTTAATTACATTAAAAGGGGGGAAAATAATTATAGACTTAGGATTATGCGGCTCTAGGTATTTTACAGGAAGATTTAGGTTATGTACTTAGTTAATTTCACTAACGAAATTAAATAGCTGACAAGATACGTAATTGCCTGTTTTAAATACATAAAAATAATATAGTCGATTCATGTTCCCAGGTATTTCAATAACACATACATAAATAAATGTTCCTATACTACTTTTCCTCACTATCCTAGTTCTTGTGATAAATTCTTGGGATAAAACAACATTGATGTTGATGTATGTGTTTTCATTTGGCGTCGTCCACTTCATCGAGCTTCGATGCTTTGCTTTGTTGTTTACTATCTTTTGCAATACTTGGACCGTGAAAAGACGTTTAAAAGATTTCTACTTGTATTAGTTTATGTTAAAACAACAGGATAAAATATGGAATTAGATATATTGAAATATAATTTCATACATGATAAATATATTTATTTATTACATTTTAGTTGCATACCTACTACAATATTATGTATTAGGTATTATTTAACAAAGTTTTGTTTTAATCTTAAAAATATTCTTACAAGAGTCTATCATTTTATTCACCGAAGAACAAGTTTTTATCTATACTAATATAATAAAGCTGGAAGAGTTTGTTTGTTTGTTTGAATGCTAATGTCGGGAACTAATGGTCCGATTTGAAAAATTCTTTCGGTGTTTGTTAGACCATTTATCGAGGAATATATAGCCTTGGTCTTAACCAACAGGAGCGGAACCACGCGGGTGAAACCGCGCGGCACAGCTAGTTAGAAATAAAGGTATCCTTTTATAAAAGCTTTGAGGTATATTCTGTACAAATGTTTTAGTCTGATAGTAAATATAATAAGGTTGTTTTCGTCAAAGAATTCTGTAATCTGGCTGTCACATTAGATCCTTAATATTAGATACAAAATCCTATTTCAGCTTGTTCAACAAAGATTAAGCAGTATTATCTACGTTAACAACGTAATGTTACATATTATAATACCTACCTACATTATTTTTTAATAAATTGCTGAGAGAGAATAACTGACCTTTCATAACATAAGTTGCGTTGAAACATAGGGACTAGTAGAGAGTAGATTGTAATAAATAGATACTTTTTCTTTCAAACCACTTAACAACATTAATAAGACAATTAACATTAACATTAAGACAATTAAATAATTACATTCGATTGATAGGCAAGAAAATAAGAAACACAACAGAAAAAAGAAAAAAAAATACATAGGTATTATATGAGTATTCTCAACCTTATACAGACGAGTTTATAAATACAATCGAAATATCAATTAAATAACGGCGATTTTCTTTGTTTATATTATTTATATTATAAAAAGGAGCCATTAAAATTGACGTCACAATCGCTTTGGTTCCGTATCATGATGTCAATCACATGAATATTGATGAAGTACATTTATTGGTTGGTGATTACCTAATTCTGTCCTTGTGCAACATGGTATAGACGATGCCATCATCATCATCATCAAATTCAAATTAAAAATAATTAAACTTCAATCTTTATAGATATAGAATATACCTTTTTATGCGATTCTGTTTTATTACGCTTGCTTACTGTCAAAAAAAAGAAATATTAAACCACAATAAATGTGTTTTATTATACAATGCTGTGTAATAGTAGAGTTGACTAGAATGCGAATTAAAAAAATACGTTAACTTTATAAAATACTGTAAGTATTTACTCAAATTTAATATTGCACTTGGTTATTTTATAAATTTTAAATCCATCTTGGATTTAAAAACTACAAAATAACCGTATGTGTGGATTGGATGGGAATTAAATATAAGTTGCTTTTTATTTATAAAAAAACTCTTTTAGTCATTAATCAACGAAATCTTCCGTCAACATCATCCAAGTAATGAATCAAAAGAGAAAAAACTGAGATAGTTTCGCAGAGTTCCAGAGGAAATTGATTCGTCGGCGAAGGACGGAGGATGGATTGATTTTCTTTTACGAGGCAATTTATACGACACTAGTTATTGAGAGTTTGAGCGATTAATGTAGCTGGGTAGTTAAAGAACACATTACACTATTCATGGAGACTGTATTAATTACTATATAGACTACCTAGATTTATGCTGTTTCAATACTTTTAAATAATTTTCAATTGAAGACAAATCGACACTTAGGTATAACTAAAGTTATGTTTGCTTTCAATTTAATATAGGTAGATTACTGCAAGAGATTACGCCAGGCTTTTTATTTAGGCGTAATAGATTATTGTCGAAAATAAATAATGTTTCATAGCTATCACAATATTATAAAAAAGTTAAGTCTTCACTAACAGATTGACTGATCGAGGTGATTAGCCTGCTGTGTCCTACCAGCCCGAGACATTTTTTTTTCTTCGTCTCCACCGGGAATCGAACCCAAGACCCCTCGGTGCTACTCTCACGCGTCAACCACTGTACCAAGGACTAAGGAGGCGGTCACAATTATAGGTAATCAGTATCAGAAAGTACTAGTATACCTTAGTCCTTAAATGAGAACGATGAACATAATTAACTTATGAATAAATTCAAATTGATTTCATTCCTAAATCTAATTTTAAATAACGATCTCACACATCCCTTTATCAAAAGACAAAATCAATTCCTCGAACAATTTAACGATAGCCAGAAAATAAATAGTGAAATGTCCCTCGAAATAATTAACGACTTCAGTTTACGTTGTGACGTAAGTGCTGAAATGTATGTCGGTATATTCGTCCTCCCTAAATCGATACATTTATTCAATATTCATCCATCTTTTAGCTTTTCACGGCTAAACATTGATATATTGTTTTCTTGAGTATTTGTTTGTTTTTCAACAAATAAATGTTGATTCTGAAATGTAGATTATTATACATAATATGTATATTAATATGGTATACACTACAAATATAAATGCAGACCTGAAGTTGTTTATGGGTTTTAAGTGAAAAAATAAAGTAGTCAATTAAAACTTAAATATTAAAATAAATACAATGTAGATATCTGATTATATCAGATTATCGCAAGCATCAGCTAGTTTTATTAATTCACAAGCGAATTAAGCAGAATTATAAATAACTGTATGCAAATATTTGAAGACCGAACAATATGGTTTTGTTACAAACCGTTGTTTCGAAACAATAGAAATAAATTCTTAAACCGTTCTGTGACATTAATCTGCGAAAATATATTGTTAGCGTTATTTTAGTCCTTGAAACAAAAACGATAAAAGAAAGAACAATAAGTTGGAAACACATTGTTAGTATTTATTGGAAAGTTTTGGTGAGAGGTGAAGGAAAGTTTGTAGGTATGTAATTTTTGTAGTAATACCATATCCCTGTATTCATTTAATTTATTTATCAAGTTTTTTCACGAATAACGAGAGCAAGGAGGCTCGAAGAGTAGTGATAAGGCATTGAAAAGATGAATAAAATTACAGCGCGCTAACGAGGCATACAAAACATGTCAAGTTATAAGAACTTTTTTTCTATTTCTTCACTAGCTATAGTACTTTTTCACATAGAGCGATGATTCTTCTTCTTTTTCTCTTAATTAACGGCTACCACTAAGAAGGGTTATCGCCAATGTCCAGTTGGAGGGACAGGACTCAAATTTCAGTCAGTAATTACAATTATTACAGTCAAGTTGTAAAATGACAATTTTCAAGTTGTCCATTATTATTAAATATTGGAATCCACAATATATCTAGAAGGCAGTGGAATGTTATTTTTTTATTTAAATTCCTTGGTATAATGACACAAGGAGTGAAACAAAAGCACAAAGGATCCACTACAATAATATTTTCAACATTTTTTTCACGAATAACAGCGGGTCAAAGTTATACAATTGTTTACAAATAAATGCGTATTGCGTACAGCTAAGTGCAAACCCATGACAATTAAATCACAAATACATTGTTTTGTCAAAATATCGCTTAATATGTGGAAAAAACATCCGTGATGGGTATCCGGATAGTTGTTGAACCAATAAACTTTGGAAAACATTGTAAAGAGTCCAAAACTAAAACTCTAGTAAACTCGCTCTACGATCCAAAAACGACCCAGAAAGATACTGAATTCGCTGGTTTTCTATGATTTTTTAAAATGTTTCATTGACCTTATTTAATCTGTAAAATATATCGTTAAGAACAAATGAAAAACTTCTACAAAAGCCAACAGAAATAGCAAAAGCTAGGCAACCACGCCTGGTAATGAATATCTGAAGTAGTATAGAATAGTAAAAAGATGTTTAATAAAAAGAAGTCTCCAACCTACAGAGTTGTTCCAGTCTTATTTTGTTCTAATTAAAAATGTCGCTTATTTATTCCGTTGTATACCGGAGAGAGGATTTATAAAAAAATATTAATTAATGTAAACAACGTAAACAGCTTCCATTAAAAAATTTTAAGAAATTATTTTATTCCTGAAAAATAGTAATTATTTAAATTTGAATTAATATTTTTATAGGATCAACTGATAAACATTTTTTATTATATCTTAAGGAATAGGTATCGCAATAGACGAAAGGAAAAAGGTTTTTTCGACTATACCTAACTACAATTTCCAAATCGTCATGATACCACGTAAATTATAATGTACCAAAGGTGCGGAGAACGAACTCAACTGGCACTTTATCACGTTTATAACATGAAATTTACTATTTTTTTATTATTAAAAAAAACAAGAATATTTAACGAGTATATTATAATTGCATATGTTTAAAATTCCCAAACAAGAATCGATTTTCAAAGTCAAACCACTTAACATTGATTGAGTTTATTTTGTTTCGTTAGCGAGTTAACGTGACGAATAATCAATTGTTTTGATCGCTGTTTTATGCACAAACATTTACTATTATTTGGACTGGACTGGACTCTAAAAGGAAAACGTTTTATACGCATATTTTCCTCCTAAATTCGGAATTTGGATTTAAAAACAATAAAATAAATAATTTTCACAATAAAACACATCAGGAATTAATAAAGAAATATCGCAAAGTTATCGTTTCGTGGTGCAGGCTCTGATGATGTCACACTGATAGCTTCATGGTATTTGGGAGTATTTTAAGTTCTTTTATTACAGACGTATACATCAAAACATCATCACCATTACAGTTTTTATTAAACAACGTGACAATTCGTAACAATTGTAAAAAAACATTGAGGCTTGGGCGACATTAGCAATGGACAATGTCCACTTTTTGCTACCTTTTTTTGTGGCTATGGCCAAAGCTATCGTTTTTTAATGTTTCACAAGGATAATACTTCAAAGAACTGACCAACAGACTTCACCTAATCTCCCTGCGAAGTCCCTGTGGTCTTGAATAATGGAATCTGGTTGAACGTCAACAAACCACGCTCGCACCAAAGCAATTGTTTGGGCTACGCCTCTTGCATACAAATGAAGCGTGCTACAGAAATTTCTGGAAATTGACGTAATCCATACACTTTATTCTCTATGCGTCACGTTTTGATTCGATCATGCGTTTTCTTTGAATAAATTTCGTTTTTAAAAATGAAAAACAAAATGGGAAATTTTCCTTAATTAACTTCTTGTAAGCTGTTTCGAATTGCAATGAAAACGTTTTAAATTGCATTGTATTTATTGCTACGTTGTTTGCTGCTGTTTCGCTCGCGTGACTTCGCGTTATCGCATAATTTCATCGTGACCTGGTGTAATATAAACTTTAGTATTCTATACTAAATTCTATCAAAATATGATGAAAGGAGCAGAGGGTAGAATAACTTTGGTATTTCTAATACTAGCTTCATTCTGTGAAATCTTTTCTCTCCGCCATGGATCCACCTATATTATGCTGAAGCTACTCCAAATCGGTCGTGTCAATTTGCACAAAAACGGAGCACACATACACATTTGAATAAAGATCAACAATTTCATCCATCCGAGCCACACTTCATTTTTACCTCATAAAACAATCCCTGATAACGTCGCATTTATATGCATCGTTATGTTTCCAAGTGTATGTTCATTGCTTGTGGAGAGGCAATTAGCGCACATTCTAGTTTTCCTCATGGCTTAATGAGACAAATACAATAAACCTTTAATCGGAACTCGGTCACGGGCGCGCCATTGTATCAATATTGGTTCAGTCGCGATCCAATGCGACAGCGACAGTTATAATATGGAATTTGTCTGAAAGTCGTGGTTGGTTTTGTACTAAGCCCGCGGCTACGCATGAATATGACAATTACAAACTATTCTCTCACGTAATTGTTTAGTCTAATGTCAACCAAAAGAATTCAGCGATTCAAGAGTTGATAACAAACATACATATCTAAAGGTAAAGAGGAAGGAAGCATTTGCACTTATATTATAAATCAAAATAGGTATATCTTTATGTTCCGTTTGCACGAAGCAACGCCAATTAATGTTATTTAATCAACATACATAATATAAACTATACATTTAAGAAGGATACAAGTTATAAACTAGGTACTATTACAACTTCTGGGGGCGAAATGGGAGATAGAAACTTGTATGAGGAATGTTGTGATAATGCGGAAAACTGGTCAAATATAAAACAACCTTGTTATACAGATATCTGATAATACAAACGCCACCGAGACAGGTTTCTTTCTAATTGGACGTGTTCCTACGGAAACCGAACTTCTAATTAAATCAATGTAGTACTAAACTAAACTAAATATCTCGCTTTGATAAAACTGGTCTATTGATTAAATTATACGCAGGTTGGATCTGTTGTTTTGATTCTTACCTGTTCTGTTTTTCTTAAATTATTATTGTATAATATGTATTATATTAAATCACGTTTTGTACTTTTGTGCTTGCACGTTTAGAGTGTAATTTAAAGCCTTTTTTTTTTCAAGTGGGGAAATCTTGCCTAAGATACCCACGGCTCCCAGGGAAGGAGCCGTGGGTTATGTCAGATTCCTACCGACTAAAACCCCACCGTGTACCAACGCGCTGCTTTACGCCCGGGACGGGATGCGGACACATTCGCAATCTTCCGCATGTCCCGCCCAGCAGTTGCCCGTTTCCAGGCCCTCCACAAATATAACCACAAATATAATAGTAATTTATAGCCTATAGAACATGGTGATGCTAATCCATTTATTATATCGTATTTCAAAATACAAGTTTACAATACATGTATTTCAATATTAAAATTAATTAGAATTTGCGCAGAAAACCAACATAAATCGTTGTTTTATTTTAATCCTTACTATATGTCGCAGCCAATTGGTTAAATCAGTCGTTTCAATAAAGCTCTTGATTAAGTAGCTCAGTTTAATTAACTACCTGAATGACCGTTTATAGTTTATACCTATAACAACGGCGTATCGTTTAATTGACTAATTAAACGTCGCTGTATAATCGAGAGCCTAGTCCATTAACGAAACGGCTAATTTTTCAAATAAATTAGATTCAAATAAACACAGTGACAATTTTAAAAATGTAATGATTCCTTCAAATACGTTTTTTTAAATGAATCGTACACGACACACACACTTATCTATAAACTGTAAACATATTTTAAAATTACTTAGGTATTTTGCAATAAAGATATGAAAGTTTCGTATTTATAATTTTGTAATATTGTGATTTACTAAGAAGTTGTTGAAAATAGGTTAAGGCAAATAACTATATTAAATGAGTGCTAACTGCTAACCTTATTAATTTAACATTTATTTAAATACAATTTATAACTTTAAGAAATACGAGGTATACTGTAAAAACTGTCAACATTTCTAAGGACGAAAAAATAAGAAGACAATAAAAAAATCAAGTTATTTAAAAAGTTAACCCGTTTGACGGGAATAAAATAGAAAATATTCGTAAACCTGATTGAATTTTTGCATATTTAAAGTAATTAACATACAAAAATTTACATTTTTTTAAAGAAATCTTGCCAGCCTAGTTGTCTAAAATGTCAAAGGTTCAAATTACAGGAAACTAATTTATTGATTTTCATTTGAATGATATTAGTGTTAAATTATTATCAGCACGTGTAGCTTTCAGTCCGACTGATTTCTCATGTTTTTGTGATTCTTTATCTGTTTTGCGATTAAATAATAGATACTTAACTGCCGAAGAAGGTCCTGTAACTTATGTTTCCGGTTAGGAAACTTTAAGCGCGGCTATTAATATTATTTATTTTATTTATTTATTATTATTGGTATTCGATACCTGAAAAAGATATTGATGGCTATAATATACTACTTTAATCAATTTTTATACAGATATTTATAATGTATATGCAAAAAATATTACCTTAATTTTTTTATTTATACCTTTTTGTTGTTTTTCATGTATGTAGAGCCGACAAACGTGAATAAATAAAATACCACTATTGATACGTCTTTTGATGTTTGTCAAATCGGTCTTTACGATCTCAAACATTGAGAATAAATATTATTATAATATTATATAGTTGGTATTATATTGAACAGATACGTCATTATTCTGTTTAGTTTGTCCTTGTTAAAATTCTTATTTGAATAAAAAAATTTGTTAAAAGAGTAGGCCAAGCGAACTTTGTTCGTACTTGTTACATATTTTAAAATTAATTAATGAAGTAATTTCTCATTTTGATCTGTCTTAGAAATTTCTAAGTGGGTAATCTGAATTTTGTTTAGTATTATGTTAGTGTACTCCTTATAATATCAGGAACAGAAAAACAATAATAATATAGGCAAAGCAGTCGCATTATATCTTTTATTAATAGTAAAGTAAAATAAAAGAAAACGACACTCAAAGCCATAGGACCTAGGTCGTTAAATGTTATGCTAAAAGGTTTCTCATTAACGCTGTTTTAATTAAATTTTATCCCACTCCGATGTTTTATAATTATGTGAAAATGTATACTTTGAACACTTTAATATTATGTACTCAATATGTAAAAGTTTTCTAATTTATAACTTGAAAGATTTATTGACTCTTACTAACATTATTTTTAAGAAGATTGTCTTATTTTTAATCAGTAGTACTATACATTTTTAAAGAATAGAAAAAAATATAAAGCATTTGAATATTATACAGCTAAAAATAAAGTAATCATTCGGGTTATTTTTAGGTACGCGTTTTCTGCGAAAAAAAAAAATTAGTGCTTATTATTTTTACCTCGAAAGCACTCGCCCACCTCATACTATCACGCAATTGTCTATTAAAATTGTCTATTAAAAAAAAACGTCTAAATAAATCTCGTGATCCTTACTTCATGCTAAATTATAACATTGATAGATACAACACTTGACCTTCCAAGTTGATAAGATCTGATCATCTTTGGCCGTGAAGAAGATAATGCCATCTAAAACGACGTTGGGGACATGGGACATATCTCGGTGCCGGGAAAATTAATAACAAATTGCTTTAATCTCAGGAGCGTTATATTCTGGAATTTATTTCGTCTACTGATTGAACGTTAAATGAATATGTTCCAAGGACCGTATATTACATGAGTTAGCTTATTTATTATAATTATACTAGCTTTCCGCCCGCGGATTCGCCCGCGTTTTCAAAGAAAAACCCGCAAAGTTCCCATTCCCAAGTTACCATCTATATGTGTGCTAAATTTCACTGTAATTGGTTCAGTAGTGTAAGTGAAAGAGTAACAAACATACACATAGGATGATAATAATTGTCAATAATATTTTATTATTTTAATATTCGTCAGGTATACTGGTAGGTTTCAAAATCCAAGTAATTAAATGAAATTTGACTTGAAACGACCAAAGGTAAATTAATTGTAATTAAAATGTAAAATTAACGTTTTAATTACGTTTTAGCTTCAAACTTCATAAAAATATCATATTATTTATAAATCTAAATCTATTGAAATCGGTCCAGCCGTTATTGAGATATAAATGGAGCAGAGTTTTATAATGCGTATAGTCTGTGTAGAGTCAGATGTTCAAATAGCTATACCCATGCTATACCACACATAATATCCTCGTATACTAGGCTGAGTCAATGCAAGTGTTATTTTTATATGCAGCCTGTAGTCTGTAGGTCAATAGAACTTGTGGGTAATGTAAACAAGTTTTAGTGACTTAAATCCAGTTCATGCGTATGAAGTAGGTACCACATCTTAGTGTTAAAAGGACTAAATTAATAGGACAAAAGAAATAAGCTTTTCTCGCGTATAGAACAAACTGTCTATCTCCATTTCATCAATTTTAGGTTTATTTTCTCAAATGTCCATTTACAATCTATCACTAGGTATTGTAAAATTGCCTCAAAATCGGTTCAGCCGTTTCGTAATGGAATATCAATATACGTCGTCTTTATTACGTATATTCGTATCCGTTTCTTTGTTACCTCTAAACACTACGACTGAGACATCCTGGCTTCGATCACCGGAAGAGAGCAATGAATTATGTATCCCACTAGACTTTGAGAAGATATTTAATAACACTTTATACTCCTATAAAAATATAAAAAAATAATCCATATTGCACACTAATATAATACACTACACAATAGGACAATAGAGATGGTTTCTAAAGCAAAAATGCTTTCGCAAACGGTTCCAACGCAGAAAGGAGAACTATTCCATCAATATTGAACTGCACCTATACCTCCAGTTATTATAAAAAGTGCAGATAAATAAACAAGGGATATCCTTTGTAGTTGGACATCAAATATTGGCAGGTGTTAATTCAACTTGGACAAAGAAATTGAAGATATGAATTTGATTGTCATACAGAGCACTTTTCTTTATTAAATTTTAGAAAGTTTTGGAAATGTATTTATTTTCATCAGCGAATGTCACGTTTTTGTAACTGCGTGAGAAGGTTTTTGTTGTTTATTTTTTCGAGTGTGTGACAATATCTTTATCAAAAGTATTAAAAAAATTGGCAAACTATTTCTTAAAATTTGAGTTTATATACCTAGAGAATTTTCAAAAACCTTTTCGGAATGTCTTCTAAATAATAGAATTGGAAACATAATATTTTGTACACAGTTGCAATACAATACATGCGTTGATAATTTTTAATGCAATGTTAGAAAAACATGAATATAATCTACATAGTTGCTATTTTTACCACTATTACATAACGTATACATGACTCTATTAAAGACGAAATATTCAAACGTAGTAGTATATACGCAATTTGTAGTTGAATCACGGACGCTGCATTGTTGAGTGTTACAGATCAAATGAGTGCACCGTATTTTAAGTCTTATATTCATGATACAGGGGTGATATTTCTACGATGTATTTTTTAATTTATGGATGGTACTGTGGTGTTTGATACACCGGAGTATATTTTGATTGGGGCTTCCCGCTTGGGACTTTAAATCACTCAGGTATTGCGTTTGAAGAATGTTTGTCATAATAAATCGTATGATAATATATCTTTCGTGGACGCAGTGCAGACTTTTAATGTGTATTGTGACTGCTTTTTCCTATTAATAAACATTTTTTTAAGATATTTCTATCTGAATATTTTTTATCCTTAATTTTTGCGTGAATAAATACAATACATACGCTGTAATTCTTGGTAATACAATATCTAAAACTAAAATTAGTTTAATTTTGTCACGATATGGGTCTGATTTTAATTGTTATTGATAACAAAAAATATTCCGTTTTCTAGTCACATTATAACTCATATAAATTCTGAAGCTAAAAAGGCTAAAATTCTAAGCTGTGTATATTTTAATACCTCAGCATGTATACTGTATAGTTATCAGTTTGACAAGAGAAACAAAAAAAAATTCGTTTAAACTTCCCGGTAATTCCTGTTCCGGTCTTTTTACAGGTTTCTCTCCCATAAAAGTGCAGTACGCCCTAATTTTAACATTAACATAAACGCAACATTTATTAATCCAAGATTTATAAGTTTTCATGCCATTTGATATTGTTTTTAGCGTACCACATGTTAAATTAAAATGTGCTCTACCTACATTTATTTTTATTCTAGCGTTATGTTTTTTAATATGTATAAGCTTTATTTTTTACTACCCGAGCGAAGTCGGGTCCTAGTTATTTTATAGTTCGACAGTAATTATAAAAATAGTAGAGCAGGATCGAACCCACAACCTTTTTACTAGAGGATGAGAAATTGTTGATATCGAATTTTATCAAAACAAGTGTAGATGAGATTACAATACTATTTCATTTGACCCATATTCCAAGTGTGCCCAATTTCTTACACCAATTGATAAAGCTTATCTATAGATTATAGATTGTTTATTATATTTGGCAATACGATCTTTTCATGATGTTAACAGATAAGTTATTGTTTATATTATTTTGTAGAGCTATTAGCACTTATTATAAATAGTTACCACTGTTCTAAATTCTAATCATTAGAACGTGACTATTTTATTATGAAAAATTGTCATGACATAGCCTACTGATATTTGGCACAACATGCATAATTAAAAGGTTGTAAGACATCCGATAAAAATTAAAAACCATTTAAAAAACTTGAATGAAAATAAATTCACAAACAAGGCAACCTATTTTTTGGAGACACCAAACGGTGTCTCTATCTGTATAGTCTTTACGGTGGCTGGAGATTATCTGTAGGTATGTTATATTTAAATGTAATATTATTATTGAAGTGAAACTTCTTTATCGGGGTTGGAAAAAATTTTTGTGTAACGTTCTTTCGTTACGCGTGACATTTTTCCGTTACGCGCCAACTTTTTCTTATCCCTACCACGCGTGATTCGACGAATTTCTGTAAAGTTACATATTATAGTAAATTATTTTTTGAAAAAAAAGGTCATAAAGAAGTTTCACTTCTTACGTGTGTACACTAGTGCACACGTAAGAAGTGAAACTAAACACGCATACATTTTTTAAATGTAATATTATTATCCCATTGACCACCGAGCGCCCCGATCGGGGCGCGACACAATAGATTTTCTTTTGTGTCTGTGATTCCGGGGACTGATGGATTATTATACACAATCCGAAAATAAGACGTTTGGAACCCTCGACAAGAGTTGTCCTAAACACCTAGATGATAGAGTTATAATCTAGAATCTGCAATTATAACACATATGAGTTAATTAAGCGCTGTCATTATTGCGTTCAATTGCAAACATTCCGATTAGTGGATATGCTAATTACTAACCTACAATTCTGAATAAACACTGAAACGAACACGAGGTTCCAGCGTGATTGCTGTACAAACGAATAATATATCTCTCAGGTTAAGTGGTTGATACTCGGACTTTATAAAGTCGGGCATTTGAAACCAGATGAATATGTTAAATCAAAGGATGTTTCAATTTTTACTGTTCATATTTACTACAGAAATTTTCGCATTTTATGATTTATATAAATAATGTATATGTACACAATAAATTGAGAAATTTAAAGTGACCACATAGAGTAAAAACTAATTTTCAGGAGTCTGTGTCTTCAATGAACAATAACACAATATGACATGAAGATGAAACATAAAAAAAAATAACTGGAACAAATTTGAGCTTATAATATGATGATGTTGATGATATTTCCTTCTCTTAGTATAAAAAAAGTATTGTGTCAAAGGTAGCTATGGTCTATGTATATCCAGGTCACAAATTTCGGCTTTGTCAGTCTGTTAGTCACGATCCACTGTACTGATTTATTCGTATAGATTGTTCCGAATTTGGGTCACGTACAATTATGTTGTCCTTCACCGCCATTAAATTGTATTAACGCAATGAGTAGGTTTTAATGTGACACGTGAACCTTTGGATTAGATGGAGTTGGTTTGAATAATATAATATTTGTACATTTTAAGGAATTGTTATCATAGATGCCTTAAATAGCTTTCAAAGTTCTAAACATAATATATACTTACATATATATATATATATGTAAGTATGTATTAAGAGTAAAACAGAAATGCCAACAATATAAATTATAGTTCCACAGAATACTAAATAGATACTTGACGTAAACCCAGAGATACATTTTTTTTTGTTTATAAGCAACTAACCGTATAATATTTCGTAAATGTCATCTTTCAGTTCACAATAGTAAAGCAGTAAGTAAAATAAAAGTACAAAAGCTAAGTCAAGAGCTATTTTTATTATCTAGTCTTCAGTCTGCCTTAATTATTTAAATTAAAAAATAAATAATGCGCTCTACATCTCTAGAATATAATACATTTAAACGTTAATTAAACATTAACTGCTTTAATATTATATTGCTTTAATCTAATTATAATGAATAACCGTTACTTTCCGTGATCAATTTATGATAATTATTTGTTCATTAAGACTAAATATGTATAAAAAGTCGTAGAATATAATATTATGTAGCGCATGGGATTGAATACAGTTTAGAGGTATCGATAAACAATCCCGTTGAATTTTATTTCTATACATGCAGCATGTACCAAACCATGGCCTATTGTCAAAAATTTACTTACAAGAACTTATTTGTTTCTTCCGTAGAGTTTTCTTATTATTTGCGCCATGCACGCATCAATTTAAAATAAATGAATGTGTAAAGGTTATTACGCAAGAATAAGTAAAACGATATTATTCATTAAAATATTTATTACAAATGTATTATTACTGAAGCGACAAAATAATGTAAAGTTCGCTGTCATACTTTTATTCTCTACATTCACCGAAACATTAGACGATATAATATTATGTTAAACTAAATCCAAATTCAACACAATATCTCAAAGAAACGGTATCAATCCAAAAATAAATGAACTCTACACAAGTATTCGAACTCTACCACAGAATTCTAATTAGACATTTAGCAATATTTGTATGAAAATGGCTATTTAAACATGATTTAAACTAAAATTTATCGAGTTGTTCACCTTTGAACGATAGAGATACATTCAAGAGTAACAGCAGTAGATTTTACATTTATACAAAATGGTTGATTGTTGAATTGTCATTGTCTAACTTATAACGTGAAAACTGCACACGACAATAACTTAATGTAATAAGTAATATGTTTAGTTCTGATATAGTTATCGGAGTGTATTGTTTTGCCACCACAGCGCGTATAATATGATTGTTATTTGTTGCAGGTGACCGCCGCGCGCCGGGGCCGCATAGTGGATTAGCGCACACATAACTTGAATCGGAACGGTCGCGGGATCAAGTGCGGAACCGCCGGGCAGTGCGCACACGCCGCGCGCCGCCACTCCGCATCGCTCTGCCGCCGGGGAAACGCGTGCTCACTCCGCCGCCGAAAGTTTCGAAACAGCCTCTTACAAGTGTTGCAACCGCCGCCCGCAACACTCTCGTAATCGTGTGTCTATCGGAATTACGATTCGCAACATTTTTTTGTCGGTCGTTTTCACCGAGTGCATTCAGTGTGGAAGCCGCATTCCGAACCGGTGTTCTTTAATGGACGAGTGTACTACTGTGTGTGTTCAGTGACTGGTTTAGTGTCGCCGTGAACTAGTGCTTAGAAAGTTCCCCTCGAGTGAACCCTCCCGTGTCGTTCATAATGTAAGATTGATAAAAAGCTACTAGAAATGGCTCTCGGTGCGCTCAGTGAAAACGAGCGTCATTGCTTGGACGCAAAAAGCCAAGAACGACAGGACGTCGAGAAACCGACGACGGACGTAAAGTCGAACGGTTTGAGAGTTCGCTTTCTCGACGAGGAGGGCAAAACTGAAAGAACGGTCGACGCCGATGAAGTGGACAGTGCCGTGAATCGGGTCAAAAAAATACACATACTCAAAAACAGGAGCTCAAGCGAAACGAGCATTCTCTTGCGAAACACCTCTCTCATAAAGAGGCGTTCGACGGAGCGCAGATACAGCGATGGGAATCCAGACAGCTTGAATAACAATTCACTCAGAGAGAATCTGAACGGCAAAAGTGAGATAGAAAAGACTGAAGACGGTACCAAAGAGAGTCACTTCCGACGCAACAGCAATGTGTACAGCGTCAACCAGGCGAAGACGTTGACGCCTGAGCGGAAGCGAATCCCGCTGACGATCCCGCGGCTGATCAGCCACAGAGAGCACGTGAAGAGCATTCTGCCCGCGGAAGTGTGTCTCGCAGACGTCGGAACCGGGAAGGACTTTACGGCCCGTGCGATTGGGAAGCTGTCCCGGGGTCTCGGGAGGTTGCTGCGTCGCACCAACAGCGTCCGGATCAGTGAGCCAGATCCTGTGTACAAAGTTGCGTATCTTGGAAACGTGCTCACCGGCTGGGCTAGAGGTGAGTTATCCTTATTTGCTACTGACTACTGATAAGAACTTAGCATTTGTTTCCGCTACCATAACTTCTGTTATCATAACTGCAGTCGCACAGTTAATTCACAGAAGTGATTGTGAGAAATATGTTCAATTGTATCACTTGGGTGCGATTAAAACATGAACTTGTACCATAGAACACGGTTTTATCCGTCTGTATAAGTGTTGCCGCTCGATAGTCCACTATCGATAGTCTATCGATTAACTATCGATAGTTGGGGAAAAGCAATAGTATCGATAGCACTATCGATACTATCGATAGTGTCGATACTATCGATAGTATCGATGGTCCTATAAGCGTAAATACTATCGACACATAGCAATACCATCGATAGTATCGATACTATCGAAGCTCAATATCGAACGAACTATCGATACTATCGATAGTGTCGATACTATCGATAATATCGTCCCATCGATAGTGACCTTAGCTATAGCGATAGCTCAAAACTATCAATAGTATCAGTACTATCGATAGTATCGATTTTAGTTGCAATATTCAGTAGCAATAGTATCGATACCATCGACAGTATCGATAGTATAGCAACTATTGGCAATCAATACTATCGATTTTATCGATACTATTGCAGTTCATCAATAGTATTCCATGATTAACGCTATCGATAGTATCGATAGTATCGATAATATCGATACTATCGATAGTGCTATCGATATTCTGACTTATTTTCAAGGTCAACTATCGATAGTCAAACTATCGATAGTTCGGCAACACTAGTCTGTATTTAAATTAAACATTTAAATGATTAAACGTACCTAGCTATATCTTAAAGTTTTTTGTAATTACTTCCTGAGACAGGTAATTAAGCGACAATGTTCCGCCAACGAGGTTTTTGTAGAGTCTTCAAGTTCATACGTACTTAACAAAGATATTGAACATTTAAATTAAAAGAGCCTTTACGTAATTACTTAATACGCTAATGGTTTTTATGAAACAAATAAATGAAGTAATTTTTTATGTACATAGAGCCAGAATGTGAATTCTCTACATTTGCCATACATTAGGAAAGTGTTCATAAAGATACAATTTTAAATTACTTTTTTGTATACTTGTATATACTTTGGTGTAAATAATAATTAAAGGGTATTTTTAGCATTATCTTCATAATACCTACGTCCTATTAATTAACCTCATATTCCTATAAATTCATATTCCTAATTGTAATCAATTATTGGTTTTACGAGGATGAATCAGAAACTAATTTTGAAAGTGTTTATTGGTACAAGAGGCACATTTGTACATAAATTCAGTTGAATTTAAACACCTGTTTGTTGCGATTATGTAAACAAAACGTTTCAAAATAACATCACGTTTTCGTATCGGTAACTAGACTTTTATTGGATTTCGACGTTTTCGTTCAAAAACGGAGTCGGATTTAGGAAATTGTAAGGAAATCTTTAGTGTGAAATATTTCATAATTAATTGGAATTTATAGGTAATTTGCGAAGTGGCAGTAACTGATAGCAAGGAATGATTAATTGGAATTTATAGCTAGTTTAAAAATAGAGTCTAATAAGAACTTGTTACAAGGCTTTTTATTACTAGAGTACGTAATGTTTTCAAACTTATTAATATTTAGATTGTTACTATTTATAAATATTATAGATGCCATTCTTTAAAAATAATGATATCCCACCATTCAAATAAAAGTTAAATTTAATTTATTAAATTAATTTTTCGTGATAAATAAATATTATTATTTTCGTTGCGAGTAATCATCAAGCTTATTCTTATAAGACACGTAAATGGATATTTTTAGTGCTTCTTATCTCTTTGTAAAAATTCATATAAGCTTAATATGAAATATGTAATTGTTTACTTCTGTTCGTATTTCATGCGGCGCTACCGAGAGCGATTGACGTGATTTACTAAAAACATCGGAAAAAGCAAACACTAACCTAATATAGTCATATCAAGTAATAATAAAACTGTTTTAAATCCGTTTTATCTCCATGATATCTAAATTAAAAAAAACATCATGCAGCAATCTCATTGATCTGAGTAAATACGGTAGTTTAATCTTGTACAATAGATATGATTCACACATTAAATAAAAGATAGATAATAGTATTTAATTAATGAAGTAAATGCTATAAATGATATGGTTTTCTTTACTTAAGAGGATCTGTGCCATATTTGTTGTTGTGACTAGACAGGGGACTAGTCTTTTTTCCTTTTATATATATTTTATGAATGATTTGATGGACTGCGTGACTTCGCTCATGTAAACTTAAATTATTATTTTTTAAATAATAAATTATTTGATTTGGATTTTGGGTTTTGAAATGGTAAATAGATAATTTTAAAATAAATATGTTTAAAGTATGCAATTCAATCGTATTTTGAAAATCAATAAAGAAGAAGTGTTTCTATATTCATATTTATTTAAAAAATTTGCGGAAATACCTAATAGACATATAATGGGTTTGCGAATAAATTATATTCAAATTTTATGTGTAGTTACGTTTGATTCAATTTTATAATCAAAATGTGAAGTAATACCGATGCAGTATCAATAAATTAAGATATTTGGTATTTGAAATGATTTATGTGTGTTTATTGTATTAATTAAACAACATTGGCGTAAGTCCAGCCAAAGCTTGTTGATTTGGTTTCTAAAGGGCAATAACTTCAAATTAAATCAAACATGAATATAAAGTTACAAGCAATGTTTTAAAGATTAGGTAACTTAATGTTAAATAACAAGTTCTTTGACATTTAACTTTTAAAAATTCGCAATTAATTTTGGTTCCGTATCTAATTCGATAATATTGTGGAAGTAAAACAATATTTTAGGTATAGATTTTTATCATTAACTAAACACTATATCAAATTGTTTATCTTTATTCATGCAAGGGGATAGTACCTAAATAATATAATAAAATATTTTGGACTATATTTAATAACTAAATACTAAAAAAATAGCCATTAATATGTAGTAGTTGAAACACAGCAAATCACAACGTGCGAGCGTGTAAACCCGCGTGCAGAAAGCTATATTATATACTCGTTCACAGGTCTGTGATCCATTAGTTTGAGGGATTTGAAACAACACAGAGGGTTTAACAAAGGCCAACACAACTAGTTCAAGGCGAGTGCATCTGAGCAAGACGACTTACTCTTTATTATCAGATCACTTATATTTAGAAGTCTATTTAAAATCGCTCTATATATAGGTATTTAACATAATAACATTAACGCTGGTTGCTATGTTTCTTCTTAAGTGACATGCTATTTTTAACTGTCGTTCGAAGACGGAAGGTTATTTTTAACTCGCGACGTAAAATGAAGGAGTTCCTCTTATTATACATAATATGTGCAAAATTTCATATATTTTTTGTGTAAAAGAGTAAAAAATATTCATCAGGGATTATTTTTTTATTATTAATCCCAATATTTATTATATTCATAGTTTCAAAACTGCATTTTCGTCATTGAAAGACTTAACTTGTAAATATTATTTTCAAATATTATCTACTATAGTGACAGATTTTCTTAATAACCCACTTAATTAATAATTAATCACTAAACAGAATTCAATTAAATGCCGTTCAGACACAAGCTTCATTATGGACGACAATAAATTATTAATTTCTGAAATAACTATTCGTTATTGGTTAAGAATTGTGTAAAATGTTAATGCAAAACAACTGTTTTGTCTTGAAATCGATTACGCTAACTAAATTAATATACTTATACCGTATGACTAAATAGTAAAATATTTTATTTTTATGGTGACTCGTTGGCAACCTTTTTTTATAAATATAAATATGCAAAATAATGAAAAAGTAAAAAATATTATATTCTATTTTAGACCTATAAACATTCTATATGCAGATGACATTGTGACAGATTAAAATAGCATTAGTTAAAATTCAATTATTAAAATGTGCCTTCTGTCATAACATAATCTATGATTAAATAACTAAGTTGCTTATGCGTTTTGCATAATTAGTATTTTTTTAAACGGTCACAGGTCAGTATTATAATCGGTATATTTATAATATTTGGAATGTAACACATTGCAGCAAGCGCTATAAATTTAGTAATTTCGATGCATCTGGAAATATATTTTCGAGCTTAACAGAGCGTAGATTGTAAAGTTACGCGTGATGTTGCAATTTTTCATGTGAATAAATTACATTTGTCTGTTCGTGATGTATGTCTATCTGTATGTAGATTTTATAATAATCAAACAAAATTAATTGTTTAACTTTTCGTCTGTGTATTCTGAATAATCTTCGAAATGGTTGTTACAAAATTGCAGCTATCTGTAAATAATGAAAAGTTAATATGAAAATAATATCTAATTAAAATGTAACATACGTACTATGTCTGATTAAAACTTTAGCTTTAGAGTTTAGGTTAAGATTCGTGTTATCACAACCTTATGATTAGAATGAATAGATTTCGATGTACCTAAGTAAAACTGTATTTTGCATCACATACAAAAAAAACAGAGCAATATCTGTTGAAATTTGGTTAGCCGATAGTTTACTTGAATAACATTTCCTGGAATCAGCCGAGAAGACTCGCTAGTTAATATCAAGTTTATACCTAATCGTGTATACAAGAACAGTCGATTAAATATTGAATACGGATTAAGGGCCGATTTTTCAATGCTTGGTTAAAACTTATCCGTCCAATAAAGTATTACACGATAAAATTAAAATGTCACGTAAACTGTCAAATACTGGCAATTAGAATACGTTTTTAAAATGGTAGTTTTATACATTATTGGACGAATAAGTTAAGGATTGAAAAATCAGCCCTAAATTGAATTCACTTAATGGATGATCGGTATTACATACCTGTATGTAATGAGAACAATTCATTATTCTATCTTATTACGTGTTGAAGTTATCGGTGGAATTCTATGAATCATTATTATATTATACTGTAATTAAAAACCTTTATAGTACAATATGAATAGTCCATCTTATTTATTCTACATAAATTAATTAACATAAAAAAGGTTTTATGGTGCATAATTGGTTTGAATTTCATAAAGTTAAATGATAATTAGTTTTACCAATCTTTTTTTATATTTAATGTGTGTGACTTTGCTTAACAATATAGGATAGTTTTTTATCCGTATTAAATCAAAAGAGATAAATTAAACGAATCACGTGGCGTTAAACGTTGGTACAATAACGTAATTAATATGTGTGAACCAATTTTTTGTGGATCAAAATAAGCATTTATTGTGTCTGACATTTGTGGGAATTTTGCATTTTTGTTAAATTCTCATCAATATTACTTTATCGCTTCACGTTTGACTTATTACATACTAGCTTTCCACCCGCAGCTTCGCCCGCGCAGGGAAAGAAAAACCCGCATAGTTCCCGTTCCCGTGGGATTTCCGGGATAAAACCTATCCTATTTCCCGGGGTAAAAAGTAGCCTATGTCCTTTCTCGGGTATCAAAATATCTCTATACCAAATTTCATGCAAATTGGTTCAGTAGTTAAGGCGTGATTGAGTAACAGACAGACAGACAGAGTTACTTTCGCATTTATAATATAACTAGCTTTCCGCCCGCGGCTTCACCCGCGGTTTCAAAGAAAAACCCGTTCCCGTAGGATTTCCGGTATAAAACCTATCCTATGTCCTTTCTCGGGTATCAAAATATCTCTATACCAAATTTAATGCAAATTGGTTCAGTAGTTAAGGCGTGATTGAGTAACAGACAGACAGACAGAGTTACTTTCGCATTTATAATATTGTTATAGTATGGATTCCTCAGTTAATTATAATCTTGTATTTTTAATTATACAAGATGGCAGCTAAAACGGATCTGAGCTCAGATTTGTATGATAGACGATTAAAGAACTTGTATTTTTTCGCAGCTTTGGATTAGCGAACAATTTATTAGCATTATTATATTAAAACATTTATTTTCTGAAGGAGCTCTACCTAATCTGCTAATTGTACTATTATAGTTATATGCATTTTTTAAAATGATACGTTATGTTTTGTTACATGTATTACTATGCACATAAAAATGTTATATCTCATAGTATACGGTCAACTCTTGTTAGATAATAAGTATACATAATTACTTATATACGACTCAATAAATGTACATTTATTTGTTTTTTCTTACAAAGAGAACTGAGCAACCTTCTGTGCCCTGAAAGATTTAGGCAATTCTTCAAATGTAGACCTCAAATTTAATTATAATTACGACGATAGTGATGGTATTCTCGTATCAGTTGTTGCGTTATTTGTTAACAATTTACATTTATAGGTTCCCATAAAGCCTTTAACACACAACCTTACACATCAGTTTACTGTATATATTTACTAGTTTCGTAAAGCATATATACATTACTTTGTATCGGATAGTTAATATCATGTAAACAGAGTACATTCCGATGGACTTTCATCTGTCATGCGTCAAGGCGTCCCAACTCGCAATGGTGTTGAGATTGTGATCTTGGTGCCAGTGGTAGCTGAAAGCGATTGTTAAATTGTAAAACATTGAATATAAAAAAAAAAAACTATATCGATAAACAAATAACATTTAGGTACTAGTCACTTGTTTCGGTTCCGCTTCGAATTACTCGGGTTAAAAAAAATACTCAGGAATACTGTAGCTCTAATACGGTATAGGTATCGTTAATTGGAGTTCATTTTTTGCCAAGAGATGTAACAAATCTTGGTCTTAGATTAAAACTAAATACTAAGACAAACTCCTTATTTATCGCTATTATTTTTTTCATATTGACATAGCTCTGTAATTCGGCACCACTTCAGAAAACAATACATTATTAATTATATTCTCTTTACATTCAGTTTCTCTATCGCTACCGCTCGTCCATCAACACGGTCTTAGCACTGTCTGCAGTCTGATAGAAACCAAATGTTACGGAACGGGAGGCGGGAAACTAGACGCTACATTCGTAAAATTTACTTTATTACATCCAATCTATGTTTGTTTCGTAATAAATATTGATTGAGTAAATAAATAAAAGTGTTATCATTTTACCATAGAGTATGGTTGCGTATCATAATAATGTAGAGAAACATATTCTGTAACTTGTGAAATCTGGAAATCATATTTTGGCATTTATTTCGCTATTAAAAAAGTTTCTATATATTATATTGTATACTGAACTATGTATACTTACGGACAAAATTACCGTATAAATTTATATAAAATTACCGTAGTTAATTTATTTAACTCTCAAAGGACGTTTTGATGTAAAATATTTACATTTTTCTAGCTCGTTGTTTGCTTAACGTTTAAATTTTTCGCTTCGCTTCGTTAACCAACCAGTGACATAAGAACTCCCGATTATATAGCCGTTCATATGCTACACAGGTCCAAGCTATAACTACACTATAACTTTGTCATTTGGGTATGTTGATAAAGAGTAATAAGTAAATCTCTAACAGGAAAACATAAAATTGTTAAATACCACAGAAGCAAAAATATACTTTAGTAGTTTATGTAATTTTTAAAGATATTATTATAAAGTATTAGCCATTAGGTAATGACATTGTTATTTACATAAATTTAGAAGGGAGAAGGGAAAGAAAGCGGAAATAATTACATCCTTTCACTTTTTATGTATTATATTAAACCTAATCAATGAGGTAGAGTTAAAATAATTTCTAATCTGATAATAAAGGACAAATGATTCATTTTATTCTGATTTCCCATGTCACAACTAATATTATAAAGCTGAAGAGTTTGTTTGTTTGAATGCGCTAATCTCGGGAACTACTGGTCCGATTTAAAAAATTCTCTCGGTGTTAGATAGCCTTTTTATCGCAGAAGGCTATAGGCTATATATATCATCAACACACGCTAAGTCCAACAGGAGCGGAGCCACGCGGGTGAAACCGCGCGGCACAACTAGTATAACATGTAAAATAAATATATTATAAGGTGTGGTCGATAGTTAGACAAACATCGAGCTATTTAACGTTTTATGTGATTCGTATTTTAGGCACACACCTCACTGTATATTTATTTATACTGACGGTGATTTCTCTGCAACCAAGTATATTTATTTCAACTAAATAACTGTAATTTAATATTATAAAACAGTCGTGCTAGTTACTCTACCTACAACTCGAGAACGGATGAACGGATTTAAATATTTTTTAGCGACTAGGTAATATCTTAAAGGAGTAATTACTGAAAAAGTCTTACAAAAATTATAGGATAGACGTCATGATGTCAGACCTACTTCAGGTAAGCCGATTTAAATCTTTCAAAATATTAGTTCTAGCAAATTTATCTCATTATTAGATTACTTCCCACACGCTCAAATACAATTATATTGTATGACAAACTAAATTAAACGATGGTGTTAGTTGGTATATCTTAATTTGTATTATATTGTAATTTGTACCTAATGTAGGTACACCTACATTAGGTACAAATTGATATTTATCAAATAATAATACACAATACATAAGTAGATACATAATATGAAGCATACCTCGACCTAACTGTAACTGTATTAAATTTTACCCAAGTTAAAAGTAAGTAATTTTATTTATCTTCAGTGTATTTGCACTAGTCTTTAAGTTACTCAATTTTCGGGAAAATTTTACACCGCATATTAAAACTTGATATATTTTATTTCTAATTTATAGATATCTAACAGGAAATTTTACTTATAGCCTGAAAAAATATATCAATCAATCATCAGCCTTTCGATGTCCACTGTTGGACGTAGGCCTCTCCTAATGCACGCCACTGAGCCCGGTCGTTGGCTCTTTGCCGCCAGTTATGGCCTGCAACCTTGCGAACGTCGTCACTCCACCGTTTAGCAGGGCGTCCTACGCTACGTTTGCCGAGTCGCGGTCTCCACTCTAAGACATGTGTGCCCCAGCGGTTGTCCGTTCTGCGGCACATATGACCGGCCCACTGCCACTTCAGCTTGCTAATTCGTTGAGCTATGTCGGTTACTTTTGTTCTCTGGCGAATTACTTCGTTTCGGACTTGGTCCCTTAGAGAAATACCGAGCATAGCTCTCTCCATAGCTCGCTGAGCGACTTTGAGTTGGTGGACCAGTCGCACTGTCAGTGTCCACGTCTCGGCTCCGTAGGTCATGACTGGTAGGACGCACTGATTAAATACCTTTTATAGCCTGAACAAATGGATAAATGTATAATTGCACAACTAATTAAATAAACTTATAATACTGAGCTGGCTCAAAATTTACTGCAAATTAGTTTTGGCGTGCAAACGAGTTATTGCATTTGAGTCATAAGCCGTTGATATGTCGAGTCGTTTGTTTGTATCCGGGTTTTAGTTAATTATATGAGGAATTATGACCTGGGTAACATTTAGAGAACCCTAGGATGAAATATACTTTGAATCTGCAGAAGAAAATGCGATGCCATTAGGATGGAAGAGGTTACATTTGAGTATGATTTGTGTTTAACATTTAGTACGAAAAAGTCTCTTGTTCCATGATTGAAACTCGAATACATATATGTGATATATGCACCGATGGTTAAAAGAATGACCATGCATTAGACAGGTGCTAAAGCAGATATTATTATTACAAAGAAATAAATAAAACATCGATTATATATTATGAATTTAAACTGGATCATACATACAAAAATAGATTCAATGACTAATTCAAAATTCAAAAATCAAAATCCAAAAACCAGTTTTTATATTTTTATCTTGTAACCATAATAACGGATATTAATTTGATTTATGTGTTGTAATTTTTAATGCAATTAAACGATTGCCATTTTTCATAATTACATAATATGACATGAGTTGATATACTCTATAATCATCGCAAAAAACTCTACATCTGGTGAGGCAATTAACATATTAGCTTTTTGCCTCAATTTATAAGCAGAATTATAACATCAAAACTAAACACAACCAAGTGTTAACCAGTAAGTATATCGGTTATGCCAACAATACTATGAAACCAGACATTCAGCAAACTTATGATGCACCTGATGTAAACGAAATGGAACTTTGAGTTGATGACAGTAAAGGTGATAAAGAAACCGAAATGGAAATGGTATCACAAACTCTGTAGACCGTGACTGTGGGAGCGAACAATGATGTTAGGAATGTGGTTAAAAAAACGAGTGAGAAAGATCCCGTAGAGGGGGATAGATGCTTCCGTTAGCGGCTTGCATGTGAAAATAAAACGTCTCCAAACAGAAAAAAGTAAGAGGCCTTCAAGCTTTTGAACATCAATTTTGTAAGGTTTGAAGATCACTTGTAAGATAGTTGATGTCTAAATGGAAAGTGGATTTGGAGTGAAAGCTTTTGTAAGGTTATAGTCTGTCTTGTTACTGTAATTATGTAACAGACTTCTTTGTTTTCAATTGTGAATGTCAATAATTATGAAATGTCAATCAAATGTAATGGTGGTCGTAAGACATAGGTACCTAGTTTTAAGAAGATATCATTTTAATGCAGATCGAAAACATTTGAGTAGTTGAAGCTGAGGGACAAACATATTTGATTAAGTAGGTACACCAGTCACCACAACAAGTGAAGAGATTATAAAATCTTTGGTATTATAACTTCTTAGTTGGAAGTGGGTCTTGCTAATAATTAATTACTTACACAAGAAGTCTTTAATCGTTTCTTCAATTTCGTACTAGCTCATAAATATTTGTTATTCTCTAAGTTTAAATTAACGTTACAAAAAGAAAACAGAGCCGCGTGGCATTCAGGCCTTGAGATGCCTTGAGCTAGCTCGTGACGTCAGAATGGGGAATGGCTTTATCAATAGCTTATAATTTATAGATTTAAAGATGTATGAGCTAATTTATTACGTTATGTGTTTCATAATACTTTTGGTGGAGTTGTCTTCACGCTTTCGTAATCATTTTGTTACATATAAAATGTAGTAAATGTTATAAATTTATTCAGCCGCGACGAATTTCACTTTTTGTAAGTAATCTGTAATGTTGAATAGAAAAAATATATTACTCTATCTAGGTACTACCCATGGCATACCTGGCTACCAAAGCATGTTATATTACTAGGTAGGTATTTATGCAAGCCGTACAAAAATGTCAAACGTGAAATAGTTAAATTATGAACGTAGGCGCGTACTGCGTACGTTCATAATTTATCATAACAGTAGGTATAACTTTATCCCTATTATAAATGTCAAAATATTTAACAACAAAAATTTATGTTTTGTTATTGATTTATTGGTCATTAAATTTAATAGCGATACAGGTTATATTGATTAGCGTCTGCTTTAATAGTTGCTAATATTGTAACAACATCAATTAGTACCTAATATGTTCCCACGGATATCTGTAACATGTTAATAATTACTTATTGTTTAATGCAGTATAACTAATTTTATCGTAAAAAAGGTGTGCTAGAAATTGCTGCTGTTAATTAATTAATGATATTGCTATAATTATTAGCAAAATTATATCTATATTCATGTTTGTAAAGAGCCTATTAGTTATAAATTCCAAACTTTGTTTAGTCAGGTGTTTTGTCGTAAGTTTATAATTTTCCTTGCAAGTGTCATATTTATCAATAAACATCTACCAGTATTATAGGGCTTATCAAATTTAAAACGCCATTTTTAATTGATATAACCAATAGACAGTATAAATGTAATACTTTCCGAGCATACATAGTTGAATAACAAGATATGTGTGTGTTATGCATGTACCTATAGTATAAGCATATTTTTCGTAAATACATTTAAAATTTAAGTGTTCAAAGTCACTGTAAGTGCATACGTATTTATGTTACGTAAATAAGTGTCTATTTTCTCTATTATAAATTTATTTTATAATATTATTAAGATAACAATTTCATATTCTTACAGTTCTCCAATCCTTCAAGTTTAAATTATTTTATTGCCTTACAAACACGAAGTTTCTATTGTATAAAATGTCAAAGTTCATAATTATCTTTGATGGAATTCAATGAAAGTAGGATCATGGGAGCAAAGGTCAGGTTTCAGTCAGGAATAGAGAAAGTCGGGGCTATAATGAAATTCCATATCCGTTGGAAAATATTCAATATTGAAGCGAGGTCTATAATAAACAATATTGGTGTAATACGCTGTATTTGTCCCTGACTATTGGGTTGGTGTTTGGAGAAATATTTGTAACAAAAACACAATTTACCCACAGTGTTTTGTTTTGATACCTATTTATACCAAAAAAAAAATGTGGCATTCGTGTGGCACTCGGGGACTGCCGCGGCCGCGGTAAAGCTATTGCATAGCATGCCTTCAAGCCACACCTCCGTGTTCGTCGGAGTGGGGAGCGTGAGGTTTTTCGTTACGCAATTTCTGGATTCGGTCCCCGCGCTCAAGGCCCGCGATAGAAGCTATGCAATAGCTTAAAAAAAATAAAACGATCATAATATTTGCGATCAGATTAGGTACTATAAATAACTGTGTGAAAAACAAAATATACCTACGTACATGGTAAATGCGCATTGTCATTTTTAATTTTACATAATTAGCTAATAATGTAAACAAGAAAAGGCGTGACATTTACATACTGCTATAAATATTTACACTGTGACGCAGGACATGATCTTAACATGTGGATTAGCTCTTATCTTTTAGATTGTGCGAAGCGTGGATTAGTCTTATAGTCTATCTACTGGGCTTTTGTAATGCATTAGAAAAGGGTAAGGTGCAAGTAGTACATATCAGAGACTTTTAAATGTGTGTAAGGTAACAAATATTATACATACATACGATTTTTAAATCACTGCCAAACTCAAAGTTTAGTTTTGATAAAAAGATAGGTACAAAAAAGTTAAAAAGTATTTTCAAGTAAAACAGTATTTTTTTACGTTTTATTAAAATGATTAGAGTATTGCGTAATAAGAAATTCAAGAGATTATCGTCTGAATACGTTAGGTAAAGTAAATTTTATTTAATCTTTAAAAGTTACTATTTAGTTTTTACATCTATTATTTTAGTTTAATAAATAAATGTGGTAATAGCATACTCATACATATGCACTACAAGCATAGGTACATATACACACATACAATCACATGTTATATAAATTTTAATATATAAGCACTAAACCATTTCTATAAATGGTTTTACTTTTAATTCTTTTACTGGTGAAAGACTATTCTTTCACCAGTAAAAGCTACTTTATCCCTGAGTAACAGAGGCTATATTCATTTGATCATATTCCAAAACAACTCAGGCAGAGCTGCGGCGAACGGCCTGTATTCAAACGCAAAACAGACTAATTATAACGCTCACAGTTAAATCAGTTATTACGAAATGCTCATAATCATCAATCGACCACTGTATACAGTTATGATGGGTCACGGTTCAATAATGCTTTCACTATCGGTTGACCCTTCGGGAGCAAGTTATCTGGTGACTGTCTGACGTCTAAGTTATGAGTTGTTGTACCTATAACCTAATGATAAAATATATAAAGCTATGATTAGAAGTTAGATAAGAAATGTGTAATATTGAAGCAAATGTTGTATCTATAAAGTTAATTATTAAAGAGTTAGTTTGTTATGTTAAAATAACAGGTTTACAATAATTGCATACATTCTGACGTAGTATTAATACCACATTTCCAGATATTTATGACTTGAGACTTTTTATACAACTAAGATTTAAGCGCCGTAGGTATAACGGACCTTTTTTTGTTTGGTTTTTGTATTTAAATTTTTCGCAGGTGCTACAAAAATATTTTTATTTAATTAATTTAAAACGCTTTTTGCCTTTACTGCTCTACGGATTTCTTGAAATTCCTTGACCTTTAACTAATTACTAAAACTGTAATCATCATCACCATTTACATTGCTCGTTAAGTATCTCAAAAACAATTTTGTGGTTTTTCTCGCCATAAAAACCTAGTAATGGACTCTTTAAGGTCAAAGTTACCGTGAAATGCAAACACCATTGTAAACACAAACATTTGTGTGTGTTTATATTTAGTAATTTGCGCTTATATCTACAGTAAAGCACATTATTACAAATGATAATATATTAAAGCACTAAAAGACTAAGAAATCCTTTTTATTGTGCTTAATAATGCGGTTGATAATAATTCTTCACTAGCCAGTTAGAGGTTTTACTCAAGTGCTAAGTAATTCCAATCAACCGTTTTGCGGCTAACAACAGACACGCGTCTATGCATTACTTTCTGTCGCCTTTATATTGTTATATTTTGTATACAATGTAGGATTGTAGGTTAAATATTTTTGCCACATTCTCTCACGTTTTGGTAATAGTAAATTACACATTTTTTGCTAAAGCAAACAAGACAATTATTATTAAAAAACCGGCCAAGTGCGAGTCGGGCTCGCGCACAAAGGGTTCCGTAGCAGCAAATATAATAAATTACAGTTAAATCAACCTATCTCAAAAACTATAAGAGATACTTTGATCAAACCAAAAATCGTTGAAAGAGTTAATTAGCATGCATCACCTCTATTTTTTTTAGAATTTTATACCCCGTAGTTATAAAAATAGAGGGGGGGGACATACTTTTTACGACTTTGAGAGCTGATATCTCAAAAACCGTTCACTTTAAGAAAAATGTTTTTTAGAAAACTTTATATCATTTTAAAAGACCTTTCCATTGATACCCCACACGGGTATGTACATCGAAAAAAAAAATTTCATCCCTCAGTTACATGTATGGGGGGCCCCACCCCCAATTCTTTTTTTTACTATTTAGTGTCATATTTTTGTAGCGGTTCATACAACACATATTCCCATCAAATTTCATCACTGTAGTACTTATAGTTTCCGAGTAAATCGGCTGTGACAGACGGACAGACGGACAGACGGACAGACGGACATGACGAAACTATAAGGGTTCCGTTTTTGCCATTTTGGCTACGGAACCCTAAAAAACAAAATACCCGACTGCACACTAAAAAAATATTATTATGTCTTTATCCCGTGGGACTTTTAGGATAAAATGTATCCTATGACACTCCCGTAATCAAGACAAATCTAACGATACCTCATACATCAAAACCCATCAAGCCGTTTAGGCTACAGGTGGTCACAAAGGAAAAGACATACATACATACTTACATACACTCGAAAAACATTACCCTCCTTCTTTGGCAGTCGGGTAAAGAGTCTCTATAATAATAAATTTGAGTGCACAATGCACATAGGTAATCCTTCTTAATAAAATATTAGATTATTTACCTCAATAGTATTAACAAAAAATATCAACAATATCATTGTATACATTAAAACATGCGTGATTAAAGATATTGGGCACTGATGATGAATTGAGTTTTAGAAGTAGGTATTCGAAATGATATTTAATTTAATTATTGCAAAAAGTGATGATAAAAAACTACCTGGGTCGGTCTAATATCCGTAGTAATAATTATTTGAATATTAATTTAAGTCCAGAGGTTTATTATCAAAAGGTTACAATGCTTCATCAATATTCAATACATATATAGGTAGTATAAAACAAAGTCGCTTTTTCTGTCCCTATTTATGCTTAAACCTTTAAAACTACGCAACGGATTTTGATGTGTTTTTTTTTAATAGAACGAGTGATTCAAGAGGAAGGTTTTAGTATAGGTTATAATTTATTAGGTTTTAGACAAAGCGGGCGAAGCCGCGGGCGGAAAGCTAGTTATTAATAAGTGGAAGGTTTTTGAATTTATATTTTTCAAAAGGAATTACGATAATATTAAAAGAAAAACATCAGTTAGTTTTCTAGTTACTGATGAAAGTTAATTTTTACTTCATACAATGTGTGTGTAAATTTTCAATGTATGGTATAAAAAATGATTACTTGGTTATACATGCAAATTAGGTGGATTTTATAATTAAAACCAATTAAATAAAATGTAGCACTTTGTATGATAAAATAAGTAACACCTGCGAGTGTATTGTGTAATAGGTACGGACTACGGTGAAGTGAATGATAGATAAATTAAATGGAGAGATCTAGACGAAAAATCGAAAAAGGAATGTAATAACTGCACTTAGTACTAACTACTTGAATTAAACTGATATATAGCCATTTTGATTTTTATTTTATTTTTTTCGATCGTAAAAAGTACCTAGCACTATATTAATAGTAGGACTTTTAATAATAAATCATCATTCATTTGTAAAAACACGATGACATAAATAGGAAATTTATACATTGGGATAACACTGCTATTGTAAGTTTTATTGCTAAGTTTGCAAAGACACCTCCTGGGTTTATAATTATTTGAAGCAATTGAAGCTGACGAGTTATTACTTTTCACATGCACTTGAAATTATAAAAATATTTATTTTTGTGACGCATTGAAAAGTTAAAACTTTCCGAAATGATTACATACTATAATGAATAATCTATATCTTTCATCGCGTAGTTTATTTGAACGATCGAGTCTGAGAGCCACCTGCTTCAATGTTAAGATCCCAACATTTCCGAAGCTTTTAAATAGATTTTATTAAAGGAAAATTTCACTCACATTGGGCTTTTTATCTTTATGTGGTCTTTTTCATACAGATTGATGGTAATTTTTAAAAGGAAAACATTGTACTGTTAATGTTTGCGGAGGTAATGATTTTAAAATATTATTTGCCTTTTCTTTCTTTGATTGATAGCTTTGAACAGAGTATCACCAATTATATTATTTGGTATATATGTACGTGTATATAGTACCTAAACATTGTTTAACTTTCTTGTACAAAATTGTAGAATAATATTCTACAATTTTGTACGTATAAGAAACATACCTAGATACTGATTTTGTAAAGGCGAAAAGTTTTTTGTTTGTACGACACAATCTCAAGAACTAATGATTCCAATAGAAAATTGTAAAATAGTTTTTCTCGTAGCACATAATATAAAGCAGGCCCTAAATCCTAATCTATAGTTACAGTAATGTTATCAGCAAGTCTATAAATAATTGTATTAATAGTTTTTATTCAAATCCACACTTAAAGACAATCACTACACAAGATAAAATATAATTTTATTCCCCAGTCACCCCAATTAAAATTTGTTGTTCTTATGATAAATGTATTTTGGCTAAAGTTATATTTGTATGATAAGAATACATGTTATTCAGCACTTATGATAGTGATGTCTTGTAAAAATATCATTCAGTTTGGTTATTGTTATTTCATAATAACTGATGAGTAAAAAGTGACTTTAAAATACACATATTATAATATATCTGTTTTTCTATTGCTAGATTGAAAGCGAAAACATTACCATATATTCTGTCTTACCACAAAAAACTTTAGACAGGGTTCTCTTGTCGTATTTCACATAGACAACTATCAAAGTGGATCCCTAGTTTAAAGTTAGACTGTGTTTAAATTGTTTTGTGGTAATACAAATTATGTGGTAATACTAGTTGACATAAAAACGCATGAATGGTGTTTTATCAATAAGATACTTATTAACTTTTCAAAATAATTAATTCTATTACCTCATACATAGCGAACTTAAACGACAGGTTTATCGTTAGACTATCAGCGCAATATCCGGCCTGTAATTGGACATGAGCTGTATAAGTGATGTTCTTGTGAAATGCATATTTCACAGTATTTAGTTCTCTATAGAAATTGGAGTTCTTGTATAGGCAATAGTTGGGTCGGTGTGTATTAGATTCATGGTATCGTTTTCCTTGCATGCTTGAGATTTTAATGATTATTTATGAATTAAACCGTTAGTTGTAAAACGAATAAGTAAGAAGATAATATCTTTCGAAAGTGTATTATAATAGTTATAAGTTATAACATACAGATAAACAAACATACATATAATATATAGTTAAGCAGTAAATTTCGGGGTAAATGCAAGTCTCTATATCCATTTGTAATTAATGTTGAATCACTCAATAATAATTGAACCTACTCGGTCAAATTAGCTATGCACACGAGCGAAGCCGCGCACTCAATCTTATCTAAAATTCGTGTACTATAATATTTATATTTACATAATATGTAATATATTTTTTATTAAAACTTGTTTAATGTTAATCCAATGTTATAACATTGCACCGAGCGTGGTCTGCATGACCATAAAAAGCGTATCGTTATCGGAACGTTGCGAAACTTCACATTTACATAAATATATTTTTTTCATATAAAAACGTATTACTTTCTTATGAATTTAGGTCACGAACAAGCATTGTTTATGGATTGTTTTGAAACGTTTTAATTTTGTTTGTCATTCATGTGTAACCTTGAATATAGTATGTATTTAATAAATATAAATTATGCTATGGAAGTAGCGGTTTTAACGCATATACTTAATAACAAGGAAAAGAACATATCTCTGTTTTATGAGAAATATTGTGAAATGTTTATGTTTAATAATTTTAATTTGATTATTAATAGTATGACCTAGAAGCAAAGAGAGTAGAGAGAGAGAGTTGTAAGAACATTTAAAAACATAAAAAGCAATATTTTTAACCCCGAAGTCCCTCTATCAATGATTAATTATTGAATAAAATTATACATTTTTAACACTTTAAACATAGGTAAGTCAAGTATGTAAAATTTATGAATATTAAACTAAACTATGACGTCATTTGTTTTAACCGCGTCATCAAGATTTTATTACGCCTAAATTAGCTTAAAAATCACATTTATACAAAGAAATGATGATATTCAATATGTATAAGGATAAAATTAATATATTTACTATAATAATAAATATAAGTCAACACGTGTGCAAGTCATGTGTTTGGTTTTTATTTAAATTAAGTTTGATATTTAACTAACTAATTAGAATTAAAAGGTTCTCACAAATTATTAGTCTTCTTATAAATGCATTTTATTTTATAGTCTCTTATATACATTATGTATTTAGAATTTTAATAAGTATAACTGGTTTATTTCAAGATATTCTATTACGTTTCTGTTTCAGGTGGAACTTTCTAAAGAAACCTAAATTATTTATTTAAAAACTTTATTTCTATAATCACAAATTTTAAGATGTAATTTAAACTATCATTATTTACTGTAAATACTTTAACGCGAAATCTTACCTTCCGCACACCATTAAAAACATTATCCTCCTTCTAGAGGTGTCGGTAAACCTATTAATTTATTCTTTTCTTGTTTCAGGTAAATACAGACGCAGTTGTTCCCTTTAGCACTCCAGTCGTGTAGTACGGAAGTGATGTTTGTAGTCAGCATTTTAATTTTTAATACCTTTACAGGTCATTTGCATGGCTCTAGGAAGTTATATTGTTATTCACGATCGGGTATTTAGTATTTTTTTAACACGCTAAATGTCTATTGTTTTATATGATAGGAAAGAAGCAATGGTTTATGCAAATATGTGTGCCATGATATTTTGGACCATTTGAAGGTAATGTACCTAGTCGAATTAACATATGTTTGTCAGCAAAATATCGTGATGCAGTACAAAGTTCGCTTAACCAGTTTTGTTTGCTAATTGCACAATGTATTATATCACACAAACGAATTAAATACAAAACCAGCGAGTTCGTAAAAACTCAAATGTCAGAGTTTATATCGTCATTAATGACCCGATATATAAGAATTTTTATATCTTATATACAGGGTGTACCAAAAAGTAGTGATGAACGGAAGCTGAGAGGTAGAGGACCTAGAGGGCTATCCGAATCACCCCCATGTATGTTATGCGATTTTTCGTATTTTCGGAGTTATGACGTTTTTTTCAATTTTTCACCTATCGCCGAGTACGATGATATTTTCACTCATGCTGACGTCAATGATTGCGCAAGATGCTTGATTTTTTTTTGTGTGCTAAGCTGAAAGATAGGCCAATTCAGTATGGTAACATTTACTATCGTTAGATCTTTGAATGGAATAAAAAAAAGAATTAAATGGCAAGAAAGATAAAATTACCCAGTATGTTCACCACTTCAAGGGCCCGTAAAAAAATAAAATCACATAAAAAAAGTTTTCCATTTGACTTTTAAAAACTTGCTCTATCTATCAGATAGCTACCCTGAAAATTTCATTTTATTATTCAGAAGGCTTCAATCGAAAAATTTAAATCTAAATGTGGTAAGAGCAAAAATTGAATTAACATTATGATCATTAAAACCAATAAATAGGTGTTTATTTACCAGAAATTTTTAAAATAACCCCGCTGTTGCTCAATGCAAGTGCGACATCACCGTAAAAAGTTGTCTTTTAAATGTCTGAATGCCCTTTTATCATTTTTAATGGTTTCTTCTGCTACTATGAATTTCCGGGTTATTTCGTCCAAATTGTGGCAGTCTCTCGTCTTTGTAGTATACCCACGGAAAAAAATCAATAGGGTTTGTGTCCGGAGACCGTGCAGGCCAGGCTAAAGGGCAAAGATACCCTGAAAGATGGATTGGTCGTTGCAGCCTGCGCATGCGCCGGTAACGCCTGCCTTAAAGCCTGGCCTCTACGGTCCCTCGACCTAAACCCCATTGATTTGTTTCAATGGGAATACTAAAAAGACCTCGGCTACTTGAGAGAATGCCACAATTTGGACGAAATAACCCGGAAATTCATAGTAGCAGAAGAAACCATTAAAAATGATAAAAGGGCATTCAGACATTTAAAAGACAACTTTTTACGGTGATGTCGCACTTGCATTGAGCAACAGCGGGGTTATTTTAAAAATTTCTGGAAATTAAACACCTATTTATTGGTTTTAATGATCATCATGTTAATTCAATTTTTGCACTTACCACATTTAGATTTAAATTTTTCGATTGAATCCTTCTGAATAATAAAATGAAATTTTCAGGGTAGCTATCTGATAGATAGAGCAAGTTTTTAAAAGTCAAACGGAAAACTTTTTTTATGTGATTTTATTTTTTTACGGGCCCTTGAAGTGGTGAACATACTGGGTAATTTTATCTTTCTTGCCATTTAATTCTTTTTTTTATTCCATTCAAAGATCTAACGATAGTAAATGTTACCATACTGAATTGGCCTATCTTTCAGCTTAGCACACAAAAAAAATCAAGCATCTTGCGCAATCATTGACGTCAGCATGAGTGAAAATATCATCGTACTCGGCGATAGGTGAAAAATTGAAAAAAACGTCATAACTCCGAAAATACGAAAAATCGCATAACATACATGGGGGTGATTCGGATAGCCCTCTAGGTCCTCTACCTCTCAGCTTCCGTTCATCACTACTTTTTGGTACACCCTGTATATCGACTTTGATACGGAAACAATATTAATAACTGTCTATTGTTGTTATTATTTCCGTGTTTTACGTTCAAAGTTAGCCTTTACAGCGGTTAACATAGATTACGTGTATCCAATGATTTTCTTCGCATGGAGCAACGGGATAAATGTCTTATGGCATCATATCACGATATAATTTCATTAGAAAAGAACGGGAGTTTGTCAGGAATTTTCATATTATTGTAGATTCAATGGAAGGGATGGATTTCGATAGATTAGGAATTCAATTCACGTATGTTATTAGATTAATTTAAATTCAAATTATTTTTAATTAAATTCCTTCGCGTATTCTATTAAATTATAATTATGCAATCTATCATATCATTATAACACGCATAGATGTGTTTTTTTTAATATTATTTATTAACAAAGGCTAACGTACTAAAACAATAGATAATAAAATAAATATGAAATTAAGTGTTGACACAGTCATGTTTAATGTTTTGTAATTTGTAAAGAAGTAGGTATATATTATACCATTAATTTATACATTAATTAGCGACGTTTAAAAGACCAACTTTATAATTATTCAATTAATGGAAGATGGACGTCTTTTTAACCATGATTTGAAAGAATATTTTTTATCCTTGAGAAATAAAACAAGTTTTTAAAATAATAAAACGACTAGTTTTGATAAAGTTCATATATTAATCGTGTTTGATATCTATTGTGAAGTCATCATTTATTTCTGACTCTACATTTAACAAACTACATATATATAGTTTATTATGCAAGACATTAATGGTGAATTCAGAAAATTATGTATGTGTTACGCTATATTATGAAGACTGACATGCTATTTCTAGAGCGAAATTATATTGTAGGATTCGATATTAAAAATTAATTAAACGTTTCTCACAATTATAGAAGCGTCTGAAAACGCAGTCAAGAGTGGATTGAAGAGTGGCGTTTACATAGAGATGTTGACCGCTAAATAGTAGTGATAGTTGTTTAAAGCCTTCAAGTAAACATTAAGTCAATGTTTACTTGAAGAGAAATTCATTTTCATTCATTCAAACAATGTCTTCAATCAAAAATTAAGATCCCTGACGAAGCAGTAAACTCATCCCAAATAAAGCATTGGATAGTATAAATCATTCGCGGATTAAACAGAAAACTCTCGTTATTTCATTATTTTGTTTGTTTATTCAATTATCGAATAATTGTTTGTAAACAAGTTAGGTAACAACGGACTTTTCTACGAAATATGAGCAAACATTCTATTTTTGAATGGTTTCAATAGAAACAATGTCAACATTAGTGACATCATATTTTTAAATGTTTTATTCATTTTTTTTACTCAAAATATTCCTAAACACTATTTGTCTCAGATTCTCTTGCAGTTTTTGACACAACGAGTTTGGGATGCCCAATATTCACGTTAATAAATTTTATTTTTATTATTTTGAAATTGACACTTATGGTATTAATTTTATTATGGTAATTAATAAATGATTAATGGTCGTTATTCTTTTTATCGCGAAAAAAACATGACGAAAATGTGTGTAAGTTAAAAAAAAATGCAGAACAAATCGCAAAAATACTCAAGAGAAATACGTTTTATCAATGAAAAAGAATTAAAACATTCTAATTTTATACTAATTTATAAAACCCGGAAAAGCCGCGAACCCTGACCTCTCATTGAAATAACATCGACCTCTTCAATAATCTCCATAAAAACAATTTCTCTTATCGAGAATATAAAGAGTATATTAAATATATTCATTCGATAACAGCTAATTAGTAATATGTCTTTATAAATAATAATAATAATTTTTATAGTTGATCTTTCATAGCAATATGAATTATTATTTTATCAAACTTTGAAAGGAAGAAAAAAATGTGTGAGGTAAATGCAATAAGGAGAAAATTATTACTTTGATTAGATTATAATATTATGAAGAATAACTGTTTTATAGGTCCAATGTTAATATATATAAGATATCTATAGTTAATATATTGATTATTATAATATTTACAATGTTGTTATGTTTTACATAAGGGAGTCTCTGTGATACTTTACAAATATTCGATTAGACTGTGACTACAAATAAAAAATAACAGTAAATGAAGTACTTACATACATAATAATAAAGAAGCAAATATGCTGCAATGTTAAAAAGCAGTTTCACAATATTATGTGAATGTGATAGTTATAACGATGATACTGATGAGCTGAATTTCAGTTTAATTACTTCTAAGTGGTTGTGTGGTCGATGTTCTAAACCATTTCGAAATATGAGTCAAACATTTTTTATGAAAATACCTATTCATTATGTTCCTAATTACCAAAAATTCGTAATCTTAGACCACGCAGTTATATCTTTTAACCACGTTGTACCCGTATAGTATTTTACTGGTGTTAATAAAATGAATTCCTTCTTATCACAGAAATAACTTGTATGTGATACTGCTGCTGCCCCGCGGTTTCACCCGTATTGCTCCGCTCTTCCGCCTTAAGCTTTGGTCTGGTGATCATGACGCACAACGCTGAGGTATACGGTTTGCGATGCCGGACACTCAATCATATGAAAAACGTCGACAATGTTCTCTTGTTCCGTCGCAGTATGCGTCCGCGGCGAAGGGCAAGCGCGGTGAGTGGGGAGGTGTACTCCCGCACAGCGCGGCGTCATTCTCGATTGAACGCTGCGGTGTGCGGGTATGCGTCACGGCATATAATATGAATTGCGACAATATGAATTTTTTCGAAGACAATTTAATAGAATTAGTTCGCAGCTATCCTTCTTTATATAAAAATAAAGACAAAAAACATAGAAGTTTGATAATTACAGCAAAATTGTTCATGTTCACGTCTACCTTGGTAGCTGCGGCAAAATCAACTGACCACCTCTCCGCAGGGACGGTAAATGCTGCGTCGTGACGCTGCGTTGGGGCGCATACCTCAGCGTTGTGCGTCATGATCACCAGACCAAAGCTTTATCGAGGAATGGGCCATCTAACACCGAAATAATTTTTCAAAATATAGGCCCAGTAGTTCCTGAGATTAGCGCGTTGAAACAAACAAACAAACTCTTCAGCTTTATAATATTATAGTATAGATTAAAATTACCCTCATACTGTTAAAACTGGGCTATACTACCTGCTGCATGTAAGTGGCTCAGTGACTATATAGACACGGTTTTTTTTTTTTTTTTTTTTGTGTGGTGTCTCTCAATGTTAGCCAGAAGGGCTTCTACATTTTAACGCGGACGCGGGGGTGAACTGAAGGTTCACCCTGGTAGCGACATGCACAAGGGCGTCCCCCCTTGACGGGGACCACGAACCTCGGCTTGAGCTGTCGCTTGAGTGGAGGAGGCCAGAAGGGCCCTAATCGGACGGGCGCTCACCCGGGTGGGCGCGGGAACGCGGAACAAGGGACCTCGTCTTCGCCGGCGAAGACGGTGTACGCTTTCTGCTGTGGTGTGTGCGGTGTCGCGGTTTGTTCGACGTTGGGCTTCAATCGCCGAGTCTAGCCGTGCGTTGGCTTTGGTAATGTCGTCGTCGGAGTCGTCCAAGACGTGTCTCGGCCGCCTGCGACGACGAGTGGGATCGGGATTCGCGACGTATGCGATGGCCTTTGTCACCAATGGGTTGGGGTGGTTTTTAGCCTTGTCGAAGTAGCGCTTAGACGCTTGCTTCATCCATTGGGCTATGGTGGGGAGTTCTAGGTCCCTATGTAGGTCCACGTTACGCACGAACCAGGGCGCTCCGGTCGCCGTTCTCATGAACCGCGACTGAATCGTCTGGAGCTTGTGTATGGAGCTGGGAGCGCAATGCGCGAAAACTACACTACTATAAGTGAGGATTGGACGGACCACCGTTTTGTAAAGTGTCACCTTATGTCTAAGGGACATTTTACTGCGACTGTTTATAAGGTAATAGAGCCGGCTAAGAACATAGCTGGCTTTCTTACGGACTGCCTTAATGTGGGCTTTAAATGACATGTGTGCGTCTAGAGTGACGCCTAAGAATTTGGTGTGCTTTTGCCACGGAATGACTTGGCCATAGAGTTTGACACTATCTATGGCCTCGGGGCCGCCGCGCCTGAAGAGCACGGCGGCGCTCTTGTCGGGGTTCACAGTGATACCCCATTTGCGAAACCATTTGCCTAGTGCATCGGTCGCGGATTGTAGGAGTGGAGTTATTCTTTTGCGGTGTGGACTCGACACGTAGAGTGCCGTGTCGTCCGCGAAGAGGGATAGTTGCACTTTATCGTGCTTAGGGATGTCGCTAGTGTATAGCGCGAATAGGAGGGGCGACAAGACGGAGCCCTGAGGGACTCCGGCCTGGATGGGACGTGAAGACGAGAGCGTGCCGTCTAGTCTGTAGCGGAAGGACCGGTTAGACAAGTAGTCTCGTATGATGAACACGAGACTGTCTGGCACGCCGAGAGTGTACAGTTTGTAAATCAAACCGTTGTGCCAGACCTTGTCGAACGCCTTCGCTACGTCAAAGAAGACCGCTCCCGTTCTGTGGGGTGTGAGGCGGGTGAGGCCCGCGAGAATGTACTCCGTGATGCGGTGTACTTGGTGAGGACATGAGTGAGCTCGCCTAAAGCCGAACTGTTCGTCCGGGAGCAGCTTTTTGGCAATGACTGCGTCCCAGAGGCGTTTAGAGATGATTCTCTCATAGATTTTCCCCAGAGAGCTGAGGAGACTGATGGGACGGTAACTAGATGCCACGTTCCGGGGTTTGCCCGGTTTGTGGATCCCGATCACAATTGCTTCCTTCCACTTAGCGGGGAAGGTACAATTGGCCAGGAGACAATTAAAGGTGGCTACTAGGAGAGCGATAAGGGCGGGCGGCAGGCTTTTTAGAGCTCTATTGGGAATAGAGTCTCCGCCTGGGGACTTCCTATTGGCAAGTGACTTGATAAGTGATTTTACTTCGGTGGCCGTCGTTGGTGACAAGGGCTCGGCATCGATACGAGGGGTTTCAGTAAAACGTGCGATCTCTTGATTAACTACGTTAATGTGAGTCGAGTCGGTCATGTCGAGATTGGGGGAACATTGTTCCTCTAAACTGTCAGCTAAGCATTCGGCCTTCTCAAAATCGTCAAAAGCGGGAGGTTGGTCAGGGCGAATGAGCGGTGGCGTGGCGGCAATACCATCAGATTTGAGAGTCCTCGCAAGCCGCCAGTAGGCAGTGTGCGAGGGAGAGAGATCGCTAAGTAAAGAGTCCCACCGCTCGTTGCGTAATTCGTGAATTCGCTCTCTTACCTCTCTCTGTAAGGAACGAAGTATTCTACGGTTTTCGTCTGTCGGTGCTCGGTCGTAGGCGCGCGTCGCCGCGTTCTTATCGCCCACCAGCCTTCGTACGTCCGGGGGCAGATCCAACCGGTGGCCGAGGCCAACGGGGACCCGCCGGGACGCGTATTCAATCTTGGATTGAATGTGGCTGGTGACCGAGGAGACCGCGTCGAGCGCCTCTACGACCGTGTCGATTTTGTCAGGTACAGACTCCAGCTCTGGCGAGTCGACGGGCTGTAAGGCCTCGTGCAACTTTCGCCAGTCTACCTTCGTCATGTACTCTACGGTGGTGCTATCGGGGGGACCCAGTTCGAACAACACGGGCCTGTGATCAGAGTCGAGCTCGTGCAACGTTTCAACGGAGCGCAACTGTAGCGTCACGTTCCGCATTACCGCCACATCGAGCACGTCCTGTCTGTGTCCCGTGTTCTTCGGAAAATGAGTCGGTTCTAAGGGGCCTACAATCGTGACGTTAAGTAGGTCAGTCAGTCGGTCTAGTCGTTTGCCATTGGCATTCTCGTAGGAGCTATTCCAGTTCCAGTGCTTGCAGTTGAGGTCGCCGGCCAGAATGACCGAGTCGCCCAGTGCAAGCAAGGCTCTGAGATCGCTCTCCAAGATTGCCTTTGACGGTGAGAGATAGACCGAGGCGATTATGACGGGTTGATGACCGGTCATAGACACCTTGATCACTGTGGCTTCTAAGTTAATTAGAGGCGGCGTGTCGATGGGCGTGCAGTGCAAGGCCCTTCTGTAATATATAAGGGTGCCGCCTAAGGGGCTGTTTACGCGGTCGTTACGCACCAACATGTAGTTGGCGATTCGCGGATTGCGGTTAAAAGGCTTAAGGAATGTCTCTTGCATTACTAGCACATCGACACGCCGTCTAGTGACAAAGTCCCTAACTAAGTTAGTCTGTTTGAGAAGGCCGTCCGCGTTAAAAGTAACTACGGAGATCGCTCTGGGTTTAATTCTAGCTGTAGTAGCCATTAGGGAGTTGTGTTGATTTTGTTTATTAACTCCCAATGGGTGAATACAGTGATCATGGCCTCATCACGGCTTTTGGCGTTTCTTAATTTCTCGGCCACTAGATTTACCTCCTCAGGGTTGAGGTTGAGGTTTTTAACATAATTCCTAATGTAGATAACGTTTGATAAGAACTCGTTAGGCGAGGCTAATTCTAGAGAGTGCACTTCAGCTGAAGGCTTCGGTGCTGCTTGTATGGCGGGAGCCGCTGAAGGCGGCGCCGCCACGCTCGGCTGGGCATAGACACGGTGTGTGAGTTTGTAGGTTGTCAGTTCGAATGCGTGGAAATTAATTGATAATGTATTTCTTTATTTATGACAGCGAAAGGAAAACGTCAAGTACTAGTTGTATACGTAGTATATTATTATTAGTCTGTGGTACTAGGTAGCTTTATTCTTGGACAATGTATAAAAGAAAGTCGTGTGTCCAGTGTCGAGTTACATCATTTGCATTGGTAGCTTAAGAATGGCTGAACGGATTTTAGTGATATTTACTTTGACGGATTCGTTTCTGATTGCGCAAATTGAAAAATTTTCAAGTGCAGAAGGCAGATAGTAATAGATTATATTTTGGCGTAAAAAGGATGGGAAAATAGGGGTTGATAATATTTTTCACTGCTGTAACAAGATTAAGTACCTACTTTGTTATTAAAATATTAACATATAATTTTTGCTTGTTTGTTTTAACGATTGTATAAACGTGTATTTTGTAATATATTATCAACATGATATTGGCCTTGCCATAATTAAAACAAGCAAAATGAGAGCGTCCATGATATTTGGGAAACGCGGACTGGTCTACTTTTACAATGTTCTGCGTAATCTAGAATATTTTTTATTTAAACGGAACAGGTTTATTTATTGATTATTATGAAGTAAAGTTTCGTTTACATTTTGGTATTGATTCTCATCGAATTGTGATGATTCCTCCTTTTATGAAAAATTCTAGAATGTTCCTTGAATACTTTCTTTTTATTCTAGCCATATTATAGAAACGAAATCTTCTTGAGAGGATTTCTTTTGTTAGGACCCTAAGTCCTTCCTCAGATTATAGTTATTTCTATTTGGGTTTGTATTATTATTGTACTTACAATATAAGTATCAGAGCTATAATATATTTATTATCGATATAAATGTTTATATCCGTATATTCTGACGGAATGGATAAAATGGAGCTTTAATTATACGTGTTTGTCGTTTTATTGTTAATGTTTTATGTACATTGGGCTGACAGGTTTAAAATATATTTCATCATAGAGAAATATTATCAAACCCAATCATGAATTTGATTGTTGAGATACATATTTTGAACGCTTTAAAACAATGAAAGTATAACAAAATTATATAATTAAAAAATCAAGAGAAAGAAAATTTCTGTATTTTTCAGAATTTGTGTAGTTTGGATCCTGAACTGAAAAAATATTTTATGCTGAATATTTTATTCTTTTAATATAGATAGATTCATTAATCGGGAATGACAGTAATGCTCAATGCTCATGACATTTTCTTTTAGTAATATTTGAATATTTTAACCGACTTCAAAAAAGGAGGAGGTTCTCATTACATACATGCACACTTGCACAGTGCACACCCACAATGCTTTCCAGCAGTCCCTTCAATCGAACTCAAGGTCACTTACCACTACACCACCTTATCTAATAATAAAATATTGGCATAGGTATCGCTTGGCCCAAGAGGCAGTGCTGTTGTAACTCACCGCGGTATGCATACAGAATGAGCAACTTGCTTTATTTCAACAATTTGTGTCTTAAGGTCGTTTGTGTGGAAATCGAGTGTGGCTTAAACGGTAAATGTGTTCTAATTTGCTTTAGAATGTAAACATAATGAGTGTACGAAGATTAGTTTTTGGACATTTGGAAATTGTGTTATAATTTCAGTGTGAAAGATTAACAATTTCTAATCAATTTGGTTGATGCTTCACTACCTTTGAATTTACATTTAAATGAGTTTGCTTTCATAACGTTAATTCATAGGCACTCTAAAAACTTCGTAAAATAATACGCTTGAGTCAAATCTAACAATTATAAACGATATTTTGAAGTATAGCATCGTATCTCGAAGTCCGATAACCCCGACACATATAGTTAGGATGATATAATGTCGCCTACGCTACGTGATCTTTTCGCAATGCTCAGGTTAATCAACTCTGTAGCAATGTTGCGTAGTGCTAGTTGCACGTATCGGCATATTCTAATGTCTTTGGAATATTAAATTTCATTTTTAAAACGATTTTATTAGCTTCAATTGTATGTTTGTATGAAACCGTCTCCTTAAGACTTGATTTTAAACGGACAGATTTAATTCAAACTTTGTACCCTTAACGATAAGTAACAATTCAGTGTCATTAGTTAAGCGTGGTTTTCAGTTATTTATTAACGTTATTTATTCATTCTAAAGTTACGCTGGGAAAAAAAGCATTGATATACACATGAAGCCTATCTCACTAGTCGTAGGTAGATACGATTACATAATAAATGGTAAGTTTTATTCAAATAAAACCAATAAACCTTTAAATTAAAGGTACGGAAGGGCATATTGACAATTCCAAGGCAATTCCTCAGGTCGCATGCGGTAATAATCTCAAAAAATATATCATATATGTAAAAAAACTTGAAGGTTTTGTGTGTGGGTTTTAATGAGATAATACATAGGTAACATTGACGCTTTGAAGAGTTTTTTTTATTATTATTTAATGATGTTAGACGTCTAATGGTAATAAAGAGCGGTAATTATATCGGCAGTAGCTATGACTTGCGAATATTATATTATCTAAGCTTTTGAGCTTTTTAATAATACTCAAATTGAATTTATAATTTTCAACGCTACGTCAATTAGTAGCTTCGTTTCTGCTCGAAAGGCGGATTAATTTTAAATTTAGTGTAATTATGATTATCTTTAACCATTAATTTTTATATTTACTACACTCAATACAATAGCTCGGTTAATGGTACTTATTTTTGAATTCCTAATTCATAAATCATAGCTCTTTTTCAACCATTTTATGAAAACTTATTCATTATTTATACTTACTCTTTGTGAATAACAAATAAAGTGCTTCACAATGAAGCAGTATCTAAACAGATAAAGCGTTTTATGTCAGCGCTATTTTATCGCTTAAGTTACAAATTAAGCTCTTAAGCTTAAGTACGCGTTTTAGAGCTCTTAGTGAAGCTATGCTGTCGAAGAATCGTTCTTAAAAGACTAAACTAGAGCCTGTTCTAAGCCTTCAAATTTAGGTTACGTTGGCAGTTGCCAAGCTTACGTTGACGTTTATTAAAGAGCTTATTTTCAATACCCACTTAGACCTATATAGAGGTTATTTAGGAAGTTAATTGGACAAATTTCTAGATAGACTTTTGATATATCCCTTTCCTAGTAAAAACTAAACGAAAAGCTCGAAGAAAAACTACAGTTGGAAAAACAAATTCTCCGATCGACGTTTGACTAAATATACCTGTAAATTGTATGTTAGATTAATAACAAAGTTCCTACTACTACACTACCAAATATAGATAAAATAGAGAAACTACTCATGGGCCAATCAAATGACAATTCCCAGTCTTTACCTGAACCCCCCAGAGTAGTATTAATATTTAATTAAACCATCACTTATGTTTATCACGTCCGATCGTCGGGTGAAACGGGTAAGTTCAAACTGACTTGAGAGAGCGGTAAGTTCAATGTAACTTTCACTGCAATATATTGACTCCCTTTTACTGGATATTTGAGAGTGAAGTTTCGTCTTTATGGAGCTTAACTATAGAGCTTGCAAACTTAACGTTGTTCGAGTCGGCTTTAGGCATAGGAAGTATGATTTTATGAATTACCTACTAGCTGTGCCGCACGGGGTCACCCGTGGACGATCCTTCTTAAATTTATTATTCTGATGTATAGCCACTATGTAAACTTAACTTATTGTAAAGTTTCAATCAAATCCGTGCCGTAGTTTTTTCGTGAATGAGTAACAAATATACATACCTATCCATCCTCACAAAGTCACTTTTATAATATTAGTAAGATATGAGAGCGGTTAGGTTTTTACTGCTGTGTTAGAATGATAAGTGAGAATAAAAGGTTTCATCCAACGATAAGAACTTCTAGCTACAAATTGAGAGGTCACTAAACTTCTGAGATAAATAAAAATGGGATAGTTTATTCATATTTACTTAGTATCCGCAGACAGAAAGTTGGTGCAGTTTGCACACCCACGTGCTTCATAGAGCAAGTGTTATTGTTTGTTTAACAATATCTCTCTCTCTCTCATTGTTTTCCATCTATCGTCCTATTTGATTATGTATACGAAAGTTTTGGAATACTATGTTTACAACGCATTTGTATATGATTCAGTATTCAATAAAGCGCAGTAGACATTTTAAATTTCTATAACCAAATTCTTCAAATCTTAAAATGTAAAGTATGATTTGTTTATTGTTTAGAGAAGCAATTTCTAAAGGGGATGTTAAGAACTAATTACTAATTATGTTAAGATTAATTTTATCACATTTATTATTTTAATATTATAACCCAACTAGCTTTCCTCCCGCAGCTTCGCCCGCGCAGTCAAAGAAAAACCCACATAGTTCCCGTTCCCGTGGGATTTCCGGGATAAACCCTATCCTACTTCCCGGGATAAAAAGTAGCCTATGTCCTTTCTTGGATAATACAAAAAGTACCGACCACGAAGTACGATTACGAAGTACCAGTTTTTCTTTCTCTATAGGTACCAAATTTCATGCAAATTGGTTCAGTAGTTAAGGCGTGATTGAGTAACAGACAGACAGAGTTACTTTCGCATTTATAATATTCGTATGGATTAAGCATGGCATCTACTTAAAGGAATAAAGTCAAACTTGTTTCAATAATTACATCGAGATGTTCAAATAGTTTTACGATCGCTCAATGTTAATGGTGAAATAATAACGAGATAAATAATTTAAAATAAGAAAAAATAATTACGGTTGAGGTCGTAGATAATTAAAATTATTAAACATATGAAAAAGTTAACCTGTAGGTACTGACGAGTTATATGTAATTGGTGGACAATCATGGGAAAATATACTCATTAAATATATTTTTTACTCATCAACTTCTTTATATGGACTTTTTTAATTTTAATGTTTCAGGATAACACAAATTATTCAAAGATTTAATTAATATCACAATTTCCTTAGTAATTATTTCAATACAATTAATATATTTGAATCTACTTCAATACGTATGTTTATACTAATTTATTAATTTACTTAACCTCATTACACTGTAGGTAAAATAACATAAAATTAGCTGTTTATATTGTGGCTATTGGCTTTCTTATTCTTCTAGTACCTACACCTACTCAAAGTTACAGGAAAAACATACTATTTATAAACTATCTAAGAGTGTTTGTAGAAATGAAATACAAAAACATGTTTATAAACATTTACAGATCATTTCTCTCGGTTGCCGATGGTTAGCTGTTATGTAAACAAAATATTGAAAACTTGAACATTTATAAATAAAATCTCAATTCTAAGAATAAAATCTCACACCTGAATAGACGCTTGAAACCTAAAAAGGATAATATTATAATACTTTTCACATACACATAAGTGTATGTGAATCCAAGAACCAACTACGTTATAGGAACAAAATGGTTTTATTAAATATTACATAAACATAACGTGTAAAAATAACTGGTCATGATAAAATTTTCCATAGAAATTTCTCGACTGTTTTATGTGTGATAGTTACGGTTATTTCTGATAAAAATGTACTTTATACGGCGGTATGAAATTCTTTCTTAGTTCGACGTAAAGACGTAAATCTGATAAATTAACCTGATATATTTTCATTCAAACTAGCTTATTTTTTAAATTATGTCTTTATCGAGACAAAACTAATTGTAGGTACTTCAAAACGTCATCAAACATAACATAATTAGTATTATCCTGTGTTTCTTTTTACGCGAGTACCTATTACTAGTTTAGAAATTAAAAAATTTAACGTATTTGCATATAAATCGCGTTTAAAATCCGTTAAAATGTTTAATTTCGTAATTCCACATATCTATCAAATCCGTTCAATACTTTTAATCTTAAAGGGTTCAAGTCTAGCTTACTGCCTAGGAGGCTAACAGCCTACTTATATCGCTGCCCTTTAAGTAAAATACCTGCATGGAATTCGATCCCGTTACCCTAACGGGAGGACTCACTTAATAGATGCCCGTCGCCAAAACACTTTACATATAATGGTATTAGCATTTGCTTAGAATCACTTGTATTGAATCGCGAATATATTCTGTACACCTGCAATGGAAAGCCTGTACATTCGGTTACATTGAGGTTATACATATTATGGAACAGTGTTTTTTTTTTGTGAAGATTGAATACAAATTTATTCGACACAATAAGTCTATTAAGTCAAAAACTCAAATTAAAAAGTATTATTATAGTAGGCTAATGTTAAAAAATAACACCTGTTTTGTAGAATAAAAAAAAAACTAAAAAAAACAAGCGCAAACTCTTAAAACCAATATACATACATATGTACATAATAAACGAATCTATAATCGACTCTATCTATATTCTATATTCATTTACCTATAAGTACAGTCAGAAAAAATGAGGACACCTATGACGTTATGTTTAAATTCTATTTTGAAATACAATGCATAGAAATATTCAAACTTTTTTCTTTACCACAAATTCTATCCTTCTTCTGAAGGTTATTGACGGTTTTCGAGTAAATACGAGTAAATAAAATTTGAATATGTTGTCTTTAATCTTTAGACTGTCTGTAGGCAACAATAAGATTATTCGTCCTTTCTTTGAAGAAAAACAAAGGTCTTTATAGAGCGATGCAAGTAACAATAGACACGGCAATGACCTTTATCTGTAACCTATCTCATGAGTATGTGTATAAAAACGAAAATGAAACATTTTATGCATATTTCTATTATGTTCATGTTTATTTGTCTTTGAAATAACAGCTATAAAGACAATGTGACGGTAAGTCGTGCAGCGTGCTATTTCTAATCTGCGTTTCAAAGAACGACGGGTAAAATTATTTTCCATAATATATCTATGTATTCATAAAAATGGCGTACAGATTTGTGATTATATCAGTCAATAATTTATTTCAAATTAATCAGTTTTCTTAATTAATCAAGATACTTATCCGTTTATGGCCAAAAACCTGTAAAACTTAACTATCAGGTCAAGGAGTTTTAATTATTCATGACTTAGAAGAAATATTTAGTAAATTTACATTCATTTTATATGTATCTAAATGTGGATCAACGTGTCTGTTTGTCGCAAAGTGCACGAACTACCTACTTAAAATTAAGGTTAATTTTAGCTTCCAACGTCTCATAATTAGTATACATTTTGTACATTAATTTCTCAAAAGCATCGACATATTTTTTATTGTAGGGAAATGAAAACATTATGTAACATACATTAAATATTCTTTTAAAAGGAAAGTCATACATATTAATTATGAATATTGAAAATCTCGTACTGGGAATGAATAAAATAACAGTATTTTATAAAATTTTACTCAATCGTTTGTACGGATTCTCAATATTAATAATTAACATATAATAAACATATTTTCCTATATACACATGAAAAATAGTACCCATTTAAGTAGATACTAGACCTACTATAAAAATCCATCTGTGTGTGTGATATACACAACTAAAAACAACGATACTTATTAAAATACATAATAAAGCAATACGGTAATTATTTCTATTATCTACAACTCTTATTAACATACTTTTATTCTAACCTCAAATCAAAAACGGCAAAGAAAATCTCCATTCAAACACCACATAAAGAGCAACATAGAGAAAAGCTATAAATAAAAGCTTATCGAATAAATCTTCAAATAAAGATGCCTATCTGCCCGTATGGGAAGCTATGTGACTGATCGGCCCTGACCTTCAGGCTTCCTTACCATGAAAGGTCGATGCAGTTGTGCTGACTGGCATAATTGATGGCTTGTACTATTTTCGGCGATGGTTTTTGTTGCTGGATCGGTTTATTTTGTTGGTTAAGCTTTGGTGACATCAGCGTAAAGCCTGCAGTTGAGCATATTCAAGACATATCAACTAAGTACAAACAAATCTGCTAGTCAGCGTCAAATATTGTTTTAATGTATGTAAATTGTTTATATCAAGTTCATGATTGCATCATTAATGCAGTAAATCGTATATTAGGATAGAAATAAAAAAAAGAAAAATAATGCAAACAGACTATCCATAAGAGTAAAATAAAATTAAGTTCAGGCTTATCGAAAGATTAGCCGGAACTTTTGACGAAGTGACAAATTAAACATTTAATTCGACTTTATAATTCCACTACTTTTATCAAACTTTATTTTGACACAAGTTCGCCCCGTATACCATTTTGTCAATCTTTCGTAATTATTTTATCTTTATCTAAGACTAGCTTACCGCCTAACGCTTCGCCCGCTTTGTCTAAAACCTAATAAATTATATACTAAAACCTTCCTCTTGAATCACTTTATCTATTAAAAAAACGCATCAAAATCCGTTGCGTAGTTTTAAAGATTTAAGCATACAAAGGGACATAGGGACAGAGAAAGCGACTTTGTTTATACATACTATGTAGTGATGATAGTGATTACCCTCACCCTCTTTGTTTGCTTTTTGCTTTGATTTACATTACCAATTGTTTGATAGCATCCCAGCTCATCGCATAATCGTTTTTCATGGAAAAAGAAAATGTGTTATTTTTACTATTTTCGACGTAATCATAAAACTATTGTTTTTTTCTTTACAAGAACCTTTCTTTTTAACTTTAAACAAAAACATTGATTCTCGAATTTTACGCTTAGCAACACATATGACGATTCATGTTTATTTATATAACTTACAAACAGCTTCTGTCGTTATTTGTATAGATAATTGAATAAAGAGCCCTGTATAGTGAATAAAGATCAAATATATACTTTCTTCAATAAAATCCTCAAGTGAGGTTGACTCTTCAATGATATTATGAGTGATTCGAGCGGTCGGCCCTGACCGTGCGTCCTCTCTTAACCTGTTTATAAGGGCCTTTCCACACTATACATTTCGCTTTTATCATTTTTTAAATATTTATCAGTAGGGTGGTTGTAATAAAGACATCGGGTTATCTACACTAATATTATAAAGAGGAAAACTTTGTTTGTTTGTTTGTTTGTTTGTTTGATTGTAATGAATAGGCTCATAAACTACTGGACCGATTTTAAAAATTCTTTCACCAATCGAAAGCTACATTATCCACGAGTAACATAGGCTAGGTTTTATCCCGGAAATCCCACGGTAACGGGAACTATGCGGGTTTTTCTTTGAAAACGCGGGCGAAGCCGCAGGCGGAATGCTAGTTAAAAATAACTTCATATTTTTTGATAGCATAGAACCATAGACATCAGATTTAGGTACGACTAAGAGGCAAAAAAAAAGTCAAATAAAATTTTCACAGACCTAAGTACCATGCTATACTGATTTGAATTGGTAATGATCTTAATATAACGATTATTATCTTTACATTTCGTGCTGATGTTTATCATAGGAGAATATTTCAAGGACATCAACAATCATCAAATACCTACAGGATAAAATGTAATGAATAAGTCTACCTAAAACATCTTACCTAACTTCAAAACAATGTTGTAAACAAAACAACTGTGGAAGTAAACACTTCGAGGACAGTAATGAAAATTTCGATGACAATGAGGAAGCGGGTAAATTTTGTACTAAATGCTAATTACAGAACAATGTCAGCATTTTAACAACATTACGCTAATGTTATGTGTGAAGATGCTCTTATAATTTGACGCTTTGCCAACAAACTGAACATCTGGTGCATTAACAATACTCTTCATTCATAAACTGGGAAAATAGAATGAAAATATTATATACTGTTTTCATGCCAAATGAATATCTGTTAATATTGCAATGGATTTTTTTATAACTTATAGAATCTGTAAGTTGTATTTTCTACTATGTATATTTGGGGATTACGTTCGTAAATTACTATTAATTGTTTTATTTTATTATGTACAAACACAACAAAATCTTCACCACTATGTATAGTAGTAGAGTAGGGTTAAAACTTTTCACGTGAACAATAAAAAGAAAATTTATGACTGCAATATACTTAAAATCATGCATATTCATCAGTTTTAGACTATAAATTAATAATTAATGTTGATTCTCTCTCACTATTAAAACTTTATTAATATTGAGAATGTTAAAACAAGTCGTTATTAAAATGAGATAATTTATTCAACTATGAATAAAATAGTGGTTTTACATTTTACATAGTAACAGTACAGATGGCAATCGATAAAGATAATAATGAATGTATAAAAGTGTTTATAAGTAATAGTTCTGTGTTTATTAATTGATTTAACTATTTTGAAGCTGAAAAAGATCGTCTGCCATTTTATAAAATATCGATGATATTTATGTAGTAGCTGTAACTAACTCGAACCCGCGGCTTCACTCGAGTTACGAGTATTTGTGCTAATCCAGACATCTATTTATCTCTGTACCACATTCAGACATGGTACGGCGTAATAAAACATACATCCATACCTACTCATAAAACACGTTTGTAATTTTATAAGAAAAAAAAGAACGAAGTTTGATAGGTCATTGCTGGCAGAGTAAATATAATAATTATTTATACACGCATACAATTTCGAGATGTTGTTTGTTTTTTGTTCGTAACGAATTTCGATTTAAATTCTGCATCGTGCATGTTAACTCTAACGATGCCGATTTTATAAATGATATTGTGGTTGTTTCAAGAATTAGATACAAAAATCCAGTTTTGAGCGAATCCTGTATCGAGTACTGTGACCACGACCTGAGGGCCTTTCAAGGATTCCCAACCAGTTTTTAAGGTACAAATTATGAGCAATAAAACCATTTATTAACTTTTATTTTGTTAATATATGGTGTCGTTCACCAGTCCGGTTGGTTGGCAACGGTGGTTACGAAATTTAAGTAGCTTTAACGCCTCGGATGAAATGTATGCCTATGTCATGAAGACAATAATCTATCTAGGTAACAAATTTGAGTATTTTTTGTGTAACAAACTGAGTAGACATTCAAATGGAGTGAAGTAGAAACGAAACTAGTGAGCCTCCAGCTCCGTTCTTTCACATATTTTAATCTAAAATATCATACAAATACACACAGCAATAGTAAAACGCAAGACACATAATTTTATTATTGTATCATTTATAGAATTTGCGTTGTAAATCTAAAAATAGAGACGTAAAGGAAAAAATTGTCCATACTGTTATTATTTTCTGTACAATAATTGGTATCGTAGCCGCCGGCTCCACTTGAAATAAGTACAATTTGATTGAATTTAATTTTTTCCGTCTGCATGTTGTATTTCTCTATTTAATATCAAATTAAATATAAGTTAAAACAGTAGGTACCCTAAAGTAATTTTTAAAGATTTAAAGTTAGGTTAGTTTTAAAGAAAACAATAAAAAAACCTTTCGGAGGAAGAGGACATTATTATATTCGAACATACTTTATTTGAACAAAAAAACAGTTTTTTTATAAAAATAAATTACCTACATTATATAAAGTGCGAGAAATACGTGTACTGTATTGAAACCGGGTATATCAAAGGTCTTAGCAACTGAAATCACAACAACAGAAGCAATTTTATGATGATTAACGTGTGTTTCTTCAAACCAATTATATATAATTCCATCCGGGCTCAAACCGTGGTCACATTAGCAAGAAACCTGAGAGCATTGTTTAGGTGTTTTTTCTTCGAAATCATTCGACATTTAAGGATCTTTTTTCACGTGTGTAGCTACTTAAATTCGTATTATTGAACTAACCCAAGCTTTGCAAATGTGAATCAGTTGATTGATAAAAAATTGGTATTAAACTCATACATTTATTTATGCTAGAACATCTAATAAAAGAAGTTGGTGTCAAAATATTCAAACATTTATTAATTCAAAGCTTCTTTAAAAAAATACCTTAGAAGTGTAATAATCTTACGTAGCAATAATGTATGATTTTTAATGTAGTTATCTAAGATTTATTTAAAACAATTTCAAAATCATCCTTATATCATCGTAAGCTTTCTGTTTCCACTGCAGACACATCATCCTAAGAGAGTTTTATATAATACTAGAGGTCCACCCCGGCTTCGCCCGTGGTACATATTTCGCAATAAAAGGTAGCCTATGTCCTTTCTCGGGTATCAAAATATTTCCATACCAAATTTCATGCAAATTGGTTCAGTAGTTTAGGCGTGATTGAGTAACAGACAGACAGACAGAGTTACTTTCGCATTTATAATATTAGTATGGATTAAATCATTATGTGTTCATCATATGAGGCATGACTGGGTTTTATATAATGTTATTAAAATAATTAAGTAATTGATACACGGGATGTCACCAACAGTACGCCGTAGGATGATTCAGAGCGTCATTAATTGCTCAAATTGACGGTGGTCGGAGGGGTCGCTAATGTTAGAGCGGGAGCACACGATGCGTTGCGGCGCCGCACCGCAAAGATTTCACCGTGTCAGTGGGCACACGAGCGGTGCGGCGCCGTAACGTTTTTATGACGCAGCGGCGTCGTAGCAGCGTTGCACAGCGTGTCCTTCCTTGTGACGCAAAACAACTGAGCGGTGCCGCTCCGACGTCGCACCGCATTCACCCCTCCCCGCCTCGTCTTGGTGGTTACAAGTCCGGTGCGGCGCCGGAGCGCATCGTGTGACATGCCACAGATATTTCTATGTAAGACGACGTAGCGACACCGCTCCGGCTTCGCACCGCCGCCGCAACGCATCGTGTGCCTTCGCTCTTAAGAGGTTAATTTATGATGCCGGAGAAATGTCATCGTTTCGTAACAGATTTGTGGGTGATTGTAAAATACTATTAAAATACACGTGGTGGGTTTTATTTGAACTATGGGTTTTGCGTGCCATTTTTATTAAAGAAAGTTTCGTTATGGTTTGTAAGCATATGCTGCATCATGCATAAATGCCTACTGCATGATCAAAATTAACGATAACGAAGATGACACGTATCTAGTGATAATACGAAGATATTTATGAGCCTGAGGTAATTCGGTGACCTCTGAAAGAGTTCTTTAAATATAGTTTACGGTCGGAAAAATTATGATGTATGAAAATAGCTTATGTGTTTACAAAAATCTGTTTACGTAAGCGTTTCGAAGTAAATAAACGCACATAAACATTATATACTTATGTATGTATACGGATGTATATACGTATGTATGTCACGTGCCGAATCTCCACAATCTGCAAAGCAAATTCACGAACGTCTCCGAAATAAATGAGGGAATAATTTCACTTGCATCGAGAGAGAAAGTTGTGAGTACCGGAATATAGATTTACTTGTCTGTTGTTTTACGTGAATACATTTATTGTGCACTAGCGGTGCGCCCCGGCTTCGCCCGTGGTACATATTTACTTTTTCTCTACATAAGAACCATCCTCGTACTTCAAGGAATATAATAAAAAAATAATTATCGAAAATGGTCCACCCGTTCACGCGTGATGCCGTGACCAAGGAAAACGGGTTTCATTCTTTACGGCAAAGCAAAAGCAAAAGGAGTTGTTTTGATTTACAAAACACAATATTTCGAAAAAATACTATATAAAATTTAGGTAATGTAGGATGATCTTTGGCACTTTCAATTTTAGGTAATGTAGGATGATCTTTGGCACTTTCAATTTTAGGTAATGTAGGATGATCTTTGGCACTTTCAATTTTAGGTAATGTAGGATGATTTTTGGCACTTTCAATTTTAGGTAATGTAGGATGATCTTTGGCACTTTCAATTTTTTCTATTTGCTATAAAGTTGACATGTACTTAGTTGATAAGAAATTGTTTAATTTCCTCACGACAACAAATTAAAAACAAATAAACCTTAAAATTACTTTTTTCCTCTATAATTGATAAATAGTGTTGAGTTATAGAAACGGATATTAAAACAAAGGAAATAACAATAAATTATTTTTAATGTCAACAATAAACAGATGGTGCAAAACGCTTGCGCAAATATTATAAAGTGGCACATAGAAATGCTGAGAGTCGCCTTCCGCCTAAATTTGTGTCAGTGTGTTTCATCCGAGAAATTGCTAGTGTTTTATAATAGAAAGGTCACAGATTCGATACTGTTGTGTTGTAATACTTGATCGATGAAATCGATGAGATTTATGGTTTTGTAATTTGTTTATTTTTTCGTTTGTTTGTATGCGACTCTATGGAAAGCTCAATTGATTTTAAACGCCTTTTTTCCAATCAGTCGTCGTTAAATTCTTTACTGTCCACATCAACCTAGAGAGGGTATTCAAAGAAAATATTGAATGTTCACTGTTAAGCTATTCAATACGCGGATAAAATTACTTTAAAACCATACAACAATTTATAACCCTAATTCAATACCTCCATATCTATGTCAACATTCAAAACCCTTCGTGACAATCAGACGCACGGAAGTCACGTGTAGTCGGCGCCGCGACTTCCTGCGCGTGAGTCGAAGCCAGCACGATCACTGAGTCACGCCTCCGCTAAGCGGCAGCGGTTGTTTTATTGTAACCGTGGCTAAGAAACAAACGCCTGAGATGAGCAGGCGCGGATTCCTTTTACAAACGCTTAATATGTATGTGGCTCTACATTTAGTGAAATGCGATTAAAAGTAGGCTGTGTTATTTTCACTGAAACATTGATAACATTTGTTGCTCTTACATTTCAATCGGTTAATTATAAATTTCAACATCCTTTTTCTGTAGACAGCTTGTAAGTAATTAATAAATGTAATTGATAATCTTGTCGCTCGGTAAAACAGTTTTTAAAATATTAATTATGTCTGCGGGAAGCTGTTTTTAATATTGAAAAAGATCAAAGCTGTCAAATCTGTCGAAATTAAGTATTTTAAAACTCTAATCAAGCTTATCTGATTTTCAGCTTTGGAGTACTAAGTAATGAAGTATTCTGTGTTCTGTTTACCTACAAAGACAAATTCTGAAATCTGCTGATATAATATTTAAGAGCTTTGTTTTATATATTTAAAAACATAACTCTAAGAATTGTTAAAGGACTTTCTTCGAAGATGTTACGTGTCAAGGTTTCTGATTCTGTAACATCTTCAAAAACCTCTTTGATTGTCCAAAAATTTGAAGCACCATTGAGGTAATTCTTATCTTTACTTGTATATATTTAGACTAGTTTAGATCCCGTGGCTTTGTCCGCGTATTTAAAGGAAATTCCCATAGCAAAGAGATATTCCACCCCGGTAAAAAGTAGGCCCATTCTCTAGGCTATCTTCAGACTCTAAAATCATATGATAAAATTTTTCCGTTGCGACGTGAAAGAAAGATAAACACACATATTTATATTAATTAGGATTTAGATTTTTATGAAATCCGCGCTTTTCATAGCCCCATACTCAACAAAAATAACAATTACACATCTATTACTCATTAGTGGTTACATATCAACTTCGTATTTGTAGAATTGTGAACAAATGTAGGGCAAATATTGTTTTATGCTCATTATCATGTGTTACCCGCGTGTTGGATAATTAGTAATAGGTATTTATTATTGGTTGTTAGTGGACATTTTTGTGTAGTTGTAAGATATAAGTTTGTACGGTGATGTAGGAAGTGATTGGAACTATGTGGGAACTTGCAACTAGGCTCATATGTATTCTCGTTTAGTATAGCTGAAATACTGTGTGTGAAACTGGAAAAGAATAACAATCAATAAATGAGACCGTAATAAAAATGAATCGTGTTACATCCAATAAAATGCCTAATATTTTTTAAAGTTTTAAACACTTGCACAAATACGTTTATTAGGCACTATAATACCCCAAAAATAAACGTGCACATATTAACCAGCTTCTTTTAAGCCAAGTATTCCTGTATATAAGTGATTGCGGTCTTCACCGATAGGTTTAAAATTTAAAAGGCTTATTCAATCGGCTAGTTACATAAGTATTGGGCAATAAAAACAACCGATACGTCGAGTCGTTGACACGCTCCACTTTCCTCTTTGGTTGGCCCGTAAAGCGGTCACGTGGTCACTTGGTAATAACTCATAGGTGTATTAAAAATTAATACTATCAATTGCATTTTTTATTCTTAAAATTTACATTATGCGTGATATCATCATCATCAACCCATATACGTTCCCTGGGACACTGGCCTCCTATGAGGGAGGTTACGTGATATAATCTGATATGATTAGTTTCATTATATACTTGAAAGAGCCCTAGCGGCTCAAGTGTTTTTTAGGTATTCAATATTTATCAGATACTAGCTGCGCTTTGCGGTTTCACCCACGTGGCTGAGCGTAATGATATATAGCCTTCCTCGATAAATGGTCTATCTAACACCGAAATAATTTTTCAACTCGGACCAGTAGTTACTGAGATTAGCACGTTCAAACAAACATACAAACAAACAAACTCTTCAGCTTTATAATATTAGTATAGATTTGTTCGTTTCTTACACGCTTCGAGCGTGAATCAAACTTTAATACGTTTACACCTATAGCATGTTTATAAGCTGTATGACTCACAGCATAAGCTTTCGTAAGTTTGGGTTTAAATATCTAATCATGTGTGTGTTTATGAAAGGTTCATGATTTATGATACAAAATCATATCTTTGTATAGACTTGCGCCTAGTATTTTATTTAACTTTTGGTATTCAAAAGGCGAACATTTTTGTTATAAAAGTATTCGCTTTTAAATGTTAAAATTATTCAAAGTTTAATATTTTCATTCATAACATTTTACAAGTACTGTGTGAATATTCGATTCATATCAAACATTGAAATTGAATATATTTCAATAGTGTCTCTCCGTTAAAAATATTTTTGCGTTAATTTCTTTTATTTTTGTAATTAAAGTTGATACGTTCCAATGACTGTTTGTATTATACCTACTAGGTACGTAAAAGATTTGTTTGTCTTATGAAATAGTGAACATCAACTAAAATTTTCTAAAGTAAACCTCACAACTAAAACACAAAGAACTCATACTTTGCAAAGGTTGCGTCAATGATTTTATAGTATCTTTATTCTTAAATGTTTGTGAAGGGTAAAAAATATATAAAGACAACAACAATGACATAATGTATATGTACGGTAAACGTTTTTGTATAACATTTATCATCACATAATTGACCATTTAGGTAGGTTTTAACGTTTCCAAACAAAAAAGAATTTTAACAAACATATTTTTGATATGCACCGATTTAAGATCATTACGCAATTTAAATTGCAAAGAACTGAAAAAATAATATAGGTATTAGGTATATTATGTTATATATACGTATGTACAAAACGGCTCGCGTGAAAAATATGATATTTAACGGAACCAATGATTATGTTTACTAAAACGATTATTATGATCGAATTTAATTTGCGGAAAACGTTATAATTATTTAAATATATACGAAAATCGTGTTACTGTGATCAAATTGTTGGTATAAGTTATCAAAATTCGCGATAACTGTGAGTGCCTCATTAACATAAGAATTAACATAAACTTGTATGAGAGTATCATGTTTCGTAGATCGCAGAAAATGTAACTTAAATAAATATTAAATAGGCATCATGAATCACTGATAATCGCCATGTTTTGACGGGTAAAGTGCGTGGACTGCCAATTAGATTATTACGATTAGACCATTTTACCTACTTATCTGTACAAATCTATACTAATATTATAAAGAGGAAAAGTTTGTAAGTATGTATGTAAGTATGTATGTATGTATGGTTTTCACGCAAAAACTACTGGACCGATTTCAAAAATTCTTTCACCATTAGAAAGCTGCATCTTTACTGAGCAACATAGGCTATATTGCATTTTCAAAAAAATTAGAGATCCTTACCAAAAATGCAATAATGTAACCCAAGGTGTAAAAAAATCCTCAATAAAACTTCTGTCATCGCGTGCGCTGCGGAATCTATTGAAGATAGAACAAAAAAATGTTCTACAGTATTATAGAATGGATCAATATCTACAAGAAAGTCCGCGATACCATATGTCCATCTTCAGTAGTTATGTTACTACAACAACTTTTTTACGTTTTCAAAGTAAATAGAAGTGCCGACAGTAATCAAACCATGTTATCCATACACATATATTAATCCTTATCCCATTAAATGATGTTTTATTATAGACTGTTTCAATACCAGCAAAATACTTTTTAAATGAACAGAATTGGATATTCCATTCAAAAGATATAACGAATTTAAAAGTGTCAATCTACAGAAAATAGTAGGTATACTGTTCGAGCAGGCCGTAGTGCGGGGGTCACGGAGGAATTCTACCAATATGCGTCTTGACGGAACACAGTGGGGTTTTGGTCGGTAGGAATACGACATAACCCACGGCCCCTCCCCTGGAGGCCGTGGGTATCTATGAAAGATTTCCCCACTAAAACAAAAAAAAAAAAGGCCGTAGTGCGGGACGGGGTAAAGGTGATTTTCATGTCCGACCTATAGTAGACTTTTCACTGTAAAGATATCGCTATCTATGCGGGTGAAACCGCAGGGCATTGCTAGTAATTAATAAATACACTTGGAACATCCGTTTATAATGTCAATAAAGAGATTTTTATGCAAAATGTACACTGTACAGTGTACATATAGCCCGGGAGCCCACGACAGATTTTCATGACGGTTCATTCGCGAGTGTAAATAGTATAAGTCCCTGATGTATCTTACGAAATATCACTGAGCAAATAATGAACCGAAAATGCACGTGGCTCCTGGACCAATAGAGTAATAAGGCAGACATGGTAGAATGTAAATGCAATCAATGATAAAAATTCAATCAATGATAAAGGTTATTTCTGAAAAGACTTAATCGATGATCGATCTGTATTAATTATATTAGCGGTACAAATACACAGTTCTTTTGATAATAGTGTTTCTTTTAGCCACTTCCTCCTTGGCAACAGCTATTTCTAATTTTTATCCATCGCAATATTATTTATTTTTTGATTTCAAGTTTTACTCAGTTGTAATACATCATTAAACGTACACTGAACTTTGGTATTTTAAATTAATTATTACTATTACATGGTTTATTAATATTTCGTATTATAAAAATGACAAAACAATCAATATTAAAAAAAGATAAAATTTTCAATTCATAAACACTTGTAAAAGTTTACATTACTGATACAATTTGGAGTTTGAGTGTGAAATTCACTTGTTCATTTTTTTTTTCAAAACTGCAGCGAGGATAGCGAACCGACGACCTTCAAGTTTTTATGAACCTTGCAATACGTTTAACCTCAGGTCAAGGACCGTAATAAAAACAAAAGTTGGACATCGATAAATTGTTGTACTTGTATACTTTATTAATATTACATATATGGTGTCTTTGAAATTAGGTTCATTACCATTTTATTCCGGAATATAAATCTGGGTATTTTACTTTAACAATTGTTCAAACTTAAACTCAAACATTGATTAATTCAATAAGAGTTCTTCTAAAGCACTTTTGAATCGTCATAACATAGTTTTACCATCTACCACCGATTCGGTAAGCAGTATTTACGGAGATAAACCGGCAAGAAACTCCCTAGTTGCTCTTGAATTGAATACCTATGAAAAGAATATAAATTTTATATTTATTTGTTGTCTAATCAAATGAATAAGGACTGATTTTTCAATCCTTGGTTAAAACTTATTCGTCGAATAATGTATAAAACTACCATTTTAAAAACGTATTCTAATTGTCCGTATTTGACAGTTTACGTGATATTTTAATATTATCGTGTAATACTTTTGGACGGATAAGTTTTATCCAAGCATTGAAAAATCGGCCCTAAAGCAGATAAAAATGTATTTTTGTAGTGACAAAATATCAATTTCTATCAATCTATTTATCAAATGCATTGAAAATAAGTAGGTACGTAAAATATTTACTTTTGAAAAATATGTAGAGTGTAGATGCTGATACACTCTACAAAATCATTTTCTTTATAGTAAACAAACAAAGGCTTAGCTTATATTAAGCTAAATTTGATACCTAGCAGTATATATTTTTAAATGTTGATGGGTTTAAACGTTAAAAGGAAAGAGGCTTATCAATTTTTATTTATCGCAGATTTATCTTAATATTATTAACTGTTAACAAATCACGAAGCACCGCGTGTGACCCCTGCAAGTTTATCGACCAGTGTAACGAACCTTTACGTTTCATCAATTTTAATAATATAAACATCATAATATATTGCATCGGCTTAAATATTTGTTATGTGGTGCAATACTTACATATCTAAGCTTACACAATAAAACTTCCAATGAAAAATACAACTTTACTTTTCTGTCTTTACCAATTTAATAGTTTTTCTTCCTCTTCTCTCTTTTAATGTCTCCCATAGAGGGACTCTATGCAAACTTTCTTTCAGAATAAAAATAACTATTAAAATATGTAATCTACATAATCTCAGGTTTAAAATAGTAATAATTTCAGTAGTTTATTTTTATTTATTCGAAGTATAATAACAATTGAACAGATTTGAAATTATCGTTAACATAACTTACATAAATTATCAAATAACGACCTTGTTTGCTCCCAAGAAAAAATACAAAAATACTTTGAAATTGTTCGTCGATTATATGCATGCTTATTTGAAAGCGTACATTGGTTAATCGTAGGCCTTGTATTGTGAAAATCGAGTTAATGTATTCTATTTTGTTACAGGTAATTCCATCCGGTTTGCTTCGAGTGTTTGAGGGTATTTATAAGTATACAGTATGTATGTGTGAAGACTCATGTCCCAGAGTGGGGTATAGGGAGCATTTCATATCTAATTCGCTAGTTTTGGGATAAGATTTTGATGTTCCTATAACTTGTAAAAATGAAAATTTGTAGGTAATAATAGTTTGTACATTTTGTTTAGTTTTTATATTTTATAAAAAAAAGAAATCATTACAACGCTATATGATAAAATAACAGTACAGTTATTACATTTCGTAATCAAAAGTTTAAATAGCTGTAAAATGTAATAAAGTGAGAACAAATGCATAAATCAATGCAATAAAATTTTTGGGTTTTAATACTTTCATGTAGCAGCATATTATTTTACAAATTTGAAAGCAATATTTATATTTAAATATATTAAAAAACGAATCGAAACAAGAATCCATATTAGTTTAAAGCCCTCATGACCTCAAGGGCTCCGGTCGAAAGAAACCAATAAAACGCTAAAAAACCTATTTCCTTTATTAACAGCAAGGACTTAATCAGATAATGTGATATTCTCTTTGTCACTTGATGCAGTGAAATGGTTGCAATCAATTTTAATCCACTCGTTTTATTTACACTTTTATGTAATTGTGTTGTTTATTGTTATTGCTTTCATTTGGAGTTTATATACCTAGGTCTGGATAGAGTTGACTCTTAAATTTACGTTATTTTACCTGTAAAATTATTTCAGTCATGTAGTGTACACGTCTCTACATTCTCTAGTAATCTTTGCATGCATAGAATTCGACCAATACCTAAAACAGATATAAACGATATTTATTTATTTATTGCATCATATTACAAAATACAATATCCAACGACATTACATGTATAACATGGGCTACAGGCCGAGGCAAATAATTATATAATTCTTAAATTTATGACATGAATTTTATGAGGTGCAATATATTTTTACAAACCCTTTCGTAAAAAAATCGATACAATAAAAAAAAACGGACATTAATTGAAATTCCGTTTTGTAGTTTTCTAAATGAAAACTTCAACTGCATAATTCATTCAAAACATTTATTCAATGACTACATCGTTGCAAATTTATCAAATAAATACAAGTATGAGTTAAATGCTTACTAAGTATATTTATTTTAAATTAGCACTATTTTGCTAAATCGTGAATGGAAATACAGAATGTTTGCTTTTCGTATAATTATTGCACCACGAATGTTTTATATCGTATTAGTTTATTTTCCTCCAGTTTATATTCATTGGAAATCCACTTTCATTGCTTTTGAGGAAAAGAAATATCTGATTATCCGGTTTCTTTATACATTTATCTATGTCATGTCACATATAAAAGTGCTTTACAAAATCGTAACTTTTTATAAGCATTGGGTAATTTATTTAATATAGGTACAACATCACTTATTTTATAGTCATACAACACATAAATAAATACACTACCTATAACACAATTAATATATTTAACTATCACGAAATATTTTACCTACGAAACTCTGAAGGCACTCAAAATATTATGAGGCATACACAGACACTCATACATCATCACATATAAACATTTTAATCGCCGAATCACTCCACCTACGAGCTACATTATATCTTCTTCATCACGCCAATAAACCTTTAACACGTTTACAGCCCCATATCTCGCCTGTAAAACAATTACGACCAAATATATTGAAAGTGTCATTGACATTGGAAAGTTCTAGAACAGACAATCAGATTAAGGATCAAGCACAGATAATATAACACTATAATAAGTCACAGTAACATTTTATAGTTGGTAGTTAGTCAGTTGTCTCGATGGTGTAGAAATATGGTAACTCAATAATCGGTCGAGAACTTTCTTTGCTTTTATTAAATTGAAAAGTTCTTGCATTAACTGAATGAGAAGAAGCTAGTAAAATATGAAGATATCGTTTTCTTTACCTCGGTATTCTTTTATTTTTATTAAAACAACTCTACTATCGGGAAACCATAATAGTCAAAGTTCGAGAACCATTATATTATGCTATTTTTTAAATTTATAAATCTTATTAGCGATTGAAAAAATATTATAAGAATGAGATTTATGATAATAACCTTCATTTCAAAACCAGAAACTAGACAGCTTTTAAAAGCTTTTGGTATCGTTTAGTCTTACAAATAAACTATCGGAATAAAGTACTTTCCTTACATCTTAAACTCATTTACTAAATCAGGCAAACATTAATAAAATTATATCAAACATTCTACACTTATATGAACATCCTAAAAACACGTCGCCAAAGAAAATGATCAATATAAAAAGCCGTGGGTAATATTTGTTATTGTATACGAGACATGTTAGCAAACACATTAGCTGAGATTGGCCCGTCTAATGTAATGATATCCGAGTGAAAACCGAGGATACAGGTACATACATACATACAAATACGTACATATTGCGATGTTCTTTGTAGAGATTTGTTGATATAGAAACTCATATAATATGTGGGTAACTTGATACAATGATTGACATTTAGCGAATATATTTTTCTAAAGCTCTTTAAAAATCAGGTTTGTTGCGCATTTGCATTATAAAAAGCCGTTGTTGATTTATTTTACGGTAATTATGCTAGAAGTATTTTACTGTTTTAGGTTAGGAATAAACAATACTCATTTATATTATTTACTGAGACTTACTTTTATCTGTCTATATTCTAGCAAAACATTAGTTTAATGCAAATTAAATATCTATGCAAAAGTATAGTTAAAAACTAGGGTACGCGTATAAAAGTACTTTATAATTTTGATATCCGCAATCCTACCCTATATAATTAAACAGAATTTCGACCAACTTTTCTCAATTAACAACTTTTTAATTAAAACTTTACTAGGTTCCCGATCACGTTACTTAAATGAGAGTTAAAAGATAATTCGTCGTTAATAGCTTCGTAAAAGTACTGTAATGAAGGCTTTTAACGTTTATTTGGTAATTTGCTTTATAATTCACAAAGGAAAGCTTTGATATCTACAAATTTGTGAGCAAAACTGATGTACATAAAAGTATTAGATTTTTTTAAGGAAATTACCAGATACAATTCTTTTGATAAAAATTATAGAATGTTATGCATTCATAACATATGTGATGGCTGCTGCCATATGGAAAAAAATCATCAAGAATAATTGAGATATAGACATTAACTTTAGCTCCGTCACGCTGGAACCCGCTTTAAAAAAAACCTTACTTTTTTTCAGCCTATTTTACCTACAAACGATGCTAATAAATGTAGTTAAGGTCAATTTTTTGTAGTCTTATTAGTTACTTAGAAAACATCATTGATATCGTTCGAAGTAAAAAATATAAATAATAGCGTGTTGATTAGTTTTGGAATGGGTTCCAAATTGATTGTAGTTTATTGTAGTGGCAAGAAAATTCTTTATTTGCGTTGTTTTATCTCAAATTATTGCAAGAAGGTCACAATAACAAGATTTTAAAAAATAAATAACACTTGTTCAAAAACTACAAACGATGCCAATAAATGTAGTATAGGTCAATTTTTTGTAGTCTTATTAGTTACTTAGAAAACATCATTGATATCGTTCGAAGTAAAAAATATAAATAATAGCGTGTTGATTAGTTTTGGAATGGGTTCCAAATTGATTGTAGTTTATTGTAGTGGCAAGAAAATTCTTTATTTGCGTTGTTTTATCTCAAATTATTGCAAGAAGGTCACAATAACAAGATTTTAAAAAATAAATAACACTTGTTCAAAAACTACAAACGATGCCAATAAATGTAGTATAGGTCAATTTTTTGTAGTCTTATTAGTTACTTAGAAAACATCATTGATATCGTTCGAAGTAAAAAATATAAATAATAGCGTGTTGATTAGTTTTGGAATGGGTTCCAAATTGATTGTAGTTTATTGTAGTGGCAAGAAAATTCTTTATTTGCGTTGTTTTATCTCAAATTATTGCAAGAAGGTCACAATAACAAGATTTTAAAAAATAAATAACACTTGTTCAAAAACTACAAACGATGCCAATAAATGTAGTATAGGTCAATTTTTTGTAGTCTTATTAGTTACTTAGAAAACATCATTGATATCGTTCGAAGTAAAAAATATAAATAATAGCGTGTTGATTAGTTTTGGAATGGGTTCCAAATTGATTGTAGTTTATTGTAGTGGCAAGAAAATTCTTTATTTGCGTTGTTTTATCTCAAATTATTGCAAGAAGGTCACAATAACAAGATTTTAAAAAATAAATAACACTTGTTCAAAAACTACAAACGATGCCAATAAATGTAGTATAGGTCAATTTTTTGTAGTCTTATTAGTTACTTAGAAAACATCATTGATATCGTTCGAAGTAAAAAATATAAATAATAGCGTGTTGATTAGTTTTGGAATGGGTTCCAAATTGATTGTAGTTTATTGTAGTGGCAAGAAAATTCTTTATTTGCGTTGTTTTATCTCAAATTATTGCAAGAAGGTCACAATAACAAGATTTTAAAAAATAAATAACACTTGTTCAAAAACTACAAACGATGCCAATAAATGTAGTATAGGTCAATTTTTTGTAGTCTTATTAGTTACTTAGAAAACATCATTGATATCGTTCGAAGTAAAAAATATAAATAATAGCGTGTTGATTAGTTTTGGAATGGGTTCCAAATTGATTGTAGTTTATTGTAGTGGCAAGAAAATTCTTTATTTGCGTTGTTTTATCTCAAATTATTGCAAGAAGGTCACAATAACAAGATTTTAAAAAATAAATAACACTTGTTCAAAAACTACAAACGATGCCAATAAATGTAGTATAGGTCAATTGTTTGTAGTCTTATTAGTTACTTAGAAAACATCATTGATATCGTTCGAAGTAAAAAATATAAATAATAGCGTGTTGATTAGTTTTGGAATGGGTTCCAAATTGATTGTAGTTTATTGTAGTGGCAAGAAAATTCTTTATTTGCGTTGTTTTATCTCAAATTATTGCAAGAAGGTCACAATAACAATATTTTAAAAAATAAATAACACTTGTTCAAAAACTACAAACGATGCCAATAAATGTAGTATAGGTCAATTTTTTGTAGTCTTATTAGTTACTTAAAAAACATCATTGATATCGTTCGAAGTAAAAAATATAAATAATAGCGTGTTGATTAGTTTTGGAATGGGTTCCAAATTGATTGTAGTTTATTGTAGTGGCAAGAAAATTCTTTATTTGCGTTGTTTTATCTCAAATTATTGCAAGAAGGTCACAATAACGAGATTTTAAAAAATAAATAACACTTGTTCAAAAACTACAAACGATTTTTACGTTTTACGAATAAAATCTACAGATTCAACCCTAGAATCTGAGGAAAGTCTAAGATCAAGATTAAAGATTGTTTACACCGATCGATCGAAACGTCAAACGCGTGAGATATATATGTTATTGACACGCTCAAACTGCCATTTTCGAACAGAGGTCTATCTGTAATCTGTGATCCGTCCTCCCACAGATAGATTGGTTTTTGAGATTGCAATTTCGATCCACGGATTGTTTATTGGCACACTTAACTTAAAATCCGGATCACATTTTCGATCGAAAATCTGCAGATATTAGATTGGATTGAATATTAATTTCGGCCGTAAGTAACTAATAAGACTACAACAAATTGACCTATACTACATTCATCAGCATCGTTTGTAGATAAAAATAAATAAAAAAGAAATATTTTTTTGCTCTTGAATCACTATAAACGCAGTATAAGGCTTTCGATGAACCAATTTTTAGTCTTCAAAAAGCTCTACAGTTTATAAAATCGTTTGTAGTATACGATCCTTCAACTGTATCGTAGCTGTTGTTAAAAATACTAACAATTACTCTCTGATTATTGATTAACAATTTTCAATTATCAAAAAGTTTTACACTTTCAGAAATTATAATTAAAAATTCAACTCATTTGCAGCTCAAGTTTTCAATACTTACGAAAGTCCGTGTATAGTTGGCTGTCATTATTTTTTAATACGAAAAACAGCACATACTTGTAAGTCCAACGATTTTGAATTTATATTTTGAGGTATAATCGATGCTACATTTACTGTAGGCACTATAGTAACTGTAAACTTGTGTACGCACGCTTATATTTAATCGGTAATGTCCATATACATATAAAGGTATGCTGTCGGAAGACAAACTGTGAAACTACGAACGATTTCCTTTTCTATTTTCTAACGTCTTAAAATGTATCACTCTATCAAACACTAAGTAGATTTATTCATTCGCACTTTAAATCAGTAATAAGCAAGACATACAAATATAAAGGTACTGTGACAATTGTTCATATCGTTTGTAGTTTTTATGCCAGTGTCATTTTATTATACCACTACAATTTGGCTAGTTTTATCTGATTTTTCTTGAAGTTATTTTAGAGGATAAATTATTTTACCAGTACTACAATAAACGATAAATGACAATATTAATTCCAATTTTTTATATTGCACTATTTTGAGTTTTTTTTCGTTTCGGATGGAATTTATCCATTATTTCATTTTAATTACTTTTGTCGTCTCAGCAGTTTCGGATTATTAAGTGACTTTGTAACATTGAACAGCAAACTACTGAACATTAAAGATATCCAACTCTTTTTTTTTTTTAACATATATCATGTGCAATTTAATGTACACTAAATTACGAAACTCCCACATGCATACACAAACACGCACGTGTGCGAAGATGTATGTATGAGCATGAATATTTTTTTTTTCTAAAACTACAAACGACACGAAATCCAAGGCTCATAATTGTTTTGAATATATTAACTTATTGAACACTAAATTTTTTGTTTTTTATTGCTTACAGGGGTTCAGCAGCCACTACAAACATATGAGTTTAGCTACAATCAACTACATTATTTGTAGTTTTTGAACAAGTGTTATTTATTTTTTAAAATCTCGTTATTGTGACCTTCTTGCAATAATTTGAGATGAAACAACGCAAATAAAAAATTTTCTTGCCACTACAATAAACTACAATCAATTTGGAACCCATTCCAAAACTAATCAACACGCTATTATTTATATTTTTTACTTCGAACGATATCAATGATGTTTTCTAAGTAACTAATAAGACTACAAAAAATTGACCTATACTACATTTATTGGCATCGTTTGTAGTTTTTGAACAAGTGTTATTTATTTTTTAAAATCTTGTTATTGTGACCTTCTTGCAATAATTTGAGATAAAACAACGCAAATAAAGAATTTTCTTGCCACTACAATAAACTACAATCAATTTGGAACCCATTCCAAAACTAATCAACACGCTATTATTTATATTTTTTACTTCGAACGATATCAATGATGTTTTCTAAGTAACTAATAAGACTACAAAAAATTGACCTATACTACATTTATTGGCATCGTTTGTAGTTTTTGAACAAGTGTTATTTATTTTTTAAAATCTTGTTATTGTGACCTTCTTGCAATAATTTGAGATAAAACAACGCAAATAAAGAATTTTCTTGCCACTACAATAAACTACAATCAATTTGGAACCCATTCCAAAACTAATCAACACGCTATTATTTATATTTTTTACTTCGAACGATATCAATGATGTTTTCTAAGTAACTAATAAGACTACAAAAAATTGACCTATACTACATTTATTGGCATCGTTTGTAGTTTTTGAACAAGTGTTATTTATTTTTTAAAATCTTGTTATTGTGACCTTCTTGCAATAATTTGAGATAAAACAACGCAAATAAAGAATTTTCTTGCCACTACAATAAACTACAATCAATTTGGAACCCATTCCAAAACTAATCAACACGCTATTATTTATATTTTTTACTTCGAACGATATCAATGATGTTTTCTAAGTAACTAATAAGACTACAAAAAATTGACCTTTACTACATTTATTAGCATCGTTTGTAGGTAAAATAGGCTGAAAAAAAGTAAGGTTTTTTTTAAAGCGGGTTCCAGCGTGACGGAGCTATTAACTTTATATAATATGTAGGTACTAACATATGTGCAACTTACATACAATAATAACTAACAATAATCGATCACAAATGTGTACTCACTGTATATAATGTAATATGATGCAAATGTTACGAATAAATACCAATAACGATGAACAAATATTAGATAACAATACTCAAATGTTTTTCCTTATTTTGTTTGCGTGATCAAACGCGGATAATCGATTAAAAATAATCGTAGATATTATTCAAAAATAATTGCTTGACAACCTAATAACTATAAATATCTCTAAAAACAACAGAAATTATAAATCTGAAATAGGAAGAGGAACGACGATTTGGTGTGAAATATTCGGAAAAAATAAAAATGTTAAGAATCCGCCTTAAAGACTTAATAAATAAATAAATTTAAATATTTTCATAGACCCGACGAAATCAACGAAAGACAGGAAATGAAACGGGTTTTAACTTCAGTTAATTTCAGTTAAAAGGACACTATTATTGTATGTATTAATATGTAATTATTTGTGTTCATGGACGTATAGTTTGGGACAGGAACCGCGGCGCTTCCGGGAGTATCTACGTTATAATAACTTTATGAAGCCTTTCACTTATGATTTTTATGTTTAAAATGAAATGTCAAAATTCATATAGGATCCATGTATAGGATATTTTCTTTACATGACGCATTGAAATGAACAAAATAGTACCTTTAATATTTTAAATCAACGATCCTAAATCGAGGGAAGTTTTCAATTCTTATTTCTTTCTCATCAAGATGATTTATAGCTAAACATATCGAATAATACGAAAAGAAGATTTGTAGAAGCAGACGCGTCAAAACAAACATTGTCTAAATCAGCCAAATCAGACGTATTTGATTCAATTTCCAATTCGCAAAAAAGCAAAGATTTATGTTACGCTCAGAAGCGCTACACACATTTTCTTTGAATGCCGATTAAATTACAGTATGATTTACGATAATCCATCTCATGAGAGATGGCACCCTTAAGTGATACTGCGGGTCAATGAACCCGACAATGGGTTGCAACGACCTCGTGACGTATACGATCTGATATAAAGGATTCTTATAAACAATGTATGGGCGAACTATAATTGTGTTCTTGGAAGATTTTTTGAATGATTGCTTCGAACACGTATTTTATTTAAGTACCTACTCGGTTTGGGTCTGGTACTCGTGAGCTTATCACGATTATTACTAGCTTATTACGCATTTGGTGGCTCCAGAACAACACTTCTCTTTAATATACAAATACCTTTCAAGGCTTATTTTCCGCAAAAAAATAAGCTTTGTGAGTAAATTCAAATTATTTTTATTCAGGTCTTTGCTAAAATTTGACACAATTTCTTCAGCTGTTGTTATGAAATCGGAATAACTCAATCTACAATTCTTACATTTAGGTGATTATTTTTAAGAAAAATGATATACTACTAAATAAATCTCATATAGATGACAATGTGACAAACAAATAACAATAAATATAAATATTATCCCAAGAATGGCGCCCAAGTTGGCACTGACAGCTGGTGAAAGCGTTTGCCAAGTAGGCACACCAGTTTGTGGCCCTTCGTGGGGCTATGAGATAAGCGGGGCCATACGCAAAACGATGAGCTAAAGCGATTTCATTGATTTTAGATTTAGTTCCATACGGTTTAAGAGCCGGTGGGAAATCGACATTCACCGATCTGATAAACAGATGAGACGTATTCTTTATCAAATATAATTTATGAACAAAACTATGCCTATGATCACTAGCCTATAAAAATTACTCACGACTATTATAAATTGAATTGACTTTAATTATCAGATCGGTGAATTCGTTCTTCCACTATCCTCTACTAATAGTACCTACTTGTGAAGAAAGCCCAGTTGAAAGTGTATGTGTGTATAAGTATAGTTATCGTATAATAATACAATCGGAATAATTATTGTATAATATTTAAACACTTCCTTAATAAAATCGATTGCTGAAACTCGTTTTATTTCCTCACTCGGATTTCTGTTACGGTTTTTAATAAAATTTGTCTGTGGAATTCGTAGGTAGTGATGAAAAAAAATCATGTTACAAAGAAAGTAATGCCAGTTCTATTAACATTACATATCCGCTCTTTTCAAGGCCTCAGTTAAATCGTCCAGAAATAACACGACCTGATAGCACACTTGTTTTCAACACACCCTTCAAGTTACTATCTCACAAGTCACACAGTACACTAAAGTCTAAACTTATGTGCATACTTATTACTTAACTCCCGTAGGATATAGGGTAAACATGAACCAATAATATTTTTTATAGATATTAATATCTATGTGATATAATTAATTCAAACCTGTGATAATTCCTATTTGAAAGTTAACAACGAGTTTATATTATTTCTTCAAATAGAAATGTTTTTTTGGACTGAAAAATATCTTTGCCAGTTTTAACAGATAGTTTTTCTGCATGTACGTACTTATGTGCTTAGATATCCATATCCATCGCAACTTAAATTTTAAAGGTATAGCGCCTCTATATAACAATTATGTAACAAAGTCCATATATTACAAATACAAAGCTTCACGGTTGTAATGGGACTACATAGTAAATACATCGTAGATATGTAATTACATAATTTATTACAAGCCAACGACCTCTGTTCTCACGGAGGAGTGAAAGTCTTTGATTGTTTTGGTCGAATCAAATGTATGTAACTCGTCTGTGGATCAGCACTTACCTATACTAGAAACGCAGTAATTTGTATGGGAGACGTAATAAGAGGCTTTGTGACGTAAATATTCCATCATTAAGGGCCTTTATTACTTTTTATTCACATTCAAACCAAATCTCTAAGCTTTTTACTCATATCATTGTAGTGTGAGAATAGTTGCTATTATAATTATTTTGTATGTAGGGAAACAGATAAAGGTATCTATTGAAAGGCTTTGTATATGAGATAAGTCACGAATAATTTGTTTACTTTATTAATTAGTCAGCCGAATCAATAGTTTGACCTCCAATATCCGACTTCCTGCTCAGAGTATAAATAGGAAAGAAAATTTAAAATAATTTGGAAAATCCAAAAGTGCACGCCTCATAATTTTTTTTTTAATAAATATTTATTAATTATTATTTTTGTTTATTTAATAACAATTAAACCACATCGAATCAGACCCTGAAAAATGAAAGGGTTCTATTCCTGAGCATACTCAAGCGTAAGAGAAAAAAAAAGACTCGATTAGTAAAGTATTTCGGTCGCTATCGTGTTAACAAGAAAAAGGATCCGCACATACAGACACACGGACGTCCAAGACAGAACTTTTTTAAACTGTTTTTTAACTAGTTTAAATAACAAAAATGACATCAAAAATATCATGAACGTTAAAAATAGTGTTTTTTCTTAATATGTGTGTGTATGTATTATCTTACAAGAGCAATGTATGATACATAAAGACATTTTAAGTTTGAAAAATCAGATGTTTTGCGCGAAGTGACAGTAGTACCCACCTCAACGCTTCGCTTATGAGGCGTGCAATAATGGCCTTTACATTTCGTATAAATGAAAATATAGATATTGTGTAAGTGAAACTTCTGAGAGTAAAATTTCAAGGTCGCGTTATGGCAATACCGTCACGTCATGGAGTAAGGTGACGATTTTGGTATCTTTGAATCTTGACAGAGAAGTATCACTTCGGACACGTGCGCGCGACACACACGCTCTTTTACAGATTTTTATTGTATTTGCAAATATGTACTATGAAATAAATGATATTTACAATATTAATAATTATTTTCATTACCTTTACTACATAAATATCTGTAAAACGTAATCTTACTTTACATAGACGACGCGGACGTAGACAGGAGATAGTTTACAAACAACTTAGGCATTAACATCAGAGCACTAAGTTATCACCAGAACTGAAAAGACATTACGAATTCCGTACATTAGCGTCGTGTTAACAAGAACACAGCCTAACGGTTACGTCACTGTGACCACTGCCTTATGTAAGGTAACGGTCACAGATAGGGCTGCGAAAAATGGTTAATTTCTTACTATTATGCTATTTTTAAGATATATTTATAATAATATAAAGGCGATGTAGTGAATATAGGAATGATTGTTGTCTTTTAGGGACATTACGTAACGCATGTGGATTACATCCCCAAAAAGATTTTATAAACGAAAAATGTACTTATAGAACACAAAATACAAAACTAGAATAAAAAAGTTTCAGATTTAAAGTGTTCTTTTGTGTTAAATAATAATAAATCTACTATTTAATTGTAATTTGACAACCCTAGCCATAGTTAGATCTCAAATGACTCGTGAGATATAAATGAGACGTCTTCCTTATGTTATGTTAATATTTAACATTTTACTCACGATAATTGTGCAAAATTTACAGAATAAACAACTGTATATCAAATATATCACTACACAGTATAAAACCAAGTCGCTTTCTCTGTCTCTATATCCCTATGTCCCTATGTATGCTTAAAACTACATGCGGATTTTGATGCGTTTTTTTTAATAGATACGAGTAATTTTCATGGAAGGTTTTACGATATAATTTATTAGGTTTTAGACATAACGGGCGCAGCCGCGGGCGGAAAGCTTGTTATAAATTAAAGTAAAAATACAGCTAGATACTAGAAGCAATAAATCAGACTTTCATTAATACATAATTTCTTTACTTTGTCAGTCTAAACCTTGAGAAAGGACATTTTTTACCGTGTAAAAAAGTTGAAGTAATTAAGAATTTAAAATTTTTATACATGATGCATATATGAAAATCACTTTACGACTGTGGTCACAATATTTTATGTTACATTAAAATACAGTAGATTATACTTGACATTATAAAAAATAGATATATTTTTTTTTGCATAAGAAATGATCTTTTTATCTCTTTAATTGATTACTTACCATATAAACGAAGGAACAGTATACATGCAATCGATACGCTAATTTTTCATTCTATGATAAAAAATCGTTTAATAAAATAATTAATTAAACTTAAAGGCTCTAACGCGATTTATTATTATTTACATGACATGCCTATTTCTCATACTGTTACAATACAATCTAGTTGTAATATAATACTGTTTGTCTGTGTCTTTGTGTGTCTTAATCTCAGAAAGGCTTTAGCAAATTTGGCATATTATTAGCACTAATAAATATAACTTCTGTGTATTGTATTCATCTTTGTATAAAAATTAAAAAGATACGACGCAATAAAATATGTGAAAAAGAAATATTAAGTAGGTACCTACCTATCTATTAGTATTTTATTTATTCAAATTTATAACCTGTCTTTTTTATCAAAGCTTCAACGCACTTAATACGTGATTTGCTCATAAATAATTTAACTTGCTAACAAGTTATATAATAAAAAACCTCATATATTAGCTAATTAGCATTCTGATACTAATTATTAAAATTTATTGTCGGTAAAAAGTTCATTATACAGGGATCGCGACAAAGTTCGCGGAATTGTTCATATTCCGGCGATTAGCATATATAAATGTGATAACAAGTTTTCTATGGTTATCTGTGAATCTATTCAAACATATAAAAATTTATAATTATGTTTTTTCTGTCAAAATAATTACCGGTTGATGAAGCTTAAGTGGCTACTAGCATGACGTCTCTTTGAAATGGTTGTTTTTTTAGGACCTGAAAGCACAGTATGAAATCTGAAAATCTGGGCATATGCTCCATAATATAATAATATAATTAGGCTCCATCCTATGTAGAAACTAATAATTAAGTAATAAATAAAACCTAGGTCAGATACATTTGATCATACCTCATAAGAGGGTAAAGTATTTCAAAGTTAAGAATTTAAAATGTAAGTAGATAATGTAGCGTTTTCTTGATGTGCGTGAACAGGTAGTAATTAGTATAATTATTATGTATGTGTGTAATATATTTAGGTATATTTTATATACTTACCAATACATCAAGGAAGCAGTAAGTTCCGTTATCTATACATATAATAAAATCGTAGGAAAGTCAAAACTGTACATTGAATATTTTTTTAAAAGAATACATAATCCATGATCTATAATCGATATAGAAGCCAAAAACATAGTTTTTAGAATTTTTGTCTGTTTGTCTGTTTGTCTGTTTGTCTGTTTGTCTGTATGTTTGTCCAGGCTAATCTCGAAAAGTACTGCATAGATTGACTTCAAATTTTGCATGAATATTACTAACAGGTCGGGTGAGGCTTTTTTAAACATATTATCATGCTATCACCTCCGGGGGAGGAGCTGTGAACCTTTTTTTTTCTTACGTATTCCGTGTATTACGACAGCGTACAATCTAAAGACTCATGTTTAAATGTTGCTTTCGGGTAAGCCATGCTATTATCTAGCTTTACACAATAAAAACTATGTCATTTACGTAATTTGGGCAGAGAATCAGTTTAATGAATTTATTAGTATACAAATTTGAAACAGCGCCATCTATGAGATTTCGTAAAAATCAAATCAATTTACATGTTAACACTACTGAACACAATGTTAAAAATTAATAATTTAAATATAATTATGTTATTTATTTATTTAACTCTTTAACCCATATCTTCCCTTCCCTATAAGGTGCGCTTATAATTCGTGTGAATATACTACATTTTTAAAAGTGAGGGTAGATCTTTATTATTTTAAGTCAAACTAGACACCATTACAGTCTCAGAGGAATAGGTTTATTCCTCTGAGATTACAGTTAATCTAATATTGATTGTGTTCATTGGTTACATTTTTAAAAATCTTCGTGTTTTAAAAATTGGATAACGAGGCGGGACTCGAACCAGCATTCTTTAGTGGTCGAATTTTTTCTATTCTTTATAAATTTATTGTTTATGAATTTATATTTATAAACAATAATACAAAAAGGTTAGTTCGTTGATAATTATTATTATTCCTTCATCATTTACATGTTGTAAGTAAAAATATACTTTGACTGTTAATACTTTTGTTCAGTATTTACCTGTATGATTATTGCTTGGTAATTAATATATTTTCATGTCGTATACCTAATTAAAACATAAGTTTGATGTGAAACTAGCTGGATTTATTTTTACACACTCACAGTCTTATATTTTGTGTTAATGTTAAAATAGTATTAATAGTGTAAATCATAATATTTTTCTCAATTAAAAATATTTCCTTTTTTCTGATGTTGGCATCGAATTAAACCGCGCTGTCGTTTCGTTCACAAAAAGTGATGTTATGAGGACCGAATATGTAGCCGCCTCAACTTACGGAAACGAGAGTAACCTGCGTTGTCTGTTAGTTATTGTATAGTCGAATTTAACGTTACATGGAAATTGGAATCTAAATATATGTATACTTATATACTTATATTAAATCTGTAGAAGTCAATTCTGTACATGAAATATATTTCCTAAATAACTATCACGAGGTGATTAGGGATCGACACTGACGCCAAAAATTTTTGTCTGTCTGTCTGTCTGTATAACCGTTATAAAAACAAAAACTACTCGACGGATTTAAACGAAACTTGGTTCAATTATTTTTCATATTCGTGAGCAGAGCAGTAACTCCATTTTTAAGCTTTCGTCGCGTGTGCAACCTTAAGGGTTAAAGCTACACAGAAATCAAGTATGAAAGAAATGTTCTCCATATTATATAAAAAATATCTCCCGACATCATAAATGTCTATCTTTTATGGTTGAGCTTAGGAGTTCAAAGCTTTCTGATTATATTTGTCTACTAGCTGTGCCCGCGACTTCGTCCGCGTGGAATAGTGACTATGGGACCTATGACCATGGGCTCAGGGTGGGGCAACAATAATTGTTTTTATTTTCATGCTTCCACTCCCACGTTCACTCCCAGGCCCACGCCAACGCCCACGCCCACTCCCCTTCACAATTGGTACCTACCAGATCAAAGCCAGGGTAAGCGCCCCACCCAGCCCCACCGTGGCTACGCCCATGCTGAATTACTACTTAACATACAATTATTGAGTAAATACGTACTACCATAAATAATTAAAAGAATTGTTATTAAAATTTCTTACTAAACTGAGCTAAAAAACTTACGTACCAACTTATTAAAGAAAATCAAGAAATGAAATGCCTAACCTATACCAAATAGTTACTACATAATATTGTAATTAAAAATTATGATTAGTAAGTATATAATATCGAAAATCAAAAAAGAAATACCTAACTAATTCTACGTAAAATTTCTTTTAAATTATGTCATATTATTTTTTAGGAACCAGGGGGGGAGAGGAGCAAATTCTATTTCCTTCCTTTCTTAAATGGATGTTTTTAATAATGTATGGTGTAGCCACTGATCAGCTTAATCGATACTCAATTTTTATCAAATCCAGCAACAAATCCAAATTAGATGTTTCCTGTCTCACGCACGTAACTAAAGGCTGAAGAGAGAGAGAGGGAGCACGTAACTAAACCGTTTAGACGAAGAAAAGTGTATAGAAAAAGGAATAAATAATTTCATAAACTTCCCGACGATCCTTAAAAATAAATTATTATATCGTTTTTTTCATTTTTCACTTTTACCCCTATGTAGGTATAATAAGTAATTGGATGAACCGATTTTGATATAATTTATCTAAGAACCAGCGTCGGAAAATATGCTGCCTAACAAAAAAAAGCCGCATCTAATTCGGTTTACCTGTTAGCCAGCTACGGTGCCATAGACAGACACACACACACACACAGAAATACATAGCAGTCAAACACATAACACCCGTCTTTTTGCGTCGGGGGTTAAAAATATAATACGACATAATTTAAAGGACATTTTATGTGGAAAATTTACCTATTAGAAGTAACCATAATGTTAATTTGACCCCCCCCCCCCTACTACCTCAGCTTACCCCCAAACCCTTGGGGAATTTTGATATGATCACCTGGACATGTAAAGGAATAACTGTAGCGTACATATAACAGATAAATTACGTTTTATCGTACACTGTACAGTGTAAAATAGAATGCCTTAGCAAATGTTCGCCGTGATTACTTATAAATTGTCATAAACTTTTTTATTTATGAACCGATTGATATAAAATAAACACTAAATGTTAAATGAAGATTACCACAATACATTAGTGAAAACCGCATCTAAATCGGATGAGCCGTTTCTGAGATTAGCGTGCACAAACATACAGACAAAAAATTTTTTAACTACAGTTTTGGGTTCAAGATCGATTTAATAATAACACCTGCTAATTTTTTTCTACATATTTTCATTGTACAGACATCGTTTTTCCACAATTTTATTATATGTATTGATGATGATGATGATTGATGATTATAACGCTCTCAGTCCGTTTTAACTTAATTTTTATTCACTCGCATCAGTGCTACCTAAAAAATCTTTATATCGAAATTCGAGCAAAGCTAAGAAAATGAGAAATAAGAGTTCTCAAGGATCGTTAGAGGTAAGAGGCTTACTATTGACCGAAAACAACATGTGTTATGCCGAGAACCTGAAACCGCTTCACAACGAGAATTGCCTGTGAGACCGAAACCTTCACTGAGAGGGTATAACGTCTCCCAGCTGATCGCAAATGGCATATTTTATCTCGATAATCTGAAACTTTTACTCAATATGAAGACCGTTTGACAAATGATAGGGTGCACCATAACATTATTTGATCTCTTGAAGATGAACATGAGCATAAGCAATGACTAGAGTAGGGACGCGAATATTACCATTATTTGAGACAAGATTATTTGAGACAAGTACGATTAATAAGTTTGTTTAATGAAAGATTAAGAATTGAAACTATTTGGTCTCTTGAAACGGACGAATAGCGAGAGGCCCGTCTTACTGTAGACAGATTTCGACAGTCTTAATGACTTAGAGGTAAACATAGAAGATCAATCTACGAGTTCGGTGGTGTGGTCCGACAAATATAAAAGTGGGTTTGCTTATAACCTCACAATTGATTACAGATCATCTTCTGTATAGGCGATATTAACGTAGTATGTTCTTTTTGTAATGCTTTAAAGAGGAGTAAGGAGTCGGCTTTCGTTTGAAGATATACCAGAACCTTTGAAATCACTACTTTTAGAGGAACATGTGCAATCTAAACAGTTCTTAGACAATATTCGCTCTTATAGTAGTGCGTTTTAAATGATCCTTTGATGCTCAACAATTATCAGAGGATCCTTTCATGCTTACTTTTAAGATACAAGGTCAAGTTTATCATTTGATAGGATCCCTTTTGCCTGAAGGCCAACCTAAGTTTCTTCAAATATATTTGTATTCGACTACAACGAATAGTCGAATACAAGAAATCAATATTTCTCGAATTTAAAATATTACAATTTTTCCTACAGTAGGGCGACGAATGTATTTTCGCATAGTAACGGAGGGGAACTCACGGGGGGTCGAGTGACGCGGGCCACGTACCACAAACATGCTTAGTTTGTTGTACCGAGCGCGAAAGAAAGTCATCGTGTTTTTAGTAAAACTACTATGTAAACTATAACGTAATTTAATACTTAGGTACATATTATATAATGATGCGCTCAAACTGTTAATCTACATTTAATTTAGATTATTATTTGAATTACTAAGTAATGTAGAATTTAAATCAAATTCACTCATGTTTTCCTCAGATTTTCGATGTCCTCCGTATTCGCGGACGAAGTCGCGGGCAACAGCTAGTATTATTAATAATATTATAATCATATGCATAGTAGAGTGGTCGTAACTCCGCGTTAAATAATATGGTTAGGGAGCCAGGTGCAAATTTGGTTAACTATTTCCTCTCAAGAGATAATTCGTCAGACGCATGAGAGTATAGTATTATAAAGCCTCGTGAACGTCAGCTGGCGCTCGGTTGGGGGGGTGAGCGGTTGTAGCCTCCCACGCACATAGGAAAAAAAATACATTCATTCATTCATTTCCTCTCAGCTAAAAATTTGTCAAATTGTAGCTAACCCAATATCTCAACGAAAAAAAATAGTCAGCTGGTTACAACATGGTGTATTATACGTCAGCTGGTGTCTCGAACATGAAAGTTAAATTTAAAGAAAAATTTATTTTCCGTTATTTCCTCTCAAACAAAAATTTACCTGATGATAGCTTATATGTAACTGTCGATAAATATATATGTCAGCTGGCTGTATCTTGGTGGAAAAACCGTCAGCTGATACGGGAGGCTACAACCGCTCTTCCCCCCAACCGAGCTCCAGCTGACGTTCACGAGGCTTCATAATACTATACTTTGATGCATTTTACTAATTACCGCTTGAGAGGAACTTGGTCATAAAATCTGCTGCTGGCTCCCGGACCAATATATTGATATGATTTATTACGATTAATCAAATTGAATATGTCAGTGATATAATAATGGCCGCTGAGCATAGTAACCATTTTATTATCTGAAGGTACATGGTTTGAATCGTACATTGAAACAAAATACAAATAAGAAATGTTTGATAGTATCATTACAGACAGAGAAAATCGATCTATATACGAAAACATATAGGTGTACAAGGAAACAAGCATTTCAAACTCAAACATTCATTTATTCAATTATTCAATTATTCATTTAAAAATAAGTTTAATTAGTAAATTTATTTATCAAATTTACACAATGAATGACTGATTTTGTTTCCGTAGACGTCGTTTTTAAATCGATGCAGTGTTTATGAGCTTTTACGTCACAAACATATATTATTTTTTATATTTTTCTAGAGATATATTAATGTAAAAATTATTAGTTAATCAATGATTACAGATATTCCTTTCAATAATTAATATTTTAATTTGTAGCGATAATTTACTGACAGTATAATGGTTTTATTATGTTCTAACAGTAACTTGATAGTATCAGCAAAACCTGTTCTCTTTTTATTAATATCGTAAAAAAGATAACAGTGCTTATAAATGACAAAAGCATAATAAATATCAGGGTCTTCTTTTCGCATAGGTAGTAGTAATCTGTCAAACGCGATGAAAGTAAACTGGGGTACCGATATTTTCAATCATCATTATGAAAGCTCTGATTAAGTCCATGTTCTGTTTAAACGACTTCACGAAGTGATACGAATATATAATATAAGAATAATATACGAAGTGATAAATAGGTTGGAAAATATTCTATGATTGTTACTAATATTGATGGTCGAGTAAAATATAATTAATCTTCTAGCAGCTAGCTGTACACAAGAATATGTAGGTAAGACCTCATTCGCACGAGAGTTAAAAAAGCGTTGCGTTAAAAAACATGTTACCTGTGATGTTACTTAAAGGAATATGATAAAAATACCTACTGTTTTAATTTTTATATGTTAGGTATATTTGAAAGAAAGAAAGAAAGAAAGATTGGCACTAGCGATTTGTGTTATTAAAAGACGAAAAAGAAAACAAAAGGCATTCTGGGTACATCCTCTGAATGAACAGAGATACTTAAAAGGGCAGTTTGTGACACTGTACGAAGAGTTAAGGCAATACCCCGGAATTTTTTTAATTATTTTCAAATGTCTATAACGATTTTGAATACAGGAACGGACGAGACTCCACATCTATAATTAATAGTTCGGGATCAACAATCCACGACATCGTATCGATTTTCTGATGATTATAAGCACAACAAACACGTGCTACCGCTGAGCGAGCGTGCGGCATACTGAACGCAGCGCCGGCGCTTTTTTAGCGCTCGTCTGAATAATAGTAACGCTAGCTCTTCACTCTCGTCGAGGTTAGGCGAGGGAGCGCGAGCACAAGAGTGTAGTCGGAGCCCTCGCGTCACATCGCCGTGCCTCGTCTCGCCTCGTCTGGTCTCCGTCTGGAGTCGGTTTTTGGGCGCGAGTCAAAGGACGCGAGGCGCGAGAGCAGACGAGGCGAGGTGCGGCGTCCACATTCTCGCGTTCAGTCAATCAGTATATAGATGTTATATCATGCATAGATTTTATCCACCATCGCCTTCTTCTCCAACAAATTATATTGTATAATAAGTGACAGCAAAATATGATGTTGTTAAATTTTGTTTTGTTACATACTGTGTTTTTGCTGAAATAAATAATTTTTCATTTTCATTTTCATTTTCAACGTTTTTTAACTTTTTACGTGTGATATACTTTAACAAAATTCATATACGCAAAGACGCATAGAGTTGCGGCACGTGTCACTTCGAGCACGTCCATTATGCTCGCGACACAGAGAGAAATGAACGAAGGCGAGAGTGAAGATGGATACAACCTCGTGTTGTCTCGCCTTGCTTAACCTCGCTAAACCTCGCCTCGCCTAACCTCGACGAGAGTGAAGAGCTAGCATAAGAAGTTTCCTATGGTCTATTTTATTTAACGCCCAACGCCGAGCGTTGAAAATAGAACACTGCGCGATAAAAAAGCGTCGCGCTTTAAAAGCGCTGACGTGTGAACATATACTTGGGAATGCATTTGTTCTATTTGGACGCTTTTTTAACGGACGTTAAAAAAGCTCTCGTGTGAATGAGGTCTAACGGATTTAAAGCCTGGTTTATTCGAACGCTCTCGTTTTTAACATATTCTCCTATTTAATTAACGTTTGAAATCGTAGAAATATTTATAAAGCATTTGAATGCCATAAAACCAAAAATATCAAAATCGTAGAAATTTATTATAAAAATAAAATTGCTGCATATATGTAATATGTAAATCGTAACTATTCAAGAAATCTGACTTAATGAATTTTTACATGTAACCTAGTTATGGTTCGATAGCCCCATATAGTCAAGCGGAAGGTATAAGTCTTGGGGTGTTAGGGGTCACAGGTTCCTGACCTCTACAAGGACAGGTGTATATTTTACATTTTGATACATTCATTTAACACTACGACGCTAAAATTGATTATTATGTGAAAAAACCACGAACGAAAAAATATTAAGAAAAACGGAAAAATATAAGAATCTGCGTGTTGTGACAATTGAACAAAGACTTTTAAAATACATGTGACGAATTTTCAAAACGGTGTAAAAGCGAGAACAAGCAATAGTGTTAATTAAATAAGTCTTTTAATCTATTCATTGACCATTTCAATAATAAACGAATTTTAATAAATGTAAACTAGAAGTTAGCTAGCCAGGTGATTTATGAAATATTCATCCATAAGATAATTAAATTCTTCCTTGGATCATGAAGAATCTCTACTTTATTGAAAATCTCTTCGCATTCGTATTACATAGTTTGAATGCATATACATATTATAGGTAGCAGAGTAATTTATAGATATAACGAGCAAAGTCAAGGCCCTCCGAGCTACACTATACAAGTTAACCATTTTATAAATAGACAATAGCGACCTGCTGGCTTTAAAAGTTTAACCTTAAATAGCGATGTCCTTTTTACGCTGTGTCTGTGGCCTGTGCGTTCCTTATGAAGTACACGATCACCTCGACATTACACGCTGATCGATATCGAAGCTATACTAGATGATAGTCACGTGGGTCGCACGCGCACCCACGCGCGCCCTTAATATTATCCAAATGTATTAACAATTAAATCTCATTTGAGATATTATTTAACAGTTTCTGATGTCTAAATATGTAAAAAAACTCATTTATGAAATACTAAAGTAGTCATGCAAAAAGTCTAATTAAATTTGCACTAAGCCTAGTTTTTGTGGCTATTTAGATTATGTAAGTAGGTATACTGATAAAAAAGCGAACATTATATTAAAAAATATTGGATAAAAACTCTTTGCAGTTGTTGCTTGGCGAATAGTTTTTATGAACAAATGTAATTTAAGACCCAAATATGTGTAATTTACAATTTACTCAAAGCTTTTTCTCTCTTTTCAGGTGAAGGTTGCATAGAGAAGCCGCTCGCTACTCTATGGCGCAACTACCAACAATCCACGAAACCCGACGTGGTCATGAAGCTCTCCGTTACCAACTCCGGCCTCAAAGGCTTCACCAAAGAACACGGGCTCACGGAGTACTGGTCCCACCGCATCACCTACTGCACCAGCCCACCCCACTACCCCAAGCTCTTCTGCTGGGTCTACCGCCACGAAGGGAAGAAACTGAAACACGAACTCCGTTGCCACGCCGTTCTATGCACCAAAGAATCCATTTCAAAGAGAATTTCTGAAGAATTACAAGTTAAGTTAAAACAGGCCCTAGTCGAATTTAAGAAGGATCGTATCTGCAAACAGAACGCCAGGCTTAGCCTTGCGAATAGCATCTATGAGAATCCCAGTATGCCCCGAAGAAAGATAATGCTCAGTGTAGGCGCACTTAATTATAGGCCACCGTTAGAGCGTTCAAAATCAGCTCCTAAACTCGGTGCTATTGAGGAACTTTGCTCTGAAGAAGACGAAGAAGAAGCTGAGATGAATGCGAAGAAACCTATAGATGACGATTACGACACACAAACTCTGGACAGGCGGCGACAGGATGTTAAATCACCTCGCAAATTATCATGCCCTGACGTCGTCAAGCGAATCCGTTCTGAATCAGAAGGTTCGGACGCCGCTGATGACATTATACACCTTCTCATCCGCGAGACAAATTACAAAACTGAAAACGAGGAACCTAGTCACAATGATACCGACAAATTGATAAAACCACTAGAATCGATAGCGGAAATGGGTGAATTGAGCACGATTTGTGATAGAAAAGAATTGCTACAAAGTAACTACCTCGTCACGGACAGCGACGACGGTTCAGTTTCTTCAGGATGTGAGACTGCAAGTACGGTGACGTCGTCTGACGCTGAGCCCATCTCTCTGCCACAATTCCACGAAGAGCACAAAGAGGACAGCGATGACGAACGAGTGTCAGCATTTGACAGCGTGCGTTTTGGCACCATACGTGGCAGCAGCAGGAGCTATAACCATGCATCAATAAAGGAAGAGAGCGAGGACATCTCAGATGAGGTGAACCACGTACCGATCGGAGAGAGGAATGGTTTTCGTCGACGGTCCACATACCCGCTGCTACGAGGTGACTCCAGCGTGACGAATCTCGAAGGCAAATTTGAGTCGCTCATTGACAATCTAACAGATGTAGAGAGTTTGCACTCAAGCACTGAAACCGATGTATTCAAGACGGTCGGTGATAATGACAGCGCTTGCAGCGATGAATCGGGATATTCTGAACTGCTGGAAAAGGAAAGCATTATTGGTAACACGATAATGGTTTAATTTACCGCCACATGCACGCACGGTTAAGATGATATCTAGCATAGATTAATATATGTGTGAATAGTAGATAATTATACATGTAAATAAATAGAGAGATATTATGTACTTTTTCAGCTTGTTTTGTATATATTGTAAAATAAGATTTATTAAGTCGTGATTTATATATGAGATTTCATTAAATTCTAATTCTATTGGATGACCGTATTATGTTATGAATAATATATTATGATATAGAACCATCTTATTGAATTATTGTAAGTATGCTCGTCACATTGTCACGGTTAGTAGGTACTTACACATTCCATGTTTATACATTTGTAACTCAGGTCATTCACCTATGTCTGTAGAGAAAAATTACTTTAAAAAATAAATATTAAAAACAGTTAAATAGATTTATTCATTTAATCCCTCACTTAGATAAGAATAGTAAGATTTATCAATTAAAAAGTCTGTTTTTTTATAAATATTGCTAAAGAATCTCAGGCACAACAAAAATAATCGAGCAGAGGCTTATCACTCAAAAACTGATGCTGGACAGATTTTGTCTCCTCATAATATTATGCTTTCAAATAAATGAAACATTATTAATCGATTTAATATATTGTGAATATAAGTCTGTACCTACTTTTGAACTACTGATACCATTTTAATGCTTCAGCCCCCGGAATCACAGACACAATAGAAAATCTATTGTGTCGTGACTCGTGGCCCAATCGGGCCGCTCGGTGGTCTTATACTATTTGAGCCGTAATTAATTTATATAATTAGGTAACTAACATCTAGGTATACTTAATATTATAAAGCTGAAGAGTTTGTTTGTATCTTTGTTTAAATGCGCTAATCTCAGAAATACTGGTCCGATTTGAAAAATTATTTCGGTGTTAGATAGCCCATTCATTGAGGAAGGCTATAGGCTATATTATCATCACGCTAAGACTAACAGGAGTGGAGCCACGCGGGTGAAACCGCGGAGCGCAGCTAGTAATAAATAAAACTAGTAACTCCTTATTTCCCTTTAGTGTGTATCCCCAAAGGTTCTTAGATGAAAGTAAAATTATTACCCTATGGTATTTCAATTAACGTAGAAAATGTGACAAAAACTGTACATCAGAACAATTACTTCGATGATGTGAGCGTGTGACGCGTGCTCACCCGCTATTGAAATTAAAATTCCAATCACGACGTTTTTTAGTTGGTTTTTCGAGCAACTACTATGTGAATACTTTTCGAATATTAATTTACGTTGTTGTACTAGCAATGCGATGTAGAACATTTAAACAATGTTTTTCTAAAGAGGTGTATCAACGTGACAATTTCAATCAATATTGGTCTACAAATTTTACCTTTGACTGCTCACGCGCTTCACATCAAAATGTTATTGGATCTTTTATTTTATAATTTTAAGAGTACAAAAAATAATATAAGACTGCCGATTTTTAAAGGAAAAATAAACTCGAGAAGGGTTTCCCTGGATGATTACAGTAGCGTCACTATACGAAAACATGGATAACCGTTGTAAACAGTAAACACTAAACTTTACCTTATTTAGAAAGATGTTTAGTTTAACTGATCAATATATTAATAGACGAGCCTGTAAACTAGTTGCAAAACCTAACATCAACAAAGGAACAAAGATCCTGCGTACACACTAGGTACACATTAAAACATTACTATTCATAGCACTGCAACTGGTTTCAATCGCTACAAAAGAATAAATTATATTTTTCGGTCGGAACGCATACCTATAGGATAAATATGAATATCATATTATTATTTTGTGTTCGTGATAAAATAGGCTATAAAAAATAAAAATATAAAAAAGTGAAGTCCCATGTCCCCTAGTGGGGTAAGGGGCAGATGCTTTATTCATCTGTTTCATTGATCGATTTTCTTTAGGGACAAGTAGGTGATCAGCCTTCTATGTCCTACCAGACCGAGACATTTTTTTTTCTTCATCTCCACCGGGAATCGAACCCAGGACCCCTCGGTGCTACGCTCACACGTCAACCACTGTACCAAGAAGGCGGTCCTATAAAAAAATATACTTAGTAAAGAAAAAAATATATTACAAAGTTACAATATGTGCTTTAAGAAATCACACAAACCACGATTTCCTTTTTTGTCTAGCAAAAATAAACGAAAATTTGGCGCCTGTAAGCAGACCTGTAAGTATAAACCGTTTTTATAGACAGGAGATGATAAAGATGCTGCTGCAGAAGTGATGCTGAACTTCAAATATATTAATTAATAATAAGCAAAATAGAAGATTATCATACTTCACCTATGAAAATAGAAATACCTCGACTAGAAAATAATAATTTATATTATGGTACACTAGGTACTATAGTACTTAGTGTTTATTTTCTGAATCGATAACAAGCGTTTATTGTTTATTTATGTCCAGTCAAATATCATTAAAAGGGTAAAGATACTTTTTTTAACCTAAACAGTTAAACCATCGTAGATGTACGATTAACTGCACCCCAATTATTATTACCCTATTCCAGTTTTAACCGACTCATCATATTATGTTGTTACACTTCGTTACCCATGTTAACAAGTGCTAGCTTACTGACAAGTGTAGTTAACTGTTCACAATCTATATCTAGCTCAAATAATAATAGTTTAGAAAACTAAAAAACACGCTTTTAGTTCGGTTTTCTATAAAAAGCGTGTTTTTTATTTTTTTTTTAACTATTATTTATTTTATCAAATTAGTGTATCGGTCATCGGTCCTCAATAAATCTACAAAGTTTGAACGAAATCTGGCCGTTTAAAGTGGGTCAAAATCGCGTCCAAAGAAGTCGGTTACAAACTTACAAACATACAGGTGAAGCTAATATAAAGCGTGTAAAAATAAAGCTGAGGATTTTCTTTGCTGCTGAACCGATTTAAAAAAGATTTTCACCATTGGACAATGATAATAAAATCGTAGCTAGTAGGGTTTATATAGACTTATAGGGTCAGTAATTAACTCTTGTAGTCAACTCAAAACATGTAGATTTTCAAAAATTTACATCGGCTCATAGGCTATAAAATTATAAACGGTAAGCTTCCTTATGGGTTCAGTGAACCCGAAGGTCGCTCTATCAGCACTAATTACCTCCTCAATATATTGGAAGTCAGTTTATTGCCTTATGAAAATACCGCTTTAATGTTTACAGACATAGTTACTATAAAATGTACATACCTTTTACCTTCTAATATTGCAAAATGTGTTTTACCTACTTTCACGAGAATGTCGTGTTCTTCGACAGTGACATAGAAATGGTTTATGTTAATTATTGAAAATCGGATCACATTTTAAGAATTACTCTATTCCTTTGTGCATAATTTTTAGGACTAAATTATTTCTATCGGTTGGCTATCAAGCCGCGGGTAACAACTAGTGGGGAAATATTCTACAACTTACGCAAAGTATTTAATTTAATTGTCACAACAATAATTAATATATTGTTGCATAATGCATGTAGGTTACCTACATACCAACATTAGGTATGACAGATATAATTATAACACATACCTACTATTATTATCACATTATTATTCACTGATCTATTTGTTAAAAAATATGTAAGTAAGTAATCAATCTTTTGTATATTCACTGATAGTTTGTATTGCTTACTAAGTTTGTTACCATGGCAACAATATTATCTACTATTTAGGTACCTCATTTTACATCCATACTAATATTATAAATGCGAAAGTAACTCTGTCTGTCTGTCTGTTACTCAATCACGCCTAAACTACTGAACCAATTTGCATGAAATTTGGTATGGAGATATTTTGATACCCGAGAAAGGACATAGGCTACCCTTTATTGCGAAATATGTACCACGGGCGAAGCCGGGGCGGACAACTAGTTAAATATAATTTAGTTAACATACCGTTTTACTTTTAAATTAAATAATGAATCGTACTGTATATTTAAAATGAAAACAATAAATGGTTATTCTTTATAATAACTGTAGTTTAGTTATTATCAGATGTAATTGTTATAATCGCTGACTAAAACGGAACTACGGTTGACGTAATTGCTAAAAAGTGTAGTTTCTAAATTCTCACAATGGATATTTATAACGAAAATGATTATAATAGTCAAAATAATATAATATAGCTAAATAATAAAATTTAACCTGGATTGACATAACTACTATTTCAATGAATAAATTTTAATGATGTCCCCTAAGGATGTCCCCAAATATAATTTTACATCAATCAGACAATCACATATTATCAAAGTTACCATTTACACTGTTTATTAATTTTGACCTTTATAATGAAAATAAAGAGACCACAAGAGATTAAATAAGGCCTACACAAATTTTATTATGTCTTTACAGCCTAATAACAGTCTAATATTTACAAAAAGCTTAGACCCAGGGACTGACAGGTTTACGGTCCCGTGAAGGTATTTAGTTTTACATACGTAGTATATTATTATTAGTCTGTGGTTTTACTTTACTTGATGGTTACTAGCTTGGTTAGTTGGTTACTAGCTTTAGAGATAAATTCGAACATAAAATATTACCTTCATTAGAAAAGAACTCTTTTAATACCTATATTCCTATTTTGTTAAATGTTTAATGTTTTAAAAATATTAAAAAGCATATATAGGTAGGTAAAAGCATCAGGACATCAGGTTTTTCTCAGAAACCAGTTTATTTTATATTACAAGAAACATACAAGGCGTTGAATGCCTGATGATAAGAGATAAAAGCTTGAGTTGAAATCGTGTAACTAAGTTACTAAAATAATATGAATTTTTAATTTTAGTACGGCGCGGTGGGTGCCAAATAAAATATGTATAAAAGTTTTATGGTAAATTAAACATTACTGTAGACGCCCGCTGCAGGCTGCAAATTAATAGAACATTATCTTGAGGACAAAAAAAATTGAACGGAGACTACAGTATCAAATAATATGCAACAAAAATGAAGAATGTCGTTAACTTTTTCCATTTTGATAAAAGCGCCATCTAGTTTTTAGTATAAGTACTACGTCAATGTCATTTAAAAATGTCGTCTATGTAGTACCTATTAAAGATAACAGATGGCGTGCAAATATATAATTTATTTCAATTTTTATCTGTATTGTTATTTTTATCTTTATTATTTTCGAAATTAAGCAAAATTATTGGTCATATTTTGGTATTTCATTTATCATATAAAAATATTAAATTATGAATAATTTAAATCAGCGACATCTAGCGTAAAACATACAAACCAATACCGGAGCAATAAGAATGCATGTTGTTGTCTTTTTTAACTGTGATAATAGATGGCGCCACAGTGAAGATGGTAAATTTTTCCATCTTGTCATTAAATTTATCTAATAATTTTTATGAATTGTATTTTTATTATTTTTATAATTAAAGAAAAAAAAATCCATAATATTTTTTGTTAGGCTTTATCACTGGCCTCGATCACTGGCAGTCTACATTTTTTAATCGTTTTTTTTTTATTATTAATTCGAATCTAGTTTTGAATCATTCTATGGAATCACAAACAATTCGAAACGCTTTACTCATAATACCTAGGTATTATTCTTGTTTTTTTTTCAAAATCTACCTGACGAATCAACTAGAGCGATTGTTTTACGCCTGATTTTTCGTTCTAAGAAAACTACTGTCTGTACCAATTCGAAGTCCCTAAATAAGTTTTAAGAACAAAAACGTCGCGGTAGCTTGTTAATTTTAACGGCAATAAATCGAATATTGGGCAAGTGCTTCGACAGGTTGTACAATTGAACAAAAGATTAAAAGGTGCCAGTAGCTATTTAGAGGTAAATATTTTGGTTGACAATTGTTGAGATTATAATAGCACAGGAGGGAACATAGATTTATGTATTTATTTGGCGGCATGAATAGATTCAGACGTTTCGTGACTTATTTAAAGCGACAGAGACATTTTAAATTTGCGTCATGCTAAATTTTTACGTTTCAATATCTTTTTGTTCCACCTATTGATTTATACATAAACTAAATATTTTTTACATAAACTTCCAAATAAAATGTTATAGTAGGTTTATGTTTTATAATATTATGTGATGCGTCGATAACAGTAATGTTTTGTTCTGTACTTACTACTTATATACCTAGATCACTATCAAGGAACATCTAACATTTATCTTTTCGCAAAATTTCATGACATTTTATTTTATAGCTCCTGTGGCTCGGAGCTCCGTTGCAGGGTATCGGAAAAGTCAATCAACCAAAACTATTGTGAGTATCATGAATCATCACAGTAAATGTAATACTATACTAGTAAGTAGCAGGGAGTTTAACTATTGTAGATAGATTTCATGTACTTAATGTTTTTTTGTCTAATAAAATTGTATTATTTTTTTATATTTAGACACCTACTTCTTAATCTAATTTACAGTTATATACCTATTTATTTTAATATTAGTTATTTTTTACCTTTAGGTATTTTAAAATAAGTAGCCCATTCAACTATTTGTTATGTTTTATGAAAACAATTCGTGTAACTTTCGATTTCAATGGAACTAAGGATTAACGTCCGTAACAAACAGACAGGGGCATTCGTCCTTTATATTGTTTTACAGGTGAGACCAATGGACCCCCCACAAAATGTTTTTTATTGTGCAAACTAAGCTTTTATGTAAGTAATACAAGTAGCAGTATTGTTGGAAATATTTCAGATAAATTACAATTAGACAATAGCATATATTGTCATGGTGTTAACAGTTCAGTAAAAAAATTCGTACCTACACGTATAATCGATTTAGGTTTATACTTGTCGCTCTTTTTATGTCGGTACATCATAATTGTAGCACATACATAGTTATTGTTTAAATGCGTAAAAACTGATGTGAGTAGGTACATAGATGAGAATTTCTTACACAAGAACTGAAATACTGTAAAATTATTATTGCTAAATTACTAATTAAAAATAGTAATATTCAGTAGTTTCTAGAATTACTTAAGTAGGTACCTAATTATAAATGCATAAGTCCTACCTAGACATTAAAAACTAACACCGGTTAGTATTGTTGCTATTGATTTATAAATATCTATGCACCTTTATTGAAACCATAAACCCCATTCTTACGTTTCTTATCACATTATAATTATACTAATAGACTAATAGATTTTTCCAAAAGCTCGAATACTAATTTTACCTTTAGAAAGTGGCAAAACTTATATTAGGTATCGAAAGTTGTTAATTTTTATTTTTATTTTCGATATATGTATAACCTGTTGGTGAAATATATATATATAGAATGGTTTCGATGCTTACTGAAAATAAATACGTAATTGGATAACTGAAATTATAATTTTTAGTTGAAAATAAAAAAATGGTTTCCTTTTAAAAATTGTTATAATAGATAGTGTAGTTTACTACTAGTTTATTATGTGTTGTAAGTAAGAACATTTTATTATATGTTGTATAATAATAGATAGCTTGTAAATCTTTTCACCCTTTGTTTCTTCGATTATTTCCGTAACATATAAGTTATAGGACTGATGTCTGACGATTTATTCCTCAGTAAGTAGGTGATCAACCTAAGATCATCTAATAGGTACTTAGAATAGTTAAAATCGAAAAGAATCAAACAGGTATGTACAAGGAAGTTCCATTCCAATCATGCCACCAAAATTCCGAATACCATTAATTTAAATCACACCTCTACAACTATTTATCATAAAACTTTTTTCATTATCACGCCCTAAAAATAAAATAACACCAAATTGCTGTATCATTAATGATCAATCGCTATTGTTTGACATTCAGATCCGTCGCGGTCCCAAATTATTGTAAACGGTGCTGTTCGCTCCACTTGCCTTCCAGGTTACTTGCTGCCACGTGCTTTGTGGCTAAATAATCGCTATATAGAAATAATAAATAATTTGCAATATTAAAAACACGCTTGAGACTCATGAAATTATTGTATTGTAACCGATCCTTGATACACAAAGTTTGAATTAAATTCGTTCTGAATAATAAATGGGTCAAATTCGAGTTGTGAACTCGAATTTGACCATACGATACAACTATACGATACAAACATACAGAAATAGTTTAATTATCATTTCTAATGAGTTTTTATATTGAATGAATTAAATGAGTTTATAATTCATGGGCAAAATTATTGATTGTTTAATTATTGTAAATCTGGCATACGAAAATTACAGTTAATTAGGATAAAGAAAGAAAGATGAACGAAGGGAAATTTGCGTAAAACATATTTCGAACAACTGTGTCGAACAACGTATATTCTCATTTTACTTATCTACTTGCTCTTTTAATAGAACACATTTGATTAAATTAATTTCTTAATTGATCTACATAAACAAATCTATAACAGAATATACCTAAGACCTAGTTATTCGAATCAACCTGAATTTGGTTAATTAATTTAAACAAAAGCTAGAAAGTGTTAAAGACTGCAAAAGATATTTGAATATTTACATATTACTGAATATTTTAATTTGTTGCATAAAATATTTGCAAAATATATTAAATCGTGCTTATGAAGGTACATTGTACACAAATTAGGAATTAGCACCAAAATAAAACAACCACTAATGAGCTTTCCTTTCGATTAATATCAGACGATTAAGGTTTTTCGCGATAAAAACCTCGACCCATATACACATAACGACTAGATCAGCCTACTTTGCATGCGATGTGAGTCTCGCTCGAGGGACCACATGGTATGTACCGCCACCTTGCAGCGGTGGAGCGCTGCAGGAATCCGAGCGTTTAACCACTGAGGAATGTAAAGCGCTGCAAGCGTGATTGCATTAATTAGCGCTCAGAATTAAATACGATTTTGATCTTAATCAAGCGCGTCTTGATACCATTTGAGTTGAGATATTTTTTTTGTTGAGAGATTATTTTATACTCCAATAATTTTAATAAGGATACTCTTTCGGTGTAGATTGAACCATTTTATGATCTACATAATTATGATGTATCATAGGTGTCTATTAATTTATAAATTAAAACAAAACTATAATTTGTAAATAAGTATTGAGCCTATGAATTGCACTTTATGTTCCTAAAATCCTATCCTAAATAGTAATTGTTAATATTTTTCAACGATGTCGAAATTAACAATGGGTTATAATTTGTTTTATACAATATGGTCAAAACATTTTAAGTTTTAACCTTCTAAGGACACGCGACCCCACATTTTTTAAAACAATAATAAAAAGTGTATTTTAATTTTTACATTAGTTCCACAATGATCATCTTTTTGTTACATTGTGCAAAATCTGCAACATGTGTTTTTTGGACAAATTGACTAATTATTGCTTTCCTTTGAACATAATAGAAATGTCTTCAATATGTCGTCAAATATTTTGTCCAAAATTGGTTAATGGTTTGACAAAAAACATGTGTCGGGATTTATTTTCTTGTGTTGTTAATGAGAATGACCAATGTCTTAGTTTTAGAAGAAATGTTGATTAAAAGGTCGCATTTCTTAGAATGACTTAGTACTTGTGAAGCAAAAGCGATTTAACTTAATATTAATTTCCAAGATTAAATTGACAACACAAAATATAGAGAACTCAGCTATTATAATACATATATGTATGTATGTACTAAATATAAATATTAAAAATGCGAAAATCTGTCTCTGTTTAGGTATCTATCTTCGCACAGTTCATAGTTGCGAATCCGGGTTCATACTGCCCCTTTTTTTTCAAAAATAAAACTCAAAAGGATTAAAATAGGGGATAAAAAATCCCCTAGGGTTTATCACGATTAAAACTACGAGTTTAGCCTTCACATCGAAACAGTTTGCATTGGTAGTTTTATTGAACGGAAAGACTTCAACGAGATACGAGCTAACTTACAGGCGGCAATTTTCAAAATAAGCTTATATTATTTATATTTTTGTATTAGAAAAAAGGCATGGTTTCTAGTATAAAAATAGAAGGTTTCGACCTCATATAATAGTAAACTATGTGAAATTATAACCATTAAAATTCTAAGAAAAAAACTTTGCACCTTCCAATATCCATACCTACATATCTAATATATCGTTTAGACATATATTCCACGCCATCTTCAAATATGTGTGTTAATATCCATTTGAGCAGACAGATTGTCTGTAAATAGAATAAATGAAATAAATAATGTCATCCAAACGTCTTTATTACTTGTAGAATTCAATGAATCTGCTTGTTTCCGTTCTACAAATCTTTAATTATATTATTAAAATAATAAAGTGTAATTTATAGTCTTTAATTTGGGGAAATATGATAAAATTCTCAAAATTCATTTATTTCGCATTTTAATAAAATATATCTTAAAGAAATGAGGTTATCTGAAGTATGTTTGAGAATATCTAAAGGATGCGTTAACAACTTACAACCTACATACCTATTTAGTATTTATTATAACCATGGACGAATATAATGACTATAACTAGGTTTTTTAATTATGTTTACTTAAGATTTATTTTCAAGTGAAAGTTGTTGAGTTAATTTATGTTTTTTTGCCATTTAATTTCTAAATTTGATATAAAATATTATAATATACAGTTCCCACTCAAAGAAAGCTACAAAAATGTGTCAATATTTGATACAAAATACATAGTTCCAGTTGCTAGAGCTGAGTTTTTCAATTTGACGAGATACGTAGCAAAGTAACCCATCTTCCAAGTGCACATTTTATTGTTCTATTGTAATATTCACAGATCACAGAATAAAGGGTAATATTCAATGTCGGACACATTCAAAGACAAAGTTTGTCTAAAAATATTTGGGAAACGGTGTAACTAATTTTATTTATATGGGGTTGTTAATGGCAAGGAATGTTGTGGTTCATATTTGTTAGGGTTATAAGTTGTGTAGATTAGCTGTATTTTCTGAACAATTATAAAATTATACTATCCATAGATTAAGAACGGTATAAGTATGAAAGTTATTCTCATAATATGTTATAATAATTAAACAGTGGATATGATAATTATATATAAATGATATTTAGGGGCCAAATCAGTCATTTTTATAAAATATGAATGATTTGGCCCCTAAATATCATATTATGTAGGTAACTGTTATAAACTATCGTAAAGTTGTCACGGCTCTATATTTCTTCTTTATATATATTAATATAGAGACTATACCTAGTTCAATTTCGTTTTTATCCATCCTTATTTCTCCCAATTCTTACGTTATCACAGCCGACAAAGCGGGCAGAAGTTGATAAATCCTCAATATTGGCGTGTCAGCTATTTACATTTCTCGTTGTAAAATTGATTATTGTTAATTTACTGTCGCGAAGACTGGTTGCCAATTGGGGGCTCGCAATTCGCGGGACGTGTACCGTTACGATTTACGACTTTACGATAAAATCCGAATCGTCATATCATTAAATTTAGTTGGTTGTCTTATCTATTATAATTGTCATTTATCTTAAGCATGATAGCTCAAAAAATATTTTAAGGAAAAATAATAAGTTATCGTTAATTGATTGGTGCTACAAATTACATTATTATCTATTAATCAAATTTAAATAAAAAAAACGTAACAATATAACAGTTAAGAAATAAAAATACAATAAAAATGTAAGATGACAAATCTTCAAATAAGACCACAACCCACTTACATTTAAAACATAAGTGGCAAAAAATTTGGGTCATCTTCAATCATTTCTTCGAAGGTTGTGCAATCGTCTCTAACGGGATCCATTTTGCAAATATAGAATACATATTGTTAGATATTCAAGGGTTTAAATCACGGTTTATTCTTTATAATACCGCTTGGTTCGCTTGAAACGTGGGTGTGCAATGTGCATAATGCAGCAGTGACATAGTCTTTCATAAAACAAACAATAAAAAAATATTTTTTAAATAAATATTTACACTGGTTCGAAGGATTTTTTTTATTTCATTGTCAAAATACAATTGATTTGCGTATCGTATAATAGAATGTATATGTGAAAAACCTAAGAAAAAAAATACCTTAACAATTTAGTATTGGAAAATAATATTTGCCGCCAATAAAGCTCGGTGTGGTTATAAGGTAACAGGAACTCTGTAAAGGGGATTTTTTAAATTTTGCCAAAAAGATGAATGATTCATCTATTTGTATTAAATAATCAGTTTTTAAACATACAACGTGAATTAAATTTCCAATGTGATTAGGTATTCTACAACACATCCCGACTCACACTTAGACACACTATGCATCTTCGACTTATGAATTACTCGTTTCGGAAGATATATAAAGAAGTTTTCTATAACATTATTTGTTATCTTAATTTGATCGTAAATTTTGAGGTTAGCTATTTAAATTTATTACTAATCAAATAGCTGTTAAATCGTCTAAATAACTTATGAAAATATTTCGAATAAATTTACGAAGAGAAACCAAGAAATTTATTTAAAACTATGATTTTTTTATTTGATGTAAAATAAAATAATACAATGAGATTATACCTACTAAGCTAAGGTCACGGTTGCCTGGAAGAGATCATTGGGAAGTGATTAGGCCGCTTTATAAACTATACTGTGTTTTCGTATATAATTGGAACAGGATTTCCTTTGTATTGAAGAGTAAATAAAATAAATAATAAGTCAGTTTTCCTTAAGAAATACTATGTTGATAAACCACCAAATTTTCCTACATTCAAAGAATATAACTTATAACAATTTCGTAACTGAAGTTTGACGTCAAAACTCAAAAGCTTTGAGTCATCGAAATAAAAAGGCGTCTAGTTAAGAGATGAGCGAATGCGGATCGGTGTCAGTGTGTCGGTCTGTCTATCATTAAGCGATGCCGAATTCGACTTGACCGGACTTGTTGAGGTCCAAGTGATATGCAATAGCGGTTTTTAAGTTGTCAAATTCTCTACAAGAGATGTGTCTACAAGAGATGTTAGTGGTCTTACCACAAAACAATTTTTAAACACAGTCTAAATTTAAACCAGGGATCTGTCACTTTACTAGTTGTCTCTGTGAAATACGACAAAACCAGATTAAAGTTAAACCCTGTCTACAGTTTTTTGTTGTACGGCAATAGATGTTTTATCAACAATAAGCACAGAATCCTTGTTTAGTAATGTGTCACCTTCAAGATCGTTATTTGTCATTGCAGTTTATAAACCTGATAAAAAGCATGTGTTAATGAAGTGGGAAATAGATGATTATATCCAGGACACAACTGTCACTACTATAAGATATAATTTCGTCTAATTTTACATAGAAAACTCAACGCATGGAATTAAAAAAAAAAACTGAAACTAAAATTAAACTAAAAAAAACTGCACAACGAATATATATGAAAGAGGTACTATATCAATCAACCACCGCTTCATCTTGTTTTTACACCAGTCACCATCATATAGGAACCGAGTCGCCCATCCATCATGGTAATGACCACAGTGTCCGTCTGCACTACGTACTCCATACAACGGTGTTTTATTACGCAAAATATTACTATTTACTAGAGCACTACTTTATGTGAAGTTTATGCACTTTTCGAAATTGATTACAGCGCCATCTAGTTTTAAATTCCGATACTGAAATAAGTTCGATAAGTTATTAAAAAAAAGTTTTGACTTTTAATTATTTAAAAGTATTGTTTTTTTTATTACAATGGGATTATTTTTTTTTTGTTATAAATTATAATTGAGGTTGAAAATTTAGTTTTCTGTGTTAGCTTATTCATCTATCACTTTTTATCTCAGTAAGAGCCTAATTAAGAAAAATATGTAGACTAAATATTTTTATTTTAAAATCTGTACCAGATACAATATATAAATACACAATAATTATGTTGTAAAATATACATAATGCACTAATAATTTCAGATATAAAATCATAACTTTAGACAACATTTTCCGGACACAATAATTTTCCGGATTTAATCAAAAAGACGCTATTCATTACCATATCGACAATTAAATATGCTTGTAGACAAATAGTTTTGCATTCATTTAAAAAACAGGTACATTCCGCGCGTCGTCACGTTCATTCTGATATTCCGTTATTTATTTAGCTAAGATAAACTTTTTGAGATTCTTTCGCCGGTCGTACAGTTATAATTTATGTTTTTATAATAAAATAGTGGCTTAATAACTACTGTTAGATAATTTGTTGGTTGTATTCGTTTTAATTGTTAGTTGTATGATTGGGATTAACAACTTGGCAATTTATTGTAAACTAGCCAAACGCTCGGACTCGACCGCGTTGCCACGAAGAAACTAAAAATAAAACCTGGGTCGTATAACAGCTGTAGATAATTAAAATCAATGGTTATTGAATTATTAATTACAAATATATGAACATAAACAACTAATGATTTCTGATTCAATTGCTTCACAAATACATGGAAAGCATAAATCTAAATTGTTAAAAATAGTAGGTAATCTGAAGATTACCATTACAATTTAGATTCAATCAAGAGATTCAATTTAGAGTCATGTTAAACTTCAGTTTAACATGACTCTTTCCACTCTTGTGACGAAGTGTCCAAAAAAATTAAATAAGAAAGTTATGCCTTAAATAAAATAAAATTGAATATATTCATCTCCATCTATTTTCATAAAAATAATAATAAATTTATCAATAATTTCTAATCGAAAATTAGCAAATGAAACACAACGCCGCGAGCGATACAATTCATTTAGATTTAATAATCTCCCAGATCATTTATCATTAATTTAGTTTACAGCCACTCCCACAAATTATCGGGCTGTCAAACCAAAATGTGCCCCATTAAATGTTAATGACATATCGCTTCATCAACCAATTGGAACAGATCGCGACAGTATTTCGTGCTCACAATTATTTCGACAAATTAATGATATGATTGAAGATTGGAAGTCGGAAATGATTAGAGAATTCATTTAACTTATATGTAGAGATGTTTAAGTGTAGTTAGACCTATAGAATAGATTGATTTTTATAATTGTATATATGTATTTGAATTTGATTGTGAATGGTGGTAATGAAGAAGTTGCAGATGTGGGTAATTGTTTTAGTAGTGCGTAGTATAGTATTATATTATATCTGTCATGGTGGTGCCTACATCTATTCAGATTTTATAGAAATATTTTCAGGGACTTTTTTTGCTTTTATATTTTTTGCTAATTTTAAGTTAGAAGCTTATTTTTAGGCATTCAGTAAAAGATAATATGATTTACAAGACCGTTTTTTTAAGATTCCTGGTTGAATTTGTATAGTTTTAGATCAAGAAAAAAATTCAGTTTTGAAATATAGCGATAATCTAGCAATATTTTTAATTACTGATGTTTGCAGAATTATGTATGCAGATAGGGTATAGCTTAGAATAACTTACCAGTTTTCTTATTTATTCTTACGACTAATATTTATTTTTAATGTAGGTAAAGTTGACCTAAACCCCATTTTCTGCAAGCATCAGTAATTAGGAACGAAATCAGCATAATACAAATGAATCTTACCGTTATTATATAATTACACATGGATTTACTCATTATTCTAGGAAATAATTAAGGCTTTTGGCAATGTAATTGACGTTTTATAAATGTAGGCGGTAATCTTTTGAAGTTTTGAACTGTTTCAATTATTTATCGCCAAGTCAAACGAGCGGTATAATTAATCTAACATACCTATATCTGTATGTTCTATACAAGTTCTAAATATTATGATATATATATTAAAATTATGAATATTTCGACGTGGTGTTATTAATTAAATAAGGTATGTGATAAGAGGCTTGGTTGAGTTCTCAGCTTCATTTCATGTAGGCGGAAAATGTTGGCTGGACTATTAAATTTTCATTATAAACATTGGAATTTGGAAACAAGGGTCTCAGAGGCTTCCAATGTTGGTTTATCTATCAACGAACCACTAAAATAAACAGTACAATTATATTATATCTATGGTAAAATGTGGTGTTTCCAAGTAATTTGCATAAAAACATAACTTTTATTAGATCTAGAATAACGAACTAAGTTGTATAAGATGAAAAGCATCTCGTTTCTTGCTCATCCAAATGCTAAAGATATAGGACCTCACCAGGGCCCCACCGGAGCCTACAAAGAAAATCATCGGTGGCCCACTTACTAACTCGATTGACAAACTACTCTTACAGTTTAGACAAAGGAAAGTCGACTCTTTCACCCTGGAATAGAAGTGATAGTAGGTGAAAGTGCCGCTTGTAGGTCTGTAGGCTGAGTGCGCATGTCGGCGTGTGCGTGCGGGCGTCTGTGTGCGTATACGCATTGGAGATAGCAATCGACAGGGGACCTCAACTTGAAGAGAAATGCGTCGCTTTTATATTTAAATGGTGCATGTAATTGAGATTAAATGTTAAAGTATGGTGTGTTGTTATATTTAACGTCAAATAACGTTCATAAATAAGGTAATTCTTTGTTGTTACAATTATCTGCAGTAGGTAAATATATATTTATTGAATAGTTTTATGAGCATAAAAAGTAATCTGGTATATTTTGTATGACTATGATAAAATTCATTTTCTGCTTAAACGAATATGTATTAAGTTTTTTCCAGTAGGTATGTTAGATATTAGACATCATTATAATTTATAACTAAGTTAAATTATATTCATAGACCTAACGTTATTGTTTTTAGATAACACAAATGTTAAAATAAGTATAATAACTAGTATAATAAACCCCAATAATCTGCTTTTTCAAGTCACAAGTTTACCACAGAAGAACCGACGCGGACGCTCCGCAGCGGTAGCGGGCCGCGGTCTAACAATCCTGCTGGTGGTAGAAAATTTTTGGTGGCAGTAAGTGGGGTGCGCGCGCGCCGCCAGTCACTCGTTGGTCGCGCGGCTCGCGCCCGCCTCTCGTGATAGATCCCGACGGAACCAAGCGGCCGGTGCGGCACTCCCGTGCTCTCGTACGTTCAGCCTCTGGTGCCCGAATGTAATTGGCATTAATAAAGTGACGTGTTGTGATGTGTGTGACGCCACCCGCCTTTGCGTAGCTGAGGTTTCGTGTATCTTTTATTTTTGCCAATCACATTGACTTTTCACTAACCGCATGTAATATACTCGCTTCTTCACTGTTCTGGATTTTCACTTGAAGGTTGTATATCTGTATATTTGAGATTTTTTTCCTGTTTTAACTTTAAATTCTTGGTCTTTTTATTTCTTTTGATTCAACTTAAATTTATTATGCTATCTCAATTTGTAGTTTACTTAAAATAGGTCAACTTGAATATTCAATTTTCTCAACCATACCTTGTAGTTGCTATTCGCCTATAACACAGAGTAGTTTATGGTGTCTACAGTTGTCTCTATTATTTCTAGTCTGTGCCCGAACCCCCCACGGCCTTGGTACTTCTGACCCCTCAAGAAAGTGACGCTTGTGACAAGTGGACTTAAGTGTATAATGTTTTGGATTTGACACCTACTTCACCGCTGCCCACGATATTACTGCAATATTTCAGGTGAGTCCTTATCAAATTTATATAGGTATAAATAGTTTCAGTTATTGTAAACGCGTAGAACATCGCACTTCTTAATCCGAATTAAGTTTGAATAAATTAAATAAATTACAACAATATTTTAAGAAACATGCATCCATTGAACAAGTACAGTTAAATATATAAATTCACAAGTGGAAAAACGTCTGCCGAATTTGTGACCCACATAGCCGGGACCGCTAGTTATTCCTGCATACATACATAAAGTACGTACGGTACTTTAAAATGGCGACCTTGTGTAATGCGTTTACGCAAAATTTCGGTGTTTTTATGTACATTGACCTATCGTCTAGGTAATGCGGGTGAGTGACCTAGAAGAGCTAAACTAGTTAGGGTATTAATTTGATAAGAGCACCGATGCGCGAATTTCGTACGAATTACAAGTATTTTGAAATTAAGTATCTATGGATATATTGTTGTTTAAAATAACTTTAAAGTTGATTTATTTTTGGCATTGGTACAATATTATATTAAGTTTTTTTTTATTCTTATTAGGTACCTAAATCATATTTGAATACATAAGAAATTAATGACGTTTTCATAAACAAATATTTTTTTTGCAAATAATGCGAATATATTTTTTGCCTATTCCATATTTTCCCGCCCATGGAAAATATGCCGCCTTCGGCACTAGGTGTGTCCAAAGACGGCCAAGAATGAGTTTTGTTTGAGTGTTCATCCAATGCTGCTTGCTAACTAATTATTTAGTAGCTGAATTTATTATAGTATTATCTATTACCTGCTGTGCGGATGGGTTCGACACTTTAAGGTTCTTTAACAAAGATACAAACTTAAAAAAATGATACTAGATTATGCATATTTTGTGAAAAGACAGCAATTTCCTCTTCTAGATTATTTTTTGTTTCTGATAACACACCTTGTTACAACCAAGAGCACATTGTTAATCTGATGAAACGTTTGAATCCGTTTTAGTTTTTTTACGCAGTAATTACGAATTGTTCTAAAGCACCAATGGTTGTACTTGTATATTCAATAATGAGACCCCAATACTAAAGATAGTAAATCTTTTAAAAGGATTGTTTAAACACAAACAAATCTTAAGCTATTGATTCATTCTAAATTTATGTTTTGATTAATAGTTTTCTCCTAACTTAGATCGTGTGGGGGTTTCGCTTCTAGCGCAGCGGTAACAATCTTGACAATTCAAAAGCGATAAAGCGAAAAGTAAATTGAAAACGAAATTTAGTCATAGAACAACAAACAAAATACCGTAAGCACGAAACATCGAAAGTGATTAATACAAACGGTTTGACCTCAAATATTGAAGTGACACATTCCCTCAAAGCCAAATTATCTCATGAGTCAGATAGTCGCGATGAAGCAAACGGGTAGGTGGAGCAGGGCGGTAAATTGTATGTATTATTGTTTAATGCTAGTATTATTATATACTAGCTACAGCATGCGGTTTTGTCTAGGGAAAAGGCGTGTTTGAACAACATTTCAAGATAAATTCAAGTAAAGTACCTTGTTATCATAATAGCACATAAAATAAACTTAAACCTTATTCACTGCAAACTGTAAAGCAAAAAACCGGCCAAGTGCGAGTCGGACTCGTGCTCCGAGGGCTCCAAACAAACCTATTTTTTATATTTAAAATTTATGTTTCGAGCAATTTTTCCTTTATCTGTGTTATAAGACGTTACTTTTACCAAATTTAAAGGATCTGTGTTCATGAAAAGTACCCAGCTGTAGGTTTTGAGTCCCATGCGGATGTCGAAATTTGCGAAAATTTTCAGCATTTACGGCTGTATCTTTTGATGCGTTGGCTTGTGTTTTTAGTTTGACTTTTTCACATAAAAGGGACCGAAGACTTGAGTATTCGATATAAATTTCAGCTTGATACCAAAAAAAACATGACTGGATCATTATATGAAACAGTAAAATCAACAGCTTTTCAAATTCACGACAAATCTAATAAAAATATTTCTGTAGCCTAATTTTTGTCATTTTCGAAGCCTAATTTTTTTTTGAAGTGAAAACTTCTTTAGCGGCGTTGAGCACTTTTTCTGTAATGGGTATAAAATCTTAAACTCGCGTCAGAACACGTGACCTGATCGAAAAAGCGTAAGACGGATACCATTCCAAAATATCAAACATGCTCTACTAATCAAGTTTTCACTTCTGCCGGCACTCCCGGAGTGCAACCCGTCTTTTTTTTTTTGGTAATACAACCGTAGGAATCTTATAGCATCTAAGGTTAGACAACCAATCAGAGCCACGCTTGAGGCGTGGCACGAAAATTCGCAATGCACGTGAGTCTGACGTTGTCAGATACAATAAATTTGTTAAAATAATGCAGCAAAATATAAATAATACTTCATATTTTAATATTTTGGTCGGAACCGGGAGAACCGGGTTTCATACTATTCAGACCCGGTTCTCAAGATCATCAAAAAACCCGGGTTTACCCGGGTTTTTCGGAACCGGGTAAACCCGGGTGCATGCCCTAGTTGTACAACTCTGAAAATGTAATTCAATTTACATACATGTGATTTGATAAAGCATGTGATATTTGATTTTCATTTGATTTTCAAAAATATTAAAAATTTACAATTGCAAAAAAAAGACGGTATTCGATGAATTTGTTTTATATTATTATTTCCCGTAGGGGGTAGTTTCCTCTTTCAAAACTCGGTATAACTAAAATCAATAAGCATCCCTTTTCCCCTAAAATGTAACATTTATATTATTCCAAGATTGGATTGAATAGTAAAAATTCCAAGATAAAATAATTTTATATTTAAACAACAATTAAACACATTAAATTGAGTTATCTTAATTTATGCTGATGCTCGTAACAACTGACGAATTGTTTCGTATCGACTATTTTAAATTTGTTGTTTGGATTGCTCGGAAAAGAAACCACATTATGTACCTACTTATTAATACACAAAAAAGAAATAAACCCTGACTTTGCTCTCTGATTCGGAACCAAAAGAACAGATTACCCCAAAAGTACCATGTAGATATACATAGTTAACTTTACTTTTAACTATTAATAGTACATTTAGAGATTTATCTATAGGTAATATTATTAATACAATTATTTTTAAGAAAAGCCTAATAATTATAAATAAAAACACAGATTTTTTCCTTTATATACCTAATAGTTAAAAAAAAAGATACGAATATTCCACAGCACGAAACTAATGCCAAACGCAATGCCTATCAGTACATTATTTTTTATTTTAACAAATGTACCAAAAGTCTGAATAAATATAAAATTTCAATATAGAGATTAAGCTTTTATAAACTTACCTTTATAATACAATCTGTACCCTAAGTACATCAAGCAGTCAAGGCAATCCTGCAAACATAACGAAGTTCAAACATCCCGCCAGTAGAGTCGCATCGGAAAATATATTTTTCACTCGTCGCACATTTTCTACGGCTAGTGACACATATTGCAGGCGCGGGAGGGGGAGGGGGGGGTAACTTTCACTCGACGCGTCTCGACTCCACTCGGCAATGACCATGTGAATGTCAAGAGTGGATTGTTTTCACCCGGTTTTGCTCACGTGCGAGTATAGTGTACTAGAATTACAGTACATGATTTACGGTTTAGTTTGTTGGTTAATTTATGTAGATTGTTTGTAATTTGTGGATATTATGTTCAGACAATCAGGTGTAGAATAAGTCAACATGCATAATTTTGTTAAAGCTTATTGTTTTAAAAAGTTGGAAAAGTTTCTGTTCTAATACACTTCATAATACTTTGTTTATGCCCATTATTATTTTAATTTACTAGTCGTTTAATATTTATTAATAGGTTGAATAATGCCTTCATGTTTTCTGTCAGTTTGAATTCATAATTACTGTCATTCATTACTTCATGACAGTACGTGAAATAGAATCCAAACAAATTTTTCGTAACAATTAAATTAATTACACATTACGAATACCGTGTAATCGTTCAGGTATCGATGAAACAAGGAAAAAACCTTTTAACATTCACACGAATTATTACCCAATACATTGGTCATTCCAACATGACGATGTCCAAGGATTGCTGTGCATGTACGTAGTAAATTTATCTTCTAGGACACGAATCAGTGTATAGTAAACATTGCACAACAAATGCTAATACGCATTGGGATATAAGAAAAGGCCTTCCATACCGGTAGTCGATATGAATCAGGCTCTATCCTCGATAAATATTTAATGTAAAAAGGTGTTACTGAAATAACAACCGGACACATCTATACTGATTGTTTTTGCTTGTTCATGAACAAATAGAATATTTATTATAAGCAAAAAGATATTACTGCCATGTTTGCCAACCTCCTTTATTTGTAAAATACAAAAAATCGCTGTAAAAAGTAACTCTACGACTAACTTCAAATCATGTTAAGTGTCATAAAAAAACGATACAAACGAAAGAAACAAAGTCAAAACCAAATAAAAAGCATATATTATTTTGCTTGTATATATTCGGATTTCCATAATATCTGCTAGAAACACACAAACACACACACACACACACGTAAACCGCGTCATAAGGACACGTGCGCAGGACGTCGCCCGGTGAAAGCATCAGCTGACCGTCCACTGACCCACTAGCGGCTGTTGAATGCCAAATGTGATGCGGATTCTTTTGCTAGCTGAATGAATGAATTATATTAGCAGTAGGTAAAGGCATAATAATATAATACTATACGAGTAAAGATAATAAATTGTACGTACGTAGGTACGTTGTTGGTGCGTAGGTAATACGGATAAGATACAAATATAATACGTAAAATTAAAAATATATATTGACAGATTTGAAATAAGAAGTTATATTGCTCAGTTTTATAAAAAATACTGTCGATAATAAAATAGAAATAGAATATGTACAAAATATACGTACAAAATATAGTAATGAGCAGTGGTGGCTCAGTGGTGAGACCTCGGACTTCGAATCGATAAGTCCGGGGTTCGAGACCGGGCAAGCGCGCAGGAAATAAATTGATTTTTCAATTTATCTGCGCATGTTGTAACATCACCACTGCTCGAATGGTGAAGGAAAACATCGTGAGGAAACCGACATGTCGAAGAATCAAAAGTTCGACGATATGTGTCATCCGCCAACCCGCACTTGGCCAGCGTGGTGGATTATGGCCTGTACCACAGACATGTATATACGCAAGTACCGCGATCTGTATGAAAACCAAGCGTGTCATATTTTTTGTACTGACCTTGACGCGTTATGACGTCACGAGCGCTTTTTAGTGATGTTAATTTCATTTTACGCTAAATCGATTAGGCCGCCACTCGCGCGGCGATTCTAGTATCGTCCTATCCCATCGAAGTAAATCGAAAGAAATCAGATCAAACTAGATCTATGTCTAAGAGGTAGTCAAATAAATGAATCGTAATCGATTACTAAATCGATTCAAGACAGAAAAATGATAATTACCATAGACAGAGGGATGATAAAATAAAGTTATAAACCTTTTAATATTCTAACAAGTAAACTAATGTGTTTTAGCTTTTTCTTACATATGCCCATTGAGTTACCATGTACTACGTACTAGAGAGGCCATCGAAAGAAAGTAATGAAACTGTCAATCAATCAATCTTTATGTCCCGTTGCATCGATCCATTTTCCTTTTATGTTCGGGTTACTTGGAAAACTGAAAAAACAAACATAGTCTAAGCAATAAGGAGTTTTCTTAAAAAACTCCCAAGATGACACTTTAACTAATGGCGTCCATGTCATAATATTTATTTTTAGTACCTTTGTATTAAAATACTTAAAAGTTCTAGGTCAAGTCGTATTAAATGACAAAAAAAATCTATGCCTTTTTTTCTGAAAAATTGCTCCTACAAATTATCATTTTTCTGTTCGATTATAAAATCGATTAGAATCGAGAACTGTTGCATCAAATGAACATCACTAACCACAAAATTGGACAGAAAAATGAGAACAGAAAAATGAGAAGACGCTATTCATTGCTTGTTATCATACGACGCGATCTTTACCGTGCCAAGTAAAAGCCGCAATGTATTCCGAATCATTTCGTATGATTTGGTATCCGTGTTTGTCACGATCGTTTTCCACAGATATTCTTTATTTGATTTTAAAATAAATAGTGCATATTCTGATTAGAAAATTACTTACCGGTGGAAGGAAACATCTCTGCTAACTTGGCCACTCACAGCTGTGGAGTTTCTACAGTTTATAACGGCGCAATTCGGCATTTTACTTTATTCAGCTTCACGTCTTTCCTTGGCGAACTGCAAGCGCGGACTGAGTGTAGGCCAGCGTCAAGTAAGTTTCAATAACGTAGTTTGGACACGGGAAGTACATACACTCGCTTAGTCTATCTTGATACATGTCTGTGGCCTGTACCCTCATAGGAGGCCCGTGTCCCAGCAGTGGGAACATATATGGGCTGATGATGATGATGATGATGATACGTAATTAACTAACATTGCATTTTCAAACCACCGTTACTATTTTTATTTTTTATAATGTAAACCTTAGGAATAGATATGATACAAATGTATTTTTTTAATATAAAATAATATAATAAAAATGTATTGATGACGATGTTAGCTACATGTTTAAATTTCTCAATAAACGGACTCACAAAATGTAAATTTAAAATTAAGAGCAATCATCAAACATAACAATTCCAGCTTATTTGCTTGCCTTTATTCGTTGCATTTAATAATCCCAAGAAATTCATTCAAGAGACATCAAAGTCAGTTTGTCTCGCCCACTGGCCTAGTGGTAACAGCGTAAGAATATAAACTCAACTCTATACAATATGAAATAAGACTTATTTTGGTATGAAGCGGTCGAGTCACGCACGTCGGAGAAAGCTAAACAAGATACTCCGACTAGTATTCGTTCTTGTGACCTAAAATGTATAAGAAAAGACAGGTTTTAAAGTCAGGAGTAAAAATCTGCTATGTACTTATGCCATTATAGGTTTAATGTCAATTTGTTCGATTTGCGTCTGTTTTTGCGATGAAATTTTATGCTGTTTTCATCTGTTTCGTTTGCGTCATTAAGTGCGTTTTGGTTGACAAAAAATGATGTATTTTGTTACGAAAAGTTGTTTAGTTTATACAAGCTTTTATATTTATCATCTCTTTCACTTCTACATAATAAATTCAGTGGGATCCGCTTCAATCTGGGTGGCTCCTTGAGAAAGAAATGCAAGTTTGCGAATTTATTTTATGTTTGACAATAGCTTGAGAACTGACTACGAACTAACTGACGAACTGGAGTCTTTACTATGGTCTTATTTAAAGGAAATAATTTGCTATTTAAATATTAAATTCCACATAATTACTTTACCCACCAATTTAGTTTCAGCCAAACTGTATCAATATTACCTACAATTGAAGACCACAATCCAGGCTATAATTATCAAAAAAGTACCAAATAACACATGTCACTCAAACAATAAGGTTTGCGCACATGTTACCGAAACATCGTGAGGCTTTCCCATAGCTTTCTCTGCGACAGATGTCCTACAACCCTTCAATCAGACGATATTTGAATTTAAGAAAAAAAGCCACGTGTACTCGGTGGGAACGTACCTGGGTTATTGATTTTTGATCTCTTGCCAGATTTGGTTACGTGAATCTTGGCTGTGGTATGTGAGAGAGACATTTCTTAAGTAGCATCTTCGGTTGTATTTTACCAAAGTGATGATGATCGGGATTCCTGAATGCAGAATCACTTATAAAATCACACATAACATTATTCCGATACTTATAATAAGTATGAAATGTCACTGATTAAATTAATTCTTGCTTAGGAAAAATGGTCGTTGACGTTTGTGTGTATTTTGCAAAGGAAAAGAAACTTAATCGTTTTGGAGCCCTTAAATTTTTTAAAATAAAATCCTTCTTCCATCATCAAAATTAGCAAATTCATGTAAAAAGCTTTGTTATGTGCGAATAAAACAGTAAAGAATTAAGTATTCAAATATCATAAAAATTAATAGAGCTGTCACGGTTCAGACGTTATAAATTATAATCTATTAATATAAACAAAACATTATAAATGGGTTATTCTTCATTTACAAAGTAACCATGTGTATGAATAATGCGTGGAATAATAAATAACTTTACATAATTATTCAAGATAAGTCAAAACATTTGATATGCCTTCATCTTTATCGATTAAACGCACCTGATGCTTCGACAGTGAGTACAAAAGGCTTACTTTCTTATTATTTAAAACGCAACAATGGGCGGGTTTGGAAACATTTTTTCCACATCATGCATTATTATTTTGTTGTGAAGTTATTTTTTATTTTGATAATAATAAATTGTATTTACATATACTCATTTTCTTAATCCAACATTCCCTGTTTTTTTATACATTATAAACCACTTAACAAATTACTTTTTGCAAATAGATTGTTATGGAAGTACATATATCATACATATAAAATAGGAGCTTAATATTCATTACAAATAAACAAAAAAATTTATTGCGCACGATTTTATAATGAAAAATCGTTAAAGCATTAATCTACAAGTAATTGCACTTGTATTCTCACAAGTATAATCAAATAGCTTCCCACCCAAACACCCCTGTGTAGATGCTTTTTTTCTGCATTTTTTCTATACTTTAATAAAAACTATCCAAACAACCCATTAACCTAGAGACGGAACACCTGAGAGCGGGTTCACTTCCCGTGTATTAAGCTGATATCCGGTTCATATCAGGTTATATCCGATAAATGCTTAAAGAGGGATGATTATATCTTAGATTCGTACGACGTAATTGCATAGTTTATTGCGTAGTTTATCCCTTAAGTATTCAGATGACGCTATGAGTTTGTTGAATATGTTTAAATAAGATAAAAATATTTTATAGAAAAGCTCATTTATTATTTTCTTACGAAGTAGTTTCTAAGTACTCTCTACAGTACCAGCTTTACACTCTACATAATATAACGTTAATATTATGTAGGTTAGTTAATTTATAATCCATAAAGAAACTTTGCTTTAATAAAATATGTAGTCTAACGTTTATTGTTCTACGTGTATTCAAAAGAATTCAACGCGCCTGCTTCCCGTGAACTTACGATTTATAGAAAATATATCTTAAATATAAAATTCTCGTGTCACAATGTTAGTCTGCATACTCCTCCGAAACGGGTGGACCGATTCTCATGAAATTTTCTGTGCATATCGGGTAAGTCTGAGAATCGGCCAACATCTATTTTTCATATGTACCACGGGTGAAGCCGGGGCGGACCGCTAGTAGAAATATAAAAATAAGTATAAACTAATATAGTAAAAAGCTAGAATACCTAATAGGATTTGATAATAAGATATGGCAGTTAAATGTCTATGTCATTCATATCAATTCAGAAATATTTAAAACAAAACTTGCACGATAATGATTAAGCAAACATAAAACTTTTGAAGGAAACTAAATCGAAAACACAACTAAATTTAAACAATTACTTTTCAATTACATCTCAATACAATCAAATGATTCATAGGTACAGCCTACAAATAAGATCTAAAGTTGGTCCCAACCGAGACAAGCAAGGACAATGTATCAGTTAGAGCGAGAGAGCGCGTGCGAGCGAGACGGCGCACGGGCAATGTCCTGGTTTGTCAATAAACTTGACCCACATAAGCCTACGTTTCATTGAGACCGCGTCTTGGAGGAATTTAGATAAGGGTTGGTTCACATGCGTGATTAGATAACGGACGGTTTACATGGACGGAAATGGTTAGATTTGAGATTCGCAAATGTTGTGTGGATGAGAAATCAGCATACCTACATATAATTTTCAATTTCTTTAATATTAAATTACAATTAATAATTTTAACAACAATAAAAGAAAATCATTTCAATAATCCTCTCTTAATTCATTTTAAATTCGAATGATTTTTTGGGAATTACACAAATAACTTTGACAACAGAAGTAAAATACTAAATAATAGTCAACATCATTTTTTACATATTTCAATATATTACAACAAACAAATACAACAACATTATAATTCAATTGAAAATTATAATCGCACCCTAAGCAGCTCCTTGTTCAATATAACGGTGCATTAGGCTGTGGCCCTGACTTCCCTTGCTCTAACTTAGTCTTAACCTTATGTTTAGTAACTTGTTTTACTTAATACATATCCATTTACATGGCACGCTGTTGCGGCAGTAAGGCTTTGATACTGCAGGTCGTTTACTTCAATGCTAAAATATGTTTCTGTTAATACGATTCTTCGTATATTTTGTGTTGAATATAGTTCTTCCGTTATTAACATGATTAAATACATACTGAAAGAATAATAATAAACACATTGAAATGCCCACAATTTTTAACACCAACAATAATTTACTTTTGAGTAGATACTTAGATTGATTAGACACATTCTTTCATACGATTACTCTACTACTGTACTTCGGTGTATAGCTGGTTTTTACTATAAATTGAAATTACGCTTTTGTTGTGTTAACTAAAGTGAATACTAACTAAACTTTTGATACACAAAGGAATTGTTAATTTGTTAAAATATATATATATTCAATAGACAATTGCATGAAAAACTATTTCACTGTATCCTCCTGCCTCGTTATATCTCTAAATCTTACAAAGCCTATCTATATTTATCTATAGCTGGACTATACTCCAAACACTACGTCTATCCAACTAAAGTCCAGTACATGCAGCTGGTGATAAATAATAAATATCCACTGTACAAGGCTCGCCACGTGCGCCAGCGGCCTTGTTGCTACGTCACAGCCTAACTGTATCGCTGACGTAGCGAATGAGTCGCTCGATATAGCCACCTATAGCTTTATAGTTAGCTTTATGTATAGCGCTAATTGAAGCCCGCGACTTTTTGTATGTAATGATTATCATTGCATGATTTAATATTATAGTATACTAGTTTAAAAGACGATTGAATATAGAAGTAGTTCCTCTTTAGAGAACCTATACCCAAAAATGTTTATATTTTGGTTGAATAGTAGTTATTCGAGCTGCACCTTGCAAAATGTTTTCAAATCAGATTAGAAGTAACAAAGATTATTCGGGTTTCATATTTTACTGGTTGTCAATGGTTAATCCATGTTATGATGATTCAAAAGTAATTATAGAAGAAGCCTAATTAATAAATTAATAAATGTTTGAGTTTGAATTTATTTAAATTTGAGATTATTCTGTAGTCTATTTTACAGACTCTTAAAATTTTAATTATGATTTGTAGAACTGTATTTCAAGTATCGAGAGTACTTATTACAAGTCTATGTTGTAGAGCCGTTTTATATAACAATGTTATAATTATTTTAATGAAATAAGACACAGAAATATAATTCCAAAGGAAATGTATATTATTAAACAATTGTTTATATATCCTTTAGCAACTCTGGACTTCCAAACTAGGTGTTTCCTGTGTAATGGAAGCCAGTTCCTTTCCATAACGATAGAATAAACAAACTAATATTTTTTCTAATTTCGACGTTATAAAGAACGTAATAATAATTCGGAATAAATATATATGTATTTACATTAAAATCAAGTTACTTGTCTTTTTACACTAGAAAATAAATAATTTAGTACAAAAATTCGTAATCAATATGACGCCGTATTGATCCTAGAACTTATGTTTCTCCAACCACCACCTTATGGTGAAGATGACATTAGCTAATTACAAATGCGATCATCTCAAATCTATCATAGATTACCATAAGCCAAATATCACTGCACACACAATAGTCGAAAGAGTGTTGATGAAAAGTTACAGCAGTGACAGTCTACTTGTAAGTTTGACATTTGACATCCACCAACTTCACTCTACATTATGAAGAACAACATGAAGCTTGAGTCTTAGTACTCAACACAAAATAAGCTACTAACAAACAGGTGAACCAGCTAGCTATAAAGTCCAGCTATGTGTTTGTTTACCGCGCTCACCGGACCGTATGGCGGTTACACGTCATAGTGTAGTCGTACCGTTGTATCCATCCACTGCTTCGTAATTTATACGATAATTACATATAAAGCGTTCAAATGAGAATTTTGTACGGTACCCGTTTGAGTCTGTTTTGAGATCTTGTATAGCGAATAACGTGGATAAGCCGTTATTAATTGCAGGCTGTTAATTCATAAAAAGTTACGATTTTTATGCACTTGCAAGGTTTAGACCATCTTTGAATATGTTTAAATAAAAACTTCATATCAACTTCATATTATAATTAATTGGATCTCTTACTAAATGAATGTACAAAATCTGATTTATTTGATAAGAGGATATTTATGAGTAAATACTATGAATATTGGCAGGAAGACACATACGTTAGTATTTGTCTAATTTCTAACTTACATTTTTGTGAAGTAGCTATTCTCGTCAGTCAGTCTTTGATTCGTAAAACAACTCTAGGTTGAACTAAAAATAACATGTAGGTATATCTATTTATATCCTGTAAAATTCTATTGCCTCCTAAGTCACATCTGCATCAAGTCAGTGTGTGGGCGGCGTGTCCTTTGTTCGTTTACCTTTCTCCGCCACAAATATATACTAGCCATAGACCGCAGCTTCTCCAAACAGATACATAATTTGTTTTACTAGAATCCTTTATTATTTAAAGAAGTGTGATGAAGAAGAGTGATGTGAATCTACAGTAGAACTGTTCCAGTCTTTGTTTTTTGAGTTTCTGAATACCGCAAAATTCTGACCAAGTTTATAATGAAAATAATGCTACAGTTTAATTCATATTGATAGCAACTAAATACAGATAATTGAATATATTATAAATGTACAAATTACATATTATTGGAAGTCTTTGGCAAACTCTGAAGCTCTGAATTTAACGAATTTAAAGTTCAGGTGTCTCTACATATTTATAAATTTTTGGGGCCAACTGTTCCCAAAGGTTCTTTTTCAGGCGCCCTAGTTGTGTTTTGCAAATATTTTTTGTAAAAGATTCTACTGAACCTACATATAATTCAGTACCCGGATATACACAGTTTTGAAGCTCTAGCCATGATACTTATTTTTTGGCCATTAATCTACAAATCCAGTGTTCTAAGCCATATCACCTACTCAGCGTGCAAACAATTAACTTCATGTGAATCGCTAAGAGACGTTTCACTTTTACCTCCCCCTCTCACCGCCTCTCCTCCCCTCTACCCCCCCGCCGACCCCGAAACCTCCTTTCAAAGTCAAGAGCACGTTAGCAATGCTTTTACATTGACCTACAATGACTTTCAAAGAGTTATTCAAGAAGTTTGTATGTCATATTTATATGCTTTTTGTATTTAATTATTATTATTATAGTGGTTTTTGTGTTAATGTTTGTTCTACTAGCAATTTATGAGAACATACTTACTTGTTTTTTTATTTAGAAATTCAAGTACGAAAACGCGGTCTATTTTATAAATGTGTGTGAATCTGTGCAAATGTATCTAGTTTAAATATTTTCTCGTGCAAAATAAAAGACAATTTTCTTTTTAAGTATTACTATTATTCACAGGATAAGACCATCCATCTTCTGCATAGAATTTTTATGTGGTGATAAGTAGCTTCAAGTCTGTATTTGCAATTTTATTAAAATTTAAAACACCGTATAACACATTCTTACAAAGAAAAGAATAACACACACACTTTTTCAGTTGATTCACAATACCGTTAACAGTAAACAAATCAACATCCAAACTTTCACTTTAAAATACATCAAAAATCTGTTATAATGGCGTCTTAACGAAAGACTTTCATTAAAATTGCATCACACGTGACTGAATCACGAACAGGGATGACCTAAATATTAAGCGAATTCCATGAGATACCAGATAAGTGCCCAAATAAGTTCTGGGAAACCCTCCATCGATGAAAGTTATTGCGTAACTAATAAAATCTCATTTTCCTTATAATGTGACTCATTTTGCATTATTCTTAGAATTTTATAAGACTTTTATGAGAAAGTGAAAGATGGCTGAATTTTAGAATTGTACTGATTATTAAAAAATAAGTATTTTACAAAGTTGACTATGAATACTTAAAGAAGAAAATGATCACGAATCTCTATGGTACTACAATATAATACAACATGTTCAGTTCGTAGCGTTTTTCTGTTGTTCGTAGAGGTTTTAAAACTTCGTAGGAAAAGCTGCAAATGTTTTTGAACAACTTCGATCTGTATTGTGAATGAACTGAACTGCTGAAAATGTACATAGTACGTAAATGTACATATAGTATATACGTATTTGATATTTATGTACATTTTACGAGTAGGTATGACTACGTACGTAGTACTATTATATATTCCGTGGTATAGGTAGTGAGGTAGTGAAGTAGTAAGATTCAAAAATGAAATAACTCATTACTATTTATTATAGCCCTTTACAAAAAATAAAACCGAATTTAAACAAAACAGTAAGCATGTTTTAATTGCAATATATTTCTACCATACCACTGAAGTTTTAAACGGGCAATATTTAACTTCATAACGTAAAACCAATAACCAAAATTGCATCAATTCATCATCCACGATATTAAATACTTTAAAATAATAAACAAAACAGCCTCAAGCAGCTAAGAACAATTTCTTCACCCGGTCAGCTTCCAAAAATTCGATTGAGGTCATCTGAGGTCCCGTTACGAAACCTGTTTCTCACAGGACACTGGCCCTGGCCCTTGTAAAATGTATTCTATGATCAATTTATTTTGTACGATATCACGATACGAATACGATTACTTGGTTTGACGTGAAAGATTATTTCTTTTGTAGGAATATGAGTACAACAATTGATTTACTCCGGTATTGTGTAACTGTAGTAAATTAATAATTTTTAAAGTAAAAATGTTAAAGTATTGATTCTTAATCCATAATGATAGCATCTTGTAAGAGACCTTATTCATAACTTTTTATCTTCTAAAACCTGAAAAGTATTCTTATCAATTATAATCGATAGTTTACATAGTTTTAGAATAAAAAATCTAAACAATGAACGTCAAGATTTATCGTAGCAAGAAAGAAAATTATTTATCCATTCAAAGTTATCTGGAAGTGGCTCTACGAAAATTCTAATTCACTTTTTTATAAATAAATAGTTTCAAATCTGTAATTATTATATTGTCACGTATTATATTTGCAAATTTCTCATTTTATTTGACAAAAACGTTGAAGCCTTATCCGAAACGGCCGCGTGGATTAAAAAAGTAGGTTGTTTTTTAAGTTACGCAGCGTACGTGCGTACAGGTGACAAGTTTGGGAACATAAACCTACATTAGTCGACATTTTAGTTCACGAACGGTGCTCTTTCTTGGCCATTTGTGGCCACGCGTTTTGATATTTTATTAAAATGTTTTGATGTTTGGACGGTTATGACCGGTTGGCTTAAGATAAGGCTTCATATCGCTGTTTTGAAGGCAAAAGAAGTGTCAACTGTCAAATTGTCATAAATATTAACATATGCATTAAAACATTTGCATTTGAATGCATATTTTTCGTTTTTATCTATCATAATAAAATATTTCATATTATTCTCCTGGACAATGTAGTACACAGTACCCACACTATGTATATCTTTACACTTAACCGGATATCGGTTAATTTAATAAGGAGCTAACATAAATTTATATACAAAACGACACTGAAATCGACTCCTCCGACGACATTATAAAAATATAATTCCAATATTTATGTTATTTTTTCACGCAAAATAAATATAATATCACCAGCTATTTATGAAACTAATTTGCTTATAACTTTCGCTCCTACTTAATCACTCTACATTAACCAAATATCATCTGCCCAACTTGCAGAATTAAAAACTAATTAATTCTAATCAGAATCGTGGGAACAATGCTTAAAGACAATTAAACGATCGTAAAACGAATCTAACTGTACTGTGGCGAAATAGCCGCGACGTGCAGACGTGCAGGTTAGCTGCTGATTCACAATTCAGTTATTTTAGGACATTTTTTATATGTTTATTGAAGATTTTCGTAAATTACTTTTTGGAGATGATGTCAACGTGCCTCATTGTGCATATCTTTCGGTGTGTTAAATTTTTTTCATATTCGTCATATCCATAAAATCCTTGGTCAAACTTATTAGACGTGCTTAATGATGCCCCATTAATATGCGCACACACATACACAAACCATCATACTTATTGACATCAATAGTAAACATACACACATACACATGACAAACACCTTAATGCAGCTGGCTCAATAAGATAAAAAGGCATACATAATATAGCATTTCATCAATTTCAATGTAACTCCCATGTAAAAGGAGAGAGGCTTTTATCTAAATTTATAAGTCATAGCATAGTGTTTATATTTTATCGTTTGCGATCGTATTCGTAAAATCAGCTTGTAACCCCGACAGGTGCAGGCCCAAATGTCACTATGTGTTTACGCTGCCTATTCACTACGCTTCACTAAATTATGCGTTCGAAATATTCCATTGGCGAAATTTTAATATTACATATTTTCTTTTATGCAATTTTATTGGTGCTAAAAATCTTATATCCAGACATCTTTACAACTTTGAACAGATTTTGATGAGTTATTTTAATGTATAGACTCGTTCATGAGGAAGTTAAATTAATGAAGGAAGGTTAAGTATATGATTTGTTAAGTTTTAGACATCATGGGTGAAGCCACGGGTGGAAAGCTAGTTGTATGTATGATTACTTCTTAATTTTATTTCACTGTTTTTCGAGTTTCAATAACATTGGCATGGGTCAACACACCCCTTTTTAAGGTCGGCGACGTCTGTAGTATTTACTATTTACGTATGATCTTCCCTTAAATCTCCATCCAAGTAGTTTTCTGTTTGTTTGCATATTTATTTTCAAACATATAGCTAAAATATTTTAAATAACTTCCTACTAAATATAGAATAGATTTTAAAAATGATTTTCTTTTTGTATTTATTCACATATCTATTTCTAAACTTAAGCTTATTGACCCAGATTAATATGAATATATTTGTTAAAAAATACTTTTATAACACTTTGGTTGTTAAAAATAGTGATCAGAAACATTTAGAGGTTTATTGGTATAAATATTTCTCTTTTCTAAAATAAAAATGTTTATAATTTTGCGCTTTCATTCTATATTTAGGGATTTTCTTAATATAATATATATGTCGTGGCCATATCGTAGATTTGCTCATTTCATGATATGATCGATCATTTCACGAAATGGTCGCATTTCATGAAATGGCCAACATAGTTTGATCAGATCGTTAAATCGTCAACGTTTCACGATTTGGCCATCCACATTTGGCCAGATCGTATAAAATATAAAGAGTTCATAAAATATTAAAATTCAGCATATTGTAAAAACTTGTTTAATGTCATTTAAGTTAGTGCCGCGGCAGCGGCCGGCGAATGCTAGAAGCGAATCGTTTTTGTAATAAAAAACAGTTAGGTTAGGTTAGGTTAGACTTTGATAAACAACGCACGAGCCGAGCGAGCAAAGCGAGCGTGCCGCGGCAGCGGCCGGCGAGTGCCAGAAGCGGATAGCTTTTTAGAAAACAAACAATTTTTAAAAAATAATATATATCCTAAAAGAAAAATGCGTCTTAAATTATTTTATTTAAGACGCATTTTTTCTTCAATACATATAAGATATCCACATTTTCCATAGTAGGTACTCGAACCGTCGTAAATTCTTTGCTATGACTTTCTTCATATTGTTATTAAACGAATTATGAAGTTTTTAACTGCGAATAATTAAATTTTCGCCAGCGGCCGCCATCTTATCACATAAACACAGAGCTTGCAGCGCCTCTACCAATGATTAATGTAACTATTTTACGATAGGATCAAATAATTTTGATAATTTCATAAAAAAACCGCGCGTTTAGTTGGCCATATCGTGAAACGATTTCATATCATTGATCTGCTCAAGCCACATCATGATGTGGCCAAACTAAATTGGCCATTTCACGAAATGCGACCATTTCGTGAAATGGCCAGTCATATCATGAAATGAGCAAATTTACGATATGGCCACGACATATATAAATAGTTTAAATAATATTAGCAGATCAAAAGAATAAGCCTTGATCATAATCACTGTAATATAACTGAAGGATTGGTGAACGAAACGTGACAAATATTAAGTGCTTCTCTGTTTTTTTTCTCCCTTACAATGATATAATATTTGTGCATACATTCATAACAGAGTATTACCGTCCCATGCCAATATTCTTAATAAATAAAATAGTAAATTTCCTCACCCGGGATTAACTTAACCGTAAAAGCTCACCACTAAACCAACAACTAAACTCAGAACATCGGAACAATATCGCCAACATATAAATTGTAATCAAGTCAATAAATAAGACAAAGACAATTACGGTACAGAATCATTTACACATCCATTACTACATATCGGCCAGATATTTAGTGGGCTTTTAGTTCTCTCAGCTCTGAGTGACCTAGAAACTTATCTAACAAATAAATCTGCGTTCGACGCTGTGAGCGGGTTAGGTAATATTATTCTAATTTTTAAAGGGATATGGATTTTGATAAACTATCGAGAAAAGAGCCTTGTTTTGTATTGTTTTGATTTAAGTAATGATATTGTTTCAGGTAGAACCTTTTTATATCCGCTAGACTATAAGGCTTCATCTACTTACGTTTGTAATGTAAATAATAAGAGAGGTCTTATATGAAAGAGGTCCTAAATGAGATGCAATGTGCATATAAAGCTGGATGAATATTCTTCTTAATCAACTCAACAAATTTGCCTTTTTTATAAAGTAAGCAACAATCTCTATATCTTTTACTCATAATAACGTCTACAACGAAATATGTGAATTGTAGATACTATTAAAATTCACCAAGCAAAGCAGAGTGCACAGCAACTGTCGGCGTCTCTATCGCAACAAAACTACTGTTCACTTGGCTGATAAATCTGAAGCCTTAACCGTGAACTTAATCTCAGCGCTGCGATTAATTGCCGCCGCCGATAGTGTAGTGACGACGTATCGGTGGCTAGATAGATATAGGGTTGCCACTTTTATATTTAAACTATATTTTAATATTTTGTTTAAAAAACTCGAGGTAGAGCCGATCTTTTAATGCGTTTGTTCGTTTTTTTATCAATTGTGTTGATGAAACATTATAAACATGGGATCCTAAGATCCATAAATTTAACAATAGCAAAAATAATTTAATACAACAGTAACTTAAATTAAAAATATATTTTTGTAACAAACTCTATCCATTAATCCAATCCATAACCTCTTGTTAAAAAACGCTCAACATTTCCCATTGTTTAAAGTGACGTGAGTCTACGTGACATTTTCATTATCTCCATTTAAACTGACATTTGGCAACCCTGTTTTTATCTGAAAGCGTCTCTTCAGCGAGACCGCCTCGAGATACAGTCGACACCGTTTTATTAACATTGAATAGAAATCGGAACATGATTAATAATTGTATTGTTTTTGCAAACGATTTTTTATCGGACTAAATGTGAGTTGTCTGATCTCGTTTGGGTGTTAGTTTTGATGTGTTTTCCTTCTAGCTGTATTAAATAGATACGTCATTGACATGTCTTAACATGTCTATGAGATGTTCTACAATATACATTATATTATTGCTCCTTTATACAAAGACCCAGATCAGATTTTATTGATACTTCGATCTCAGTATAAGAAGATCTTAAGCATGAATTGCTAATTGCTATCCAAAGACTGACCTGTTAAACTATTTATATTTGGGTAGCAATTAAACGAGTGACTGTAAATTACAGTTCTAAGTGTCAAAATTAATTAATTTGGGTTATAGAATTACTAAGTGAGCGACTGACTGCGAGTGACGAGAAATCAACAGAACAGCAACTTACATTAATTTGAGTTACTTAAAATACAAAATGAGCAGCTTCATAATATTTGAGCGACCTAATATTTGTTTGAGTGTCAACGTTACGTCCTGCATTTTTTTCAATATTTGGCAAATGTATTTTTTATACTGAGCGGCATTTTATCTTAAATGAAGTGTTTCGAATACAAAAACCACTTTGAAAAATACACTAATGAGCAGAGTATAATGAGCTCACATTTAAAAAATAAAAATAATATGAAATAACTATTTGAAGAAACACTATTCTATTAGTTGAGAAATTTTATTATAGCAATATAAGGCAACCTAACACTACGACTCGTGATCCCCGAATTTCATTATTTTGAGGTGTCTAATCGATAGCGGGTAGTGACTTTTCAAAATAAACTGCTTTTCTTTTTCTACGAAAATGCGTAGTTTTTGTGAAAATCGAGAATGAAAATTATTTTGAGAATCGCCCTTAACCCTTAACTAGAGTCGTGGGTCCAATGGACCCAGGTTGAGTATTTAAAGTCTCGTTTACTCCACGGCACTTACCGCAGAACCTCCCACTGCTCAGTACCTTCCTTTAGCACGCTGGAGCGTATCCTGTGAGACAGACGTGTTCGGCTCGGTACTCCTTAGGTAGGTACTGACCTTTACAGGGGTCCACTGGACCCACGACTATAGATACGTAACTTTTTTATTTTCATTATTAAATTTATTATTGTATTTGTATTTAGTTTATCGCTATGTCGAATCCCAGAAGTGTATGTGTTGATAACGAAGAGATGTTAGAATAATGGTTAAATGAAGATTTGTTAAAAAATGATGAAGACTCCGATGAAAACTCAACACCTACCCGTATTGCAGAAACTAAATCAGTTAATGAGTTTTCCGATAATGATGTAGATTTTGTTGTTAGATAGAAATAAAAGGAAGCGATGTTCATTCTGTTTGCCTGGCAAAAGAGCAAAGACTGTACATTTCTGCACTAAATGCAGGGAGCCCATATTCAAATATAATTTGTAAATCTTGCACGTAATTAGGGATTGCTATTTTTTTTATAAAAGAGTTTTTAGTTTGTTTTTGTTTTTTCTAGGAAGCAACATACTTTTTTTAGTCAGATAAAAAAATTTTGATTTAAAAAAAATAAAAATTTTGTTGAGATTTTTAATTTTTGTAAGACGCCTTTTAGTTGTATAAGAAAACAACGACTGATTTTATAAGTGAAATTATGTTAAGTAAATAAAAGTTCTAATTGTTGATTTTTATAATATATATTCTTCATAAACTAAAATATCATATTTTATTTAAATTTACATTAAAAAATGCATAAATAAATAATTATGACCATTTAATAATACATGGGTCTAATGGACCCACGACTATACATACGTAACAATTGTTCACGACTCTAGTTAAGGGTTAAGTCGCTTCTGGCACTCGCCGGCCGCTGCCGCGGCACGCTCGCTTCGCTCGCTCGGCTCGTGCGGCAGTTCAAGGGTTAACCTAACACGCTCGTCGCTTCGCTCCTCGCTACCTATTTGAATATTAAGAATAAAAGTTTTATAGTTTTTAACCTACGTAGTTTTTTTTGGTTGAGTGGGAATCACCCTAAAGTCGCTTTTGGCACTCGCCACACAAAATGGGCTCACGTTTCGTTATTGCATATATTTTTTTTAGATTTGATATTTACCGTATTAGATTTGTAAAGTAAAATATACATATTTATATCATATTTTTGATTTAATACATAATTGTTTAATTTGCGCTTTTATATTAACCGTAAAAACACATTTATTAAAGGAATCAGTCATTATATAGTTACAGTGAACGAAACGTCAGCTGTCAAAAACGTCGTAAATAATAACCAAATTTTCTGAATTTCAAAAAATTATATCTTGAAAAGTAATGGTTTCCGCAAGTTGAAACTTTCCAAAATTAATTAACAAACTTAGAACTAACTTAAAAAAAATCAACGCTCTAGCGAAACGTAAATGTACTACTTAAAGACGAGCCAATTAAAAGTAATATGCATGCATTTATTTCAATCAAATGAACAAAAAATAAAATAAGACGCTTCAGTCAACTAAAAAAAAAACCAACTCCCAACTCACCTGACTGCAACGATTCGTCGCCCCGCCCCCATTCGAATTCGCGCGAATTTAAAAATCTGTAGTTTTTATTAAAAAAGCGTATCAAAATAAAAAACATAAGCCCTCAAATAGAATATCAGTAACCAATAATCATTAATAAAGCAGCTTACAAAACTTTGCTCAAAGTGAACTTTTTAGTAGTTCGCTAAGTACAACCTCACTTAGAAAAATCGAATCTATCTTAATATTGAAGTTGCCCTCTCTGTATTTCCAGTCGCTCACTTAGTAATGAAGTCGCTTCGATAAAATTTTAATATCTGAAATGGATTTATCACAATCCACTTTTTGTAAGCTCGTTCTGGATTTTATTATAAATCAATATTCGTCGTCAGTTTAGTTAATTTTTCGCTTAGTCAAATTCATACCGCTCAAGTTATTAAAACAGTATGTCATCATCAGTCGCAAAGTTTTTTTTTGTTCGCTCGTTTTATAATTCCCCTTTATATTTTACAATTTAAGAATGACGATGTATATATTTTTCATATGTCCATATTAACACGATTATTTATCACGCACCTTCTTATACAAGATTACTTACAGCATCATTAATACAATTTGGTCAAAGTGCGAACTTTCATTTTTCTTCAAAATCTATTTGGAAAAGTGACCGTATTAACACTTATTCGCTAAATGTAAAAGTGTTGATTCTATAACATTTTGAACCCTATCCCGTCGTGATAGGGCCTCGAAGATTTTCTATTTGCTGAGTAAAAGTTGTTCTAAAACACATTGTAATTTGTCATGATGACTATATGTTAGCTCGACACTGCTCTTACGTGTTTACCTTTAAATGTAAGTCGCATATTGATAAAGTTTAAGTGAGTTTATCGTTCAATCGGTTTTCTTGGCATTGTGTTAAATGCCTGGTAACGCCTCAACAGTGTGTATAGTGACTAGATGTTAACGTTTGTATATTACGAGAGTGTACCATGTACCTATTGTATTTTTAATTTTTCATAACTAATATCGTTGCAACATTTTGCCAGCTTTGTCAATTTGATTTATTTCCTTTATGTTTTTTGTTATATTTCATTTACAGAGCCTCTAGCAATACTGCTACCGTTGAATTGATTTGTAGTTTAATTATTATGATTTTTAACCCTAAAAACTCTTACAAATTTATGGAAATATTTATTATTATCTCATTATTAGACAGTTAGACACTATCAAATTTGTTCATTCAACAGGTTTGCTCACAACACACGCACTAAACTGAAACATGTAGAAAATGTTCATTGGAAATGTCACAAGATGTCTCTTGTACTAACTAAATGTCGGTGATGCTTTCTCAATAGCACAAAACAATATTTGTAATTGTTTGTTGAAATTATTCGACATACATGCCCTAAATTGCGTGAATTATTTCGATGTACGTAGAACCTGCATTTAATTTCTGATAGATATACAATTAATTGCTTTTTGCTCTTAAAATTAATTATAGAAGAAGGAAGAATACCTTCGTATAAATTGTTAAATAGGAATAATAATTTATTATTTCTTAAACTGGAAAACACTTGCGATAAGTACAATAATGAATAAACACACCTGCAATTTTACCCCACTATTACAAATTAAGTGAACCTAATTGTGAGGGAAAGGGCCAGTGAACCTTTTTGTGTTCAGTAATGCCACTAAGCCTTATTTGTGTTAATTAAGTAATAAACATTCTTTGTATTTTTAACAAAATAAAAATATCTAATTATGAAACATATAATATGTACGTATGTACATTTTAATTATTTTTATTAATTTTCGTGCACAGAGGACGTTGAACTTTACATTATTTCATTTCTTTAAATATTATTAATCATATTACAAAATATTGAACTATTCATGTTTTATTTATAAAATGGAATCACACAACATAATAATTAATTTTAATATTAATAAAGCGCATTATTTGCAGTTAGAAATCTATTGATAATTACACAATATAAATTTAATCATATTTTATTAGTTACAAATTGCAATAGTTTAATGATATTTTCAACATTGAAATCTAACAACTAATCCAAGAATTGGATTCATTCAAATAATGTAATTTATTAATTTCATAGTAATAATAATATCATAGGACAATTAACAGGTATGCATAATAATACATAATCACACTTATGACACTTACATTTATAAATATTCCATTTTTTATATTATATCCTTACATATATCGTATTCTAAATAAAACAGAGTCGTGTGTGGCAAACAAACTAAAAGTATAACCACCAAACATCATTCAAGAGATGAAATAACATCCCAAACGACTCGAGGCCAAAAAACGTCCAAGGTCATGACGTCACGATCCCGCAGGTCGCTGACCCCAATCCCGTTAGATGGAACGAACCATCCCGGGCTATCCCTGCAAGGACGATGACCGTGTTGTATCGATAATTGCTTGAGATTTTGTATTTGGAATACTTTTTTGTCATAATGTGACGTCATTGTATTTGGAGGGATGTATTTTTTGTAACTTGCTAAATACGCTAAGTATTTCAGCTATATTTATATGAGATAATATAATTTACACGCAAATTTAAAAATTCTTTAACCGAATCTTAGGTATATACAAGTGTATATAAATATATGTATTATAAATAACAACAATTTAAGTTTAATGTTGTGCTCAAATATCTAAATTATTATTAGTATATTACTATTATTGACGACGCGGTTGGCGCAGTGGTAAAGTAACTGCCTACTGAGCCGACGGTCCCGGGTTCGATCCCCGGTCAGGGCAAATATTTGTGCGATGAACTCAATTATTTGTTCTTGGGTCTGGGTGTTATTATCTATATATGTATTTATTAAATATTATATTTATCGTCGCCTAGTACCCACAACACAAGCCTTAATTGAGCTTACTGTGGGACTAGGTTGATTTGTGTAATAATGTCCTATAATATTTATTTATTTATTTATTTATTATAGGTTGCTTGATACAATACAAACCTTGATTAAAAATAAACGGTTTTGGAACGAGGCAGTTTTTCGAAGCTTCTCATTTGTATCCAATGATCTTTATCTCAAATTTCATCTCGATTTTTATTATTTATGACCTTATATTATAACGTTGAAGTTCGTAAATAATAAGACGACTCTTTATCAGACCCAGCAATCTAAGCTTACATTACATTATCGAGAATAAAACTAATAACTCAGAGTGAATTTAAGCCTTTATTTATCGTAATCAAATGTTTAAAACAGGGTCTACGCGGAGCGTCAAATGTAATACGGTAATTAAAGTACTCCATACGTTGTTAAAATGGACAATAAACATAAACATACGTACTTACCTGAGAATGACAGGATATTCATTTTATTATGCAATAATTCTACTAATCGTCTTTTATTTTCTGCTATTCAAGATACATGAGCGGTAACATAAGTGACGTGTCCGCGTCGCCTACCGTCAGATGATGTATTTTGTCTTTCTTTATAGTTCTAATTATTCTGTATCCTTATTCCTCGAACCTATCAATAAGAAGTTGTGACAAAATTTACCATTTAAAATGTTTTCTTCGAAACAATATACAATCCTTTCTGCTTAAGTTTATAGCTGTTTGAACAAATCTGTTTGCATATTATAATGCAAATTAGGTGCTAGTCAAGTAGACTAAGAGCTAGGGAATCTATGATGTTTTAGATTGTTGGTTGTGATTTATATTAAATTTATGAATTTGTACATAAAATTTACCGGCGACGAACTAATAATACCTTCTACATATTTTTTTTTCTGTAGCAAAATCTATATTTTATTAAATTTTACATTTATACATTGTATTAAATCAATGAATTTCATAATAAACGTAAATTATATTATTTACATAAATCAAGTGGGTATATTGACTCTTATTATAAGTTATTAATTAATATTGTGCATAAACTTTACACGCATTATATTTTATTAGAAACTATAATTGAATTAATAAGTTTAATTGAAGTCATTCCACTAGCGTAAAGTGAAGATTTAAATTTTCTATGTTTGGTTCTCTATAGCTATACATATAATTGATATTTTCAAACTATTTACTAATAATCAATATATATGTATATGTACCTTCAAGATTTTCAAAATTAAATAATATAAACAGATGGGCAGTTTTAATTTACGTTCTTTACCACATATCGATAAGAAAAGAATTTATAAACCCAATGCCACACTTAAATTTATTTTGCACGCCTCATAAGCGAAGCGTTGAGGTGGGTACTACTGTCACTTCGCGCAAAACATCTGATTTTTCAAACTTAAAATGTCTTTATGTATCATACATTGCACTTGTAAGATAATACATACACACACATATTAAGAAAAAACACTATTTTTAACATTCATGATATTTTTGATGTCATTTTTGTTATTTAAACTAGTTAAAAAACAGTTTAAAAAAGTTCTGTCTTGGACGTCCGTGTGTCTGTATGTGCGGAGGATTTTCTTGTTAACACGATAGCGACCGAAATACTTTACTAATCGAGTCTTTTTTGCACGCCTCATAAGCGAAGCGTTGAGGTGGGTACTACTGTCACTTCGCGCAAAACATCTGATTTTTCAAACTTAAAATGTCTTTATGTATCATACATTGCACTTGTAAGATAATACATACACACACATATTAAGAAAAAACACTATTTTTAACGTTCATGATATTTTTGATGTCATTTTTGTTATTTAAACTAGTTAAAAAACAGTTTAAAAAAGTTCTGTCTTGGACGTCCGTGTGTCTGTATGTGCGGATCCTTTTTCTTGTTAACACGATAGCGACCGAAATACTTTACTAATCGAGTCTTTTTTTTTCTCTTACGCTTGAGTATGCTCAGGAATAGAACCCTTTCATTTTTCAGGGTCTGATTCGATGTGGTTTAATTGTTATTAAATAAACAAAAATAATAATTAATAAATATTTATTAAAAAAAATTATGAGGCGTGCACTTTTGGATTTTCCAAATTAATTTTCTCTTACGCTTGAGTATGCTCAGGAATAGAACCCTTTCATTTTTCAGGGTCTGATTCGATGTGGTTTAATTGTTATTAAATAAACAAAAATAATAATTAATAAATAATTATTAAAAAAAATTATGAGGCGTGCACTTTTGGATTTTCCAAACTTTTTCTTTATTCCACCGCAATTGTTTAGAAAATTATTTTTACTTTATTAAGTTTTCTTTTCATAGATTCAGCGTTGCGCGCGTTGATATAATATGAAATGTTAGTGATCGTTGTTTTGGGAACATGAGATGGATGGCGTAACCGTAGCCTAATCTATATCACTTAAGTTTACAATTAAGTTGGTAACTATATTTACATGGTTCTATCATGATACAAAAACTGAATATCTTTTCACGTCCTGTCTCAATTATTATATAGGATGACCAAAGCATTTACATAAAAATAATTGTGTTGCATTTGTCCTTTACATCGATTCTTTAAATTTTATCAGCATCCATGGTTAGCATTATTTATATTAGAAGTATCAACAAATGAAGATGTTTAAGTAATTGTTACACAGAAGGATATATACCTCTATTAAAACATATCATTGTTAGAATTCACAATATTATTAAGATACTGATGAATATTGTCAGGTCTCTGCGTCTACATAACGCATGCATGAGTGCGCTATGAAGCAGTGAAATAATTAACAGAACCGCTCAACGGTACAGTTAAGTTCACTTGATCCTAACTATTTATTATTTATTAGTTGTGAGATTAAACAGTGTACCACTTCTGTATTGATTTGTTTACTGAAAAGTATGCACTGAATTATGATAATATGATATGTTAGAAAACATTGAAAGATGTGTAATTATTCTTGCAAAGAGCAAATAGAAATTTTGTATCAAAAATAATCGCTATATTCAGTAACAATATTGCTCTTCTCGAAAAGGATAAAAAATTTAACGGTTACAAATTAGTAATTACAAATACAAATATTAAGGCTCAATTAAATATTAAATTGTTAAAGTTCTATTGAATAAAAAATATTTCGTTAATAACTTAATAGTTTTATATGGATTTTTAACATATATTTTATTATTATTATAATTTAATATCATTACATATGCAGTCTATTTTTAAATCTTCTAAACATAGTATTTAACATGTTAAAATTCCCAAAAAATTGACATCAAAATCACGCGACAGAACCCGTTGTAACGGTACAGGCAGGTCATGTTTATATTAGGCTATTAGGATTAGGGTCCAAGCCATTGTTTTTAACTTCAAACAGATAACACTCTACCGCTATTCTACTGTTCTCTGCATATCGGTAATATCAAAGGGACTGAAGGTCTGAGACCAGTAACAAAATAAGAGAACAGTAACAAAAATATCAGTTTTATTACCGTTCAGTTTGAAATCATGCTCAAACGTGGCGTTAAACTTATAAATAATGTTCTAGAAAATTATTCGACTTATAAATAGATAAAAACGCGATATGTTACTGCGATTAACTGAAAATAGATTTCCTCTGAGCAAAGAAATTAATCGATCCCCGAACAATACGCTCGTTGAAGTCTTTTCTTCGAGCATAAGATCTTGTGAAGACAATGTTGATTTTCTCACGCAATAATGTAATTTGCTTGTATACGAAAGCAATTATATTGTTTCAGTCTTTTGAGCTTTATATATACACCTTGTAAAATTTGTGCTATTAATTTAGAACCTCTGTCTTTGACGCGTCTATATAATGAATATAGATAAATAATAGATCACTATCACTTATAAAAGAATTTTGTTTATAAATTAGTGACCATATTTCGTAGCAATAAACAACTTAGTCAGGTGCCGGTTATCTTTCAAACGAGTAAAGAATTCCCCAAAATCATGAATATTTACTCGCAATTTCGGCGATCGTAAAAGTACATACAAATAAAGCGTTTGAATAGTTGTTTATCTGTAGGCTTTTATTACAGTCGGTAATTTTATAGTAAGGTAGCCGGTAACGGTAAGGATCTGAAATAGCACGCTATTGTTTACTTAAAAGTTGATTTTTATTGCTTTTCGGGACAAAATAGCCCAGTTAGTGATGTGCTCTTGCGACGTGAGGGTGTCAGTACTTGTGCTTTTTGGACAAATTATATACGTGCTGTGCTAAAATATATAAATTATTGGCAGTGAAAGTTTTTTGATTTTACGTGAGCTGTGGAATGTGTGGCAAGGTGACTTTACGTTTTTATTTATGTTATTTTTTTAAGCTTTTTAGGTATTTTAATTTTTAGAGGTTTTTATTCCACACTTAAAATAATAAAAATTTTATATACTAAATTAAAAAAAGCGCCATTTTCTTGTGACCTACCTCTAAACATTAATTATTTATTTCATCTCGTTTTGATTTTGTCTATTAAATTATTACCTACCTGAAAAGAAATATACAAGCTTTAAATATAATAAATATATTTAACAGGAGTAGTTGTGTATGATAAGTTATCAGCTAACGTTTATGTTAAATAAGTGAAATCTAGTCTATATATATACGGGTTCTAAAAAGTAAATTATTATATATTTTATTTTATTAGGTACTACTAAACAAAACCCATAAATGGCAAATTACCTATTGTAATGCACTTAATCTTATATAAATAAAAAATCTTCACTTTAATTAAGTATCATAAGGTATGCGTCTCAATTCACAATACAATTTTATAGGTATTTAGAAATGAGTACAAAAAATTTGCTAAAATCCTGTAATTGAAATGTAATAACAGCAATTAATACTTTACTTGTAATTACATGTCGGATGTTTTTAATTATTCCACAACGAACAGTCAAAAGCTCGCTACAGGGGCATTTTCAGTATTCAAAGGTTCGAGTAAATAAGTCGAACCGCAAAAGTCACTTTATTTCTCATTTCGTCTCATTACCGATTCAGCGGGCATTTTTGAGAGCGATTTATTCACCAATTATTCAATCAGGATACGCTCAACGTGATGCGAGCCACCGTCGTGACCCCCTTACCCACGCTGACCTGGTCCACATCGTCCCCACTTCGAAAAAAATCCTATCACGAACTGAATTTTCGGGCCAACCCACATGCTGCGCCCGCATCGAAAAATTGTCGCACGCGGACAGAGAGCGAGATACGCGCCGCAACGAGAGTGAATGAGACGGAAGAACGGAACAGGGCCGCCTAACGGTACTACGCGGAAGTGTGTCAGTAGCGTAAAGTGTACCTCGATACCCATAGGACGTAACAGCCGAACTTGCGCAGGGGAAATTCAACCTTGACATTGTGCGTTAAGCGGCTTAATTGCGCGCGCTCGGTCAAGTTTTCGATTTTCACGGTGCTGATTCACAATGGCTTGCGGTAAATGCCTTAGAGCCCCCAGATTTAACCTACCTCAAGGCTGGAAGACCGTTTTAGTCTTCTCTATATTTAGCCGGACTTGGCATTTAGAATTTTATAAAGAAACTTTAATATCGCAGAACATTCCTACGTATAAAGCATTTATAGACATTGATACCGTTCGTGCTATATTTACCATGTTAGTTATTTTTAAATTTGAATATATTGTTAATGGCAAATTTGAGATAAAAATGACTTTAAAAATGCAAATACAGACTATTTAACTCGTTTTGAATTATAGGTAAATAGAAAGCCTATAAAATATTATTAAAAAACGTTGAATCACCAAAGATTCTATTAAAATAGTAGTGGATATTGAAATTACAAATCTTAATATCCAATTTTAGATCTGCGCTCAAAAATTATAACTTTTTTCTAGGTCGGTCAAATTTTTAACTTAACGATGCTTTTAAATGAACTCTCAGAAATAACTCAGTAGTTATTCTACTCTACCTACTTACTTGGCATTTGAAATGACTGCGAAAATTTAAATTTAGTAGTCAGCTTTTTATTTTTTGTTATTTTTACCTGTTTTTTTTCTGACATTTTACTACGATTTTTTATTTGTTAAAAAAATTCTAATAATATACTTAGTACATAGTAACTTTTTACCTTTATTTGTAATTTTCACTTCAACTTGGCTTTCTATAGGTACTTGCTTGTACAAACTTTGCGGAATTTAAAACTAGATGGCGCGCTATTTAATGTTCAAAGTACTTGTTTTGTTTAAAACAGAATTTAGCGCTATATCTAATTATACTGAAATTACGAAAAAGACATCTATACTCATATTGTAAATAAGAAAAGTCAGATAACCGCTTGTGGAGGCCCTAGGCTCTGTTTACTGACTTTCACTGAAGCAGCCGAGCGCGTAGCGAACCGGACCTCAACTTTCTTTCCAATTCAGACGACATCGATTGTTTACTCGATTTGATTCGATATCGATTTTTGGTTGACAATCGAACAGCAAGCGACCTCGAAATTGCAGCTTGAAATTGTAATAATTCATTATTTCTAATGCGTGCAATAATTTTATTTTAGTTATATTTGACAGAAAATATTATGAATCAGGATCTATCTGGATAACCCTGTGGGATAACCTCATTGTAACTTGCATGTATAGATACAATACTTCTATGTATTTTATATTTTAGGCTATTATGGCAATTAAGTACTTAGTTACCTAAGTAATATTGCGATTATTTTTAATTCGTAGATTGTTGTAATACAAGCGATATTTTAATTAATAATTTAACGATTAAGAATATTTAAATACGGCCAATCTAATTCAACAGTATAACGTTTTAGTTGATATAAAAGAGATTCAATTATCATACAGTTTTATAGCTGCAAATAAGCTGCTGTTTTCTTGTGATTGCAAAAATTGTAACTATTCATTGCAAACAATTTACCAATAACAATGAGGTCGATATTGTTGCTAAGAAGTAATAGTTATTTTATTTGAAAAGCTAATACATATATACATATACTAGTTGAATTAATTTTATTTAATCCACTTAAATACGTATAATCACTGTTTATTATTACGCGTAAAGGTACAATTTATAAAAATATGATTTGATTCGGAAATTATTTAAAATACAATAAATATATTGATAAAAATGAAATTTAATAATACTATGATCAACTAACAAGGAATCACAACGTTAAAAATATCTAAAAAAATGTTTAATTCTTGAACGGTTTACGTAAGCAATCTAATCCCAAAGTAAGCGGATCCTGTTCTATCTGCTAAACTGCTCATAAACATACTCATTTCTATACAACACACATGATATATTACAAACATAAAGACACTACATAAACAACATTTCCACAGCACTTTGAATAGAACACACACAACCCTACACAATTGTTAGGGTCAGTAACCACGCGAATCGCTGCCATTTCTAATTCTATATGTAGGTACATAATATAGCTATGTAACCGCGAAAATTTCCTTCCACATTAATTATAGCTATAGGAACCCTTTGTCAACAAATGCCAATAAAGTCACGTTCAAAACGCAATCACAAAAATCTTGAAACGATTTTTTTTAGTCCATTGCGGCAACCCGCCACGGGCCGACGACCGGCGCAATAACTTTGCGAAAATCTAGAAGGCCACGCTCTTGGCTAGCCGAGACGAATTTTTATAATAATCTACAGTCTTTTTATTGGATTATTGCGAATTGCGTGCAATGCTTGGGCAACTGTGCGTGATATCGGTCTTTTAGCCGCATGCGCATGTTTCTACATCAAATTTGGTGCAACACCCGGCGAAATGGTATCAACTAGGATATTGTTGGATTTGGAGCAAATCGAAATACAATGGATTTTGTTCCAAAATTTGATTTTGTTTTTTTCGTTTTTTTAAACGTCTACTTGCACATGTTAACTAAATGTTATAAAATTCTTTCAGTAGGTAATTGAATCCCAATCGTCTGCATCGTTAATTTTTGTTAACGTTCTTTGTGTGAATCTTAAAACTAATAAAAAAAAACTTACCTTTATATCACAATACAAATATGGTCCAATTAAATTATTCTACAGTTTTATTAAATGTTCAAAAATTTGTTTCAAAGAATCTCCCCCGAATTTTTATTCAATAAAACACGACGCAAGCCATATTAAAAGCTGCAGACAAATTAAATTAAATTAGAATATAAATAAAATAAACAAAGAAGAACAAATTCCAATTCAGATAGAATCTTAATTAAACACGAACATAGTCGCAAACTAAAACTAGTTTAAACTAAAAACACGGTCATCATAAGCAAGCCTAATTGTGCATGTTTGCATTAAGTATGCCACCGGCTATGCTATCCGTAAAACGGCTTCCTACAAACAATATTACATTAATTGCTGAATGCATAATTTTAGTTCAAAATACACTAACTATTTAAAAGTCGTAATATATCTAGATCTTGTAAGAAGTATATAATTTGAAGAGGATACATAAAATGTCGGAACTGTGGAACATAACTTAATTAATCGTAAAGAAAATGTACTTTTATCGACTTATATTTTGCAAAAATTTTGCACGATCAAAAATGAAACAATCAAGTCAAAATGAAAAGTAAGAAATGAGCCCTTATTAAAAAAGTTGTATGTATTTATTATTTGGAAATTGTATACTTAGATAATTTACAAAGGGTGGTAGCTGTAACCTATAAAGAAAGAAAGCTAAGATGCAAATAAAATTTAATTTTTTTTTTTAATTTCCATTATTGAAATTTTCACACAATCATTAGCTAACCAAAACCCAATTAAAATGATATTACATTCAAAATATTATACAAATAACAAAATCATAACCACTATACACCGACGTTTTTATAACATAGTTTTGCAAGGAGACAATGAAAATAGAGCGTAGTACGAATGTAAATAAAATAGTATATATCTTAACACAAATGCTTAGTGAGGCGGAGCGAGCGGCACGCGGCAAAATGGGCACCATTTAACACAATATCTCGGTTCATATTTACGTTACCTACTTATTATGTTGCTTTCGACAGCGCAGACTATAAATTGGATTTTGGATTGCATGTAAAAGAATGAAATGTTTGTCACACAACAGAAAAAATTGAACATGAAACGATTGCAAACTGTGCAAATCGTGCACACAACAAAACATACTTTCAAAACGATAATTTATACATCTAGTTTATTAATTTAAAAACATTGACCACCAAGTCTCTTTACCAAGAAAGTCAATTCATATTTAAAGCTCTAAATGAATTAGGTATCGTCTATTTATACTAAACGTCGCTTTCTCTTTAATTCCAGACAGCGCGACAGGGTGGCGGCATCTAAGTATGGTGGTGGCGGGGTCTCTCTCGGCTCTGGCGTCGCGGTGAGGCGCGGCATGAAGTGCGCGGGCGTCGCGGGCGGCGGGCCGGGCGGCAACGAGCTGCTGCTCGGCGCCTGCTGGCTCGACCCCAAGATCGAGGCCTCCTCCCCGCCCTGCCACGAGCTGCTCGACTCGCTGCTCGCCCCCCCGCCCCTCGCCGAGCTCAAGCCGCTCCCCCCCTTCACCGGCTACACGGGACACCTCTCCATCAACGGCATCTCGGGCCACCACTTCCACGCGATCGCGCAGCGCCTTCCCGAGGAGAACAACAACTACCCCACCCAGAGCGGCTACGGCGCCGACAACGAGGTCGTCTCGTCCTCCACCTGTCCTACCGACTCTGAACCGCCCGATTTAGAAGATGTGAAGCCTTTTCCGCTTGATGTGACCGATACGAAACCTTTTGCGGAATCTACCGCGCCCGGGGCGGCGGATTCCTGTGCACAATCTTGTTCCCCGCCAGCCAAGCTCTTTGATGATGCGCCTAAGCAAGAAATGTACGATTTAAGTTCAATAGAAGACATAGCAGCCATCATTGGTTCTGCAATCGCCGACACTACCGTTCCATCTCAGCCGGAAGACCCAGAAAGAAACGACTCGAGAGACAGTTGGATGGACATTGACATGACGTGGATAACGAGCGCCAGCAGTCAGCACGGAGAGAAAATTGTCCCTCAAGATCTCTCTGAATTCGGCCTTTCCATTTCTCCTCCCCCTTCTCAATCCAGCCACACTTCGGGGCTCGATTACCCCAGCAAAGCCAATCAAAAGTTTTCAAAAACCCAAGAGTTCTTCCAAAATAATTTCGGCCAAGCCGGCTCAACCCTCCAAAATTTGCTCACCCAAAGTTACATGCCCCTACTCCAAAATCGGTTACAAAACGGGCCGCCCGTCAAACAAGAGGCCCCGAGTTCGACGAGTTACGGGATGGAAGTGATATCGACGTCGTCACCACCCGGAAACGCTGTATCAACGACTGATGGAGTGGGCGGCCTTTTAAATGGAAGATACGCACCTCATTACGCCCTGAGCTTAAAACCAGACGGCCTGTGCAGTCCTGATCGACTTCTCGGCTACCCGCACGCGCACACGACGACAGTCACACCATCCAGCAAGTCGAAACGAAGTCGCGCAAAAGCAAAGCAAAACAACGGCAGTTTGCACGGCAGCTCGTTGGCCTTCTCTTCCGCCACATCAGCCGAATTAAGTGGCCTTCTGGGCAAAGAGAAGCCGGTGCATCGCTGCGGGATCTGCAACCGCGGCTTCCTGAACAAGTCGAACATCAAGGTGCACCTCCGCACGCACACGGGCGAGAAGCCGTTCCGCTGCGACGTGTGCGCGAAGGCCTTCCGCCAGAAGGCGCATCTCATCAAGCACCAGCAGATACACAAGCGGATCGGCCGCGACTGACCGCAAGCATTTCCTAGCTCCTAGTGTGTGTGTTGAACCTGTGAACTGTGTATTGGATGTGTAATTGTCTTCTCGAGATGTTCGACCCCGTAGTTATATCCTCCTAAGGAAAAGTGCAATGTTAACTAGTTTTAAGCCCTTCAGATTTATTATGTAGATAATATTGTTTTATTTTGTTGTGTAGATGATTAAGTCTTGTGCGTCGTTCTTTGCGCGTTGTATCAGAATGTGTGTACGGTCGATGAACACCGAGCGTTGAACAAACAGTGAACGACGAATCTTTTAACTCTTCAAATAATTTATATTTTTCGAGTGTGAATGCTTACTCCGATTACCTATTTATAGTCAAATTAAAAAGATATTAATTAGCTTTATAATGTATAATATTAGTTACTTATTTTGTATTTAATGTGGACAAAGCTCACGAGGCTATTTGCGACGCTCCCAGTAGAGTTTTAGTTAGTGCTCACTCTTTTCATTGATTTGGTCTCAAATTATTATTTTCATTAGCATCATCCCTACAGTCATAATCCCCATCATTCATTATTACATAATATATTTATTTCAGTAAAAATAGCGTTATAAATCACCATCTGAATGTTATTAGTGTAAATATCCTCCGAATCTCGTACGAACATTCCACTTTAATGAAATAATTGATGGCTTGAAGAATCCTTGCGGTGCGCGGGCGCATGCGAGCGGAACAACCGTGTCCGGGAAATGATCGAAAAACTTTAAAATCAAATGTAATAACAACGATCCGTTGTTACGCAACTCCTTAAGTAGGACAGCGAATTAATAGCAAATAGACCAATTTATTTTTCATCTATTTTACTTCTTTACAAACAAAACAATTAGGAATTATCATTCGCTAATATGTAGACACATAATGCGACACGCTAATATCTTTTATGAACACTTTAGTTTCATCTATATGTAATTCATTCATTTTCATTATTTCATTAAATTTATAGTACTTACGCATTTCACATTTTAATATAAATTCACATCATAAATCATTTATCATCTCATCACAAACATTAAAATCATCATCATCACAACTGAATCTCTTTTAAATAGTTCATCGTTCATCTCTATTGATATTTTCTGGATTTAATTAAAATTGGTGACTTGTTTTATAATAAAATGATATTTTTGTTACGTTTAGTGTTTTAAATTGTATATTTATAATTGTAAATAAAAACTTTGCCGTCCAAATCGTTACTTAAATAAAGACAGATTACGGAATGTTAGCACAAATAAATCCATGACAAAATGGTATTTATAAAAATATATAAAAGCATTCCTTTTTACTTTGGTAGTTGAAGAGAGCTGAGTGGTTGTAAAGAAAAACAGTTTACTTGTGAATAAATTATGAATTTAAGGATTGGAAACAATTGGTGCTAAAATTAATATCCATTGTGCGAATATTAGTAAATTAAAGAAAATTCTGGGAAATGTATCCCAATAATACAAGGTAAATAAAATTTTCCAATGTATTTCTTGATTAAAATAGTAAATAATCACGTTTCACAGGTAAACAAATGTAATTGGATAGTATATTCGTCCAAAACAATATATTTTGTAAGTCTGTCCACGCTCAGCTAGGCAACGAACGTCGGTGGAAAGCCTTTCAACACAAAAGGTAGAACCGTTCTACCCACTGTGGGTTAAATGCACGTTTGTGAAACGCCCTTATACCTTCATTTTCTTTTTAATTAATAAAATATATATATCAATGTTTCATGAAATTAATTTTTTTATTAAATTCGTCTTCGAATCTCAAAATTATCAAGTGTTTCACACGTGGCGTTTCCTACAGTGCTCGTAGACTAAAAGTACCTTTTTAGTATTAAGCATATTAGCTGTTTAAGTATTTATTGATTTGTAATTTTGTAATTTGTATATCCTCGTATCTTGTAACAGTAACACTGCCGCGTCGCGACGTGAGCCGCGAATATATATTACATATTTATATCGAATGTTAATACGCCGTACTTAATGGTAGATGTGTAGGTTATTTTCGATTTCCATAAGTGTAAATTAATGTAAAATAAATTGAGATTTTTTTTTGTTATTTGTTGTTTTATTGCAAGGTCATGGGATGATTTCTATGCGCATGTGGGTCGCGAACAAAGGCCGGTGAAAGAGTTCGCACAGTTTCCGTAAGAGAAGTCGGATGTGAAAAGATATATAATGCGCGACGAATCGACTTTTTGCGTCAGGTGTGTACTGTGTAGTGTACTGCAGGGCGGAGAAAACGCGCGTAACCAATGTCAATAGCAAGTAGCGTGCGCAAAAAAAACTATATGAAAAAAATTATAGAAATACATAATTAAAGGAGCTCGAGGAATCCATTGAGAAAATAATTACCTACAAATCTAATCATGCGTGTAAATAATGATGATAAAAAATTATGATTCATACTTAACATTTATTGTTATACAATGGAAATAAAAATGGGTTCGTCTTTGTTATGCATATCATTGTAATTGTAACACCTTTGTCTAGATAAACAATTTAATAGATAAAATAAACATAGAATAATTATTTGATAACACTGAAATTAATTTTGAATTGGCAATACATATTTTAGTTTATTATATTTTGTATATGACAAAGGGCCACGTAAACTTTGTGATAACTTTTTTGCTCAATCTAATAATAACTGCATCCAAACTTATTGTCAAAATGTTTGCACAATCAAATTTAATTAACTCCTAAATGGCATCATTCGTCACGCCTTTAATCACTAACTGATTTATGTAATTCTAGGATTGAGACATTTCAATTTCGGCGTCAAATTGGGGAATTAACAATACTTTGAATCTATTGCGAAATTTCATTGAAATTATTTGCCTTTGAAAAGATCATTGATCAATGATAATAAAATAGGATAAAAATTAAAGACTTATTTTCTATCCTCCGTCATTCCACATTGCAATTTGGAATATGTACTGTTAGAACTTGATTAAAAGAACAACTACCTATTTCTTAAATTTTAGATTATATATATGTTTATTTACCCGTATTGCAATTATTGTTTACAAACTAAAATCTACCAATTATTTTACAAAACCATAAAACAGTACACGCAATTTCTTACACTTTTTTATTTAGTTGTTTTGCCGTCCGTACATCGCAGGCGCAGATTCTTTCTTCAACCTACTTACGGCGCAACGTGATTTCTCCGCGCAGCCATCACACGACGAGTTTATGATATTTGCGCATCGTACTTAGACATGTTTAATATCATTTAACGACATTGAGGAGAAGGAAATGGACATAATTAATAATAAGCCAACAAATTATATGAACTTTCTTTGGAAATAAGAAATGCTAAAAGAAATATAGGTTGTGATAAAATGAAACATTACATAAAAAAGAAACACTCTATTTCTCTATTTTGAAACAACGAAAATTTTTTTAGAGTAATTGAAACAAGTACCTATGTATTTAGATAATTGCACGTAATTTCAAGTAGGTATTGAAAATATAAGTATATTCAAGCTAATAAAGCCTCTTATCAAGCCATGTTCTTATAAAAGGAACAATAAAATCCCTTAAACCACATTGAATAAGAACTAAACCAAGAGCAAGTGCCAATTACCATACAAAACACTATGTTCATTAAAATTCGATGGAACCTCAACCTGAATGTTTATTTACACATCAACATACAAGTTCAATATTCTACATAATAAGTCTATACTAATATTAAAAAGCTGAAGAGTTTGTTTGATTGTTTGTTTGTTTGTGGTGTTAGAAAGCTCATTTATCGAGGAAGGTTATAGACTATATATCATCACGCTACGACCAACAGGAGCGGAGCCACGGGGGTGAAACCGCGGGGAGCAGCTAGTATATTATATACACACGTGTATCAGCATGCGATATGACAGAACAACGGGAATGATCTGAGTAAACATGCCATATCAATTATAATATTTTACTAAACAATTAATAAGTATAAGCTTGATGGTCTATCTGAAAGCAATTTTAGGGGACAATCTCAACCATTAGGGAGTGTAAAATTTTTGGTTTGGATTGGCAAATATTAAATATTGGAGTAGGTACACTTTAAGTTTAACTTTTTCATTTTTCATTCATTGGTAGATTGAAGTTATTGCCAATTTTGTGAAATAAAATACTGTGCGTAAAATTGGTGCACAATAGAATAACTAAAGTACGATTGTGTAATTTTTTCCTAATTTATCGAGCAAGGGCTTTGAATAGCAAATATTTCATCAGAAATACTGCTGGTTAGGAGCTTTGACCTCTGGAGGTTATGTTCTCACTTTAGTCGTAAAAATTATTATATTTAATAAAAAAGAGCGTGTGTACCGAGTATACATGTCAGAAGTGAAACGTCTTTGGCAAGATTCAAAGTTACCAAAATCGTCGCCTTACTCCATGACGTGACGGTATTCCCATGACGACATTCAATTTTACTCTCAACGCGCCTGAAGAATTTTAACTTCAAAAATTATATTTTTTTAATTTGGCTAATAATAATTAATCCACTTTATAACTTAAGACTCCGCTACATTTCGCTCAAAATCTCTTTCGCACAGTAAAGTGTATGTTTATCTAGTGTGTAACAATGACACCTCAATAGAAACCCAGTTCACATGCATTATAGCATCGCTTCCAAGAAACTCGGATCTTTCTATTTATAGTGGCTGATGGAAAGCATAAAAAGTTTACGTTTCTTCTGCAAACTGAAGAAATACGAAGAATATTTATTAAGAGTTAGTTTTAATTTTATTTATCTATTCAATGAAGTCTCATTCTATGCTTGAACATCCTCTTATATGCAAGTTTATTTTTTATAACACGAGTCCATGTAAAAGTCTCATTAAAATCGGTCTGTCAGAAATTTTTCAAAAATTTCAACCATGATACTTGGTCACTACTTATTAATATGTGTAAGTAAGTACTTTATTTTTCTGCTTGTAAGTTACTGATTTGCTGAATACATTTCAGCATAATTTCATAAGTTTTATTGTGCCTACAGTTAAATGGTTGAATATTTAGTATAAATTAAGAAATTGAATACTTGTGTCAAAGGAATATAAAGATACCTGATAATTTAACACAAACTAACAGATAAATAGTACAATAAATAATTTAAACAAGCTTATATACCGTTTTCACACTTAATACATTATGTACATTTCGTTTATTACGACATATAATATTTATTGTTGACCTTAAATATGTACGACTTACTCATACAATAGTCGTAAATAAGATTCGTTAGAATTTTGTATTTACATGCACAGTAGCTAACAAGCTCTTTTATAAATTTTGTTATCACCTCGTAATATTGAATATAATTATTGAATATAAAGGATATATAAATCCCCGAAAGAAAATCGTATTATTACTTCTAGATGTAACTATACTTAAGATTAACTACATACTAGATTATTAATTTAAACAACAACAACAAATATTGCAAAATTAATCGTAATTTCAAGAACTGTTGATCGAATCCTGGAACTTTTCAATAACTAGGATTAAAAGAAAAATTGCCTAAATCTGTATTTATGGTTGATATGAGCAAAGTTAGAATAGTATGAACATAAAACTTTAATAAATTGATTTGAGTTTGAGCTTGAAGTCGCAGTTTGAACTTTAAACATGCTTGACCAAACAGACCTATGTTGCTGTGTCCAACTGCAGAAATACCATACCAAAAACAGTTCCTTGCAAAGTTCACATCTAAATATTTTGAGCATCCTAACTGTAAGCCACACCTGTGAGCTGTGCGAAAGGGTGTCATCAGCCCAGATCCCTTAAACCAAAGGCCAGCGCAACCTTTGAAGGTTCGAGTTCAAGAGGAAACCGATAACAGACGCCCTTCATTCTTGAACCCGTGTGACCTGCCCGCGAGGGAGGAGATGAAGCGAATTGAGTACCTAAATGCGAAAAGGCGAAAGTTTGTGAGCATGGATGGATATTGTTTACTGTCGCTTGTTGTTCCTTTTTGATTGGATTCAGGTCCTTAATAAACTAAATTTATACTCGTCGAATATAAGTTTTTCCTTCCTTTCTATCTCGCAAAAGAAATGATCGGACTAGGGTTTGTTGGTAGATATATCATATAATTAATTAAAATAGCATTTTAGTAGGTAATATGCGAATCCCCCCAACGGTCCAGGCCTTGTCGCGGCGGAGGGGCTCAGTAGCTCAGAGTTATGGCCCTCTGAGTGAAGCGAAATTGGACCAGCGAGGGGCTGAACGGCTGGTTTAGAGTCGGGGAGATTCGACCGGCCCGACGGCCAGGGCTAGGTGTGGCCCAGCGGCCGCTGTGTGCGGCGTGGGATGGCGGCCAGAGGTCGTGGCTTGGCGGACCCCGTGTCCACTAGGCAAAGGTGGCGCTGAACGGCAGTTGGGGTTGGAAAGCCTCGACTGACCCGACGGCAGAGGTCCTGTTTGTGGGCCAGAGAGGAGCCGGCTTTTATGCGGCGGTGGATGGCGGCCAGAGGTCGCGGCGCGGCGGGCTCGCTGGTTTAGCAAGCAACGTCGTGCAGCGGAGGGCGGGATCCCGACGCGTCATTGTGATGACGCGCGGAGACTCCTGCAGAGAGGTGTGGGGCGGCGGCCGCTGTAAAACGGCCGTCTGCCAACTCGTAATCCGGTCCGTGGGGCCGGACCGAGGGCCGCCACCTCTGGTGAGGCGGGGGCTGCGAGGTAATCTCTATAAAATTGCGCCGGAGGGTCCCCTGACGTGTATTTCACACATCGGAGGACCTTCCGGCGTGCACCCTCCGGCCGGACGGTGATGGGGTCGGGGGTTCGGGGGAACGCGGATGATGGAGCGGGGAAAGATCCATTGTCTGCGCGTTGGTGGCGTAAGCCTTCGTTCCAGCAGCCACCAGCGAGGGGGGTTCTAGTGGTGGGCCTGGAAACGGGCATCTGCTGGGCGGGACACGCGGTAGAGTCGTAACCGTTCCCGCAGTTCCGTCCAAAGCAGCGCGATGGAACAGAGTGGGGTTTTAGTCGGTAGAAATCCGACATAACCACGGCTCCATCCCCGGGAGCCGGGGGTATCTAAGAAGATTTCCCCACTATAAAAAAAAAAAAAAAAAAAAAGGTAATATGCGAATGAAAGCTAAGCTATATAAATGATTTAGTTATCTACTGCTAATAGCGTCAGATTTTTTTTTCTTCTAAACTATAGAAATAGATTACACTTTAGTATAGGTTATTAATTATTATAGGTTTCTTTTAAACTTGGTGTGAATGTACAGAAAATAAACTCATAAATCCAAATATAATATAATAGTAAAAATTTATAAGGCGACAACCGATTCTCAATGGGGAAACCTACAAACCACTAGATCTATAAAAGGCATATCTTTATATTCCTATTGAAGCAACCTTACACCACACATTCAAGCGGCAATGATTAATCGTTATACTGAAGACAGTCAGTAATGAGCCGCTAAATTACCACTCTACGACCTAGTGCTTTACTATAGACACTAGAACTAATAACCAATACTCGGTAATGACTCGGGGAAAGCACAGTTACGAGCGGTTGGATTTGTGATGGGTCACCAAATAGGTTAAACTGCAAATGGGTTAACATATTCGTCAATAATTATTAATTATTAACATTACTAACTGTAAATTAAAACATTAAGATTTAACTCAAACAAATGCCTCCGATAGATAGAATTTTTTCGATTTTAAGTCAGCAAAGATAATCAGTACTTGTAGGTGTTGATTTTATTACATAATTTATTTACATTGTTATAAAAATATAGTTATATTGAATTTGTTTTGTTTGACCCAGGATTCAACGAAAACAAGTACGTACTACGCAAAATGTAGCACACGCGTAGTAGGCACCTACGAGTATACAAAACATGTTAAATTACAAGTAGATACTACGGACACAGTATTACAATATTATTTCCTATATGGTAATACTGTGCTACAGACTACTTATGTACTCAGTTTGGAAATATGTTTTATATATAATTATCATAAGTATAATTTGTTAAAAAAACTTTACGAGAAACAAAGATTGTTTTTTCAAGCAATGATTGATTTTCAGGATAATTACGTATTAATATAATATCTAAGTATGTGACTGTACATGTATTCTTGAATGTAAAAAATATCATCGGAGCCTATATAGGCTTATTAAATCTAAATAAATTTATTATTACAATTGTTTATATTACTTATTAATAGCTTATAAAAATATAAGCTAACAACAGATAAAAATCTGTCTCACATCTTGTTCAATTCTTAATTATTTCGCTTGTCTGTTTAATTTTACAAACTAATAACTTTAAGATTTGTTAATGCCTCTCAATCAGATGACTGAAATGATATTATTCAAACTACACCAAAAGAAAAGCATTTTTCCTTATAATCGCAGGTGACAAGCTCAACCTTGACCGTGCTTCCGCCGCGCGAGTAGCAAGCCAAGAAAGTATGTCAGTATGTCGGTGTGCCACATCCGTGCGACGACATGGGAATACTTCAAAACTATCGTGTTTGTTATTTTATAGAGATGGGCTTGCTTTTAATAAATAATAAACTTGTATCATAACACCTGTTGAGTTCTGAGGAATATACATAAATAAATTGTATCAAGGAATGTAGGGTTTTGTTTATGGAGATAGTATAGACAAAAAATGATAGTGATTTGAAGTGGTAAAAATATGAGGAAAAATGGGTAATTAGGGAAAATACTTTATCAAATGAAAAACACTTTATTAATAATTGTTCTTATAGAAACATGAAAAAATGTTAATGTTAAAATCATTAACAGTAATTGTTGATACGCCGTCAAAACTAAACCAAGTAATAAATGGCACAAGACCATAGAAAAAGATAAATGGTACACAAGGCTTGCAGCTATAACACAGAATAATGATAACAACAAACCTAAATACATAAACATAATATACTCGCTTGACTTCCTTTAACACAAAGAATTTAAATCAGAATACAAGAAAGAGGAAGGATTTGAAAACACTTTCAGTTGAAAAATATTATAAGTAGGTAAGCATATTAAATACAATTGTGAAAATTATTTAAATAGAAGAGCTTTCAAAGCTTTTTTAGTTACCTTCATCGTGTTCATCTGTTTTTTAATAAAATATAAAGGCCTGATGGCTGATACGAGTCCTAAAGCCCTAGATATAATATAGAAAAGTAATGGCAAATAACATATTTTTTAAGAACCTATAAGCATGAAGACTTTGTCAGGTATCTATTAGTTGTAATAAGTATTATAGCGTTTCGTGTAGCAAATCATATTTTAACACAAGCAAAAACGCGCGTATCAGCTAGTGAAAAACTCAACTAGCTTATAAATTCACTAATGACCTATTCGCACGTGTCCGCATTATTTATCTGAACGATCAAATAAATGCACACTTTGCATAATCCCAAGTTAGTAGTACGTCTGTAACGGTAAGTACAGATTACCATATTGCTAATATATTATGTATTCTTTGGAGATTATCATAATTGAACGTTACCTAGCTTCGCTGGGATAGATATGAGAAATATACATTACACTGCGTCGGTAAGACATGTCGAAGGGCCGTAGAATTGCTGCAAATACATTTAACGGTGACAGACCTACAGGCTACACTTTAGTATGTATAAATGTTATTTTAGTTTCAAACTAACAATAATAGCCTAACAGATTTAAGACTATATGAATGGGTTAAACAACAGCAAGATTGGTGTATTCCTGCATCCAGGATAAAGTCTTAAAAAAGTATTGTGTTATGAAATTGCTTAAACATATTTGACATTATTATTAACTGTTAACATAACACGAGAGTAAAAAAGGAAAATGTAAAGAAATATGTGTCTAATAAAAATATAGGCTTTGCTGAAACACCTAGTTACTAAAATAAGTTTATTAACTTAGCTTTGTCACTACTCTATATTAAACCACTTAAAGCCTTCATTTGCATATTATAAACATATGTATCGTTTTAATTAACCTACCAAATTAACAAGTCGTCAAATTAATAAAATTTTAACAAAATCCACTAGCCGTTATCGCGAACTAAAAACATAAATGAATATTCGTTAAATACTACGTTAGATTCGTTTCAACTACAATTTGTGCTAATCTGCAATGACTTAAAAATTTAAATAACCGCTACAGGTCGTCAAAAGTTAGGCATTTCATTAAAATCCGTTAAAACATCAACGGTTACGCGTGCTATTTCTTAGTGTGCCAGCGGTGGTGTAGCGACGAGCGGAGCGGGAGCGGTGGCGGAAAGCGTAGCGGGAGCGAAGAAAGAGTTAATATTATACCACACAGCTTGAGAGAACGACGTAATTATAATGCATTAATGAAAATAAAGGTTAATTATATGAAAAATTTACCGTTTTATTTGCAAGCTTGATGGGTGTTTAGTTAAACTTTGGTATGTATATAAAAAGTGATTTTGTATTGAAGCTTTATATTTTGTTACAAAAATGTCAGTTTAAACAAAAAAATGATGTGAAAATTTACCTACTTTTATAAAACAATCAATCATAAATATCAGCTGGATGAAATTATAATTTTAACTATACAAAAGAAATGAAATAGATCTGTATTAATTCCTTTTCCTTTACCATGACAAGAATTTTACGTAGCTGACTTCACGAGCGAAATCGCTACCGCGGTGTCAGCTACCATACACAAGGCTTTAGTGTGTCGGCATTTGAGAGCGAAGTGGGTACAGTTAACTCGCTACTTTTACTTTTTAGTTTTTACTGATTGCCGATGCACCATGCGGGATACATGGTACGGTTTTAGACTGAGCCACTGTTAGTGTGAGTTGCGTCACAACTTGTTAACAAACTGATAACACATAGGTAGGTAGTATTTTGAATTATACTTTTGTGCGAGCTTTAGCCCAGAATATATCCGTCTTTGCCAGCGAGTTCAGGATGTTTACTGATTCTGAATCATGTTTCATGACATTTGTTTTCCTTGATTAGTTTAATTTGGAGGAACTATTCAAAAATGTTCATACATATAAAAAATGTCAGTGGCGTTGGTTTAAGTCAAACCTGATCAACAGAATACTGGAATCATGAAATTTTAACGGCCCATATTCTTGCCTCCCTTTCAGGACATTGTTCTAAACTTGATATATTTTCCAACCTGAAGTTCCCTAACTTGGAGGAGCTATTCATGAAAAATTGAATTTCTCCTCCTCAAGTTTATTTTCACAACAAAAAATCAAACAATTCCATTAGAGTGAGACATGAAAGAACAGACAAAAAGTGTTACTATCGCATTTGTTACAAAGATAATTATGACAGACTGACCGGAACTTGTAATATGATTAAGAGAATAGTCAATCATCCAGACCTATAGCGTCATCCAAACTAAAAAAGTGTAATGAACGGTATTGTAACTGTATTATTGAAGATCTGAATAAATTCATTGCCTTAAAGGTGGAGTGACATCAAGTAGGGCATGGTGGGAGGGTTATGGCGCAATTTGCTGAAATATTTGGAATCTTTACAGTTATTATTGCAATATATTTATGATGAATCAGATTTATTATTTATAGCGATGAGGCTTTTGATCTTTGATCTAATAGCGCGTTTTAAATGCCGTTGCCTCGAGCAAATGACCAATGACCATTAGAATTTAGAAGTCCTGATTGAGTTAAGGCTTATCGAAGGTGGACTGATACTTACTCTCTGTATGTTGCTAGTGAACAGTAAAGAAAGAGTATAATTTTTTTTTAATCATAACATTTTTAAAGCAAAGCATACTTAACGTTTCCGATCAAAGAACGCTTATCTATAGTACGACATAAAAGAGATGAAATTAATTATTTTGGAACTAATTCGTTTTTCATTACCTGGCAACCCTGAATTGGCAATGTAGCTGTCAAGTTGAATAAAAATTTGTTGTTTTTTTCGTGAAGTGGAGAATTATTGAGATAAAATTGTTATTTAGAACAAGAAATTTAAATAAAAAAGGAGACATCATGAAAAAGGTTAAACGTAGCGGTGTCCGTGATGTGGTGTATAAAGTTTTTATTCGGTGTTTGTCCGAATTTCAAGCTGGAAATTTATTGACTGATTTGGAAAACGTTTACAAACGTACAGCAGAATATACCGGTGAGATTCCATTTATTTTTGCTCAGTACTACGTAAAATAGAATATTCCATTAGTGACGAGTGTTTAATGTATGTATGTATGGCGATTATTACGTTTTCGCAATTTAATTTGAGGTTATTTGTATGTAAACAAAAACTAGTTTTTATAGTGCGACCAGCACAATTTGAGTCAAGAAGTTATATCCAATCCAACCAGCCTCAAATAAAGTACCTAGTTTAGATTTTACTACATAGTATAGTGATAACTGTTTTCATACAGCTATCTATCTATTAATCAATCAAACCATAAGAAAAAAAATCATATTTACTGTATCATATTTACAGATACTGAAGATGCCCCGTACCCTCTTGCCAGTACTTCGAAACAGAGTGATGATCAGTCCTTTGAAGGAGTAGAATATTTAGATTTTGATGGATTATATTAATGTACAAAATTTATCTACAAAAAAAAATAAAAATATGTGGTTTTCAAATCGCCTTGTTTTTTTCTACCCGACGGACCCAGAAAGAGGGTAATGTGTTTGAGCTGCATGTATGCTTGTTTGTTTGTATGTTTGATTCTATGTGCGCCTCTGCAGTCTAAACACTTGACCGATTTTTATAAAATAACTAATTCCAAATACATTTAAGTAAAATTTGACCTAGGTAGGTCAATTAAAATACTAATGTATTTTTGTCTTAAATTTACACTATTGCTACAATGAAACAATTATAACGGTTTAAATCGCGGTATTTATTTTAGATTATATTATATAGATTTTTGGATTTTTATTCTATAGTATCAAGATCGCTTGCGTCGCAGTATCAGTGTTGCTATATGAGCGACGGTGGCGCCCTCATTTATTTTCATCTCTTTTGTGTCGCACTGTAATTATTAAGCTATTGCATAGCTTCTATCGCGGGCCTTGAGCGCGGGGACCGAATCCAATAATTCCGTAACGAAAAAACCTTACGCTCCCCACTCTGACGAGCAGGGAGGTGTGGCTTGAAGGCATACCATGCAATAGCTTTACCGCGGCAGTCCCCGAGTGCCACACGTCTTTTTTTATATCCTAAATAAAATAAATAAATATTTCAGGACAATTTTCACACACGGCACAATCTGATCCCATACTAAGCTTTCGCTTGTATTATGGAAACACACAATTCCATTAATATCGTCAATAACACAATACAATGCTAATAGCCAAAACGCCTAGACTTGCTGGAATCAATAGTCTAGACAGTTTCTTCAATCCAAAGATCACGCTTTATCAAGGTGGTGTCGTCAAACTTTCACCCACACATGCACTATCTAACGAGCACACATACACACACCACGTGCTAGTCTATCCTAGACCGTCTGCGGCATATAAATGACGAAGTAGTGAAATTATACGATAGTAATTATTGTTTTGATTTCTTGTGTTTAAAATAAGGATAATGAAGACTTCGAGTATTTAACTTCTAAATAGATCGGTTAGACTGCGTTTTGCCATTCAAATGTTTGTCAATTTGTTGTGCAATAATATAGGTAACTAGGTAGATTTTAAAAAAGTATTTTGGCTTGTGATATCCTACTTGTCCTACAAATCCTAAGCTAGTGAATTTATTAAAAAAGTATAGAGTATATCCAGGAACATAAACGTTCAGTTAATTTCAAGGAAGTCACATTATCGATGTAGACCGAATTAAAAGTATAAAAACCACACTATTTTTTAAACTTAGATATTTTAAACTTTTTTGTCCCATCCTAAATACCTAAGTACCTATGTAGATATTATTTATTTGTGCTACAAAGTACTATTTATCAACACCCAACCACATAATTTCATTAAAAATAAAGCGAAATACCTTAGATATATTTTTTTTTAACATCCAATAGTTTCAGAGCCTATTCTATTCAAACAAACAAACAATCAAATCTTTCCTGTTTATAATAAATATAAGTGTAGATTACTAGCAAATATATCCATCCATTCAACCAGCCTTAGTATGAAAATAGTCTAGTATAGATGCGCAAGCGCAAAGGCTCGGTGATCGCCGGCGACGTCGGCAGTGGGTCATGAAACAAGGTCGCCATTTCTCCACTCCACGAGGGCGGGAGGAGGGGGGCGTGGGCGCTTTACTATGTTATGCTTTGCATGCTTCGTTTAGTACTTTATAGGTGTTTTAGTTGTTGTCTAATAATATGCGTTAAATACGAATAAACCTAACTAGGTACCTACTTAATTAATTTGAACGTCAAATCTTCATTCAATTTTTTAATATAATTGTAGAATAGCATAAAGATTAAAGATCTATATTCTCTTTCGTTTGAACGTGTCTTTTGATAGATATTTCAATACGGCGTTATTTTATTTAAACAGTCATAATTTAATCAACAGCTTAGTTAATCATTCTAAGTTAGCCAAATAAAAAATAAAAAAAACATTTAAGGAAGCATAAGTTCACCAGTAAAAAGGTATACTTATTTAACTATTTTTTTCTTATTTATCCAATTCTATGCACAAAAGCACAAAATAAACAAAAATGACACCGGCGTTTGTTTTATTCAACAAATAATAATCACACCTTATCTATAGTTTTAACAATACAATATCACATCTTTCTAAACTAATGTTATAAAATATACGGTAACAGCCAAATCAGAGTGCATTCAATCACAATACTATTCAAAATGACCCACTTGCTAACAATATAAGCCTACGCTCGTCAGACTAAATGCTATATTTAACTTTGTAAGGACGTACTTGGTACATTGGAGGCCCCAATATGAGGGCCCTATCATTCATGATTGATCAGTCATATTTACAAATGAAACATCATCATATTTTTACAATGAAATTGTGGACATTGGATCTGTGAGTTTTCAATTGTTTCAGTAGATAAAGGCTTTCAGCTAATAAAACGAAATGATTGAAGTATCAAAAATTTTAAGATTTTTTAAATAATAAATAGGTAAGTAAAAAATAAATTGGAGCTCGAACACATGAAACTAAACGTAGGTGAATAAATATGTAATATGTGGTATAATGTAGTGAAAACATCCTTCTTCACATCAAGTTAAGTTCAGAGAATTCATTTAATTCGTTAACACAATTTTTCAATCACGAAGTAACACAAACAAGTGCTACATATTCGGTCCTCAGAATTGGGGCTCCAAAATTATATCTATGAACTAAAATGTGTGTGCCAGAATATAAAAATCATGTGTCAAGTTCGGCCCTGCAAAAATATAATCCTATGGTAATCCATGATGCTATGAAGTTCTCAGGTAGGTGTTCAATTAACTCTTGACCCCAAAATTAATGTGTTGGCATTATGATGCAGTGTTTATTTTTCATGTGACATATTAACAGTTATGTATGCTCTTGAGATTCTGCGTGGTGATCATGTTCTGACTTCTAGAGAATTAGTATTGTGCAATTAAACTTATTATGTACTTATTCTTTTAACAATACTGAAAATATGGGTATTTCCTAAAATATAAAAACTTTATAGTTTAGCTTTGCGACAAGTACATACAGGCTACTTCATAGGAATCGCATATCTTTGAAGTAGGAAGGCACAAGCTGGCATACAACATCTAATTATGTTTAATATGAAAATGGTCTGTATCTGAAACATGAAAATATGTAATCATTAATCGAGTTAAAATAACCAAAATTCTTATGTTCTTGATCAGGGGTTTCTATTGCAAACTCACTAAAACTATGCCAGCGTTACCTAGGTACTATTAAGTTTAAGTATTCTGTGATTATGCTAAAAATTCTGTAATCGAGATCTATCATCAACACTGCACTGTAAATATTGGAATATCAGAACTTAGTATTTTTACGGAAATGTATATATGTAAGTCGTCTTACGTCGAAAATGGACTTGGATCGGCCACACCCTCAGAAGGAATACCTCACATATACCTAGGCAAGCCCTGGAATGGACTCCGCAAGGAAAAAGGAAGCGTGGCCGTCCTAGGCAATCCTGGCGACGATCGGTGGCGGCGGAGGCTAGGGCGATTGGGTTGACGTGGCAGGAGGTGAAGAGCGTAGCCCAAGACAGAACGCGATGGCGGCGCACTGTGGACGCCCTCTGCCCCACATAGGGGCCACAGGACACTAAGTCAGTAAGTCATATATGTAAGTACCTACGTGGATAAAAGATATGAGTTCTATTTGACCTTTTCATAGATGATGAACCTAAAGTACCTGTTCAATGTAGTAGTAATAAAGTCAAGATACTGATTTGTATTAATAACTAGCTGTACCCCGCGGTTTCACTCGCATTGCTCCGATCCTGTTGGTCTTAGCGTGATGATAGCCTTCCACGATAAATGGGCTATCTAACACCGAGAGAATTTTTCAAATCGGACCAGTTCCTGAGATTAGCGCGTTCCAACAAACAAACAAACTCTTCAGCTATATAGGTAATATTAGTATAGATAATAACTTTAAAGTTTGCGCGAGTTCTTCGTTCTTTTCAGTACTTACATAAACATTCACTGCTGAAGACAACACTCCCTGAAAGATTTCCATTCAGTTTTCCTCCATATCACCGCATGTTATTTAAAAACACCTTACAAATTAAGTTCGTCTCATATAATTTTGACATTATATTACTTCAGTTATGAACCATGACGCAGCCCCCCCTCCCATACGTTCTACTTCCTCGACACAAAATCCCACAGCAACCGAATTCTAACCTAGATATTTATTTACTTGTAGTAAATTCAACCTTGCGTCTCCGCCATAAAAGTTAGCTGTTAAATTAAACAGCATAACGAATTAAACTTTAATCGAATACGATAAGGTTCGTTTTTCTTGAATCGAGTTTTTCTCAATGAATTCGATTATAGCGGTAAGCGTAAGCTTACAATTTTTGGGCAGTACTTTATAATTTTTATTCTTATTTGTACTGAATTATGGTTATTACTTATTTTTAATGGACATGCCTACGCTTTCGTTTTTTTCACATTTAAAGCCTTAGGCTAGGTGTAAAAAATTAAATTTTCATATAGTTAGGTAAGTAATTAAAACGAAAAAAGTTGAAATAAAAGCAATATCCTGTAAGTTGTAACCAACATTTATCGCAATAAACTATATTTTTTACGGCAAATATTTTTAACTAAGTAACAAGAAAATACTATAAAATAGGAGGAGGATATAATAGGAGGGAAATGAAATAAAAAAAATGCTATCTAAATATTTAATGACCCAAAACACCATCACCAAGTACAATGTCAATTGTTAAACGATTTTCAACAAAATAAAAAAAAACACATTCTCGTGTATAATCAACAAAATTAACAAAATATGTAACTAATAATAAATATGTAAGTAACTAAGTAGAAAACAAAGTTCAAAATAGTTTGGAAAATCCAAAAGTGCACGCCTCATAATTTTTTTTAATAATTATTTATTAATTATTATTTTTGTTTATTTAATAACAATTAAACCACATCGAATCAGACCCTGAAAAATGAAAGGGTTCTATTCCTAGGCATACTCAAGCGTAAGAGAACAAAAAAGACTCGATTAGTAAAGTATTTCGGTCGCTATCGTGTTAACAAGAAAATCCTCCGCACATACAGACACACGGAGGTCCAAGACAGAACTTTTTTAAACTGTTTTTTAACTAGTTTAAATAACAAAAATGACATCAAAAATATCATGAATGTTAAAAATAGTGTTTTTTCTTAATATGTGTGTGTATGTATTATCTTACAAGTGCAATGTATGATACATAAAGACATTTTAAGTTTGAAAAATCAGATGTTTTGCGCGAAGTGACAGTAGTACCCACCTCAACGCTTCGCTTATGAGGCGTGCAATATGATCACATATAGTTATCTCAGAAGTAGATAGTATCCTACACACACCACTAGGATACTACAGTTCAAAAAATTTTTTTTTAAATTGTAGAAAATCGTTTTTTTATGAGTCAATAAATTTATTTTGTCTAATTTGCACTGGTTGTTTTCAAACAAGTTAATTTGTTAGAAATCCGCTAAATGCTATTGTTGAGAACTACTACTTTGGTTAATTATCCGATAAATTACTTCCGGTAAGTTGGTAAAATAAGTAATATACTCCGATAGCCACACATTCTCGACAAAAATCTGACAATCGGTAGTTTCGGTCAAGTTGATGAAATCTGAGACCTCTGAGACTTATTCACTTATTCAAAGAAAAGGTTATTTAGGAAATTTTGGAACCGCGATATCTTTGGAACGCATAGTTCGATTTTGACGCGCTTGACGGCATTCGACGCAGGTTTTCAAGCACAAAAATAGTATTTCTTACAAAAAAAAAGACGGGTTGCACTCCGGAAGTGCCGGCAGAAGTGAAAACTTGATTAAGGACGCTATTACGTATTTTTACAAAAACACGCTGTTTTACGGTACCATTTTAACTTAAAGCAATTACACGTGAGAACATAGTAATATCTTAATTTAAAGATGATATATTCAGCTCTACGTTCATCTTATAAAAATTGTACGACGTCATACAAAATTGTCGCTGAAATAAGTTTTTCCCATCACAATAAACGCATAAAATGAAAAAAAATGGGGTCTAAAACGGTACAATTTTAGGAAAATTAAGAGCCTAATCTATCTTCTTAACTATTGAGGGATATAATATTATAGTCCTTTATATATGGTGTAATTTTTATGAATCTAAATCAAAATTTTATTTCAATTATGAGCTAAATTAAAAATACTTGTCGATTTCTTCATACATTTTGTTCTCGCGGTTCGTCAGACCACGCTCAGAAGCGCTCTTGGAAGGACGGGTGTATCGCTCGGCGCTCCTCGTGCCAAAAATAAAAACGAAATAAAAAAGATTATTGTGCGTGCACTGTCTTTTTCGTGATTTGAAATATTTGATACTATAAAAGAGTAAACTGTATAAGTTTCATATTCCAATTATTTGTAATTTAAAATTATGTTTTAAAAATTACCTTGCCTGAGATCCTCTTTTTTATGGGTTGTTTAATAGATTGGTGGGGTAAAACAATTCAAGATGGCGTCGACGAAAATTTGACTTTTTTCGTGATGGGTGTCATTTTCATAGTTTTTGGGGTAGCTATTAACGAATATGAGGTCAAAACTGAAATCCAAGATGGCGCCGACGAAAATTGTACATCTTTTCGTCATGGGTGTCATTTTCATGGTTTTTGGGGTAGCTATTAACCAATATGAGGTCAAAACTAAAATCCAAGATGGCGCCGACGAAAAATTTGACATCTTTTCGTCATGGGTGACATTTTCATGGTTTTGGGGTAGCTATTAACGAATATGAGGTCAAAACTATAATCCAAGATGGCGCTGACGAAAATTTGACTTTTTTTCGTGATGGGTGTCATTTTCATGGTTTTTGGGGTAGCTATTAACGAATATGAGGTCAAAATTATAATCCAAGATGGCGCCGACGACAATTTTACATCTTTTCGTCATGGGTGTTATTTCATGGTTTTTGGGGTAGCTATTAACGAATATGAGGCCAAAACTATAATCCAAGATGGCGCTGACGAAAATTTGACTTTTTTCGTGATGGGTGTCATTTTCATGGTCTTTGAGGTAGCTATTAACGAATATGAGGTCAAAACTAAAATCCAAGATTGTCGTCGAATTTCAAGATCGCGTCATGGTAATACTGTCGCGTTATGGAGCAAGGCGGCGATTTTGGTATCTATGAATCTCGCCAAAGAAGTTTCACTCCTGACACGTTTTCTCGGCACACACGTTCTTTTTTATTTTATTCTCTTCGTTTAAATGTTTTAGATAAACTTTATTTTAAATAAAGTTTAGCGAATATATTCAAAGTTAATAATATCTGTCAGAATATTAACATGATTGCCACAGAGTTACGTTTTATATTACATTTCTAAATAATTATGTATTTCAATGTTCTTTAAAATAGTGTTCTTTAAAATTGTTTTTTTTAAGACTTTCTACAAAACTGTAGTTGTTAACGTTTTTGTTATTTTATTTAAGTTTACTTTAGAGGAGTAAGAAAAATATACCTAATTATCGACGGTTACATTGGGGATTTGGTAATAGCTGTCTCAAAAACCTTGAAAATGACACCCATGATGAAAAGATGTAAAATTTTCGTCGGCGCCATATTGGATTTTAGTTTTGACCTCATATTGGTTAATAGATACCCCAATAACCATGAAAATGACACCCATGACGAAAATATGTAAAATTTTCGTCGGCGCCATCTTGGATTTTAATTTTGACCTCATTTTGTTTAATAGCTACCCCAAAAACCATGAAAATGACACCCATGACGAAAAGATGTAAATTTTTTGTCGGCGCCATCTTGGATTTTAGTTTTGACCTCATATTCGTTAATAGCTACCCCAAAAACCATGAAAATGACACCCATCACGAAAAAAAGTCAAATTTTCATCAGCGCCATCTTGGATTATAGTTTTGACCTCATATTCGTTAATAGCTACCCCAAAAAACATGAAAATGACACCCATGACGAAAAGATTTCAAATTTTCGTCGGCGCCATCTTGGATTTTAGTTTTGGCCTCATATTGGTTAATAGCTACCCCAAAAACCACCCACATTTGCAAATGTGTTTGCTACTTAGAAAAAGTTCAGATTTAAAGATATAAGTAGGTAATGTGACGAATTTAATTTATTTCATTCCGACTGTTTCTCGGAATAACATACATTTACTAAGAATTGCATACAATGCCGGTTTTAATATATTGCCGGTAACATAATATTGTGTATGATAATAATTCTTAAAAAAGTATTTTATACATTTCTTAAAAAGCTTCGATATTGTATACAATAATACAATTCATATTGAAATTGTTGTAAAATAGTCACACTTTTTTAAGTTGGTTGAATACACTAAAATACTTATAAGGATCGTACCTACTAATAAAAGTAACAAAATGAATTTTTAAAGTTCCCAGTAATCTTCTGGAATCAATTTCAATAAAAATATAAAAATTCACTTCAAAAAAAAAAAAAAAAAAAAACATCCGAGTTTTTTTTTGTTTATTTAATAACAATTAAACCACATCAAAATGTGAAAAATGAAAGGGTTCTATTCCTGAGCATACTCAAGCGTAAGAGAAAAAAAAAGACTCGATTAGTAAAGTAATTCGGTCGCTATCGTGTTAACAAGAAAAAGGATCCGCACATACAGACACACGGACGTCCAAGACAGAACTTTTTTAAACTGTTTTTTAACTAGTTTAAATAACAAAAATGACATCAAAAATATCATGAACGTTAAAAATAGTGTTTTTTCTTAATATGTGTGTGTATGTATTATCTTACAAGTGCAATGTATGATACATAAAGATATTTTAAGTTTGAAAAATCAGATGTTTTGCGCGAAGCGACAGTAGTACATACGTAGTATATTATTATTAGTCTGTGGTAGTACCCACCTCAACGCTTCGCTTATGAGGCGTGCAAAATTTGGAAAATCCAAAAGTGCACGCCTCATAATTTTTTTTTAATAAATATTTATTAATTATTATTTTTGTTTATTTAATAACAATTAAACCACATCGAATCAGACCCTGAAAAATGAAAGGGTTCTATTCCTGAGCAAACTCAAGCGTAAGAGAAAAAAAAAGACTCGATTAGTAAAGTATTTCGGTCGCTATCGTGTTAACAAGAAAAAGGATCCGCACATACAGACACACGGACGTCCAAGACAGAACTTTTTTAAACTGTTTTTTAACTAGTTTAAATAACAAAAATGACATCAAAAATATCATGAACGTTAAAAATAGTGTTTTTTCTTAATATGTGTGTGTATGTATTATCTTACAAGTGCAATGTATGATACATAAAGATATTTTAAGTTTGAAAAATCAGATGTTTTGCGCGAAGTGACAGTAGTACCCACCTCAACGCTTCGCTTATGAGGCGTGCAATATAAAAAACACTTAAATATAATAATTTGAAGACAAATATAAAAAGGAATAATGTATCAACATTCCCTTTATTATATTAAGAAGAAAAATACGTTTATTTGTTTGTCGATTATTTTATACAATCCAATCGCACAGGATTGGAAGTTAAAATAATAGGTAAAGGTAAGATATAATATGTTATAGAAATGTTAAATAAACTTATTGCATAAGTGAACCTTCACATATTTTAATTGATTTTTTAATTTCTCAATAGTCTGGAAATAAAAAGGAAATTATTTTGATGCATGTGATCATAATGTGATAATATAAAATATTCAGTGGAATATTAAAGTTTATTTTTTTATATGAATTCCGTACTAATTTGTAAATAAAATATTGTGTATTGTTCTTATATAAGACATACACGAGGTAAATTTTATAATCGTTCATTGTAAAAAATTGTATTATTAATTATTAATGTCAAAAATAATACACAAGTCACAAAAACGAATAAAAAAGAAAAATCACTCGATTAATTGATTTAGCGCCATCTATGCGCCACACAATCAACTACCATAAGAGTTTAATTATCATTGACAAAAATATATTCTAGTTAGTACGTAATCAAATTTATTAGAAGCAAAATGTAGGTTTTTAATTAGCGCATTAGTTTCTTCTCCAATGCTGCCCACATGGGGTCCAAGGGAAATTCGTAGGGGTTGCAAAGAGCGCCATCTCTGAGCACGTTTTGTGAGAATTCGCCGAACACGACGTAGTCACCGCTCTTGTCGTCAGATGGCAGCTTGTTGCGGCGCCGACCGGACGTCAGGCGCAGGCTTTGCATCATCGCTGCGGACTTCTTGCGCTCTGAAATCGAAAGCATTCAAATAATTTTAGGAAACAGTGTTCATTAATATTGTATTAATTAATAGTTTTATTACTGATAATAAAAAAAACATCGAAGGCCATCGAGATAGTATGTACTACGTATATCTCGATGTCGAAGGCTTATGAACTTGGTTAAGTCTTGTCGCTACGATGGAATACAGTAGTAGTCAGTCCAGTATATTATGGGGTGAAGTGCACTCTTGCTGTTTCGTGCTTAGAGCGACTGCACACAGACAGCGCGCACAGCTCGCGGTACTCACGCGCGGGGCTGGTGAGCGGGCAGTACTTGAGCGTGTGCGCGCGGTCGCCGTGCGCGCCGCACTGGCGGCACACGAGCGCGCGCAGCACGGGGCAGGTGACGCGCCCCTCCACGCGCAGCCAGTGCGTGCGGTAGTACTGCTCGCGCTCGCCGTTGTTCTTGCAGAAGCGGCACTCCATCTCCTGGTCGACCAAAAAATAAATATAAAACACAAAGTAAAGGCTTGGAATGTAAAAGATGATTTCGAAAGTGAAACAAAATCGAAAAGAATACATTACATACTTATATCTACCCTCATATTTCGTTTAACCAGGTTCGTTTAACCAGGTAAGGATGTAGATTGTAGATCGAAATCTAAAGGCTTACCTAGCAATATTAAATACAATAACAATTTACTCACATCCGGAAACAATATTTGTAATTGCATTCTCAGAATATTGCACGCCTCATAAGCGAAGCGTTGAGGTGGGTACTACTGTCACTTCGCGCAAAACATCTGATTTTTCAAACTTAAAATGTCTTTATGTATCATACATTGCACTTGTAAGATAATACATACACACACATATTAAGAAAAAACACTATTTTTAACGTTCATGATATTTTTGATGTCATTTTTGTTATTTAAACTAGTTAAAAAACAGTTTAAAAAAGTTCTGTCTTGGACGTCCGTGTGTCTGTATGTGCGGATCCTTTTTCTTGTTAACACGATAGCGACCGAAATACTTTACTAATCGAGTATTTTTTTTTCTCTTACGCTTGAGTATGCTCAGGAATAGAACCCTTTCATTTTTCAGGGTCTGATTCGATGTGGTTTAATTGTTATTAAATAAACAAAAATAATAATTAATAAATATTTATTAAAAAAAAATTATGAGGCGTGCACTTTTGGATTTTCCAAATTATTTTTATTCTACATTCCTAGACAAAACTGACACAAATTTATCAAATTATGTATCTGAACTGGAATTAAGTAATTTTGAATCAAATTTTGACCTTTGTTCGATAAACATTGACTTGAAAACGATAAAAAAGGCATTATCCCAACTAGATCCTTCGAAATCTGCAGGTCCTGATGAAATCAGTCCACTGTTTCTTATAAAATGTGCCGACTCAATAGCCATTCCACTAGCCTATTTATTTAAGAAATCACTTACTCTTATGGAATTCCCCTCAATGTGGAAGAGGGCATTTGTTACACCTGTCCACAAAAAAGGTTCTAAGTTGAAAGTTGTCAATTATAGACCTATATCTAAATTGTGTATCATAGCCAAAGTCTTCGAAAGAATAGTATACGACCAGGTTTATGCAGTATTTAAACACACATTCATGAGTTATCAGTTTATTTTATTATGAGTTATCAATTCAGTTTCTTAAAGGTCGATCAACCGTGACTAACCTGGTGCTTCTGAATGATTACATTACTGATGCTATGGAGACAGGCCATCAGGTCGATGTAATCTACACGGACTACAGTAAATGTTTTGACCGCATAGATCACAAGATTCTCTTGCATAAATTATACATAATGGGCATTAGAGGTAACTTACTCAGATGGTTTTCCTCGTATATCAACAATAGATCTCAAGCAGTTGTAATAAGTAACTATATATCAAGTTGGGTGGTAATACCAAGTGGAGTACCTCAGGGCTCCCTTTTGGGTCCTCTTATGTTTTGCGTATTCATAAATGATATTCCAAATTGCTTCACACACTCAAATCTTCTTTGCTTTGCTGATGACATGAAGATATTTAGGACTATTAAATCTTCTGCTGATGCTGCTATGCTTCAAGATGACCTTAATAAATTAGACTACTATTGTACTCAAAATAAATTAGATCTCAATCCTGGTAAATGCACAGTCGTCTCATTTAGTCGTAAAAAACAAACACTGCGTTTCAACTATCGAATTTCTGATATTTTATTACTTTTAGGCATTACATCCAATAAAATAGACTGCCCAGAACTACTAGCCAAAATTTCTTTATACACACCCTCAATTTTATCTCGTAAATATAATCCTATCTTTACTTCCGCAGTCAGCACTAACTATCGTCAAAACTCGTTTATTCTACGCGTAAGCAATAATTTTAACAAGCTATCAAAACAGTTCGATTTTGACTTATTCTGCAGCAGTTCTTACTCCATTAAGCGTCAGTTAGCTAATGAGTTCTTCCGTCAGTTTGGTGGTCAAGTTGATATGTAATTTGATTAGTGTTACAATAGCATTGGTTTTAAGCATTTGATTCGTGTACGTAATCGCTCACATTTGTAATTGTTATATGTACATATATTAACATTATTCTAGCCGTGAGAATCTGTAAATGGCTTATTGTAAGTATTATATTATGTGACTATCTTTAAGGATATAGCTGTAGATTCTCCTAAAATATAAATAAATAAATACCTAAGTCTATCAATAACATTATCTTAGTTAAAAAGACGATAGAATATTAACAACTTTACACAAAATATTTTAGGTTTTTCACTTATTTTGGGAGTATATGAATCTTTTATTGACAGAAACTTACCGTTTTCTTCATCTTTTCTTGCACCCGAGTCTTCTCCAAATTCCTCAGCATGTGATACAGCACAGCCGTGGGGATGGTGCTGAGCACTTGACGCTGCTGGTCAGTCAGCGTCTCGGATGATAGGGATTCTGAAATTATTAACAAAAGTTCATTTCTTTTCACCAAACCACATTTCTATAAAAAAAGGTACATATTTATAAAAGTTCTGTAAGCAATAGTCGTTCATGTTATCAGATTTCCACTACTGGGTATCTACTATCTCGTTTTAAATTCTATTATTTTGCGTTCAAAGAAAAATTTATTGATATCTGACAAATCTTAAGATTAAGAAATCTATTACTTCGAACTTCAATGGATAACAGTAATTTAAAGTTTAAACTGCCAGCCAATAAGTCATTTATCACGATAAAAATCTAAGGAAAATACAAATTCTATTAATTGTCCCGTAAAAATGATTTTAGTCGTCCTCAGAAGGTCATCTGTTACTTCGAAATATAGATTACCTTCATCAGAAGATCCATTGATGTAGTCAGGCATGGGAGTGTATCTCGGTAGGCGAGTGCAGGGACTACTATCTGGAGCGGGCCAGGACTTCTGTCGGAGGTAACTGCTGGGTGGGCCCAGGCCTAGTAAGCCTGACCAGATATATTAATAAAGGGCATTTCACAAAAAATTATGATTGTGTCAGTGCACATGTCACACATGTGACAGTATATATGTCACATACACATATGTGTGTATGCACAGTCATTTTCCGTGGCCGTTTAAAAATTTCTCATTGATGAGTATAATATGTGTAATCTGGGGGCAAGTATCTCGCCTCGCGGCGGTGTTGTGAACAACTCCGGCTGAGTGGCCAGACGGCCGGAGCCTAGGGCGACTGAGTGAGGAACCTACGGACTATCCGAGCGTTGTCCAGCAGGACTGTGTGGTGCTGTGTGTAGGTATATATGTGTTATTGTTAATTTTATTTATGTCTATCTGTAATATAATTGACCAGTAAAGTGTTTTATAAAAATAATTAATAATTATTATAAATACCTGAGTCTTGAAGTGAAGGGTCACCTATATTATGGACGTCTTCAGGATCGTAGGGCGTGTCAGATCCGTTCATTCTGAACTCTTGCATTACAGCATCTATGTTGCTGCTTGCAGTACCTGTTCATGAAAGGTAAAAGGGAGGAAAAATTTACGAAAACTTAACTATTTTAAATATAAAAAAGAGCGTGTGTAACACTTCTTGCTCTATGACCTGACGTTATCGCCATGACGAGACCTTGAAATTTTACTCTCAACGCGCCTAAAAGAAGTTTCAGTTCAAAAAATGTTTGAGTCTAACAAGTAGAAACATACTTACATACCTTCAAAACCGCTGGACCAACGCCGACGTATCGTCTTGTGGTCTTCCAGTGTTGTCTGCATTGCGAAGCGCATCGTATCTTGGTTCAACCATGGTGGTAACTGGAAGATATAGAAGATGCTCTTGTGATTATTTTAATTAATTTTAAACACTTCTGTACGATGAGTTCCTGATTTGTAAGCATGCAGAGTTCAAAAAACAATAATTTCAAGTTGCTGGTCTTCCTGAAGAAAGGGACAAGTAAAAATTTACTTGAAAATATACTACTAAACAGCGCTATTAAAATTTAAAAGTATCTTGTTGAAAGAGATAAGTATTCTCTTTTGATTTTTATTTTATTAGGTATAATGTACAAGCTTTTTGGTGTTTCTTCGTGATATAATATAACTACAATAAGAAGAAATAATAAAAATAATCGCTGAATGCATATGGAATTAATGTGAAGCATAAAATATAACCTAGCGCGGAGCACCGCCGCCATGTGCCGCCGCGCCGCGGCCGCTCGGGTGCATTTAGCCTGCGTTTGTTTTATCATTAAAATAATATTATTTTGATGATTGAATAATAACTGTCCATAGATTACTTATTACTAAATGATTACTATGCTACAAGTTACAAGCCCTTTACTATTTATTATTTATTACTTAGGACTAAGTTTTTTTCTGTTTTCAGAACATAATATTTAATCCTTATTATGGAGTTTTTAAAACAATTCATAGTGTAATTGATTAAATTACAGAACCCATTCATTTTTATTTAATTTGGTTATTGCTTCGTGGCTGGTGACTGCGAGGTAACTTACTGCTGCGCGTGCTTTCCCGAATTTGAAATTATTTTAAAATTCGAATCCATTCTGACGATATTTTACAAACATTGCTACATTACAAACGACTAGTTACAAATATAATATCGTTTTTAATATACTGAATCGTATGCAACATAAAATTTGGATAAAAATAGAATAGAAAAGAAGACAATATGAATTGATATGATAGAAATTTAAGGCCGGCAAGTGGAACTAAAACTATGATGTTGTACTATATTATTAAATAGAAGTCGACCAATGATAAATTCTTTTAGAGAAAAATTTAAAATATAGGTACGCGTCATCTCTAACTACGCCTTAAAGTATAAACTGCGTGTTATCTTTTTTTTTTGATATACCCGCAAATAATGCATGTTATTCACTACTTATACGCTTATATTTTATATTAATGTATATTAAAGTAAATAATAAAATAACTTACAGTTTCTACGGAGTTGTATAAATCGTTTAAATTCGTTAGGCCCATTTTATTACAATTTTTATAACCGTCCCTTTGTGTAAGTTGCGCACGACTACCCGGTTCGGATTGTGAATTCAAAATAATCTCTCCCTATTGGTCGAATCCTGTGCTCGTCGCTCGAATCGAAATTGTAATTTGTAAACAAGGAACGACATAAAGATGTGTCTACACAGGTTAAAAAAAATAAAATTTTAACGAAATGGAAAAATTAAAAAAAAATTGAAATAACAACGCATTGAATTTTTTATTGTGCTGCGTGGAAAAATAAAGAATAAATAGACAAAATACCATACACAAGCATATGAAATAAAAACGTGAAAGTACCTATTTTAATCATTGTATTTTCTTATTTCTTTTTTTTCGATTCAATGGGTAGGTAATGTTCTAAATTTAAATTTATGGCTCAAAATATATACCTACTTTCGAATTATGAGGCAAACAACAGATTTTGTTTAAATTGCTTCTGAAAATTACTAAAACAAAAAACTTTCAACGTAGGAATAAAATTAGTTATTAGAATTAATTATTTACTCATAAATTTTTACATAATATGTTATGTATTTATATAATAGTAAATTATGACTCTATGAGTTTGCATGTAACTACAACATTGTACATTCACCCTATTTTAAATGAAGAAATACAAAGTAACATAATCTTATTGAGCATAATATTGTAACAAACAAACTCTGTAGATAGGTAATGAAAATACAAATCGTAGGTAGGTAACTATACTAAGTATTAATTAATATTGGTCGATGGTAATAATCTTTCACTCGATAATAATTAAAGTGCTAGGTATGTAGTCAGCAATTTCATTGCGACCGACTTGATTCAATTGCTTGAAACTCAATATTGTTTATGTCGGAAAGTTCTCTGTAATAAGTAGGTATATAGTCTATGGTATCGACTTTCAAAAGATGCACGTATAAAATTTAAGTAATTAATGTTTTCACTTGAGATTGTATACAAAACTAATCGCTTGAAGCGGCTTCGATTGTATACCTAGTATTTCTTTGTGAAGTTTGAATCTAATATTACTGTAATAAAATATACCTAAACAATAAATAATATACCTAGTTTTTTTCTAATTTAACTAAGACTTTACCGACTTTACAAAAGTATGAAGCTTCATTTTAACCTTTTTATGGAAATATTTTCTCTGATGTGTTATTACTTGTCTAGTTACTACATACCTACTTACCTACACATTTTGTGTATTTTATTAAACCACTCTAAACTACATAGTCAATACCATGGTCAATACACAAAATGTGATTACAATTATGTTGTAACATTGTATTGTAAACAATAGGTAACAATATTTACCACCTTTGTTATTTTTGTTTTGATTGTTTACAATTTCAAATTGCGCCATCTATGATTTAACAATTAAACTAGTATTGAATGTCAACGTGACATATTATACCTAAAAACACTTGTCATTATAGAATGACAAGTGTTCTTAGCTATATACACTAGATGGCGCTGAAAACAAATACGATATTTATTTATTTTTGGTAATCTTGTAAATGGATATTATCGATATCTAGAACAAATAATCTGTAGGTACTATATGAACTTCTTATCGATTCACATGTTGTACTTGTGTACTCTAACTAACTAACTCGGCTTGATCGTCTTGGAGCCGGACCTCCAGTTGTTGAAGAGACACTTATGATATCAATTTTCGTCACTAGAGGGCGCAATACTAAAACTAAAATAAAAAATAAAACAGCAGATTCCGCCCCGGCTTCGCCCGTGGTACATAATATTTACGTTTTCTCTACATAAGAACCATCCTCGTACTTCAAGGAATATAATAAAAAAAGAATTATCGAAATCGGTTCAGCCGTTGTCGAGTTATGCGCTTACCAACCGTTTTGCGATTCATTTTTATATATAAGATTAAAATATAAACAGCCGCTAAGCATCTACGCTATCTTAGTTTTGGTCGCCGAAGTAGTCCTACGCACCTTTGATCGTGGGCCGGGCCTTCATTTTGCGGAATACATATAACGATACCAATTTTCGTCACTAGAGGGCACTATACTCAAAAATAAAACAGCATATACTTTAACAAGATTTTATTATTAGTATTAAATAAACAGCCGCTAAGGATCTACGCTATCTTAGTTCTGGTCGCCAAAGTACTCCTGCGCAGCTTTGGTGTCGGGCTTGATCGTCTTGGAGCCCGGCCTCCAGTTGGCGGGACACACCTCTCCGTACTTGTCCGTGTATTGGAACGCTTGCACTAAACGGAGGGTCTCTTCTACTGAACTGTGGGGGGAAATGAAATGTTATTTAAATTTTAATTGTGTCTTTACAATTATTATAGTCAACTGGCTTTCTGCCCGCAGCTTCGCCTGCGCGGTTAATATTAATCGAGATGATATATTCGCCTGCGAGATATTTATCTCATGTTCTATAACGAACGGTACACTGTCAAATTAATAAAGTTAAATAAAAATCGTATGGAATTTTAATAACTCAGGCCCCGGAATCACAGACACAATAGAAAATCTATTGTGTCGTTGTCGTATTGGGCCGGGGCTCAATGGGTTAATTTAACTTTTTCATTGCTTTATAAATTTTTATACCGACCATAATATGCAAAAATTACTCGCACACACGCACAAACGAGTGCGTGAAAAGCGATATCTGATGGGCATTTTTAAGTGTGTGTATTTGCGTGAATTGATGCGTGTGTGCGTATATGTCTGTCTGCATGTGTGTACGTGTGTCAAAATCGTATGGAATTTTAATTTAACTTTTTCATTGCTTTATAAATTTTTACACAGACCATAATATGCACAAATTACCGCACACGCACAACCGAGTGCGTGAAAAGCGATATCTGATGGGCATTTTTAGTGTGTGTATTTGCGTGCGTTGAGGCGTGTGTTGATCTTTGATTGTTGATAGGTGCGTGTGATGATGTGTGTGCGTATCTGTCTGTCTGTACGTGTGTACGTCACTCACCGGCCCACAGGCAGGTCGTTGACGGTGATCTGGCGCAAGTTCTGCTTGTCGTCGATAATGAACAGCCCGCGGAACGGGATGCCGCTCTCTTCGTCGAGCACGCCATAGTCGCGCGAGATGCGGTGCGACTTGTCGCTTATGATCGGAATGTTCATTGGGCCGAGACCGCCTGATATAGAAAGGAGAATGTTTAGTTTTTTTGTTGTGACATATTAAATAATTACGTGAAAATAGAAAAACTTTATTAGCCATCATGAAAATAGACAAATGTATTAAAAGTAGAATACAGTATGTCCAGAGCTTTCCAGATCAACAGATCAATTATCTGCCCCCCTAGTCAAGTGGCTTTCTGTTAGCGCAGCGTTCAATAGAATAGACTACGAATGTATGAGATTGACGTAAGCTGTAGATAAACGTATCTACTAATTATATATCTACGTAGGGGGGCAGTTGTTTTTTTTTTTTACAGCAGAAAGTAGCAAATGGCATTTTCAAAAATATTCAAAAGGTCATCTTTGAAATCCACGCTAATATTATTTGAGGACAAGAAAATGGCTATTTTTCTATTTAAAATGTTAAAAACAGTTTTTTAATTCTAAACAAATTAAAAATGATCCCACTGAGATGTCACATCATATTTCTGGAAGTATTCAGAATTTTCTTACACTGAACAAAGAGATAATTTCCCGAAGATATGACAAGACGATGTAATATTCAAGAAAATGAAACCCAAAGACGAAACTGACCCTAAAAGCACATAATATTCCAAAATACAATCACAATTTGCGAAGTGCGACGCGAACAAAGCCGTAGGCAAGCGCTAGTCAACTGTATTCAACACAGAACCCGTTAAATAGTTTACTTAAGGACGGTCCACACAATACATTGAAACTTGCGAGTTGCATAACATTGTGTAGACAGAGTTTTATTACCACTCCTCGGAACTGCCTATTACAAAGATATTAATTGTTATAGAAGTTGCTTGACATTTACATAAAAAAAAGATAAAAATATCATAAAAATCAAACTATAAAGGACGTTCGGAGGAAGTTTCAAATGTCGGGAAACTGAAGGGATGTACGGAAGATCCTATAAAATGATATCAATAGCTGCTTCTCAAAATAAAGTTGGGACATATTATTTTTCATTTTTATTCCAAGAATTTTTATCCATAATTTAAAATAATGTAAAGTCTGGAAGAAATTGCTGCATAGCGATAAGACCGCCAATTGTTTGAATGTATTCCTAGGTTAAGTTTTATTGTAACTTTCTTGGAGCAATAAAGAATTAATAAATAAATAAAAATAATACAGGATTTTCTGCGGCGACTCAGGAATTTACGCTAACTAGTAAATAAATGTTTACCTAGACAGTTCCACACCAGACCAACATTAAACCGAATGACCGACAGAATCCAATCCAACATATATAACCCCCCTTATTTTGTTTGACTCACTGTCGTCACCTACAGACGCAGACCTACGGCGTCGCTCGCGTCGCGCACACCCTAACCGTCGAAACGCACGAAGACATAACGTGTCCGCGTCGTCTATAGACCGCCTAACATCTGCGTCAGAATGTGCCTTAATGTAATGGAGTTAGGAATTTTGGGAATTTTTTTGAAATACTATGCATGAAAATATATTCGATAGAATTCAGATGAGGAGATTATCGAACGTGACCGTACTAAATTCACTTTTCAACCACATGACAATTCTAGAACATTCCAGAACACTCGAGCACTCGTCCTACTTGCGTGGCGGGTTGATCCACGCTAGGGGAACAAATAAGTTAATCATAGAATATTATAAAACATTCTAGAACGTTCTAGAGCATTCGAGAACTCACCCTGCTTGCGGGGTGTGTTAATCCACGCGAGGTGAGTGAAGTGCGAGTCAGTTGAGGCGGCGATCACTTCGCACCCGATCTTCCTGAAATCGTCGGCGCGCTCGCTGAACGCGATTATCTCGGTGGGGCAGACGAATGTGCTGGAAAATTGTATAAAAATAAATATAGTTCAAAAAACTGACACGCTTAAACTCTTAATTATCAAGTTTGAATTAAATCTGTTTTACTGATGAAGCTAATAAAAGTAATTTCAGAACAACATAGCTATCTTAGTCCTAACCATATACAAATATCATTTAAATGTAAGTATGATATTGTGGAATACCTGCAGTACTTTAATGATATGCAAATAAACATGCCAAAATAAATGTTACATTATTCTTTGTTTTCAAAATAGAATCGATTTAAAATTTTAAATGTATCAATTAACATTTTAATTAATTCTTTTCATGGTTCTTGACAAAAGTAATTATCTAAAAATATATGTGTTCAGCATTTGAATACCTAAAACTGTTTTTGTTACTACGAATATAAACTAATACATAAAACGCCGAATACATATAAATTATGTATAACTGACTTATAACGATGATTTTTTTTGTATAGTTTCATCATTTCGTTCCTTAACATAATATTATCTAATCAGTATTTACAATTTTAAGAGAGAATTATAACTTATCATGTTCTTTAATAATTCAAAGAAACAATTGTACAAACTGAATAAAGACAATGATTACAACAATGCAATGTAATTTAATGTTTACAAATCTGATGTAAATATCGCCATTTAAGAAGTTAAATTACAATGACAATTGATTTCAAGGAAATTTTAAAAAATATATTGAAGTAGAAAGTTATTTATTCGAACAGGACGGTTTTTGATCAAATGTATAAATTAGTCAAAATATATTTTACCCAGAATCTTCTATGGCGATGAATCCATTCACTATCGAGTAAGTAAGAATGTATATTTATGTCACTCTTTCACACGAAACCACTGAACAGATTTTGATGCTACTTCACAGTGATATAGCTTTTTACCAAAATACAATAAGCTATAGAAATTGCCCGCGGAAAACCACGCGGCACACCTAGTATTGCTATAACCGACACAAGTTCCCATGACGACTAGCACACTAAACAGGTTTAACAAGTTCACAAAGTATCTACGAGTATTCTAATGCAAATAGGGCGTGAAATAATTCGTCAACTGTATTATGAACTCAAAGTTTCTAAGGGCCTTAAAGGGTTCTAACGGGAAGATCGATTGTTTACTGCGGCACGAATCTTTGATCGCTAATTACGGATCGGGAGTGTAAATTAAGAAGACAAAGGGAAGCTGGTCTCCGTTAATTATTTTGATATGCAAATGTTTGTATAATTTATATAGGTACTTCTTAAGAGAACATAAGGAGATAATCTATACCAATATTATAAAGAATGTTTGATGAACGCGCTAATCTCAGGAACTACGGATCTGACTTCTTCCTCGGAAAAATTATTTCAGTGTTAGATGGTCCATTATAGAGGAAGGCTATCATCAAATGGCTAGGACCAATAGAAGCGGAGTAATGCGGATAAAACCACGGGCACAGCTAGTCTACATAAAAATGATTTCGTTAATATTTTTTTCCATTCCTTGAAGTACGAGGATTGTTCTTATGGAGAGCAAACGTAAACATGTACCACGGGCGAAGCCGGGGCGGTCCACAAGTAGTAATAATAATGAATAACCGCGTCGTTTGGTCATAAATTATCAAGATTGCTATACAAGGCTAAAGATGACAGTTGGAAGATTATTGTGAAAATGATTTTAGTATCTAGACTCGGTGATTTTGCCTTTACGTTGAAGAGACAGACGGCTTTATCGTTAGGTAGATATATGGCTGTAATTTCGTAGCAAACCTCGACGTATATCTACTTAAATAATAATTAAACTCGTGCAGAAAATTTAATTTCTAAGAACTCATATTGCCCAACTCTAAGTGCTTATAGATATATGTACTTTTAACTGACGAAGTTATTATAACATGTAAATTTATTAAATTTTATAAACCATGCGAATATTGTTTCAAAATTCATGATAAAGTCGAATCAGAAGCCTTAAAATATGTTCCTAACAAGGGTTGCATTAATTACGAATTGTGGCAATCCAGTACTAAATAATCTATATATATAATAAAACTAAGTCGATAAAATGTGCGTGCCGATAAAACTTAAAAAGGAGTCCCGACACGATAAAGGGACTTATGTGGTGTGATAGCCCTTTATCCCCCCTCGAACAAGAAAGTTCCCGTTTTAATCTAAAGGGCATGTTTTTAAAGATATAAGGGACTTTCCGACCCTTCAACTTGGAAATTAAGTGCAGTGGCGCCATCTGTTATCGAATATTTGAACTTTATTCAGGACAATGATTGTTTGGGTTGCATTTCCAAAAGCGTTGCGAGCAATTGTAGCATGTGTAGTAGTGACACGAAATTTAAAATTCCAATTTCAATAAAGTCTTAAATTTAATTTGTTGCTATAATAAAGTTATTAAATTTTGTGTATGTATACGTCATTAGCTAACTTATATTTTGGAGTTAAAGCGACATAATTTTAGTTATCCAAATTAGTTCTCAAAACATTAAAAATTTAGGTTTTTAAATTTCGCGCTTTTAATTGAACTTAATAGTGATTTCTGTAATATAGCCACTACTGAAGACGAACTAATCGACAAAATTTATCTTTCAAAATTTATTCAGAACTATACTAATGCAGAGTGGTTATTTCAAAGAGCAATTTTGGCCACTAAAAATAATGTTGTTGACGATATCAATTTTAATATTCTAAAGAAAATACCTGGTGAAGAGAAAATATATAAATCTATCGACACGATGGTATCTATTGAAGAAAGTGTCAACTTCCTCACTGAATTTCTAAACTCTTTACAAGTACCAGGAATGCCATTACACTGCCTTCGTCTGAAAATTGGAACTCCAATCATACTACTCAGAAATCTCAACTCCCCAAAATTATGTAATGGAACTAGAATGATCGTAAAACAGCTATCGAATAATATCATTGAAGCTGAACTTATTTCTGGAAAGACCAAAGGACAGACAGTATTTAAACCTAGAATACCTCTGATCTCTTCGGAATTGCCATTTCAATTTAAAAGACTGCAGTTTCCAATAAAATTAGCCTTTAGTTTTACAATTAACAAAGCGCCAGGACAAACTTTAAAATATTGTGGCATTAACCTCAAAGAATCCTGCTTCTCTCACGGTCAGCTATATGTAGCTTGCTCAAGAGTAGGAAATCCGAAAAATTTATGTATATATATACTCCGGACAATAAAATGAAAAATGTTGTTTATAAACAAGTATTGTAAATAATGAGAAAACGTTTTCAAAAAACTTTTTTTTTACTTTTTACGTCATAGTTTATTTTTTTACTAGGTTTCCGCCCGCGGCTTCGCCTGCGCAGTCAAAGATAAACCCGCATAGTTCCCGTTCCCGTGGGATTTCCGGGAATCCCACGGGAACGGGATTGCGTCATTTTCCCGGGATAAAAAGTAGCCTATGTCCTTTCTCGGGTATCAAAATATCTCCATACCAAATTTCATGACAATTGGTTCAGTAGTTTAGGCGTGATTGAGTAACAGACAGACAGACAGAGTTACTTTCGCATTTATAATATTAGTATGGATTTCGACTACCACGTCATCTCATATCAACTCCCGGGCGAAGCCGGGTTTTTTAGCTAGTAATAATATAATACCGACCTACAAACATTAAGTAAATTATTATTTTATCTAGTAAATATACTTACAAGTCAAGTGGGTAGAAGAAGAGCACGACATATTTGCCCTTGTAGTCGGAGAGAGCGACGTCTTTGAACTCGCCGTTCACTACGGCTGTAGTTTTGAACTGGGGCGCGGGTTTGGTCAACTGCAGCGGCATTTTGTTGAAACTGAAATGTTGAGAACATGGATTATTGTTGAGTTGGTTGAGTGAATTGATGTGTGCATTTGATGTACAATGATGTCTTATAGTAGTATTATTATTAATTACCAGTATGGGAAAGTTATGGCGCTTGAAGACCGACATAGAGCAGTCGTCAGTAACGGGGGCTAAATTGGAATGAAAATATAGTTACAACTTATAGTAAACTATATTTATGGAAAATTCAAAATTATAGTTTTAAAACTATAATTTTATTGACTCACGTTTGGTATTGAGAAACTACTTATTATAAATTTAATTAACAATATATACCTAATTATATAAACATGATGTGTTAAGTATAACGGAAGATCACGTTATTTTACTAGAGGTAAGAATATCGTGAAACGCAGTAATTTTAACGATAAAAACGTGTCGTGACAATTGTTTGGTACATAATTTGTGATGAAAATCAATTTACATTTATATTACAAAACTTGGTTAAATTACATAACTACAATCACCTTGTACAAAATAACTACACAAATTCTACCTCTTAGTTCTTACTACCTATGTACTTCCACATTGTTTTCATACATTTACAGTACCTAATTAGTACATCTAATACATATTATTCAACATACAAAATCGATGAGGTAAACCTGCTAGGGAGCATCGACCTACCATGGAGTCGTTATGCACTGCGGAATGCACTTTTATGGCCTATTCTTTTGATTTATTTATTATGGCCTTGTTTTTGGAGTAAGTGGCATTGTATATTTATAGTTATGATGTCGATATATCGTAAAATTTATTTGTAGGGCTTTTTGGTAATCGAAAAATCTTTAAATTTTTTGTTAATAAGAAAAATAACGGGTCATCTTGTAAATAATTTAACAGTAATAAAGGTAACACAATCTTAATTACTCAATGTTATGTAATATTGATAATAGTAGCTATTTAAAATACAAGAGATAATGTATCAGCTGACATTTTTCTTGATAGCTCGAATTGAATTTTTTGATACTTTGGATGTCAAAGGTGAAATAATAAGCCAGATCCATCCATTTTTTGTAATATTATTTACGTGAAAGTCGTTACGCTTTCACGGTTAAACTACTGAAGCAATTTTATATAAGTGAAGTTATTTCCATGCATATTTCTTTCGAACATCTATTAGTAAATAGAGGATCTTTATCAGTGTGACTTTACAGTACACTTTGAAATATGCAATGTAATACTGAAGCGTTAACAACTAAATGAAGGTCGTTTTGATATGCTGTTTGGTTTACAATAATTATTATGTACCTAATTATTGTTTTAAGTGCTTGCTAAGAAAACTTGCAATTTTGTAGAATCACACCACGAAAAAAACTCGCTACATTTCTCTTCATTTATGGCAAATGGAATATACTTCAAAGCGCTCGTATTTGTATAGATACGTGGGGTGTATATCTGTCAGTCAAATATTCACGATTGCTGTGCCAAAACTGACGGACAGATAGCCTATCAATGGTCGCACCTTTGATGTTGACTTGCTGATAAAATTGTAATCCCCATAAAGTAGATTGAACATTTTAAAGGACTGCGTGTTTTGGTTGTTTACAAAAATGTTTTTTGCACGCAAATGTGTTTACTGTTGCAATAATTTATATTATTAGCTCATATTTGAAAATATTTATACGTATTTATAAGGATTGTTACTGGGCTATAATTAGTTTTCTATGAAAATGGGTTATTTTAGAAGCTAATTATTTATGAATTGTCTAACAGTTAAAAACAGTTTAATACGAGATTGATTACCATTTAACCAGACATATGACCACATTGCGTGCTCGGTCCCCATGGGTTTAACTAGTTTGCGGTTATCACGTACAATCTGTTCCCCTTCAATATATTATGTAGATATTATGAGTAATTAATTCTATAAGTTTATAATCGTCATAGTGTGTTTAATTCTATATTTATGTTTAATTTTCACTGTGATTACGCAATGTGATTCTAAAGAAGTAATGTTTTCAGCATGTTAGTTTGTACTTGTAGGAATAATCTTTGAAACTCAAACTACGCCATCTTGAGTGATATTAAAGTTCGCTACCTACCAGTACTTTATTTGATAAAATTACTGTCGTTAAAATTAATTAAACGCAAAATTATGAGCGCTAGCTAGTTATAAATATACGAGGCTTCTCGCCTGAATGTATTAAATAATATAATTCTGTTTATTATAATAATGTATTTATCGGTTACATTACAGCGAAGTTATTGAACCATCTAATTGATAAAGTACGTGTATTTTATCGACCTATTTACTAAACTGATTAAACAATGTCGTTTATTTTAAAACAAGTTTATTGTTATCTACCTTCTTTATCGAGTTATTGACATTACTATCTACACTTTAATTAAAGAGTTTTCATTTTCAGTTTAACTATTTTATATGAATATGATGAGAAACTATCAAACAGAAACATCTAACAACGAACCTAAGATTCCACGTAAAATACTTGGAATTTATCAAATGTACAGTGTTCTTCATGAAAGCAGTGTTTCTCCATATACTGGACAATAATTTCCCATCGCCATTGTAAAGTAAATCAGTTAAGAATCCACAGTTAAGTATGTTAGCTATTGTTGCCTCGAGATTGTTCACCCTGAGAACAATTAGTTATGATAAAAGTCTAATATGTATTTATATGTTTAATTAAGGTTTAGTAGAATCTTTAGTTATTTTAAGCTATAAATAATAAAATAATTTGGAAAATCCAAAAGTGCACGCCTCATAATTTTTTTTTAATAAATATTTATTAATTATTATTTTTGTTTATTTAATAACAATTAAACCACATCGAATCAGACCCTGAAAAATGAAAGGGTTCTATTCCTGAGCATACTCAAGCGTAAGAGAAAAAAATAATTTGGAAAATCCAAAAGTGCACGCCTCATAATTTTTTTTTAATAAATACAGTAGCACCTCTATAAGTCGAATATCAAGGGAGACGCCAAAAAATTCGAGTTATAGAGTTTTCAACTTAAGGAGGATTTCGACTTAGGCGGATTTTAAAGAGAGAGAATAAAGAGTTTGAGGTTTATTCTTATAAATTTTGAGTTAGAGAGGTAAAGTACATTAAAATTCAACTTGCAGAGGTGACAAACATGTTTTTATTTATTATAAATCAACATTATTTCAAATCATTTAAAAAAATAAAAAATATGGCATTAAAAAAGTCAGTATTTTTTTTGCTTTATATAATTTGGTTGTTCTCTAGCATTGTCTAATCTACTTATAAAGAACAGAAAATTCTTATTCTTCAGAGATACTGGTTTGCTCTATAAAATTTCGTAAGGTATTCAATGCGGTTCTTGCCTCTTTGATGGAAACGCATGGAGCGCATGTACTATTCACGTCTTCTATGTCATCTTTATCATTAGTATCGGTTTTCTGAGTTACTGAATCGATAATTTCGTCATCAGATACCTACTTAATGCAAACACGTGTTTACGTGAGTCATAAATTTATTATCGCATACTCCTAAAATGTTTTCTAAGAAACAATTATAGTGTACTGCACTGTCGGCAAGTTGTTAAAGTCCAAATGATCAAGTTATAAAGATTGTAAAATAAAATGTTGCCATGTTCGAGATACAGAGGTCAAATTTAATTTTTCGAGTTATAGAGTGAAAATATGTACCAAAATGGCTTGGAGGGACTCGGTGATCATTTCGACTAACAGAGGGCCAAAATTTCAAGTTACGGAGGTTTTCGGGTTTGAAGGGAAGGGAACAAGACATTTTTTCGAGATTTGGAGGTTTTTGACTTATCGAGGTTCGACTTAACGAGGTGCTACTGTATTTATTAATTATTATTTTTGTTTATTTAATAACAATTAAACCACATCGAATCAGACCCTGAAAAATGAAAGGGTTCTATTCCTGAGCATACTCAAGCGTAAGAGAAAAAAAAAGACTCGATTAGTAAAGTATTTCGGTCGCTATCGTGTTAACAAGAAAAAGGATCCGCACATACAGACACACGGACGTCCAAGACAGAATTTTTTTAAACTGTTTTTTAACTAGTTTAAATAACAAAAACCGGCCAAGTGCGAGTCGGGCTCGCGCACAAAGGGTTCCGTAGCAGCAAATATAATAAATTACAGTTAAATCAACCTATCTCAAAAACTATAAGAGATACTTTGATCAAACCAAAAATCGTTGAAAGAGTTAATTAGCATGCATCACCTCTATTTTTTTTAGAATTTTATACCCCGTAGTTATAAAAATAGAGGGGGGGGGACATACTTTTTACGACTTTGAGAGCTGATATCTCAAAAACCGTTCACTTTAAGAAAAATGTTTTTTAGAAAACTTTATATCATTTTAAAAGACCTTTCCATTGATACCCCACACGGGTATGTACATCGAAAAAAAAAATTTCATCCCTCAGTTACATGTATGGGGGGCCCCACCCCCAATTCTTTTTTTTACTATTTAGTGTCATATTTTTGTAGCGGTTCATACAACACATATTCCCATCAAATTTCATCACTGTAGTACTTATAGTTTCCGAGTAAATCGGCTGTGACAGACGGACAGACGGACAGACGGACATGACGAAACTATAAGGGTTCCGTTTTTGCCATTTTGGCTACGGAACCCTAAAAATGACATCAAAAATATCATGAACGTTAAAAATAGTGTTTTTTCTTAATATGTGTGTGTATGTATTATCTTACAAGTGCAATGTATGATACATAAAGACATTTTAAGTTTGAAAAATCAGATGTTTTGCGCGAAGTGACAGTAGTACCCACCTCAACGCTTCGCTTATGAGGCGTGCAAAAGACTCGATTAGTAAAGTATTTCGATCGCTATCGTGTTAACAAGAAAAAGGATCCGCACATACAGACACACGGACGTCCAAGACAGAACTTTTTTAAACTGTTTTTTAACTAGTTTAAATAACAAAAATGACATCAAAAATATCATGAATGTTAAAAATAGTGTTTTTTCTTAATATGTGTGTGTATGTATTATCTTACAAGTGCAATGTATGATACATAAAGACATTTTAAGTTTGAAAAATCAGATGTTTTGCGCGAAGCGACAGTAGTACCCACCTCAACGCTTCGCTTATGAGGCGTGCAATACAGTCTTGAAATTGGCACTTGTAGGCTATACATATCTCAAAATACTTAATAGCGCGATCGACTAGTTTTGGTACTTTATTAATTTATTTGAATGTTTTCCACAATGTAGATTGACATGTACTTACTTCAGTAGCTACATAATGGTATGTTAATTCTAATAAAAAAGTCAACATTGAAGCATCAATTTACGATAAGGTCACTTCTATAACGAGTTTTAACACATACATCAAGCAATCAACTTAAAATGTAACATCACTATGAATTACTCTCTAGGGAAACACGATGTAACATTAAAAGTTAAAACGTACTCGTTTATAATTGCAGTGGTTTGGTTCAGTTAATTACATGTGAACCAATCCGAAGGGATTAGAAATGTTTCTGTAGTCAAAGTTTGTAGGTTAGTACATAGTTAGTACTTGCTTTTAGCCTTTAGGTATTAGTATGAGAGCTAATCTAGGGAATTAGAATTGTAATATTAAATCATTGTTTAGACTAAGAGCATTTGTTTCAAGTATAATAATATTATCCCATTGAAAGAAGTAAAATTCAAGCGTAGTTACTAATTTCAATGAACTGAACTTTTATTAAAAATATTCTTCGATAAAAATTCTCGGTAAACCTGCCGAAATATTAGGCATAGCAAATAGTTATTATGGAATATTAGTATTACCTTAACACTCTTTGGTAATTTGTAACCACAATTATGTGAATAAATACAGTGGCTATGACGTCATATATAGGTATAGGTACTTCGAGGTTGTTGACTGTTGTATGAGTTGTGACGTCAAAGTCAAGAAGTCCGGTGAAACAATAAACAATTCCAGAAGGCCTTCAAAATAGTTAAATAAAATGATATGTACCTGCCATGGTACCTACATATTTGTACAAAGGAGAAAAGCATTTAATACAATTTACGTATATATACTTAAATCAGGTTGACTATCCACGCGGTAAATTAATTCCGATATAATTATTATCCATATAAAATTATTAACTGAACCCGTCAATAGTTACAACAATTTCAATGACAAAAATCAAGGTTTTACTCAATTGAAATCGAAATACAATTAGATTCAAACGCATTTCCTCATTGCAAAATTGAACTAGAAATATAATAACAACCCGGAAAATGTTACATTGAATAAAAGTTTATTTTACTCAATATACCTAAATAAATATTGAAATGACCCCTTAGTTGAGTGATTATGGCCATGGCGTTAACTGCAAGGCCGCAAGTTTGATCTCAAGTACCAAGACTAGTAAGTTAAGTATATTATCCCAGTTAGGCACAAAAGAAAGAAGGTAGATTACTAAAATATTAATTAAGTAATTATTAAATGTACACCTGCCCCATACCCCGATGTGAAAATCTATATGAACTAAACAGCTGACGCGGACGTGACGCCAAGTTTAAAATATCGATTATAATTATGACATTGACCTATATAAACTATAGAATAGAATTATCTATAAGTGATTTATATCATTAATTATTATCAATGTGATAACCGTATAAAATATATTGAAATAACTTTATAAAACATAGCAATTTTAGCAACCCAAATTCAAATACCTTAATAAACTTTTCTTGAATAAAATTACATGAAGTTTTTATTGTTATCAATGCAGTTTTGGTAAACATTGTTATCTTACACTTTCATCAAGTTCTTTATTATTTTAATTAAATTAAATTATCATTCTGTATAAACCAACTTATTGTTTTGTGCATATACTATGCACTCTATTAAAAAAATATATTCTTCTATATCCCGCTACTCAATTTTCCAATTTAATTCTAACATTTTTATACACTACAAATATCAAATAAAAAGATAATCTAACTATTCATGATAACTTATGCTCCAAAACAATTTAAATCCACTACCCAAAATTACTGCGACCAACACATTTTGATACTTGCTCAACTAAACAAAACTACATAGTAAAAGTATCAAAAACCTCATAGAAAACGGTCTCATCATGGGCATCAGATGCTCAGGCTTGGCCAGATCAAGGGCATTCCCTTCATCTCCTCGGCAATAACACTTGTGTTCCATTGCCATTGTTACTTGATAATTTAGTCAGCTGTTCGATAATACATGGTAATTAGTTTATGCATATATTGTAATACAATTGAAACAGTTCGAATACTTAAAAGTATATTGAACTTTTATTTTAATTAGTGGATATTTTTATCGTTGCATTTTAATTTTCTCATTAAAAATTGTATGTTTTGATGTTTGTAAGCGATCTATATATTATAAATAAATTGTTTATCTCAAGATCTAGAAGATACAAGAATTTGTGTATTGCAACTAAGAAATATTACAAGAATTCATGAAAGTAAAGTGGAACTAACCATTCAACTATATCTCTACAAAGTATTGTGTATATTTCCAGAAATTAAAGCTCTAATAGGAATTAATAATTCATATGAATTGAATAACACTATTAATATGGATATGAGCTTTGAATAAATTTATTATATCCAATTAATATCTTGAAGTTTATTGAATAATTAAATAGTTATTTTAATTTTTATAGTTGAGATAGTTATCTAGATGTGATAAATTGATATATTATGGTATTCTCTAAAATATATTTTGTTTTAATATTGCATATCTGGACTGATGGTAAGCTAAGATGTGGCCTAAGATTGAGCGCGCTTCCCTAGAATGTACCTGTTCACTCTCCTCTTGAATACCTCCATATTGTACTAGTCCCTAGCGGTCTAGTATATGGTCTGTCTCAGATGATAAAAGTAAATATTCGTTCAAATCGTCATACTTTACTTTGATTGTTATAATTTAATATACTCTAATAGAATTTTCCAATAGGCCTTGTGAGTCATATTTGCCTTTATAATATAAGGATTGGTGTCAATTGAAATACAAATTTGAGTACTTGAGGTCATAAAGCAACGTCACAATATATTGTGAAATTTGTAACAATGTTTCATTGTATTTCATCAGTTTTAATGCATTTATAGCATCATCATTACTATACTTGGAATTTTGCAGGTAATAGAAACAAGTATGATGTGTATTGTAATCTTCAGTAATTATTATGAATGATTAACATAACTGTGCATTCAACTTATGTATACATATAAAGATATCAATATATCTTGTTATGATTAACATTGGGACAAAATTTGAAATGAATTTAATTTGAAACTGTTATGTTAAAGTAAAAAAACAAGGATAAGAGAGAATATTGAATATAAATACATAGATGTTTTTACTATGTATGTTTGTCACTGAAATTTTGATGATGATGGTAAACAAGTTTAATAAGAAAATTAAAAATAATTACATTTAAAGTCGAAGTGCTGATTCATTCATATTTAATGTATTGAAGAAATATTTGCTATTGTTATTAATTTTTATTTGGACAAGTTAATAAGTAAGTTTTAAATATTATGTGAGAAAATGATATAAAGACTAACAGTTTACAAGATAAGCTAAAACTTTATAGTTTGTACTGGTATGATAATATTTGACCTAACATGTTTTTCTCCCATAAAATTTAAAAACACTTAAGTCATAAACTGTATTGTACTTGAAGATAGTATTATCACATATTGATAAATTTATATAGCCTTATATCTATAGCACAAACTTCAAACATTAGTGTTGTTAACTATAATTCTACTTATTTTTAAAGATAAAACATTACTTTATGCTTGATAAAAAATTATGTAAAAATTAACAGAATTTTGAGGGTAGCGTAAAAAAAGGTTGGTTTCATATTGAATTGTATTAACCATAGCTAGACAAAATTATTTTTAATCTAGTTCAAGAGTAATAAATAAGTTGAGTACACATACTATACAGTGTAGATTAAACACTAATCTTTTATTATTGCTCACATGATTTATCTCAATACTATTACATTCCACTTATGTTTTAAGTTTTAACTGATAAATCTATTGTATGTTGGAATAATCTATTTAATCAACATACATGCAGATAGCCATGCAGTAATCAGAGCAATAATTTCTAGATATCTAAAAATAATATAATTGAAAGCCGACTTTGTGCGAGTAATGTTAGAATTTAGATAATTTTGAACAAAATTAAGTAAATTTTAATCACTTGCAGTATTGGATAAGATTTAAGCAGTACATACTTGATTCCAGGATAAAATCTACCAATACTTTGAAACAAACATATCTTAGACCTTTGTATGTCAATACTAAATGTTATGCAATTTGAGCAGTATCCTTCCCCATTGTAATAGACAAACAAGCATATAACTCCAAATTTCCTCACTGATCATGCGTTATCCCTACACCACGTCATTGACTAACCTTGAAATAAGGACCTTTTTTGCTACATTTCCTATTTGCTCATTGCCTGAATCGCTGCGTTCTCTTTTTCTATTCGATACCTCTTGCATCATATTAACCTTTGATCCAAAGGAATTTGTTAGAAAAAAAATCCTATAAGATTACTTCCGCGAAAACATCTCTAGAAAATTTTCATCGGTATCGATTTAAGATAAAAACCATTAGTAACGCATTAACGGCATAAAACTGCTTGATATAAAGCCAATTGAATGTGTAGTTATCTGTTGTACAAATAGGAAGCGTAGTTACATATTTCTAGATGAATCTGTAGGTACCTAGTCATTGTCGGTAACAAAAGAAAAAAAAATTAGAACAAGTTCCTCATTGATGCAAAGCATCACTTATTTATCGTTGTGTTGTAAGTAATTTTTACATTATCTTAGACAATTAATTATAGTTAAAAAGTACTCACAGTAATTTAAATTAAATGAGGCGTAGAGAATTTGCGGCAACGAACTTGCTCAAGAAACGTTGGCGTGCGAATGACAACTGTGAACTGACAGCCGGTGGCCGGCCGCATGAATTTCAAATACGTCAACGTCCACAGATAAGATAAAAGAATTGCCAGTAAGTTCTCCATAAAAAAGGTTATCAGTAATTCATTATGGTCAAGTCATTATGGCACTTAAATTTATTTTATAGTATTATATTGTTTATTGTTTAAAAAAAATATATTTCCTTATTTCAGTTTCGATTGATTTTATGGGATTCGCAAATTTCGTAGTTGGGTGGTTAATATTTAATTGTATTTCGTTTTCATTTTATAAAAAAAAAATGAATTTAAAACTAATTTAAAAACGCCACACCAAACTCTTCACCAAACTAGTACAACAAACAATGTAGGTATAAGTTTCTTTTCAACCATCGGTCGCGGACGGTTCAGCTTCAGTCAACTAAATTCTTTCAATAAAAATATATATTATGTACTTACCTAATGTCGAAAAAAATGATAGTGTAAATAATATTGATTATAATATAGAGAACGTTAATAATTAATAATATCACCGATTACTAAATAGTTTTAATAATATAAATTGTACGGATCATTGAAGCATCGCATTATTGGACCTTGTAAACAGCAACGAGCAATTACGTGGAAATTGATTTACCATGTTTGCGATATTATTGTATTATAATAGGCGCATGCAATATTATTTTAATGTATCAAATCGTTGGATACGGATCGTATCATTTGTATTTTTTTGAAGGTTGCTAGGCGCTTGCTCCGGCTTCGAACGGTTTGATCCGAGATAAAAAAATAGCACACAATTACATAATAATATTATGTAAAACTGTTATTTTAAAGAAACGATCGAACAGTTTTAGATTTAATTCATAATAACTACAAACAAAAAATCTTTCCTCTGAGTAGGTATGATAATATCATAATACTGAGTTATTATACAGTGTAACTAACATGACTTGCTTTTACATAAAACATAATATTAAATAGATATTTTTAAGGTAGGTAGGTACTTTATACTTTATATTATAATGGCACCGAAGCTTTTTCACTCACAAGTCACAATAAAAGGAAACCACAACGAAACGTTTTATTTTAAGTTTTAAATTTAAAAATGGATAATGATTAAAAAAAGTCGATGTTAATTTAATTTTTAGTGGTATATATAATTGAAATTGCCTCAAAAAGAAGTCTAGTTTAATAAATAGATGTTCGAATACGTACCAAATTTGAATATGTCTAAAACATTGACTTTTAATTAAAAAATTTTTTGCGAAGGCAAATAAAATATGTTTATATGTGGTCTGTAGGTCTGTAGTCTGTTGTTTTGTTTTTTGGTTAGATATCGGCTCCAGCCAGATAGCGGAATTGCGAAAACTTCTTAATCAGTTATTCAATACCTTCAATACAAACTGACCGCGGGGATTATTTGAATCCCGAATCAATTTCGCGAACATGTATATCGCATTACTACGCCAATGTTGCGTACACCTGTCAATTAGTATAAACAACTATTTATTAAATTAACTTTATCTAGGTACTGGTATCATTATTGATGAATTTTGAAATGTTACAATAGCCGATTATTCTTAAAAACGGAGGTAGTTTAAAATTATCTCGTAAAATTGAAGGCCTTTTCAGGAATATAAAGGATTACCTACAGATTGAGTTTGTTTCAGTTTGAGTTGTATACCTAATATAGGCACTGTTTCTAAAGTAGATGCTTGGAACTTAGTAGTTTCCTATTTTACTTACCTACTATAGTGTACAATTTTCTTTCAAACTTGGAGCAAGTTTGAAGCTGACAAGGGTCAACAGAGGTATTGTGAAATTACTGTGAAAGATAATATTAAGAGTATACCTAACAATATCAAAAAATACAGACTGAAACAACACTATCAACTATCAAGATTATTAATAAAACGAATATTGTTTACCTTTTTGTGTAAGTACCTATCTACTTATTTCGTATTCCAACATATTATATTTTATTAGGTTTCTATGGCTCTGTAAAACTTTTTATATTTTTTATACGACGATTATTTTTTAAGTGATTTAAAAATGTTACTTTCAAATACTACTTAATATTATAGAATTAGTTACTTCATTGTATCGAGAATCACGTAGGAAGTTGTAGTTCTTTCTCAATAAGAAGTATTTTTGGAGGTAGGTACCTACTAGGTACATAATAATTATTATAATAGATAGTTTGAATTTTCATCAGTTTTCATATAAAATGGTATCAGAAACGTTTTTGTCTATTATTGTTAACAAAAAGGACCGCTCCTAAAAGCCTATAGGGCTATAGCAACGTTATAAAGGGTCAAAAAAGATTGCATGGAAATCCGTGTAAAACAGAAGTCGGTACTATGTAAATGAAACGCGTCTGCTCGAACATTTGTTTAAAATCTAGAATTTTAAAGCTTGGATTAAAATGCAGGAAGTTATTTTACGCAAACACGTTTATTTTAATGAGGCTTTTTTTATTCTTCATTTGAGAAACTTAAAATTTATAGGGACTAGTTAAAAGCAACGTAAGCGTTTATTCTATCGTATTAGATTTTTTTTAGTTCTTTATTTATATTTTTAACGGATGTGTTTGCCACAAACAATGTGACATGAGAATTTTAGTTTTTTTAGGCATATTATAAAAACATCTTTATCGAAATAATGTTAGATAAATTTAATACGTATAAAATAAAATTACACAATTATTCCCGCCAACGTCGGAATGCTGTAATAATTACGAATGTCTAAATAAGAGTAATTATTTAACATAATTGAGATGAATGCGTTGAATTCAACTCCGAGTAATTTGTATTAAATTTTGTTCGAAAATGTAAATTCCTTGGCGTCTTGAATTCTAAGATATAATAATGTGACCCGCGAAAATGGCTAGCGATTCTCATTTATGTATTATATTTCTTCAGACATCATTATCAATAATGCGATCTATTTAAGAATAGAAAAATCAATGACCTTTGCGAGTCAAACTATCCAATAAAAAAAATGCTATTGAAATATTAGCAGGTAGGTATATAAAATCTTCTAAATAAATCTTTGTATTTTCGTATAACTAATAAACTATATTAGAAAAAGAAAATATTATTTGAAAATAAGATTTACTTAGAAAAATGGCAAGGCAAAGCTACGAGGCCAAGTGGAAAGTAGAAATTCGAAAAGAGCACCCCATAATCTATAAAACCAGTAATTTTCAAAACTTTCAAAAAGTTTTCTGACCTATGACTCAATATTTTATACCAAATGACTGGACTATAAATAATTCCTGAAAATTCAGTGGGTAAGTGTAAACAAAGTCGCCGGTCAATACTAGCCAGTACACATATAGATTGCAAGTACTAACTATAATATGGAGTATAATATAATGTAAGAAATTCCGAGTAAAATCATACGTAAAGTGGAAACTAACGGGTGATTCAATAATGTACACTCGACACATGGTATACGAGAGAGTAGGCAGAGAGCTGTATGAGAAGTTTCTAGTACATCTAATATTTTACTTCTACATCGCCATTTTGCCGGTTGCTATGTTTTTAAGTAGTTAAGAGTACTTATGGAATAAAAGGAAATTATTTATAAATCATTCTCATTTAAATTTTAATAATTATTCTATGTTCTAAAATTTAGATTCATCGGAATTACGCCAAACGGATACACAATTTTTTTTAATGTTTTCTTTATTGATATAGATACAAACCAAAACAATAAAAAAGAGTGTGTGTGCTGAACACACGTGTCAGAAGTAAAACTTCTTTGGCAAGATTCAAAGATACCATTATCGTCGCCTTACTCAATGACGTGACGGTATTGCCATGACGCGACCTTGAAATTTTACTCTCAACGCACCTGAGGAAGTTTCACTTCAAAGACGAAGTAGTGCACCTTTTTATTTGAACCTTATGTTTTTTTTAGATACGTACATGTATTAAAGAGAAGTAATATTAGAAAAGAGGAATAGATTTCAGTCCAGCTCTCAGACTATGTCGTCTAATAACAAGCCGGGACTTCCTTAACGAGGCTAAGTAATTATTAACTTCGAAAATCGTTCCGCCATATTTCACCAAAATAATCTCCTGACGGCGTAGGTGTACTATAATTAATTTCTGTATTATTCTCACCTTACTAAACTAGCTTATATTTCGGTTTTGCTTGCATAACGTTATATATCACAGAATACGCTAGTAATAGGTATCTTGTCTGTTAAGGGTAAGCATTTTTCTTCACAATGTAAAGATAAAAATGTGAACCCAATAAAATGCATTCTTATCGATAGCAGTTTTGTCAAGTTAGCCCTAAGTACAAATACTATAAGGTAATGTATGTAGTAACAACATAGGTTTACAATTCATTATGAGAAAATTTGCGCTGTAAACGTATGAAATCTATGTATGTATATCATCAAGTGATGTCACCTTAGATTATATATTTTAACCCATTGAGCCCCGAACGGCCCGATCGGTCCACGACACAATAAATTTTCTATTGTGTCTATGATTCCGGGGCCTGAGTTATTAAGTTTATGTGTACTAAAAATACTATACAAAAAATTCAATTCTTTAAATATTATGTCCTATTGTACTTAAAATCAAATAAAATTATAGTCGGCTGTAGGCAAAGTGCCAAGATAGACCTGTAACTTCTATAGCACGCAGGTGGAATATAACGGTTTTCAAGTACAATTGAATAGTTGGAAATGTTAATTTTCTTACTAAAGTACCTATAAACTTTTAGATTATACGCTCATTGCAGTATTTTATATAACTATTTCTGTTTTTAATGCTTCATGCGTGCATATATTATATTCATTAGTGCATTAAATGATGCTGTTTTTCTACGTTATACTATAAGATTGAGAAAACATTTTACTTACAATGCATTTATGCATCTTTTACAATTATTACCTATTGTAAGAATTTTTATGATAGACAGTTCAAGTATCTACTGCCTAGTTTATTGTGCAAGCTTTTTATCCTACTAATATGTATTATAAATGCGAAAGTTTGTGAGGATGTGTGTGTGTGTTTGTTTGTTACTCTTTCACGCAAATGCTACTGAACTGATTGCAATGAAATTAAGCACACATATTATAGAGGGTAACCTGGATTAACACATAGGATAGGTTTTATCCCGGAAATCCCACGGGAACTGGAACTATGCGGGTTTTGCTTTGAAAACGCGGGCGAAGCCGCGGGCGGAAAGCTAGTCATTCATATTTAGAAAATTACCAAGATGTAAAAAATAGAATGATGAATGATTTTGTTTTAATTATACTTAACTACCTACCTAAGTAAGCGAAGTCTTTTTTGGCTATTGTGTTCGCAAGGTGTTCTCTTTTAAATTGACACAACTCAAAATGGCAGGCTGATGAATAGCCAGTATTTTACAATCATGCACGAAAAATATTCGCAAACAACGTAACCCGAACCACTATAAATCGTGATCTAAAACGTTCAGCATAATAGAACCAAATAAAAACCGTACAAAATAAGAAGTGAGTCGTTCGTGTGAAAATTTTAAACGCGATTAATTGAGAAATAAAGCAAAACATCTCTGTCGTTTACAAACAATTTTTTCCCGGGTAACACGGATTACAAAATGGCCGACGCGCGCTTCACCTGTCATCCCGCACCATCCATCATGGCGCGCGCCAAAATGAAACCGCTTTGTCCACCCGAAACGGCGGTATGTTCCTAAAATGTACAAAATGCCGGGAATGAAATGTGTTTTAAAATAAATTCAACTGTTTATGAAATTGATATTTTTTTGTACATTATTTTTCATGCTGCCCGCGCTCGTGGAATATTTTGCTCTTTTAAATTGTAAGTTTGTTTTGCGTTTAAACTCGGACGCTTGCATAAATACGGTTTGTTGGTAAGTACCTACTTTGTATTGAAAAAAGGCCTGCTTATAATAAACATAATTCGATTTTATAAAGCAGGGACTTTAGATAAATAGTAATAACTACTTCTCTTGTTACAAAAATCAGAATATTATGGATTTTCAGTTATAGGTACTGGGAATTTTGGTCGTTGGTCTTGGAAATTTATTATCGAATCCATCTGAAGAAATACAGAAAATATCATTGAAATTATTGCTCCAGCTGTTTAGTAGGAGATTAATGACGAACTCACGGACCGGAGATGTACCTATATGTAATTTATGCCTAGTTCCGAATGAAAGTAGGAACCACAGGTAGGAACACACAACAGGTCATCACTTTACAATTATCTGAATTCGTTTTTATTACACGCTTTATAAGTATTAGCTTCACCTGTATGTTTGTTTGTTTTTAACCGACTTCTTTGGGCGCGATTTTGACCCACTTTAAACGGCCAGATTTCGTTCAAACTTTGTAGATTTATTGAGGACCGATGACAATACACTAATTTGATAAAATTTTCTATTTTTTAGTTCGGTTTTCTATAAAAAAGCGTGTTTTTTAAGTTTTTTTTAAACTATTATTATTTGTATTTCTTCTACTCTTACCTTTTTCTCTGTTATACAGTTCCCTATCAAATAAACATTATATTATTGCTTAGGCTTTCACAATATAACAACAGCAGGGAAAAGGCAAATATTTGAATGCCACGTAAAACTGACAAATTACATCCTTCCACACGGGTACACTACTGAAATTTTGTTTCAGATTTCATTATATGCAATACGAGTTTGCAATTTCATTATGGCCGACAAACGTAGTGAGAATTTAATAACGTTTAATTAAAAATTATTTAATCATTACCAAAAGATCGTGACGGAAAGTCAAAGACACGGTGACTGACGACTATGGAATCCTTTTATGAATTAGCGAAAGAAGGTCGATGTGTGTTTCGTATATTGTATTTTTGGACTAAAATCTGCTGTAATTGTAGTTTTGATTATTATCGTAAAGCATTTCGTAGCATAGATACCTAATCATAATTATAGTTTAGGTACTAGCTGCGCTCCGCGGTTCCACCTGCGTGGCTCCGCTATTCTTGGTCTTAGCGTGATTATATATTAAAGCCTTAGGCTATAGGCTTAGCCTTCCTGGATGAACGGGCTATCTAACACCGAAAGAATTTTTCAAATCGGATCAGTAGTTCCTGAGATAAGCGCGTTCAAACAAACAAACAAACAACAAAAATGTTTTCAGACTTTTTATGGGCATCTTGATTTAACACTTTACATATTTTAAGAAGGTATGTTCTCTAAAATATCTACGAAATCCCCTAAGCGTCAGTTCAGAAAATATCTCCCAAGTAGATTTTGATGATGTTTTTTAAAGCTCGTACGCATAGCGTACGTGATACAAGCAAATTGGACTTATCGACGCCTCGGAGACATAAAGCCAGAGTCACACTGTCTTAACCCATTACATATTTATTTAATGAAAAAAAATTAGGGATTAAATGAAGTGGTGAAGCTTTAACTTTTAATGTACAGGTGATTGCTTTATAGTTTATTTATCCATGTTTGACCGTATTTTAATGCCATTTTATTGAATTGTAGAATTTTTATTAAAAATTTTATTGAAATTTTTATTTTCAAGTGAAATTAATATTTCTTCATCTGGTTGGATGTGACACGTATAAAAAGACCAATCCAATTCAAATGAATGGCATGAACCATATGTTACAGAATAATTATTGTAAGCCAAACCTTATTATTCTGTGGCCAAACCAACAACATAACCACTATATTATATAAAGAAATAGTACCTGAAAGCTATCTACATCAAGATTGGCTATGAATTTGTAGCCACTACCGTACAAACAGTAATAAAACAAATTACAAGCTATAAACAGTTACATTAAGTCAATGCAGATAGTGATCAAGTCGGGACTATATTGCTTCTGTATTGGGCAAAGTGCCAACATACGCGAAATAATTTAAATCGACCGTAATAAGGCCTATTATAATGTCTATTTATTAGCTATGGATTAGACAAGTTGGTAATTTTGTCCTTTATATCCTATTTTAAGTGCGTGCTGTTAATACGGTTAATTTTAAGTTTAATTATGTAGTTTAAACGAAAGTTCGTGTAGTTTCTATTCCAAATAGTATAATGGAATAAGAGCGTATTTTATAAATTAATGTACTAGTTAATAATTGAATGTGTGTTTTACGTAAAACTAATATAACGATGGAGATGTATTTTCAGGCAGTAAATTCAATAGGTATTCATTCACACAAAATTCCCGTTATTTTGTGTTTTACGCGTAATTAGGTATAATAAGTATCAGTATTTATTATGACCGCTTAAAAAAAGTACAGAGTTAGAAGTAAAGCTCGAAAGATAACAAAAACACTGTGTTTAACCTAACATTGTATTGTACTAATTTATAGATCAGTAAATAACTATATTCTAACTAAATATATTCGCACGATAATGTTTGAACTCGGCTTTACAAGAAAAACCTCCCGTCAGAGGCGAACCGACGTGACCACGTTTAAACTGACACCAATAGTTTTTCGCTTTATCTTCTTTGTAAAAGATTACGTGAGGTCTAAGAAAAAATTCAATTTTTAAAAGAGGATTTTGTTGGAGCATTTTAAGTATGGATTATGCAGAGAATGTGGTCGTTATAATGCAATATTGAAGTGCAGGGTGGCTTTTACCCGACTGGATAAAGGAGGGTTATGTTTTTACGCTTTGTAGTTTAAAAGTCGAAGTTGTAATATTATTATGAAGGTTTTATATCACAATTATAAAATAATAAAACAAAGGATTAGTCAACCGTTTTTGACTTCAGATTTTGGGGCATAAAAAGATTAAAAAAATTCGTTCATGCAGTTGCGTTTGAACCTTTTATTAAACTTGAATACCTACCTACGGCTATACCAACTTGATTTAAACGGGTATGGCATCGCGATTCGCGAGTTATCATAATTTATTCATCAAAAGGCCACTCCTATAATATAACCTGGATGCAGGTTTTTAAAAATATTTGGCTTTCTGTGAATAGTACTTTTACCAACTTTTATATTAATATTTATGATAATATCTAGCCCATTAGGTAATTATAGTTTAAACTTTTCCTATTAAAACTGATCAGAATGTAATAATTAGTTTTCATGCAACTTTACCGTTAGTTTTTGAATCTAACAAGAGTAATTTTAATCGCTCCAGGCACCACAAGGAAAGAAGAGAGCCTTTATTTATTCTGCAACATTTTCATTTTAATTGAATAGCATAATTTGGTCTCCAGTTATTTGTGTGTTCGTTCTCCATATTTCTTTGTGTTGTTATAAACAAGATAAGAAGGGATTAAAACCCGATTTATACATAAGTATTTTTATAGTAGAGGTTTCATTAAGTAACATTTTAAATTACAATCAAAATATAAGTTTACAAAGCTCAAAAAGCTGACCTTGACCGCACTGGCAGTAGAGGGTTGAAACAGTTGGTAAATAAAATATTTATAACTCTGTTTTTTCCTTCTTCAACGTGAGTTCTAAATTAAAAACAAAGACGTTTTATCAAATCAATTAAAGTAATTCATTTCTGCTTTAGATTACTGTGGATTTTAACAAACAAGTGCTCTATAAGTGGAATAAATGATTTATTTATTTATTTATTTATTTATACGGTCTATAGACTTTTCCCACTTTGTAGCATACAGTAGTAAATCCTATACCACTTCAGCTACTTCTAAAATGTCCAAGGAACCATTAATATAATCTCCCTAAGGCTTCAGAGGAGGGCAGCGAGATGCACCCGTGTCACAGTAACTAATGCGTTACATTAACCGCGGTCAGGCGTTGAGAGAGACGGCCACTTAGAGTGATAAAGTCCCTCACTGATTGCTAGAATCCTTTGAGTCAGATCAGCTCTTGTATGGGACATGTCTTTGAACGAAAGGAGAATTCATGAGATTTCAAACGACTATGTGGCATCGAGAAAGGTTCAACAATTACAGTCTCTACTATAAATGGACTGATAGAAGTAGGCTCTATCTTGTATTTACACATAATTTTATTTCAGTATTTTTCTACGTAAATACCTAATAACGATAAAGATCTTGACTCTCCGAATATTGTTATTTTTTAAATTAGAAATAAGAAGAACAATTATTACAACGTACAATTAGCAAGTTAGTTATTTGTATGAATTTAGAGAAAAATAATTATTTATAGTTCATTAATAAGATTTGATTAATATTAATAAGAAAAACGAGGTTTTGAGGCACGTCACAAACTGACAAGAATGTACTTACCTACTCAAAATTCAAATATAACGTAAGTACCTAAAACTAACAAAACAAAACAGCTAAATGAAAATCTGGTTCCCCACACAGCACATTTCCCTAAAAACAAAATGAATTACGTCGGTATTTTTTCCATTTGTCGTCGTACATTTTACACAAAGAAGGTGATATTTCGCCCCGTTCTCACCCTTTCTCCAGACATAATATTTGAAGCAAAATAAAACCATTTGTTCCCTTCTGTATGTCTACATTTATCTTCATAATATTACTCATATCTACGGAGCTTGAGTGTGGTGTGATTATATATTTATTTCCATATTTTATAGCGTGCGTTTGCAGCGAATAATATTATATTTTTATTGTTCTCAGCTATGTTGTCGAAGTAATTTTTTAACGCCTGTTGAACATAAAAGCAAGTTTGAGTAAAATTTGCTTTGATGTGTAATAAGGGGCAATGAATTTGTATCGATCGAAGTCAACACATTTTATCTGGTGTTATTAATTTTTCATTTCTATTTTGATTTGTAACAATTCAGGGCACATTGGAAATGAGGCTGCATGCACATTACATATGCATTTTTCTTTTATCTTCATTTGAAAATATTATAAATGTAAATATCAATATAGGTACCTAGCTATCATTATTTATTAATTGTACTTAAATCGTAGTTTATAATAATGAGAAAGCGATTTATTCCAAAGCCAGTCCAACGAAAATTTAATATCTCCCATAAGTACGTAACTACCGTGTTGCGCATTAATTTCGTTCATATAAAATTCAAATATTAACAGCTCGAAGAATGGAAGAACACAGCGATTATCCAAATATACTAGCAGAACTGTATGCTGTTCAAACATTTACCAAGCTGTAAACCGATTCGGTCCTAGTTTATTCCGGCTCAGCAAACTTTAGTGCAGTTTTTTTTGTTTCCAACTGAATTTTAAATCAATTCGGTATTTCCTATTCATTTGTCAAGCGAATTTGTCCGCGGCTGTTTGTTTCGTAAAATCGAAACGAATCCATTTTCATAAATATTGTTGTGAAAACGATGACCTGTATTTTGGTGCGTTATTGATTATTTCGACTCTTATCTCTTTAAAGAAAAACATGCGTTTATACTAATTAAAATATTAATATTTAATCAAACGTCGAACTATCCTATACTATCCAAATAATAGGTATCCTAATAATAGAGTGTATACGTATGTGTCGCAGTCATCTGATTTAATCTAAACGCGCTAGTCATTCAATCAGCAAATATAATGTTCGAAAAATTCCTTCGATTTCATGGCCATGCATTCACAAGTCAAATCTATAACAAATATTTTTTTATTTAATTATAAAATAACTAAAGAAATCTGTTTCTATATATATTTTATAACTTCTATATCTTGACTCCTTTATTTATTTATAAAGACTTAAAAGTACTATTAAATAAGTATAAATTACATCTACATTATAACTATATGTATGTTATAAATTTATAATAATTAATCCCCTCATACCGTGACGCCGGGCGCGTTTGCGTATGAAATGACACGATTGAATCCTCTTTGATTAATATTATCACGTTAGCACACGCGGTTATTGATGCTTTTTATCAAATTAACAGAAAGCTCATGTGTAACGAACCCCAGTGATCAAAGGCATGCGGTTTGGAATATGTATTTCGTTAAAATCATTTTTTGCTACTTATGGTTTTTACATAACTAACTATGATTAAGGAATATTGTTAAAAAACTTATTTATTCAATTACTAGACTCAAAAAATCGGTCTTGTTTTGCAGTTGAGCAATATTGAAAAAAAAAACAGTTTATTTTTGCTTGAACGCGCTAATCTCAGGAACTACAGTTCCGATTTGAAAAACTATTTCAGTGTTAGATAGCCCATTTACAGAGGTAGGCTTCACGCTACGAACAAAAAGAGCGGAGCAATGCGGGTAAAGCAACAGGGCACAGCTAGTTCAAATAAACGTAAGCCCCATTATACCTCATTACGTCTGACTTTCATAAGCCCCTTTAATTCTCATTTTTCAACAATGGCCCTAGTTTATTGAGAAAAGATAATTGCAAAATGTTAAAGGGCCTAATTATTGCCAAGTATTACTACGATAATGAGCTCTTGGGGAACAATAGCCCTCAAATAGTTGTCGTAGTCCTTGAGACGTCTGCTCCGACGCCTCTAGTCAATGTTTATCTTCATAAACGTTTGTTGTTATGTCTCTTGTATCTTCTGCAAAATTCTCATAGATATACCTATTTAAATTTGTCTTCATTTTCTAATTTTTCATTGCTTTGCTTCTGAAGATTTGATTAAACACCGTTTCCAAAAACATGTGATAGGTTGAAGACCATAGAAATCTAATTAACAAGACACTAGAAGTCGTAAGCGTGCGTGACCTTGTCGCCACTCAGGTGATTTGCACATCACCAGTGCATTCGTCACTGTTCAGTTGCTCTGGAGACGTATGAGTGTATACATGGTGTGTTTCAGCAATTCCCATTGCGGAAATTCTTCCACAAGTTGTAATTATACTTATAAAGGAATAATATTTCATCGGAAAATATTTTTTTTTAGAAATAATGCCGTTTTTCCTTAAAATTATAGAATATTTACAAGTATTACGAGTGTCACCATAGTAATCGAAATAACAATGAATGACACAGTCGACCATTCTTATTATCACGTTTGTTCGTATTGGAGCAAAAAGTCTCATATACTTGGGGATGTTATTCTAAAATAAACCGTAAATTCGTGCGTTAGGATACATATTCAAAAGCTTAATTTAATAGTTAAGTTAGTTTTCACTAAAATCAAGCTGTCCAATAAAAGGCATAGTTTACTGGTGTGTACTGTTTAGCTTTCGGTTTGAATGTGTTGATTTTGGCGACAGCGGTTTTCATACGAATTATGACATTATAGCACTTCTATGTGTCTTGTTATTTAGATTTCTATGTTGAAGACACATTAAAAATATTATCGCATCTAGTATACAGTACTGACCTACACACACACGACACTACACACACGACACTACAAACACGACACTACAAACACGACACTACACACATTACACTATAAACACGACACTACGCACACGGCACTTCACATACGACACTTCACCAACGACACTACATATACAAACACGACATTACCGATAGACACTATAAACATTACATATACGACACTACACATACGACATTTCACAGATAACACTACACGTACGACACTTCAGATAGACAGGGAATAACTACAAAAAATTAATGTTTAGTTATGTTAATGAAGCTCTAACTATTTTGCTAAGTATATATTCCTAGAAAACTCGATCTGTGAAACAAGAATCACTGGAATTAATAAATTCTACCATTGTCGCATAACCAGTAGTCAGTACCAATACTCGTTAAAATAGTTCACGAAGAGTAATTAGGGTATGTAAAATTAAAGATAGCGTCCCATTGTCTATTCACATAGACCATTATGTATCCCGTTTGTGCTGTTCAGATTGTTTTCTCTTATTATTTTTATCGCTTCGAGCGGTGTAGGTACTGTTAAATACATGTTTACGCTTCACTTGTATGGAATTTATTGAACGGATTTGACGTATTGTTTTTGCTGTCTTTTGTGAGAAATAAAGGGCGTTTTAATGATGATGTTTTAAATAACTTTACAGTTTGAAATATCATTCTTCGAGTCGATTTATTTAATTTCTTTTTCGTTACAATGAAATCAAGCCTGATTATGAGGCTTCTCCACCATTCTAAATTCAGTACGAATAGTTAAAGTTAACTTTTCGTAGCCCGCGGTTTCACTCGCCTGTTGCCTGATTAAAAAGTTGCAAATCACTGTATTTAACGTCTGTGCAAAATTTTATACAGAATCAATTGGCTGTTTTTGCACGAAGAAGTAACTAAAATATATTTCACGTTTATAATATTATCATTTTAGATCATGAAGATATTTACTTAATTACCAGTCTCTAACACATGATTCGTTAAATGAACTACCAAATAGCACATTCTCCCATACGCTGAAACTTGAATGATGAATAGTGAAACTTGTAAGTAGATTTCCACTTGAACTTAGCAGTCAGTACAACCTGTGACATTCAACTTTGAACTATAAACTTCGCCGGACGGAAAACTTGACTATTGGCTGTAGTGATTTTGAGAAACTTTGAAGGGAACGAGAGGTAAAGTTGGTAGAAGAATCTCTTGGTCATACAATGTGGTATTAATTAGGTTATGCATGATAAGTATGTAGGTATTAAAAGCTACGAAGATGAACGAGGACTTGGCTTAGGCTTAAATATTGTATTGACTTTTGAATTTTTGTTATAATAATAATATGTATTATGTAAAAAAACGAATTTCCGAACCGAATATTGGACCGAATTACTTGTTTGTAAAAATTTATAATAGCTACTATAATATTTTGTAATGGGATCTAGTGTTGTGTAATATAATATTGTTTATTGTCATTTATAATATATTTGCACGCTCAATTACGAGCCAGAATGTTTAAGAATCTATGTAATCTGTAGGTACCTACCTAACATCTTTGTAATTCTACATTCTGCAAATAAATAAATTTGAATTTCAATTTTGTGATCACTTTAATGTAGTAAGTTTGGATGAAAATCTAAAAATAAAAATATGAAACCTTGCCTTTTAACAACAGTTATTGGCTTGATTAATTAACTTTTATTAATAAAGCAAACTTTTGATTGCCTGACCTAGAAATGAAAACAAACATTAAAATAGTACCGAGCGTATTCTATAAAAAGCTTCATAAACTAAACGATTGTGACGAGCAGAAACGTTTTAATTAACTAAATGATATTATCAGCAAATAGATCAGTCATCCCTCACGCAAACACTGCACCATCCGTCTTTTCTGACATTGCCTCAGTTTTTATGGTTTCCTCATTATAGTAATTATTTTCTATAAGCTCCAAGAGCGGAAAATGTGCAAGAATTTATTGTTGAGTGAGAAATTAGAAATGTCATGTTGAACTTTCTTTTAATTATGAAGTTTTTGTCGTATAGAAGCTAAAATTGCATTAAAAAAAGGCTACTTTGAGAACGTCGTGTGGTGAGTTTTATCAATACCTTTGGTATATCAAAATATATTAATCAATCATCATCCCTAAGTATTTTTTTCCACCGTAGAGACTAGAGACACAGGCGAAGGGTTTAAGACACATATTTCGTCGAACTTTTTATTTCTTGGACATTTCCTAACGATATTTTCCTTCACTTATAGGATCACTGATATTATGTAAGTTCGATAATATATTTTCATCTCTCATGCAGTCTGATTCTTTAATTGGAATTAACTGAGTCACTACAGCTCTTTAGTAACGTTATATCAATAAAAATGTTTGTTAAAGGATAATAGGATATTATTTACAAAGACCCTTATCGTCATTAGCCTTCATTAGAGAACTAAGAACCTAGCTCTCCCTTGAGGCATTAAACTCATCGTTACTGAATCTAAATGTACTGCCATTTTTCTTCACTTTTTTCTGATAAATCGAGTTTTACTCCCACGCACAGTCTTCGTAATCAGCTTAAATATTATGTTTACATTGTATATTGTTTTAAAGTGTCAGAGGTTTTTGCCTCTACTATTTCAATGCTATTAAGTAATTACTACAAATGAAATTGAACTCTATACAACGGTATTATAAACCAAATTCGCCAAATTTCATAATGATCGTTCATTTCAATTACGAATAGACACCGAACTAATATTAATATAACAATCCCCATTGTTTTGCCAATTTAATGCCTATATTTGCTTTTGTAATTTACAATGTATGCCTGTTTAATATAACCTCAAATTTACGGCATTGTCTCCGGTGTTTTAGGTTAAAATAGTGGTGTTGGATTAACGAAAATAACATTCAAATTTTATCATATTTTATTTCTAATCATTTGGAAGTAATAAAAACCTAAGCATTACGTACGTTATTATTTGGTTTAGATCCTGAAACTTTGAGTTTAATGCCTCATGGGAGACCCAGGTTCTTATTTATTTATTTATTTATTTATTATACTTTATTGCATTGAAAATACATAAATACATATAACAAAGACAAAACTACAGAAATAGCAAAGGGCGGTTCTTAGTTCTCTAATGATAGCTTTTTCACCAAATTTTGAACACTCCAACAATAAACAGCATTCTTAAAGCCTTTATCTTCTTAATGCTAAATCAGACACAAGAAAGCCCTTAGTAAACAATTACCCAACATAAGTGCATGCGTTACAACCTCAACGTCATTATCTAACAAGGATAATTTGCTTCCAGCAACAAGGCTCCTAAGTACACGTATAAATTACAATTTAAGCAACATTTCGTGTCTGCAATCGAGATAGCAGCTACCTGCGTCTGCTAATATATGTAGGACATTAACGAGTTTAAGATTAAACGCGTGGGTGATGAGCGACGCGAGTTCATATAAGCTATGGGATTGATATCTTGAAATTATGAAAATAATAAAGTTTATACGATGTGAGGAAGAATGAATGAAACTTATCGGTGAGGAAAACACATGACGTATAAGCATTTAATGAGAAATCGACAAGAAATGTTAAAGAATTAACGAAATCGGTTCAGCCGTTCTCAAGTTATGCGCTTACCAACACATTTTGGGATTCATTTTTATATTATAGATAGATATATTTACAACCGGTTCAATAGCAGTTCCTATAGAGTAGAGCCAACTAGAAACTGTTGTATGTACATAATCATTCAGCAGTATTTTCAATTGAACTAATTTGTGTATACTATATGAAACCATAAACAACAGAAATCGCGGCTCCTATCACCCTATTGCAATATTGACGATATAATCGCAGAGTACGTAGGGTCTAGAGTAGCCCATACGCGGCATCAGCACTCCTTGTAAAGGGATAGCTGGCTTTTATAGCCCTTTGAAGTGGGATTTTTACGGTATTTATATACTTTACGAGTATGTGTACGTAAATACGTGGATGTATCGGGTAATGATTCTCATCTGCTTTCTACTACATGTAAGTATGTACCTCTTTATGTTAAAAGTTAAATCACATTACAAATAACGATCTAATAAGTTCATATTATAGCGATGAGCGCTCTTACCTATTATATTGAAGTGAAACTTCTAGAGGCGCATTGAGAGTAATATTTCAAGGTCGCGTCATGGCAATACCATCACGTCAAAGAAGTTTCACTTCTGACACGTGTGCTCGGCACACACGCACACACTTTTTTTGGTGTTTGACGCTGGCTTCATACATCATACTAGCTGTTAACCGCGTGGTCAAAACAAGGTCAAAATAAATTAAAAGAAGTCGATCAGTCAGTCAGTCTGTAAATTAATCGTAGTTAGTACCTACATACTATGAATTAATAATAACACTTATTGAAGAATGTCCTAAATTAGGTTCTATAAATAACATCATCTCAAGAGATAATTTTTAGTCTAGTCCTTTTATTAATTTCTCTAGCAATTCGTCAAACTATGACGTCTAATATTATGTGACTTTGTGACGTCTCAGCCAAAAGTTTCTCGAAGCTAATTCTCTAGGCATAGTGAATAATGAATTGTTGTAATTGGCTGCTGCTTCAATATTGTCTGAACTACAGATGAAGTCATATACATATAATATGTAGTAGGTAATATTAAATGTTGTATGTGAAGATGTTTGTCACAAAAATTACAAACAACTGCTAAAATCTGATATATATAATATGATGGCTGTGGAAAAATATTGAGTTAGGAAACAAAACATAATGCCATCCTAAAGTATCAAAGCTTGAACAGAAATTGTAATAAAATAGGTGTTATTATCTGATCTTCGATTTTCTCAATGAAAATATCAAACTTTATTTATGACTGATTCATTAGAAGCTTTAATAAGAATTGCAATTACTTCTGCGTTTAATTATTATGATAAGTAGGTTTTACCTTCCTACCGTGTTGCGTTTGTTGCATATTTTTTATTTTATGAAAATAGAATCACATGCCCTTACAATATATATATATTGTAAGGGCATGTGATTCTATAGATAGACACCCCTTATAATATATTAAATGATTTCTATTTTATTTGAGTTACATGATTTGGATTTATACAAGGAAATCATATAAAATAAACCAAATAAACATGGATTAAAGATAATCCATAACAAAGTAATATTTCTTATAAGTATTTGGAACTAGGAGCAGTAAAAATAACTGCCCAATTAGAAATTCATCTTGTTATGGTCCAAAATAAGAGCGATGAGCGAATTAGGTTTCTTCGCGTATTTTTAGAAATATACATTTATCTGTAACTAAGACCGATTTATCTGTTTTATTTAAAAGACAAAGTAAAAAAAGAGACCTTCTATACGAATTAAAGAAAAAAATCACTTATTTTTTTTCATTATTTCTGTTGTAGGTGCAATATTCATTTGAATGTGTTTCTACTCGTATATAGATAAAGCATCATGTAACACAAAAAAATCACGTAAAAATCTTGTTTATACACATAATAATTTAAAATGTTAATATGAAATCACAAACATAAATATATCAGGTTTGAGTTAGTCTGGTTCAGTTGGAGATGCAGCTGTAGTGGAACCGGTATAACAACTGTAAATAAAAAAAAATATGTGCGTGTACACACGTAAGAAGTGAAACTTTTTTATGACCTTATTTTTCAAAAAATAATTTACTATATGCAACTTTACAGGAATACGTCGATTGCGTGGTAGGGATAAGAAAAAGATGGAGCGTAACGGAAAAATGTCACGCGTAACGAAAAAATGTTACACTAAATTTTTTTCCAACCCCGATAAAGAAGTTTCACTTCAAAAAACTAAATTACATAAGTAAATATAGAATAGGTATGCATAATGTGTGCATTTTTAATCATTCTTCAAGAATTTTAAAAACGGTTCACATTTTATGTGTCACATAAAAAGCCACACATTCACATAATATAATTTCCAATCAAAATATTTTCATGTTAAATGTTCAAGACTCGACTGTACAGCAAAATGATATATTATGTAGTTAGATATAAGTTACATATTATGTAATATTGACATGATTTTAAAAGAGCAACTATGGAGTTTCTTGCCGATTCTTCTCCATAGATACTGCTTTCCGAATCGGTGGTAAATGTTTAAAATACTTATGTAATGACGATTCGAAAGTGCTACTAAATAGTAGTCTAATTGAATAAATGAATGTTTGAGTTTGAGTTTGAGTTTGAGCTTCTTGAAAAACGTAGAGCAAAGCGTCTAACTCTATGCGTATTTTAACTCTACACGCCCTAGCTTAGTTTTAATACGCTTGTCAGTAATTCTTATAAACCTAACTAAACTGCGCAATAATAATAATGAGTACTAAGAGAAAAACGCTACATCTCAAGACTTAATCTCATAACCAATATCGATAGACACTCGGGCACCTTCCGCTCCGATTGAAAACTGGGTCATGGGACACTGCGTACTTCGGGGGAGTCCTGGTGTAGTTAATAGTTTGCTTTATAGGTTTAGATACAGGTTAGGTACAATTCTGGTAAAACTATGGAAGATAGGTACTTTGCTTGTATATGTAAAATTGAATATATTGGTAGGTACCTAGTACTTATTTTTTTCTTCGAGTAACTTCGTGTAAAACGGAGAGATGATTCTAATGGTAGTGTCACCTCTATACTATTTTATATAACAGGTACTTAATAGCTTACTGCTGGCGGCTTCGCCTGAGTTGTCTTAAACTTGACACGTATTATATTCTAAAAACTTTCCTCTTGAATCAATCTACCTATTAAAAAACCGCATCAAAATCCGTTGCGTAGTTTTCAAATACGGACGGATAGATAGAGACAGTAACTTTGTTTTATTCTATCTAGAGATATAAAAAGCTCTGTTTAATTTAACACTTATTTCACACTAGCTTTCCGCCCGCGGCTTCGCCCGTGCAGTCAAAGAAAAACCGCATAGTTCCCGTTCCCGTGGGATTTCCGTGATAAAACCTATCCTACGTCTTTCTTGGGTGTCAAAATATCTCTATAAGTACCAAATTTCATGCAAATTGGTTCAGTAGTTAAGGCGTGATTGAGTAACAGACAGACAAAGTAACTCTGTCTACTTTCGAATTTATAATATTAGTATGGATTTGTAATTTCAACATGAACATGCAATAAAACAACAACTAATGTTATAAGTATTTATTGAGAGTTCTCTTTTACGTGGAAAACGGATGAAGCTCCTAATGAATAAAATTCTAGGAAATTGTAATAACATGAAGAGCACCTCGCACTTAATCTCTTGTTTTACACGAATATATCTTTTTTTATTTTTAGCTAAAACTTCAATAACAGGAAAGACTTACTAAAGTGTGAACTTGGATAATATTACCATGGACGAAATATTATATTTGTCTATGATATTACTAAGAGTTCTTTTTAATGGTTATGGTCGAAATTGTACCTGCTGGTGGTAGCTTGTGTAATTTTCGATGAAACTTTTTTCTTCTACGTCAATAAAAATCTCATTTTTTACCTCATCTTTTTGTAAGCATGAGTCATGTTACACCATATCTCTATCCCTAGTAACCTAACACTTTTAACTTATTTTTATAGATATATTGTGTCATTTCAATTGTCAGATATACAAAACAGAATACATCCAAAGGTTTATTAATATTTTTTAAAATAACAAATTACTATTTTACAAAAGAATTACAAAAATGGACCCAAGTCCCTAGCTACAGTATGTACGCTACATTGAGTGGTGTATAACTCGATCCTGCTTGTACAATCTTTCAAGCCGGCTTGAACAACTTTTAAAATTTTCATTTAGCTCTAAGTGCAGTTCGAATTGAAGTAGATATTGGTTTTGGTATTAAAACTATTAAAGTATATTGGTAATTCTTTTAATTCTTTTAAATCCTAAGTTTATGACAAAATTGTATTTACTAGAATCGCGAATTTAGACATTTTTAATTTATCGCGATTAAAATATAATTTAAGTATTCGTGATATGTGGAGAACAATAAAACACTCTATAAATATGTTTTTTTCATTATACTTCAGAATTTATCCAGAACAGCTAGTGGTCCGCCCATGGTCCGCCCCAGTCCGTCCGATATGCATTCCTCTTATCCCATATCCTATGGCGAAATAATTATTAAAATCGGTTCAGTAGTTCATGAGATTAGCACGCTCATACAACAGCTGAAACAAACGTTTTATCTTCATATTATTATGAGCATAGATGTATAGACTCACATCAAATTGTTTTTCTTTAATTGTATTTTAATCGCGATAAACATTGGGTATGATTTGATGAACTTTCCAATCGTGTATTTTTTTTCAAAATTAGTTCTGCCGTTTTATGTTAAATAAAGAAAACCCACATAAAACTCTCTTACAATTCTAGTTTAATCCTAAATCCCAAAGAAAGCTTAACAAATAACTTCAATGGAAGCTAATGCGCCATGTTTTGTTCCAACTTTGTCTGTTCTTTTCCTTTGCAAAAACTTCAGCCATAATTGGTGTTAGTAGTAAGACGTAAAATGTAAACAACTTGAAACGACTATTTTTATAAAATAAAATGAATACACAGCGTTAGTTAATTACTAAAAGATGCACTGCGTTGTTTGCTGATGCTGCATTAGCGAATATAAAATAAACAAGTGATTTTAATTGTGCTTCAGTTTTGTTTTATTTATGTTAGCGCAATGGTACTAGGTCAAATGGGAATCAATTAGTGTTTTCTCATAGTTTTATAAACCGACTTAAAAAAGAAGATTTTCGATTTCTTTTTTTGGGTTCGTTGCCTTTAGAACTTTTGAATAGGTGAATCGATTTTAAAAATATGTTGAATACATTCTTGTATAATTCATATACCTAAGGATACTAGCAACCCGCCCGCGGTTTCGCTCGTTTTGCTTAAACCCAATAAATGATATACTAAAACCTTCCTCGAGAATCACTCTATCTATTAAAATAAACTGCTTCACAATCCGTTGGGTAGTTTTAAAGATTAATGCATATGTTATAGTCAAAGTCCGATACACAGTCTCTTCGCGGAAGGACTGGTTTATCCTAGGTTTGGCCAAAGCCATCAGGCAATCCCCGAAATACATTTCAATTTCGCCCTTTGCCTGAAGTATTTTTAGTCAAACCCAGGAGCTCCTAACTTTTCAGTCAAACGTCGAAAGTAAATTATTCTGTTTCGGTTTTGGCCTAGTCAATCCTAGAAGCGACTGCAATTCTCGGTCAAACGTTGAAAAATTTCTTAAAATCGAAGATGTGCCTGACGTTCGGCTGTCTCTTAGAGAAATCAGTGCAAAGGATTCAAAATTTGGTGGCCAAGGCTTTATAAAGTGCCACTGCAATAAAAAATGCTCTTCAAAATTATGCAAATGTAAAAGGTCTAATGTATTGTGCAATTCTAAATGTCATAATGCCATGCCAGAATAAAGATTAATTTTTCATTTTAATTACCTAAGAAATTATTAAAACAATTAACATTAATGCCTCACCATGTCAGAAAAATGATTAATTTGTCACTTTAATTACCTAAGAAATTATTAAAACAATTAACATTAATGCCTCACCATGTCAGAAAAATGATTAATTTGTCACTTTAATTACCTAAGAAATTATTAAAACAATTAACGTTAAAGTTAATGCCTCACCATGTCAGAAAAATGATTAATTTTTCATTTTAATTACTTAAGAAATTATTAAAAAAATAAACATCAAAATTTTTAAAATTTTATTTTTTTATACTTAATCTTATATACAAACTAACCTCCGTATATTCCAAAGCATTTATTTATTTATTTTATACTTTATTGCACATCGTACAAAAGGCGGGCCTAATGCCACACGGCATTCTCTCAAAGCATCTCAAATATAAAAGTGAAAATCACGTAAGCTGACCAATCAGGTGTCAGAACTGGCAGAGTTAAGCGGTTCTTAAGACTTGAAAGCTGCTTAAATGATAAAATGCTTCCAAATATACGAAGATAAGACACTTCATACCTATATCGGAGTTTGACTCGTCAAACCCCGATTTAATAAAATTGTGTTTTGACGTTTGCCTGACCAAATTAGTCTCTCCCAGGTTTGACGAAAATTGTTTAGTCAAAGGCCGAAAATTTACATTTGTTTGGGCTTTGACTAAGTCATTCAGTCTGAACTGAGGATTGACCAGTCCAACCTAGGAGCGCCGGAGCTTCGGAGTTTGCCTATAACACATACATAAGGACATAGGGATATTTTATTCTAAGTAGTGATGGTGATAAGACATAATATAACATTTGGATAGGCAACGATCGACACAATTATATTTACTATGTCTTCAATGTGAAAAAAATGGTCATGGGTATCGAAATACTCAGTGATTAAAATGATTCAATTAGATTTGCTATTTTATCTTTTCATTTTCATACCACTACTTTATTATGTTTAAAATGCGCAAAATCCGTGGCTATTTAATGATGCCACTACTAATACATTATGCAATGCGGAACCAAAGTATAGCAACAATAAAAGCATTCTTTAGAGCTCTATTTGTAACAATAATTAGTTTCAAGTTGTGCTCTTAAGAACAACTTAATTAGTCTGAGTGGACTCACACAGCAAGTTAAGTTAAAGTGCGGATTGTACTGTTTGTTATTTTATAAGAAAACGTTGCAGTATTTACTTGTATAAATAAGGTATAGGTATGTTTTGTGATTTTGTTTTGGCGTGAAAATTTAAAGCTCTTTATATTTTAAAGTTTATGATTATAGAAGTCTTTATTAAACCAGTAAAATCCTGTTAAGTACAAGCGAGCTGCGAGACGTCTTGCATTAGATTCCCGATTTAGAAAATACATATTTACGTTTTAAGGAGCGTAGAATTTTATTAAGAGCTCTTTTGAATCATAATTTTATAATGTACGAATTAGGTTCCGCTAATTTGAAAAGCAGTTTTTAGAGAGAAACAAGTAATAAAGAACCAAGGTACAAAAATCAGAATAGATCAATTATTTGTTATATTTTCTAACTTTTTATGGGTTTTGTTTGCTCTTTTTATGGGCTTATATCGGTTGGTTCAAGCATACTAAGTTGTTAACGATATGCTTCGCTTGTTTAGATAGCAATCGATACGGGTCTTGAAAACCAGTGTTTCCAACATGCAACCTATGCTGATAGGGAAGCAATTTGGCGTCACGCCAATACCATGCAAGGTCAGATTTTGTTCATAACACCATTTGTAGAGGCTGTATAAAGTTAGTATAGCTGTAGGGTTTAGCAGGGATTCTGTTTATACTAAGCTTTACCTTTGTTTCTACTAAGCTTTTTGTGACATCTTTTATAACAATTGAAAGTAAGAGAGATGTATTTATGATGTTCTTTGTTATTCAGGTAAACCTTTATGTTTCATCAATTTTTTATAGATGCACAAATCGCAGTTAGAAATATTTTTTTCATGTTTTTATGTAAAATTTATTAAACAGTTACATAATTTTTATTTAAAACCATGTACACTTTTTTAGTCTTATATATGAACAAAACAATTAGTCATACACTAATGAATTAAAAAAATAAGATTAAACGATGCTATACGAAACGCGTTCTAAAAAATTCACGTCTACGCGGGCGCGTCCCCATCCCGCTCCCGTGTGTTTACAAAACTTTCTATATTCTTTATCCTGTACCGGCTGGCTTCAGGTGTTTTATCTAATGATACGGGATAAAATTAAACGTACTCCCGCGAACTTTATTTCGCGCTCCATTTATACCTGCCCTGAACAACCATTACAGTTGCGTAGGCTTTTAAAAAGTATACATTGTTGTGTAGTTGAAGCTCCTTTTGAATTTTTATTTTAGTGTTGGATTTTTGTTTAGGTTGTAAGCTTTGTTGAACTGATTGTAAGGGGGTAGGTGTTTGATCTTCATGTAATATGTATGTATTTTTTGTTACGAAAATGAAACTTGAGGGTGATTTGGGAATGGCGAAATTTATGTGACGAACGTGAAATGCATATCAGCGTAAGAAAACTGATCGGGTAGGATATTTATTGACACACGTATATTTTTTACAATATAGGGAGAAGGGACGATGGTAATTATAGAAGAAATAGGTATCAATCGTCAGCTTAGAGCAAACTATCCCATCCCAAAATAATTATTGTTCTAACAAAAGTTTTTGCAGTGTCTGTTTCACATACAAATTTAAAAAAAATCCGCATTTTTTGTTTACATATCAATGAAACAAAAAAATATGAAAAAAATCCGCATTTTTTGTTTACATACTAATGAAACAAAAAAATATGAAATAAATACTTGTAGAAAAAGTTTCAACAATTGAAAACCAGATGGCGTTTATTACACGTGTATGTTTCAGATTAACATCTTAGTATACTGTTTAGATTAAAACTTTAGCTCAAATGAGGCGAAAATCTTTCATCCTTGTCTCTCTGATTAAATACGAGCGGGACAGAGTGTCGTAGCATGTGTTATTGAAATGTTGTTAGTTTTGATAAGGGTTAAACATTTGATTGATCGTCGCTAAATATTAATGTTATTTAAACTTAATCTGGTGTTACGTAAACTGGGTTTAATCTGAGGTTTAACCACTTGTAAGGTGGAATTGACACTTTGTACTATGGACTTAATTGTTAAATTGTAAAAAGCATAAAGATTACACATTAAATGACGTCAAAGCGTAGATCTAATTTTATTTTTAAACAATGAAGATATTGTGGGCGGATCAATTAGAAACTTTGTGGGTAGGTATTTGAAGAATAAAAAATGAAAATTCTATTTATAAAAAAATAAAGTTATAAATTATTAACTTGTACACATTTATTAGGTAATTGACAATAATAATTACAATTACTGCATGGTTAATATCAAACTAGATTCATAATTTATGAAATAGGTTCATCAAAAATAGTAAACATGCCGATATGTGATGACGTCATAAATATTCGGTGTAACGTCACGATGAAGAGCCGGGGTTGCAAGCTTCGAATATCGATGAGTCAAACTGACTTGGAATTTTTAACGGAGTTTTTGTTTGAAGAAATTCTTATAGAGTTCAGCATGGTGTATTGGTTCTTTAAAAAGGAAAACAATGATATATTGCTTGTTGAATTAATGATTTTTATATATTGTAAACTGGAAAAATTTCCTTTTCATTTCAGTGCAAGAAAAGTATCGTCATGATTTTTCATGAATTTTTCACGAAGAGAAAAATCTGTCGTATGCTTTTTAAATTTTAATTTTGAAAAAATAGTAATAGCTTTACCCTGGGTCTTCGACTACTTTACCCTGGGTCTTCGACTACTTTCACTACTAATTCGTTAAAATCGGTGCTGTAGTTTAGCTATAAAAGTGAAACATAAAGACTTTATTATAATATTAAAACTAATCAATCAATTTGAATTTTGAAGTGAAACTTATTTAGGTGTGTTGAGAGTAAAATTTCAAGGTCGCGTCATGGCAATACCGTCACGTCATGGAATAAGGCGACGATTTTGGTATCCTTGAATCTTGCCAAAGAAGTTTCACTTCTGACACGTGTGCTCAGCACACACGCTCTTTTTTTTAAGGGGCTGTTTAATTAAAAATGCCAAATATCAATCTGTAACGACCCGGTCACCAGCTAGCATTGAAACAATGGAAAAAGTAAATTTATTTTCTTAATTACTCGGAAATGAAACCTCAAATAAAACAGATTTAACTTAACCCCACCACAGATTTTCATTACATCAGCAAATAATTGTTTAAATACAACTGTTTATTTATCGCAATTTTCCAAATGAAAACTTAAATGGTTCGGTTAACGATATTAATGACAATACAGTATGTTAAAACAATTTTATTGTTGTTGAATCTGGTAATGAAGTAGTTATGTATTTTAACGTTTTCACAATATTTGCATTGGGGTTTCATTTGAAATTTTTATATGAGATAGTATTATAGAAGCTACTGTAGTGATTACTCTAAATTGTAGTGAATCTGGACCATGGTGTTTGTATGTATAGATTCTAGGTTTCCTAATGCCAAAGATGTAAGATGTGTGTGTAAAAAAATCTAGCAAATTGCTGAACAAAAGGAAAATATTAAAGGAGAGTCATACATACAATGGAGCTACTGTAAAGCGGTGCTGTTCGGCACTTTTATACCCTAGATGTAGAACAAGGTAAAATATTACAGATACTAAAACATTTTATTTAATTTTAACTAAAAGCAGTCAACCGAATCCCCATTACCATGTTGTTAAATAAACTTTACAAAATATTCATTCATGCATTGCCAAAAAGCAAGCTACACAAATTATATTGTAGAAATGCGAAATAGTTTTATAAGAGAACTGCAAAAGCAATTTGTCACATCCACACGCTATTATGGCCGAAACTGGAGTAATTAATAATCTAACAAAAGCATCTACAATTCCCCGCCTTTGATGTCTTTGAGATTTGAGAAGCAATTAGTTGAATCGTACTACAGCCGCCTTAGTGCTTTCGATCCAAATGAATGAGGGTTTCGATGTCGACAAATTGCTTTTTTAAAGCGGGAAACAGAGCGTCTAATGGGATAAAGATAAAATAAGAGTATATTTGGCTTTGCTATGTTAAACTGAGAGTTGGTTGGATTTTTATGAAGTTTACAGCGTACTTGTACAGGCTAGAATATAATTATCTATAGGTACTAACATTATAAAGCTAAAGAGTTTGTTTGTTTGTTTGAACGCGCTAATCTCAGGAACTACTGGTCCGATTTGAAAAATTCTTTCGGTTTTAGATAGCCCATTCATCGAGGAAGGCTGGATATATTATATCATCACGCTAACACCAACAGGAGCGGAGCCAAGCAGGTGAAACCGCGGAGCGCAGCTAGTCTAAATATAAAGGTGACTGACTGACATAGTGTTCTATCAACGCACAGCTAAAACCACTGGACGGATCGGGCTGAAATTTGGCATGCAGATAGGTGTTAGTAAAGGCTGCTAAGTAAGAATTTTGATCATAGAAATCTAAATAACAAGGCAATAGAAGTGGTAAGCCCACGTGACATTGTCGCCGCTCAGGTGGTTACCATGCCACATGACCATGACCATTCTTATTATCACGTTTAACACAAATTTCAACCTTATTTCTATGAGTTTATGTTCAAAGTTATATCTATTGAAAATTGACAATCTCTGTTGTAGAAAAGCCGAATTTTTGCGTATTGGAGCAAAAATAAACAAAACGTCTCATATGCTTAGGGATGTTATTCTAAAATAAACCGTAAATTCGTGCGTTAGGATACATATTAAAAAGCTTAATTTAATATTTAAGTTGTTTTCACTAAAATCAAGCTGTCCAATAAAAGGCATAGTTTACTTGTGTGTACTGTTTAGCTATCGGTTTAAATGTGTTGATTTTGGCGACAGCGGTTTTCATATACGAATTATGACATTATAGCACTTCTATGTGTCTTGTTATTTAGATTTCTATGATTTTGATCAATTCTATCCCCAAGGGGATAAAATAAGGGATGAAAGTTTGTACCACGAAAATTTATCTTTACCACACAGCCGAAGCTGCGGGCAATAGCTAGTGCAATATATGGGGATGAAAATATGACATGATAATATTCTGTATGGGAAACGCTAAGAATCAGAAAGTAAACGCAAAGTCGTCTATTCGTATCTCTTCATTCTTGCCTTTTGTTTTGAATGACTAGAGATGAGATGTTAATTTAATTTAAATAAATTTTACTTGAACATTAAAATATAGACGAATTTGGTTTAGTCGTTAGTGATTATGTAGTTTGGTTTATTAGTAGTTTACGATAGAGTCTGAATTCAATTTTTATGTTAATTTTTTATGTGATTAATTACTGGGTTCATGTTTTTTGCACTATGAAATAAAAATTTTGTATTTTGTCTTTCAATATTCCTGTCTGTTTCCCAAAGTCGAAATTTTGCCTAGTTTTGATCAAGATAATAATGTTTTGCGCAGGAATATTTAACTGATGTAAATGATAGTCCAGTTGGCAACCTTGGTTTTAACTAATGAATAGTTTATCGATTTACAGGATTAGCTATTGAAATGTTCCGACCATTCGGTTATGTAGGTTAACAATTTGTTATGCTTTGGTTTTACTGAGAAATTTCGCTTAGGGCTGGCGGTTTTGAATTAATTACTTAGGGTTGTAACTTTTTATTATTCCCAGAAATTTTACAGGTGAAATAAGCTGAAGGGATTTATAAGTTTATTGGTTATTTTTGTTCCTAAATGAAGCTTGGTTTATCTTGTTGGTATTACGATTATGTTAAATACGTTTCAGGATTTTCAATGGGTTCATCTATACTAATATTATAAAGCGGAAACCTTTGTATTTTTGTATGTTTGTATTGAATAGGCTCAAAAACTACTGGACCGATTTCAAAATTTCTTTTACCATTACTTAGAGGGATTCTTCCGAATCCGTATAGGATATATTTTATCCCGGAAAACGTAAATATGTACCACGGGCGAAGCCGGGGTGGACCGCTAGTAAATTAATAAAAGGAAAATATTTCATGTACTTTTTAGGAAACACAGTTGAATCGCTTCGGTTGAAACTGTTGATATTATGTATTTTTTTTTGTATATGAGAGTAGACAAACGAGCATGTGGATCGCCTGATGGTAAGCAATTCTACACAGCCCATAAAATAGATTCTGGAACGAAATACTCTTATAATAAACGTATATTTTAAGTGAACTTGTAACAGTAATGATACAATGGCAGATTTAATACACTGGAAATTCAATTTTACACATAAATTATTAAATGGTCCAAAATAACAGGAGCTTCCAAACTTCAGAATCAGTTACTCGTCCTACATGCAGACAGCTCGAAACATAGAGTTAGTTAGACTAGAAGGAACAAGGGCATTAATTTCTATTGAATACATTATTAATTTCTACGCTCTATGTGAAATTGTTAAGTCTTTGTCCGTACACTTCTAATTTTTAAAGAAAGTATTTATTTTATGCTTATCAGGATTCAATCATTTATTGTTGCTAAAGAACTACTTTAACCAGACATGATTCCGACTTCTTCAATTTAACAAATAGCACGTCACAGTTTACTCTCACCGAGCGACAAATCATAATATGCTCTATATTGTACTGTAGCTCTAATTTCATAGAAAATGAAAGATGATGCTATCTAGACGTTTACCATATTTATTAACTAAACTGTTAAAACATCTTTTGCCGTCCTATGATATATAAAAAAGCTAGATACGTTACCCGCTCTCTATTTTGGCAAGAAAAAACTCAGCTAAGTGCCCGAGTTTCACTTAGTCACGCACCATTCAGAGTCGTGGCTGGACGTTCTTTTTATATTTTAATCGGTAGTTGTTATTACGAAGTACATGAGTGAGACATGTATTATGTCTCGTGCGTGAGAGTGAAAGAGAGAACAACTGTATTGGTGATAATGCGTTAGTAAGTAGGTATGTATTAATTACGCTGTTTTTAGTGCAATGATGTTGGCGTATGCCGCGTCTACTAGTATAATAGAGTCATTGTTGCCGTCAGGATTCGCCATGGTAAGTTGCGCCTACTCTAAACACGATGCGAAGCATATCTAGATGTCCATGTTCTATGCTAGAAATATAACCTGAAAATGACAAACAGGTGCATTAGTAGGAATGCGCATTACACAGAGGGCTCCTGTATTTCTGTTGTCTTTGTGCTGTGTTTTACAAAGGTAAATTAAGATTAGGTCTCGGACGAGCGTCTGAATGAAGAGAAATGTAGTTGTATTTAATATTGTGGTTTTTATGAAATTGGATTTGGAAAGTGTTTGATTAGTAGCTGTTGTTTGGAACGTTGTTTGCAAAAGAAAATTATTTGTACACCTCTTGATATTTAATACAAAGTTACTTGCTAATACAATTGTTCGACTATAGAATTGATTCAGAATTTTGGAGACTGGACGTTTCAAGAGAGGTCGAGAATAATTATAGAAGGAAATTAAAATGTTTTTAAGCTATTGCATAGCTTCTATCGCGGGCCTTGGGCTCGGGGACCGAATCGAGAAATTCCGTAACGAAAAAACCTCACGCTCCCCACTCCGACGGACACGGAGGTGTGGCTTGAAGGCATGCTATGCAATAGCTTAACCGCGGCAGTCCCCGAGTGCCACACGTCCTTTTTTATTAATTTTTTAAACTTGAGAACGACTTCGCAACTTATATTTTAATACTAGCTGCGCTCCGCGGTTTCACCCGCGTGACTCCGTTATTTTATTGTGTACACACTTACATGTATAGAAGCACACGGAAACTTTTTCCAGCGTTTTGAACGTTGATATTGATCAGCTTTGCTTGTATTACGTAAAAATTGTTGAATCCGTCACGGTTCGATCAAGTAAATCCCAGAATGAATATAAATAGCAAAATGGTAATAATAAATATCGAACAAGGTTAGAACAGTGTAGTAACGTGAAACCTATCACCCGAGAGGGTCGGGGATATGGAATAATAGATGACTAGATGTGGCTCATTTAATATTAGGTGTAGTGTCAAATTGTGTCTTGTTAAACATTATGTCGTGTGTTTGTTATGTAAAGTACAGAAGAATGATTTAGTATATACATTATAAACGTCGAAAAAAATCTCTTTAAAAGATTTTTAGCACAGATACATTACATTATAGCATATACAATATAAAAAATATGGCAAATTAGGGAGGTAAAATATATCTACTGAATAAACTTTTGTTGCTCATGTAAGTAAGTAAGTAAGTAATGTGCTCTCTGATGATACATTATAAGTAAAGTAAATTAAATAGTTTGATATTTGAATTTAAGTGTAAATATATCTAGTTTGCTATAATTCTTCGGTAGCTGGGCATATTCAGCATCCATCCAATCAACTTAATATCACTTTAGGTAGAATCCCTAGACGCTTCCAGAGATTTCGGAGCCTTATCGAGTGAGGCATAAAGAATCTAACAAGCTTTTTATATCATTTTTTTCGTTTCGTTTTTCCTTGGATTTTTTAGCTTCTACTTATTTTAAATTGACGTGTTTTAGACGATTAGTTTCTGTGATAGGCAGTAAAAACTTATTTGGGAGGAAAATCTGGGATTAAACAATAGATAGAACTGTGGATTTTGTAATTTATTTATATCTACTAGCCTCATGTATTTCAATCCATATGACTTCCCTTATTTTGGAAAAAATGTACTTGGTCTTAAAATATTTTATATTATACTAGCGGTCCGCCCCGGCTTCGCCCGTGGTACATATTTACGTTTTCTATACATAAAAACCATCCTCGTACTTCAAGGAATATAATAAAAAAAGAATTATCGAAATCGGTTCAGCCGTTCTCGAGTTATGCGCTTACCAACACATTTTGCGATTCATTTTTATAGTATAAGATAAGATTCGCTAAAATAATAATCGTAATGTTATTCGCAAGGGAATCGTTGGCCATTTTTGCAAAATGTTGGGATCTAGACTTGAGACATTGACAAAATACAGCATTTTCTTTATAAATAAAAATCCCAACGTTTCGTAACGAAATTTGGAACCTAGCTTATAAACTAAATAAACACATGTAATACTTTTTATCCCAGTTCAACCTGAACAAAACCGTCTAGTTTCACAGTACACAATTTTGAGCTTTATTCATAAGGACATAAATGTCAGAATTCAAAGACGATTTTGAATAATGCAAATATAGGATCCATCCAAGACAAGTCCCTCAGGATACGCTTATAAATGTCCTCTAATTTATTGTAGCCTCTCTGACCTTCGACGCAGTTTCTGATTAATAGCATCGACTTTGTTGTTCAAACCATTTGTATGCTTCTTGTATAACATTTTTGAATATCATTTGGGATTCTAGATAGTTTTAGATTTAAATACGGTATTTTTTAGGGAGCCACCCGTTCAATATTTTCTGCTACTAGGTACTAGGCTGGCATAGTTGGCTGGTAGTTTTTTCTGCATTGTCGAACTATCCTATCGATATGTATCCCTATATGTAATAGCATATCATGTACACTCTCTAGCCTTTAACTATTAAACTGTCTGTCAGCATTATTTTAAGGAGCCGTAACATTATTTATTCGGTATTATTGATGCCAATTGCAATGGTTTTTAGATACCAATTTTAGTTGTATGTTGTGTTATTATAGAGAAGACATTGGTTTGGCTTCGTTAGTTAAAGTCTACCAAGTTCATATAATGTTTTAACTTATAACACACTTATGTGTATAGTTTGACGTTAATTGGTTAACTGTGAAGCAAGTTTGTTCTAAAATTCTTCTTTAAAAATTGATGCTATGAAGTTATCATAACCAAATCATAATAGTTTTTTAGACTAGACCGTTTGTAGAATTTGTACTATTAAATATAAGATACTAGCTTTCCACCCGCGGCTTTGCCCGCGTTTTCAAAGAAAAACCCGCATAGTTCCCGTTCCGGGATAAAATCTATCCTATGTGTTAATCCAAGTTACCCTATATATGTGTGCTAAATTTCATTGTAATCGGTTCAGTAGTATTTGCGTGAAAGAGTAACAAACACACACACACACATCCTCACAAATTTTCGCATTTATAATATTACGAGTAGGACTAGTAGGATTATAGTTTATTTCACACCGCTGCAGCTGCTGTGCCAAAATTACATAAAAAGAACATTTTCAACATCCCTTCATTTATTTATACTTTTCTTGTTATATACAAATTCTAGAAACTTCACTGTAGATTTCCCACGTTCAAATCGAGTTCAATTCGATTTCCGTTCTCCTACTTCCGACGTCAACAATACAATAATTCCTTCCTTTATTGTTCTTTGAAATTAAGGCGTGTTCTATTAATATTAACTGCAATTTATATTAATGAGGTTGTTGTGTGAGGGGGAATTCAATGATTTGATATACGACTCTCATTAATAAACAATTTGTTACACGGTGATTTCTGAACAAAATTTTCAAATTTTTTACATTGAATCGCAATACATGTCTAATCGCTATAGATTATATTTTAATAAAAATTTAACAAAACAATCATGAAAAGATAGTATTAATTACCTATCTATACTAATATTATAAAGCTGAAGAGTTTGTTTGTTTGAACGCGCTAATCTCAGGAACTACTGGATCGAATTGAAAAATTCGTTCGGTGTTAGATAGCCCATTTATCTACGTAGGTAACAGGAGCGGAGCAATGCGGGTGAATAATATAATTGGCGGGTTAGATATTTATAAAATTGCCTATCTTTTATCTTTGTAAACTTCTAAAATTTAAATTATTGAGAAAGATGAATCATATAATCGTATACATATAAAATTAAATAACATCCTACCTTTTTAACATATTCTTTCAGAACCCTTTGTTTGTTTGAATCATCATATCTTTTTCACAACAAAACAATCTCGGAAATTCCGCAGAAAGTCTCTGTGTTATTATAAAACGTATAAGGTGTCACATAAGATTGAAAGGCTTCGGAGATGTCAATCATTTATAATGTATCCCACAAATATTATTATAAATGCGAAGGAAACTCTATCTGTTTGTCTTTTACGCTTTATTACTAAATACTAAACCACTGATAAAATATTTATGACATTTGGCCTTTTATCCTGAGAAAAAAAATCGTGTTATGTTTTGTCAAGAAATTAAAAATTGATTGAGCAAGTAAACACGGGGATAGAAGTATGTATGGATAACCTACGAAATTTTAAAGTACCTGAATGAACGTAAACTTTATTGTACACACCATTAAAAGTACAACATACAAAAATACACAGAGATTGCAGTAGGCGACCTTACCGCTACAGAGCCATGTCTTCCAGACAACCAGGTACATACGAGCGAAGCCGCATAGCGAAAGCTAAATAAGATAATAAGTTACAAAGTAAAATAGCCCTTAATTTGTTACTCTTTCGGTTTAAAATAATAACAAAAAACACACAAAGGATTACCATAATAAGCTTCTTGTTCGGCCAGTTTAACATAGAATATAAAACATTTGTTTATCTCATTAAAAGTTTGACCAGAATAAGATTCAGAGGAAGTTTTCGTGTTCTGGGTAAATAAGAAACTGCTTAGTTTCGTTTTTGCTTATTTAAGTACTGAATTTTGTGATCTAAGTAATTGCCGACTAATATTTTTTTAAGCAAACAATTGTAAATTTATTTTCGTCGGATTTTTTATTAGGCAAAAACAATGATAGAACACACATTAATAAAGAAGATATAATAAAAAGTTAATATTCAGGACAATTTTTCGCACACGGCACGACTGATCCCTTATTAAGCTTTCGCTTGTGTTATGGAAACCAGATGGTTGATAAACATAGTTACATATATAATAAAAAAAATACTTAGATAGAATAATTATTAACACCCAAACACAGAGCAAACATCTATGTTCATCTCACAAATATTATATAACTATTAAAAATACGAAATTTATTTAAAAAGTTAAATTATTACCTCTGAAACACTTCAAAAGCGCAGTTGCAGTTTAAGCTAAAATACTTGAAAAACTAATAAAAAGGCTGCACAGAAAAATCACTTCCTCCGGTAATAAAAACTTCATTGTACAAACTCACACGACCGGAAGTAGCGTACGAGTACCGGAAGTGTTAGACCGGTACGTGAGCTTCAAGAAAATCATATATTATCTAGTGCTAAATTGAGGTTTTTTAAACTGACTTAAAACGTGAATTCTGTATGAGCATTGCATGCTGAATTTTATAGGAGAAATTTATACTAATATTATAAAGCTGAAGAGTTTGTTTGAACACGCTAATCTCAGTAACTACTGGTCCGATTTGAAACATGTTTCGGTGTTAGATTAACCCATTTATCGAGGAAGGTTAGGGACTATAATATATCACCACCCTAAGACCAACAGGAGCGAAGCCACGCGGGTGAAACCGCGGAACGCAGCTAGTACGAATATAAGGTTATGTTTTGTATGTTGTGTATGGTTAATATAAAAATAATATAAATATTACCATCATATTATATTTAGTTTTGGTATTTTTATTGGAAATTTTACAGATCCGTAAAACATGTGGTCGGAATTTTGTGGATATAAATTGTATTTTAAAAAATTTTAAATGTTATTTTTATAGAATAGTCTGCATTGTTCGGCGGATACCTTTGTGGAAACTGATATAATTTTGTTTATCCTGTTTCCTGTAATTTCATAAATCCGCAGCTTACACGTGAAATAATATAGAATATAGAAATTACTGATATAATATAACAAGCAAAAATTACAAGACAGATAAACGTTGCATTTTTAGGTTCATAACAGTAGGTCTCCATCTATGGTCGCGGAAGAATTCCAACCAATACCCGCGGCCCCATCATTAAAGCGGCTCGACGGAACACAGTGGGGTTTTAGTCGGTAAGAATCCGACATAACCCACAGCTCCTTACCCGGGGGCCGTGGGTATCTTTGGAAAATAGACCCACTATACAAAAAAAAGACGTGTGGTACTCGGGGACTGCTGCGGTAAAGCTATTGCATAGCGTGCCTTCAAGCCACACCTCCGCGCCCGTCGGAGTGGGGAGCGTGAGGTTTTTTCGTTACGGAATTTCTGGATTCGGTTCCCGCGCTCAAGGCCCGCGATAGAAGCTATGCAATAGCTTAAAAAAGGCTATACTAATATTAAAAAGCTGAAGAGTTTGTTCGGACTTCGGATATATTTTGGCATAACTTGAACCCTATATTAATTATAGTCTGTCCACTATAAGAATTGCTTTTTGACAGCTCGACGGGTGATACCAGAAGTGATGTCTAAAAGATTATCGATTGTGATACCATTCCGATAATAAATTCAAAATATTATCATAAATCGATTCAGGTACCTAAATAATAATACAACGTAAACGTACTAATAAGATATGTAATAATAAGACCACATATCTATGAATTTTATGTTAAAACTAAACTAAACTAATATATTATTATATATTGGTTTCCATCTTAAAATTTGGTTGTTTAAATTACATAACATAATAGAAGAGTTTTTCTGTATCGGATATATTTTACAGAGTATTTCTATCGATTATTATAATCTATCGACCCATCATTGAATAATTCTGTGTAGACATCACTTAGTGGGCGGGGCCTGTCGATGAAGTACAATAATTACATATTTGTATGACATTTCAACATAGACAATACAATCCTTCATAGGCGTGAAGCTGTCAAAAAGCAAATAATATAATGGACAGAGTATAGACTGTATTAATTTATAGTTACCTAACGTATCAATATCATCTTATCCTCCAATATAATAATGACCATATAAATCCCTTAACATTTTGAATCATGTTCATACACTAGATAGTTACGGTTGTGAGCACAACTTTGACAAATGGCTGGCTATAATTCCTGACGTCGACCAGCTAACTCTGGCCCCCCTCTCCCACATAGGCGAGAATTAATCGAGAATTTGTTAGCAACATCGGGGGTCAAGTTAAATTGGTTGAATACGGTTATGGCAAATGTGCTAAGTCAGCTCGTCTTGGCTAGTCTTTGCTATTATGTGACTGACACTTGAGGTGTATTTTGTAAGAAAATGCTTTGAAACTGATGGTTGGTTTTTATAGAATTATAAGGTTATCAATTCGTAGTGCACGTAATAATATAGTGCATTTGCATAATATTGTCTTACATGCAGGATAATTTATTTAATATTTGAAAAAATAGCAAGGCAATTTTTTTAAATCTCTTCTGCGTATAATTAGTTTTTATACGAATAGGCACATTATTGTCGAACTTCGATATGATTATTATAAAACTCACAAAAATATCATGAATTTTATTACATAAAGTAATTACGAGAAATTATAATGACTTTTGTATTATCTATGTCATCTAATTGTTTAAAAAAGAAATAAATAAAATAAAATATATTTCAATATAAATATTTTAACATTTTTCTTTATATCATTTAAGTCACTCAATTTCCATATAATAAAGGTAAAACCCCAAATTGAAATACATTGAACAAAACGCGAAATCAGTACGAAACATATGGAATAACCTAATTTCAGAATAGCAATAGTAATGCGGCACATTTAAACACTACGCCTGGGCTAACTGAATTTCACGTTGCATTACGTATTTTCTATTGTATAATTTAAAGCTGTAATAAAATGCGCTATGAATGTGCGCAATGAATGTTGAATTTTAATGGATTTGTTTGCCCTGTTGTGTTTAGTTACATACAATTATTTAGTTTAATTCGATGCTTCTAAAAGGACCGAGGCTTCGTATAAAGATATTATTTTTGATGGTCTGTGTCTATTCATCGGTGGTAGAGCAAATTTTTCATGATTTTTTAGCTCTTAATTTTTAAAGAACGGGTCAAATTAATTTAATTAATAATATTGCTGTAAAATAGTATATTTTGTTTTACATTTCGGTTGATTTTAATTTATGACTTCATTTTCGCCCGCAGTTTCGCCCGCTTTGTTTAAAAGTTAAATAATTGAATATAATATCTACCAAAACCTTCCTTGAGAAAAACTTTATCTATTATAAAAGTTGTCATCAAAATCCAATGCGCAGTTTTACAGATCTAAACGTACTTAGAGACTGATAGACATGGCAGAAAGTTACTTTGTTTTCTATTATATAACCTAACCTAAACTAAAGACACATACAGGTAAATTAGCTTGGAGAAATTTTTGCATATGTAGTGGTGTGTATATTACTCAGATCTTAGAGCGCGTTTCCACTATATCGTTCTGACTTCTGGCCTATACAAAAATGTTTCGATATCCTAACATTACTATTTAATTTTATACTTATTCCTAGCAACACTTTTGTTTTCAATAAAAACAAGTTTTTATTTGAAAGAAAATGGTTTTGACTTTATAAAAAAAAATATATCATTCAATTTCACGTCCTTGAGCAAACGACAAGGCGACTACCGTGAAACAATAAAATATCGTGTCCATAATAATTTGTTTCATAATTAATATTTGACCATAATAATTACGAAACAAAACAAATAAATAAATCGTCACTTGATAGTGGAAAGTGGAAACACGCACAAAACCAGAATAAACCAGTTTACGCTGTCCGCAGGTGCCACGTGCAGTCGTTTGGTACCGTGAACATAAAGCACACATTTCATTCAAAAATTATAATTATTACGTATAGACCGGGAGATATTGACACAAAATTTCGAGTCATTTGTAACAGGATGGCGGTTCTACAGGGGTCTTAGTACGCAATGACAAAAAGAAATAGTTTGGAAAATCCAAAAGTGCACGCCTCATAATTTTTTTTTAATAATTATTTATTAATTATTATTTTTGTTTATTTAATAACAATTAAACCACATCGAATCAGACCCTGAAAAATAAAAGGGTTCTATTCCTGAGCATACTCAAGCGTAAGAGAAAAAAAAAAGACTCGATTAGTAAAGTATTTCGGTCGCTATCGTGTTAACAAGAAAATCCTCCGCACATACAGACACACGGACGTCCAAGACAGAACTTTTTTAAACTGTTTTTTAACTAGTTTAAATAACAAAAATGACATCAAAAATATCATGAATGTTAAAAATAGTGTTTTTTCTTAATATGTGTGTGTATGTATTATCTTACAAGTGTAATGTATGATACATAAAGACATTTTAAGTTTGAAAAATCAGATGTTTTGCGCGAAGTGACAGTAGTACCCACCTCAACGCTTCGCTTATGAGGCGTGCAAAACGATGGTGTGAACACTAGTACCGGCGGCTTAGTCGCGTAGGCGTTAGTCGAACTCGTCGGAAAAATAGCGAAAGTCAAACGATTTGTAACACAAAAATTTTAGAATTTACCGATAGCCCATAAAAAAGAAGTAGGCGGTAGTGTCATGCCATACTTTTCCGGTGTGACTTACAGCCCGCCATACCGACGCGAATGTGTTGATTAAAAAAAAAAACAATTCAACCATTTGTACCAGGCTAACTTTTGCACAGGTAACCATCGTCGTGCAGCTATTTACGAAAATCGCCATGCCATACTTTTCGGACGATTCCAAATGGTCGCCATACCGCCGAAAATCTGCAAAAATTTTTTTTTTCGCCAAACTTTTTGTACCAGTATTGCATTTGGATTTTTGGAGAGTATTTGATAAAATGTGACCATTATTATATTTACCATACTTCTAGTAGGGGGAAAAAGTGCTGCCATACTTAAAAAATTAATTTAGTATTAATTTATATAAGTGAAGATTTCCACCACCTAGATCTTTGAAATTTTGTATTTATATTCGTTGAACCTCAAACTTACAGGAAAAATTAGTGCCATACTGTTACTAATCGTTCAAAATACGAATAAAATCTTACAATAAAAAAAAATCTTATACACATTCGCCACCTCCCACAGGTATGGCATTATCACACTTCTATTTATAATCATTCAGGAGTTGTTGAAAAAAAAATTTAGGGTGGTACAAATGGTTCGGCGAAAAAAAAATTTGCAGATTTTCGGCGGTATGGCGACCATTTGGAATCGTCCGAAAAGTATGGCATGGCGATTTTCGTAAATGGCTGCACGACGATGGTTACCTGTGCAAAAGTTAGCCTGGTACAAATGGTTGAATTGTTTTTTTTTAAATCAACACATTCGCGTCGGTATGGCGGGCTGTAAGTCACACCGGAAAAGTATAGCATGACACTACCGCCTACTTCTTTTTTATGGGCTATCGGTAAATTCTAAAATTTTTGTGTTACAAATTGTTTGACTTCGCTATTTTTCCGACGAGTTCGACTAACGCCTACGTGACTAAGCCGCCGGTACCAGCGTTCACACCATCGTTTTTCTTTTTGTCATTGCGTACTAAGACCCCTGTAGAACCGCCATCCTGTTACAAATGACTCGAAATTTTGTGTCAATATCTCCCGGTCTAGTTAATGTAAAAGTTATACGTATGTTAAATGTGCAAATATTAAAATAAAGTCTCATCTTTTTCAGAGGAGAAACACATATAGTTTAATTTAAAATCCCTTATATATATATAAAATAAAAACTAAAAATAAAATGTTGTTTTATTTTATTTGCTGACCATACACTACTACAAACGCAAAAATTTCTCCAAGCTAATTTACCTGTACAGATATAAAACATTATCAAGAACCATTATAATTAACCAGAATTAAATGAACATGAGAGCTGTTTAATTGGCAGGGTGTCCAATGGAGTTGTTTTAATGAACGTCATTTTAAACTAATGAGTAGTGATGTGCCAGTATCGATGATATTTGTATTTTAATTAATAATAATAATAATAATAAGGGCGTAGGGATGTGACGACCCCATCGCCCACGGTTGGAATATCTATTGTCTACGTGACAATAGATATTCCACCCGTGCAATCAGTCAACCCGCAGGACACCTTGTGGCGGGGTGTCGGGGAGTAGCGACCCCGCGGGAACCGAGTGCTCCCGGGGGAGGCCCCTGTCTTCATCTCCGGCTCGCCTTCACCGGCCGGTCGGAGTGAAGCCTGACGAGGACAGGACCCCCACCTCTGGCTTGCCTTAACCGGCCGGCCAGAGTGGAGTCGCGAGAGCTTTTAGCTCGAAGGGTGGATGCGAAGCGTAAGTGGCGAGTGGGCACGTGATGCTGGACCCTCAGGGAGCGCGTGATCGTAGTTTAAAGTCCAGGGACGCCTCTCCACCCTTAGCTGCTCACAATATGTTGCCCCCTTGTCGCACTATTGCAGCGACTTATTTCGGGGGCCCATACAGTGAGAGGGCGAGTCACCACCTGCCAACATATTTTTACTTTCTTTTAGTAGAAAGGCAGGTGCCATATTTTCCCATAGTCCTCAGTACCAGTCCATTTAGCATCCCAATCCATAGCCCAATCATTAAATTTCCATACCCTGCAATAGTCCTACATCGGCCGCGGACTGCCCAGGGCTGTATCTCTATAGTGCAGTCATGGGCAGGCTGCGGCTGGTGTCCCACAACACATTAAAATTCTCGAAAGGGCCTCTGCGTGTTGGATCCGTGTCCCCACGTAAGCCTTCCAAAGATCCGGGTACTGTCCTTCTGGTGGTACCCGAGTATTATGGAAATGAGAAACATAATAATAATAATAATAAATAACGTTTATTTCTTATTCTTTCATATACATAGACATGGACATATTCATTATAGTTTTGTTCACAAGTAAAAAGTATAAGTGGCACCCGTTTTAGGCTTAGTTCGAAGAACTAGCCTGTGTATACAGGCACCAGCTTCTCCCTAAGTCATTTGAACTTTAATAAAACAAAAAACTTGAAGTGAGCTAGTTATATAAATGGAATGTGCAAGCATATTATACAAATATGATTATTAAATAAATAAATATAAAATTTTAAGTTTATGAGTAATGTGTGTGTGTGTGTGTGTGTGTAGGCGTGTGAGGGTGTGTGTATATGTGTGTCAAAATAAAGTAAATATATCAAATAGGTAACTTATAAATAAATAAGAGAATAAATAAAAATACAAAAAATAGGTAAAATAAACAAATATTGATTTATAATTTTAATAAATTTAGTATGTAATTGATTAAATATTAAACAAATTATATATATTTTATAATATTTATATGTGAAACAAAATTTATAGTTTTATCTTTAGTAAGTTTTCGGTGGATTCATAAGACAACTCCTGTAACCAATCTGTGACTGTTTTTTTACATTTATAGTTATTCATAGAATATATGTTTAAGATTTTATTTGCTTTATTGTAAATATAATCTCCTAATCTAGCATAAAACTTCATAGGAAAATAGTGTTGAGAACGTTTAACCTCACATACCATGTAGGATCTACGTTTATCAGTGCTGTTTAATTCAAATTCAAGTTCCTGGTGTTTTTTTAAAATAAGTTGCAGCAAAAACAATTGTCGCACTGTTAGGACTTGGCATTTTTTATATAAATCTTTGGTCGGATAATCAATTGGCCTAAAGGTCATGACTTTTAAAACTGATCTTTGTGCTCTCTCAATGGTAAGCATGTAACTCTTAGCCATGCCACCCCAAGCAGATATTCCATAATTTATTAAGGACTGGCATAATGTAAAGTATATCCGTTTAATGAGGTTAAAGTTCATGATGTGACGGAGATTTTTAAAAATAATTATCAATTTACGAATGCGGGCAGCCAGAAGTGTTGCATGTTTATTAAAATTTAGATAGGAATCAACAATAACACCTAGATACTTAATGGAATCAACATTTTGAAGAGTTATACATGTACAAGATAGTTTATCAGGGCAGAAATGAGCTTTAAGTGTTAAGTTACTTGAATGTCTTATAGAATTTTTGTTTATGCCAAAAGTTAAGTATTTGGTTTTATCAGAATTTAGAGTCAACGAATTAGATAGCAGCCAATTACTTACGATATTTAAACCAGACTGTGAATGTGAAAAAGCTTCCTCCCACGTTCGACCATCAAATATTAAAACCGTATCGTCTGCATAAGCTATTATTTTGCCGTTGTCAAGAGATAGATTTGTCAAGTCATTCATGTACAGTAAGAAAAGCGTTGGACCTAAAATACTTCCCTGCGGAATACCAAAAGAAAGCGTTTGTTCAGTACTAATTAAGCCGTTTAGTTTAACAATTTGTGTTCTATCGGTTAAGTAACTTTTGAACAATTCAAATGGTTTACCTCTTATACCGACATAATTTAGTTTGTTTAATAGCAGGGGCATCGATACCGTATCAAAAGCTTTCGCGAGATCGAGAAAGACGGCAACACATCTTCTATTTATATCAAGATTAGCCACAACGTGATCGATAAGATTGTGTAGTGCATCCGTCGTTGATCTCGATCTGCGAAAGCCAAATTGATTGGGTGATAAAATACAGTGCTTCTCAAAGTAAGCAACCAAACGTGTATTCATTATTTTTTCAAATATCTTTGAGAGGCATGGGAGTATCGATATAGGGCGATAATTATTCATAGAACCTCTATCTCCCGCCTTATATATTGGATGGATAATGGCTTTTTTAAAAGTATTGGGGAAAGTCCCAGAAGACAAGCACAAATTAAAAATGTACACAAGGGGCCTAACAAATATAGGTCTATATTGTTTAACTATATTGGCTGGGATGTTGTCCCATCCAACTGCACAATCACTTCGAAGAGAGACTATCAGATTGTTTATTTCTATCTCGTCGGTTTCATAGAAACAAAAAGAATTTAAAAAATTGGACGAGGAAGGAAGAGTCGCATCAGATGTATTATGTGAATTCTTTTCTGCAAGTTCCTTGCCAATATTAGCAAAATAATAGTTGATGCTATTTAGCGTTTCAACCGCATTTTCAGAATTATTAAGTAAGTCACAGCCATTTTGATTTCGAGTATTCATGTGAGTAAATTTTTTTATGCAATTCCAAAGTGATTTATTGTTATTACTTGAGTTTATTATAAGTGTCCGTTCATAATTTCTTTTTACTTTTTTTAACAATGCGTTACAAAAGTTACGGTAACGTTTATAAGTTATAGATAAGATAAGATTATTAGGCGCTTTTTTAAATTTTTTTTGTAGTTTATCCCTAAGTCTAATGCAGCGAAGCAAACCAGGAGTAATCCATGGTTTGATAATTTTTTTGCGGCAAGAAATTTGTTTCGTAGTTGTAGACTGTTGTATACCCTGAGAAATAAGATTAGTGAAATAAGACGCGGCTATATTAGGATCCGTTATTGTATATAATTGAGTAAAATCTAATTTATCAAAATAATTACTCAAGGCATCAGAGTCGGTTGTCGTTATAGATTTAAGTTCGTTTTTTGGCCTATTTTTAGAAGAATAGTGCAAGCAAAAAACTACTGGGTTATGATCGGTGACTAAAGAATCAATAATAAAAGTATGATATAACTCTTTACTTTTAACCATAACATGGTCTAAACAGTTGTTTGATCGGGTTGGCAATAAATGTGCTGGTAAAAGTCCTGTCATAGCTATACAATTGAGATACTCACTTGATAAATGATCTGTGTTTGATGATTTTATGTCTATATTTATATCGCCTGTAATTATAATATTTGGATACATGGATAGTTTATTTACGATCGAATGCAAAGAATTAATAAAGTTTTGAATATTTTTAAAACTCGGGGAACGATAAATGGCTATAAGAGCTGTATCACTCCCAATCTTTAGTACTAAACAATTTGCCTCAGAAAAATCCGGTTCTTCAAGAAGTACAGACATAACATTTTCACGTACATAAATAGTTAAACCATCATTCTGATTTAAATACTTTGTATTTGCAAACGATTTAAAACCAATCAAGGTAGGAATTATATTATTACAAGACAACCAACACTCTGTTAAAACTATAATATCAAATACAAAATTAAATCTCGACAACAATAGAAGCAAATTATCCCAGTTAGCACTCAAACTACGAATGTTTTGCGTTAATATTTTTAAATATGAATTCTTACGTATTTTGCTGCAACAAGATTCCGGGTCACTGTATACTGCACTTGGATTCATGTTATTATCTAAATCATTAAGCACCCATGTTTGTATAAAATCACACATTGTTATTTTTTGCGAATTTGAGCAGGAGATTTAGCTTAATTTTAAATATATAAGGAATAAGTATTACTTTGTTAAGCTTTGTATGCATGAAATATAAAGAACGGACAAGGATTATTTGTTTCACATTATAAAGATTAAAATACGAACCAAAGAACAATAAGTTTAAGAAGTACCCTCTCATTAGCTGCAGAATATTAAAATTAATCAGAAAGGATACGGTAGGCCATATTCTAGTATCGCATGATGTTGTGTGGTACAAGTGATTAACGATAATATTTAATATAAATTTTTTACTTAATAATTTTGTTAAAAATTTTGTAAGAAGTATGTGAAAATTGGGATATATAATGTGCATATTTATAACTTTTGTTTGATTACTTATTATGTATAATAATATATTATAAAAATATAATTTGTATATATGCGTAAGAATAATAAGAAAATAGTTAGATATAAAATATGATAATATTGGTAACTTAATTACTTTATGTGAAGAGAATTCCAATATTGATATTGTCTTGTTGGAGTGAACAAAGTTTAGTTTAATGTGTGTGTTTTGTAAGATTTGTTTACATAAAATTAAAGATAAGCTAATTAGGAGTATATTAATACGAACTAAAGAACAAAACGGGAGCCACTGCACAAAATTCCTTATACACATAGTAAATAGTCACTTTTGTTTCAGATTTTTCAGGGTACACTCGTTATCAACACGTATTGCTGGCGAACCTTCTTCCTTTTTGATGTAGATAATTCCTCGAACTGTCCAATAAAATGAATAATTATTTTTCTTAGCAAATTCACGAGTGAGAAAGAAGAGTTTCTTGGCTCTGGTTGTTAACGATTCTGATATAAAAATTTGCTTCTGTGGGCCGGTAATATTTATGTGGGTGGTATTTAGTTTTGAGCTTCTACTCTCTTTGTTAAATCTCTTATAGTTATGTAATATCTCCTCCTTGGTGAGAATGGATACAAAACTAAGCAATATGGGTCTTTCAGATGCGGTACTTTTTCCAGTTCGGTGCACATTATTTATCTGAGATTTTACTAACGGACATTTAAGGGTTTCCGCAATGGCCAAAACCGAGTTCACCAAATCCTGTTTTGTTTCTTTTTCTTTGACAGGAATATTCCGAATTTCTAGGCTGGTTAATTTAAGCGAAGATTCCATGCTCTCAATTGTTTGACACATATCATTTATTTGTTTTTGTTTTGATTTTAATTCTTCCTCAACCGTTGTTAATTTAATTAGAACGTCGTCGTACTTGTCAGACATATATTGAATCGATTTTTTTATATCACTGCATTCGTCTTTTAATAAATTAACTGTGGTAAATATTGACGTAATCTTGTCTTCTTGCTCTGATTTCCAAGAAGAAAGCATATTCATAATATCTTCTTTTAGGTTTTTTATTTCATCATATTGGTCTATGCGTTTTCTTTTTGGTTTCCGCTGTGGGATGTTTCTGTCAGTATCCGAATCTAGCACGCTCACATTAGATCCGGAATCAAGTTGGCTTTTGTTTTTGGACCACAACGACGTGAGCGTTGGTGTCGTAGTTGTTGACGGTGGAGGAGAGCGCTGTAGTGGCATCTCGTTCGTACAAAGTTTGTGCGTAATAAAATGAAACTACATATAAACACGTCTGCACGACAGCACGACCGCGGCGAGAAGTAGTTATTATTATTATTATTATAATCACTGTATTTAAGCTAGAGTATCTACTCCTAAATATTAAATACTCCGTGCTTTATAAAATAAAAATTATCGATTAATTAACTACCTTTACAGTATTAACTATACAGTAATACACCCCTAAACCGGTGTTTGTCGGTATTTTTTTCCCAGCGTTAAAGATTTCAAGAAAGGGTAATCGTAGTTTTATTTAACTTAAACAAATAATTTATTGTAATAAATATCGTATTATATTCTACGACAATCCAAATAACAAAAAGTGCTTTATACAGGAAAATAAAAACATTTCCTAGATTTATTCTGGATTACTCCATTATTATTTTATAATTCAACTCCATCGTAAAATGTTTTCGCTTTTAAAATGTCTCCGCAAAAACAATTTACAAAGTTATCATAAATCTGACAGGACTATCTGTAATTGCGCGCCATCGGCCATCTTGGAAAGAGGCTATGGCATAACTCTATACAGCCACGACATTTTGATATGAAAAAGGATATGCGGGCTCTGAGAACAATTCGATGTTTTAAGACCTAAAACTACGTAGATAATAAATTATATAGATGTAGCATGATGTAGGCACATTGCCCATGTTTCTTTAACACATTAGAAATTCAATATTCTAATATATTTTTTGTTGCGCTCTCAAAACACTATAGATTTTTCTATAATCTGGCATATAATTCAGACTAGGAATATTTGCGATGCATATCTACTTAAAATAAAAAATAAAACAATTATTATCATTGCAATTTTCTTTAATTACTTGTTGTTTTTCTAATGCAATGAAAACAATGTGTTGTTAAGCTTAGTTTTAACAGGGAGTCTGAACCCTTATAGTTGGTACTCAAGTATATTTCTGTAGAACCCTCCTCTCATTAAAAAATATAACTTACTACGTAACTATGCTTAGAAAGAGTGAACAATTTAGAAGTTGTAAATGAAATAACATAGACAATATTATGTTATTTCAAAAGTAACGTATATAATATTATTATTATTTTAATAAGTAAATAGTTTTACAGCTTTATGTGTTTTTAAAAATTTAATTTGTTTAAAAAATAGTATTATACTTTTTAGTTTGACACAAATATGCTAACACTTTACAATAACCCACATGACTATAATATTGGCTGCAATGTTATTTATATGTGACATAACGCAATATCCACATTCAAATACCTAACATAGTTCAATTTCACATTATAAACTTAACTTCGAAGATTCGAGTCAGCAAAGATAAGACAAGATAAATTATAGCGGTGCCGCGAGCGATGCGACAATTCGACTGCGGCCACACTAGCGCAGAAATCATTAATTAATTATTATTATAAAATATACATATCAGACAAGGACAATGTATAACACATAAGTCAACATTAAGATATGTATAATTGTAGCCACTTGCGCTTCTTTACGTTGAACCGGGATAAAAACTAAAAAAAAGAATAGCCTATGTTTCACAGGAATGCTAATGAATGAAAATTTTGAAGCTTACTACTGATCATTCAAATTGTCATGATTATTTTATATTACGTTATCATTCCATCAGTTAAGAGGAATGATTTTTTGGACTTATCGGTTCAGTAAAATAATTAAGTTCAATCGATAGAAAATTTATTGAAAAATCACATATTTTATATCATTAAATATCAAAATATCCTAATATGTATATTCAATATCTCATTTCAATAATAAATACTTTTAAAATTGTACACGTTAGAATAATCAGAAGTACTAAGCACTAAATAATTTATGTTCTCAAAAGAAAATAGACGTCGCAAGTGTGTCCCAACATTAACGAATGTAACTGAGACACACAAAAATATCGTTTAATGTCGAAACTTTACGTCGATATCTGAATCATTTATTTGCTTAATCAGATCTAGAGGTAATTAATTACTTTAAAAGTCCTAACTTGGGGCGCTTATGAAATTATTACGTTACCACATCATGTTTTATATGAATCTATGGTTTATTTATTGAAATAAAGTATCTCTGTTTTTATGAGAATTTTACAAAATGATAATTATAAAATTTTCACTTGCAGATAGATCATAGTTATTCTACACATACATATTACATATTATCTTCTTCTTATATATAAAAATGAATCGCAAAATGTGTTGGTAAGCGCATAACTCGAGAACGGCTGAACCGATTTCGATAATTCTTTTTTTATTATATTCCTTGAAGTACGAGGATGGTTCTTATGTAGAGAAAACGTAAACATGTACCACGGGCGAAGCCGGGGCGGACCGCTAGTAAATTATAATATTATCATCAAAATGTGATACTAATATGTGATAATGAAAATGTTTTAGAAAATATGTCTCCCGTTAAGTAGAGCAAGAATTCCCAATGTGTCATCCCCAAATATTTAATTAACCTTATATAATTTTGATTTTTGTCCTAATATATTTTGTGCTAATATAAAATTGGTAATTAACTTTACGGGATCCAAGGAAAACGCTTCTACAAAGATGTACTGTGAAATCTTATAAGATAATTTGCTAAACACATAACGATGTGTTAATTCAGTTCGGAAGTCGTTATTCAATTTTGTTACACTAATTTGGCGTCAAGTTTCCGCGAAAGGATTATTGAATTAAGTAAATTTCTGCCTTACCTTTAATTATATTTTCAGTTTAGATGAGAAAATAATTTTACTTCTATCCTGTTATTTATGGCATAAAATTTTGGTGGAATACTTGTATTTACTTTGTTTTTAGATTGCTTTTTTAAAGTTACCATGTGATTATTGCAATATTGTCTAGATTTTGAATAAATGCCTTATATTTTTTTTCTAAATCTGATCTATCTCTGTATAAAATATCATCAAAATCCGTTCAGTGGGTTAGTCGCAGTAGAGTACATAATATTATAGAGTCACATATTTTGTAACATTAGCAATGTTACTATACGAAAAAGATTTATCAAAGTATTAGACATCTTTGTTGTATTATTTCCTTTCTTTCTGCAACCGCAATACAAAGCCATGCCATTTTTAATCCACACACAGCAATACCGTTAATTAACGAAATCCAATGCACCCTTTAAACTAACGGTCTGTCAAAACTTTTTCACCGCAGATAGCTAGGGTTGATAACAATAACATTTTTGGCATATATTTTCCGCGGCTCAAGAAAAATATTAAGAAAATACAACAAAGGTTTATACAACATGAAAAAATTTAATTAGGTAAACTAATTTAGGTACTAAAAGCTCTTTAAAGCTTTGTAACAATATTGATTTTTCCTAAAAATGTGTATACAGTCACTTGTACCAAAAATGTCGTTTAAAAATTCAACATATTTTTCACAAGGTGGCAGCCCTAGATAGCGAGCCTGCAGCGCCCTGATAGTCGATAGTCAGGCTTAAAGCCTTTTGTTCTGAAAAACCTCGGCAAAGGCATTGTACACCTTGGCATTCTGTTGAGGTCTAATTAACTATGTGATTTGAGATTTTGAAGCACTTTTTGATAGGTTCTTTAAAGTCTTATGTCATATTTAGTAGTACATAATCTTTATTATGTACTAAGTATATAGATACTCATTTTAAAGAGACACAGATCTTTTTGTTTCAAATAAGTTCCGAAGCTATTGTAGGTACTTATTTTAAATTCTTTTCCGGATATGGCTGTACACCACGGTACACCTACAGGTCCACCTGTACAGGTTTAAAAGTATACATGCGCAGGTAGACTGTAATGTGTTTGAGAATTATAGACCTGTGCAGTTTTTTCAACCTATGATTGGTTGACCTGCGCAGGACCCGTAAGGTAAGCAATAAGCATGTTCCTCTTGAATCACTTTATCTAATAAAAAACTGCAACAAAATCCGTAGTGTAGTTTTAAAGATTTAAGCATACATAGAGACATAGGAACAGAGAAAGCGACTTTATACTATGTAGTGACAGTGATTGGGACATTTTCCCGTGTCAACTTGAATAAAGTCAGGATAGAGTACGGTAGCTAATTTCATATAATTTGACTCCTCAAGTGCCTTCAGAAACGTATTCAAACCATTTAAACAAAAAAAAAGGTGCTAAATAAATCTACGAATCAGAATGATAAACGTTATCTCGCCTGATAAGTTTGTTTTGCCGACGGTACATTTTTTATTCACGTTGTAAATTACAATACATGACAACTCAGTGATACGGTTTTTGATTTGCATTTATAGTGGTTATTTTCAGTTTCCCTTACATCGCAATTTTGTCAACGCACCAAAATTATTTATGTAATGAAGCTCTGAAAGATATTTTTTATAGGAGAAGAATGTTCGATGTATTTTTTATAATCTATTATTTTTTGAGAATATTTTGATACAAAGTTGTATAAATCTATAAATAACAGAAATGTATCCATGTGTAGGTAGTCCCGAACGACTGTAGCAAATTTGTACAATCGTTATTCGTTAATTATAATATGCGAAGACCTTCCTCGAAATCCACGCATCATCCAAAAAATGAAAATCAGTTCATAAGTTCATTTTCAATAATAACTTGAGTTAACAATTAAGTCACACCTATGACCTAACTAAAATATTGTACCTATAAGCTCTACGCTCGATGTAGTATTTTCTTCAAAATATTTGATAAAATTAGGTATAAATAATAAAGAAGAAACAGAATCCTGCGTAATTACTTTTCAAGAACTAACGATGAGGATAAAGTTAATTATTCTATTAAAAGATTACGTGGGTTTTGCTTGGTGGAAATTTTATACCACATAATTTATGAAAATACGCATAATGTTTTACCTGTGTATTTTTGTACCTAATTTCATTCTAGTTCGGGGTTTTGCTTTACAATAAAGTCTACTAATTAAAAAAAAGTATTAACGTGTGCAGACGAATTTGTCAGTATGACTGTCACAGATCTGACGTTATAAAAATAACAATATACCTAATATTATAGATTAGTACAAGAAGCATTCCTTAAATATAAAATTAAGTGCATTTTAATTATGTTAGTTAAGTTTTTAAACCAACTATTAATAACAGTCAGCAAGTCATAATAATATATGGACTCGTCACACAAAACTAACGAGTTAATTCAAGTAATTTTATAATTAAATTTGCAAAAGTACCATTGTATTTAGCATTTTAATAACCACAACCTATCACTGTCAGCTGACGGAGTTCATTTTAAAAACTGTCACCGATAATGGCCTTACCTTGGGACTACATACATATGCATTTTTTGTACAATTTTCAATTCAAATAATTTTTTTGAAGCTGATTATGTAGCTCACATACAGCTATAATTATCTATGAAATAAGAGCTCAAGTTAGTTGTGACTCTGTTGTAATTTTTATTTTATTATTTTTGATAGTTAGTTTCCTTCCTTTTTTTAAACTCGTGGATATTGAATAAAACTATTTCTTATTTCGATTGTCAATGTAATTTAAAAGCAAAGAAATTGTAAATCACCGATAAAAAATGCACGTAAACAAACAGATTCTGTTTGTTTACGTACTTGTATCATACCTAAGGAAAGCGGCAAAAAAATGTAAACAAGGAAGTAATCACGTACATCCATTCCAAAATCTATTTAAAACTATGTTATTCAAACAAAAAACATTTTCTTTAAGCGTTTTGTAATGTTTAGCTAGTCCCCGTATCAAAAATGTCGCGTGCGGCCGCTTACGCCGAAGCAAAGTGCTCGAAAAACACTTGGATTTAATTAAAAAGGCGAGCTTATAAAAGACTCACGGAAGGTGATATCTTTGAACAGGACTCATTCAGTAACAGGCTAATTTGTTGATGTTATTTTACGTGCAAATGGCTGAGTTTTGTGATCGCTTTCGCACTTTGTTTAAGTGAATGGTTATTGCTAATAGCTTTAGAGTCAAGTAGAAATAAATTATAATGTGTTCCATTTTTAGATTGATTTCGTATTTCATCATTTTTTATCGTGAATTTTCTTAATTTTTTTATCCAAAAATTTCATTACCAAAACCCACTATGCTTAATGTATGTATTTAAAAAGCTGTTCAGTTTGTAAAATACATACTTTGCCCTAATGTTGGATGTTAATTTAGTTTCTTTGTATTATATTGTTCTTATTATATTCTATGTAGGTATATAAAAATAAAACATTTAGAGATATGCGTCAATCGAAAAGTTGTAAATAAATATCGTCACCCGGACGCAATATCATCAGCTTGCGGAGGCTAGAAATATTCACTTTATTCGATTCCGCGCCCTTTAGCTGAGGTCACCACACTTTAGAATAAACTATTAATAATATGTGGTATTTGAAAAGTTTGTTGGTTTTGATTCAGGTAAAGAGTAAAATTACAATACAGTTTTCAGGAATAAATAAAAAAATACGTTTAGCGTTTTGAGAAATTTTAACTATCATCCTTATCCGCTTAATAGCATTGAAATATGTGTAAAATAATGACTAATGTTCAATTTCTTTGTTATACGGGCCATGCTATGGTTTATATTCCTTGAGTCAGTAGCTCGATGATATAGTCGCGGTACTACCATCGACCGCGCAAGGTGTGCGCACTGAGTCATTATTTAATATTACTAGCTGTTGCCCGCGACTTCGTCCGCGATTACGTCGTTTTTCGTCATTCGTCGTTTAAAAAAAATACGTGACACTTTATTTTTGAATGTTCTTAATTGTCTCTTATAAAAATAAACTACATTAAAATTGAATACTCTGATAAGAAAATCTTAAAATCGGAGGACATCGAAAATCTGAGGAAAACATGAATTTGATTTAAATTCTACATTGCTTAGTAATTCAAATAATAATCTAAATTAAATGTAGATTAACAGTTTGAGCGCATCATTATATAATATGTACCTAAGTATTAAATTACGTTAGTTTACATAGTAATTTTACTAAAAACACGATGACTTTCTTTCGCGCTCGGTACAACAAACTAAGCATGTTTGTGGTACGTGGCCCGCGTCACTTGACCCCCCGCGAGTTCCCCTCCGTTACTATGCGAAAATACATTCGTCGCCCTACTGTAGGAAAAATTGTAATATTTTAAATTCGAGAAATATATCTTGTATTCGACTATTCGTTGCAGTCGAATACAAAATATATTTGAAGAAACTTAGGTTGGCCTTCAGGCAAAAGGGATCCTATCAAATGATAAACTTGACCTTGTATCTTAAAAGTAAGCATGAAAGGATCCTCTGATAATTGTTGAGCACCAAAGGATCATTTAAAACGCACTACTATAAGAGCGAATATTGTCTAAGAACTGTTTAGATTGCACATGTTCCTCTAAAAGTAGTGATTTCAAAGGTTCTGGTATATCTTCAAACGAAAGCCGACTCCTTACTCCTCTTTAAAGCATTACAAAAAGAACATACTACGTTAATATCGCCTATACAGAAGATGATCTGTAATCAATTGTGAGGTTATAAGCAAACCCACTTTTATATTTGTCGGACCACACCACCGAATTCGTAGATTGATCTTCTATGTTTACCTCTTAAGTCATTAAGACTGTCGAAATCTGTCTACAGTAAGACGGGCCTCTCGCTATTCGTCCGTTTCGAGAGACCAAATAGTTTCAATTCTTAATCTTTTATTAAAAAACTTATTAATCGTACTTGTCTCAAATAATCTTGTCTCAAATAATGGTAATATTCGCGTCCCTACTCTAGTCATTGCTTATGCTCATGTTCATCTTCAAGAGATCGAATAATATTATGGTGCACCCTATCATTTGTCAATCGGTCTTCATATTGAGTAAAAGTTTCAGATTATCGAGATAAAATATGCCATTTGCGATCAGCTGTGAGACGTTATACCCTCTCAGTGAAGGTTTCGGTCTCACAGGATAGTACATGCCGTTCGCGGTCAGCTGTGAGCCGCAATTCTCGTTGTGAAGCGGTTTCAGGTTCTCGGCATAACACAATATGTTGTTTTCGGTCAATAGTAAGCCTCTTACCTCTAACGATCCTTGAGAACTCTTATTTCTCATTTTCTTAGCTTTGTTCGAATTTCGATATAAAGATTTTTTAGGTGGCACTGATGCGAGTAAATAAAAATTAAGTTAAAACGGACTGAGAGTGTTATAATCATCAATCATCATCATCATCAATACATATAATAAAATTGTGGAAAAGCGATGTCTGTACAATGAAAATATGTATAAAAAAATTAGCAGGTGTTATTATTAAATCGATCTTGAACCCAAAACTGTAGTTAAAAATTTTTTGTCTGTTTGTCTGTATGTTTGTGCACGCTAATCTCAGAAACGGCTTATCCGATTTAGATGCGGTTTTCACTAATGTATTGTGGTAATCTTCATTTAACAGTTAGTGTTTATTTCATGTCAATCGGTTCATAAATAAAAAAGTTATGACAATTTATAAGTAATCACGGCGAACATTTGCTAAGGCATTCTATTGTACACTGTACAATGTACGATAAAACGTAATTTATCTGTTATACGCTACAGTTATTCCTTTACATGTCCAGATGATCATATCAAAATTCCCCAAGGGTTTGGGGGTAAGCTGAGGTAGTAGGGGGGGCGGGGTCAAATTAACATTATGGTTACTTCTAATAGGTAAATTTTCCACACAAAATGTCCTTTAAATTATGTCGTATTATATTTTTAACCCCCGACGCAAAAAGACGGGTGTTATGTGTTTGACTGCTATGTATTTCTGTGTGTGTGTGTGTGTCTGTCTATGCAGGCACCGTAGCTGGCTAACAGGTAAACCGAATTAGATGCGGCTTTTTTTTGTTAGGCAGCATATTTTCCGACGCTGGTTCTTAGATAAATTGTATCGAAATCGGTTCATCCACTTATTATACCTACATAGGGGTAAAAGTGGGAATGAAAAAAATGATATAATCATTTATTTTTAAAGATCGTTGGGAAGTTTATGAAATTATTTATTCCTTTTTCTATACACTTTTCTTCGTCTAAACGGTTAAGTTACGTGCTCCCTCTCTCTCTCTTCAGCCTTTAGTTACGTGCGTGAGACAGGAAACATCTAATTTGGATTTGTTGCTGGATTTGATAAAAATTGAGTATCGATTAAGCTGATCAGTGGCTACACCATACATTATTAAAAACATCCATTTAAGAAAGGAAGGAAATAGAATTTGCTCCTCTCCCCCCCTGGTTCCTAAAAAATAATATGACATAATTTAAAAGAAATTTAACGTAGAATTAGTTAGGCATTTCTTTTTTGATTTTCGATATTATATACTAATCATAATTTTTTACTCAATAATTGTATGTTAAGTAGTAATTCAGCATGGGCGTAGCCACGGTGGGGCTGGGTGGGGCGCTTACCCTGGCTTTGATCTGGTAGGTACCAATTGTGAAGGGGAGTGGGCGTGGGCGTTGGCGTGGGCCTGGGAGTGGGCGTGGGAGTGGAAGCATGAAAATAAAAACAATTATTGTTGCCCCACCCTGAGCCCATGGTCATAGGTCCCATAGTCACTATTCCACGCGGACGAAGTCGCGGGCACAGCTAGTAGACAAATATAATCAGAAAGCTTTGAACTCCTAAGCTCAACCATAAAAGATAGACATTAATTATGATGTCGGGAGATATTTTTTATATAATATGGAGAACATTTCTTTCATACTAATAATTGTACCAAGTTTCGTTTAAATCCGTCGAGTAGTTTTTGTTTCTATAACGGTTATACAGACAGACAGACGGACAAAAATTTTTGGCGTCAGTGTCGATCCCTAATCACCTCGTGATAGTTATTTAGGAAATATATTTCATGTACAGAATTGACCTCTACAGATTTAATATAAGTATTATTCATATAATTAGATGCCAATTTCCATGTAACGTTAAATTCGACTATACAATAACTAACAGACAACGCAGGTTACTCTCGTTTCCGTAAGTTGAGGCGGCTACATATTCAGTCCTCATAACTTCACTTTTTGTGAACGAAACGACAGCGCGGTTTAATTCGATGCCAACACCATCAAAAAAAGGAAATATTTTTAATTGTGAAAAAATATTATGATTTACACTATTAATACTATTTTAACATTAACACAAAATATAAGACTGTGAGTGTGTAAAAATAAATCCAGCTAGTTTCACATCAAACTTATGTTTTTAATTAGGTATACGACATGAAAATATATTAATTACCAAGCAATAATCATACAGGTAAATACTGATCAAAAGTATTAACAGTCAAAGTATATTTTTACTTACAACATGTAAATGATGAAGGAATAATAATTATCAACGAACTAACCTTTTTGTATTATTGTTTATAAATATAAATTCATAAACAATAAATTTATAAAGAATAGAAAAAATTCGACCACTAAAGAATGCTGGTTCGAGTCCCGCCTCGTTATCGAATTTTTAAAACACGAAGATTTTTAAAAATGTAACCAATGAACACAATCAATATTAGATTAACTGTAATGGTGTCTAGTTTGACTTAAAATAATAAACATCTACCCTCACTTTTAAAAATGTAGTATATTCACACGAATTATAAGCGCACCTTATAGGGAAGGGAAGATATGGGTTAAAGAGTTAAATAAATAAATAACATAATTATATTTAAATTATTAATTTTTAACATTGTGTTCAGTAGTGTTAACATGTAAATTGATTTGAATTTTACGAAATCTCATAGATGGCGCTGTTTCAAATTTGTATACTTTACTAATAAATTCATTAAACTGATTCTCTGCCCAAATTACGTAAATGACATAGTTTTTATTGTGTAAAGCTAGATAATAGCATGGCTTATCCGAAACCAACATTTAAACATGAGTCTTTAGATTGTACGCTGTCGTAATACACGGAATACGTAAGAAAAAAAAAGGTTCACGGCTCCTCCCCCGGAGGTGATAGCATGATAATATGTTTAAAAAAGCCTCACCCGACCTGTTAGTAATATTCATGCAAAATTTGAAGTCAATCTATGCAGTACTTTTCGAGATTAGCCTGGACAAACATACAGACAAACAGACAAACAGACAAACAGACAAACAGACAAACAGACAAAAATTCTAAAAACTATGTTTTTGGCTTCTATATCGATTATAGATCATGGATTATGTATTCTTTTAAAAAAATATTCAATGTACAGTTTTGACTTTCCTACGATTTTATTATATGTATAGATGTATAGATTTCACATATCTACCTAATTATAATTAATTATGGAGAGTTATTTAAATTATCCGACAGCAGCGGTCTTCGTTAAAGATATTTCTCTTATTGACAGTTTAGTGAACTAGAAAAGAAGTTTAACGTACCTACTATGGATTTAGGTTGTTCGTAGGTATCATGCATAATGAGAAAAATAAACGGTGAAATAACATAATATTATATTAATTTATAACTAATATTAATATTATACATATTAAAGCATTATGTTTGCCGACTGAAGTAAAATTCATTTAGAAAAATTAGAAGCGTTTGTGTAAAGGTGCATACCTACTATAAACATAGCTTTGTAGAAAACGAGTACTGCAAAATTAAAACTCATGGCGACCACACATAGAAGATATAAAATTGTTACTCCACGTCAGCCTTCTAATAAATCCGCTTACCCGATTCGTCGTGGATTTACTTAGTATAGAAATGACATAAAATCGCAATATACCAGAAAATGTAAACAAATATTGGAACGTAATTGACGAGAAGTGGCTTGTTGTAATAAGAAAAAAACCTTTATTTTGTCTTAAAAAAGTAAGAAGCAAAAACCTCTTCAACTTAGTTGCAATTAAAGTAATTCAAAATAACTGTTATTAGAAAAGTTGTAAAAGTATTTGGATAGATAGGGGGACAAACTATTTGTTTCTAAATTATATTTTAATAGTAAATTTTACTGTCCCCTACTACAGCATAAATTAAACCAGAGTGTCTTCAAGATGTTGTCACTTTGTCCATTTCAACGAAGAACAGTTTCCCAAATTCCGAGAATTAGCAAAATTGTAAACAACTACAGTGATAATTATAATCTACATATTTTCTGATTCCACAAACAATCTACACAAAACTTTCCATCTTCTATTTAGATTATGATGAAATTATGAATTATCTAATGGATGTCTGGAAAATTGTAGAATATGAGAAAAAGCTTCAAGAATTGGTTTAAAGTTTCTTGTTTTAATTCAAACTACCTATAAGTATACTACTTCTTCTTTTACTCTTAATTAATGGCTCCACCCAATAAAAAGGGACTTCGCCAATGTCCAGTAGGTATATATGGGAGAAACAGGACTCAAATTTCAGCCAGTTGATCAAAATTTCTGCATTTTCCCTCTCAGTTCCAAATGTTAAATGTCACAACCGAACAAGTCTAAATATACTACAAAACACGATAGGTAATCGTAATAAATGGTAAAAAAATTATCTCCACTTTACCATCACGATCAGTACAATTTAATTAATTCCACCATTAAGGGACCATTACCAAAATCACTGCTAATACCGACTCACTAGATTCGCAATTTATATAAGCGTCTACCAGATACCTAAAGCTTTGCATAATGTGCCCAGTACAGCATTCGCTTTTAATGATGATGACATACCCTAAAACACGACCTCGCCCTCCCAAAATACGCTTTATCCCAGCTTAATAGAGTTTAAAGTCCCCTGAGAGGATAGCCAATCTATTTTGTATTCTTCTTGATTTCATAGACGACACGCTATGGCGGGAAATAATGTATTCTGAACGCGGGCGCTTAAAAATTGAGGTAGGCTTGCTGGTGATTTTGACGAGGATATTGTGGTTTAAAATACTTTTATTTTTATTTGCTTTTTCTTTTTAGGAAAAGTGCTTTCATAATATGATGTGTTACTTTACGAATGGGATGGTGTTTCATGAAAATAACAAGAAGTTTTGTACAGAAATAGTTTTAGTTTATAAAATGAACACCCACCAATGCTTTTAGAATAATATACCTATATCTATTGTTAATTATAGTTTATCATTTTATTTGTAACTAGCTGTTGCCCGCGACTTCGTCCGCGATTACGTCGTTTTTCGTCATTCGTCGTTTAAAAAAAATACGTGACACTTTATTTTTGAATGTTCTTAATTGTCTCTTATAAAAATAAACTACATTAAAATTGAATACTCTGATAAGAAAATCTTAAAATCGGAGGACATCGAAAATCTGAGGAAAACATGAATTTGATTTAAATTCTACATTGCTTAGTAATTCAAATAATAATCTAAATTAAATGTAGATTAACAGTTTGAGCGCATCATTATATAATATGTACCTAAGTATTAAATTACGTTAGTTTACATAGTAATTTTACTAAAAACACGATGACTTTCTTTCGCGCTCGGTACAACAAACTAAGCATGTTTGTGGTACGTGGCCCGCGTCACTTGACCCCCCGCGAGTTCCCCTCCGTTACTATGCGAAAATACATTCGTCGCCCTACTGTAGGAAAAATTGTAATATTTTAAATTCGAGAAATATATCTTGTATTCGACTATTCGTTGCAGTCGAATACAAAATATATTTGAAGAAACTTAGGTTGGCCTTCAGGCAAAAGGGATCCTATCAAATGATAAACTTGACCTTGTATCTTAAAAGTAAGCATGAAAGGATCCTCTGATAATTGTTGAGCACCAAAGGATCATTTAAAACGCACTACTATAAGAGCGAATATTGTCTAAGAACTGTTTAGATTGCACATGTTCCTCTAAAAGTAGTGATTTCAAAGGTTCTGGTATATCTTCAAACGAAAGCCGACTCCTTACTCCTCTTTAAAGCATTACAAAAAGAACATACTACGTTAATATCGCCTATACAGAAGATGATCTGTAATCAATTGTGAGGTTATAAGCAAACCCACTTTTATATTTGTCGGACCACACCACCGAATTCGTAGATTGATCTTCTATGTTTACCTCTTAAGTCATTAAGACTGTCGAAATCTGTCTACAGTAAGACGGGCCTCTCGCTATTCGTCCGTTTCGAGAGACCAAATAGTTTCAATTCTTAATCTTTTATTAAAAAACTTATTAATCGTACTTGTCTCAAATAATCTTGTCTCAAATAATGGTAATATTCGCGTCCCTACTCTAGTCATTGCTTATGCTCATGTTCATCTTCAAGAGATCGAATAATATTATGGTGCACCCTATCATTTGTCAATCGGTCTTCATATTGAGTAAAAGTTTCAGATTATCGAGATAAAATATGCCATTTGCGATCAGCTGTGAGACGTTATACCCTCTCAGTGAAGGTTTCGGTCTCACAGGATAGTACATGCCGTTCGCGGTCAGCTGTGAGCCGCAATTCTCGTTGTGAAGCGGTTTCAGGTTCTCGGCATAACACAATATGTTGTTTTCGGTCAATAGTAAGCCTCTTACCTCTAACGATCCTTGAGAACTCTTATTTCTCATTTTCTTAGCTTTGTTCGAATTTCGATATAAAGATTTTTTAGGTGGCACTGATGCGAGTAAATAAAAATTAAGTTAAAACGGACTGAGAGTGTTATAATCATCAATCATCATCATCATCAATACATATAATAAAATTGTGGAAAAGCGATGTCTGTACAATGAAAATATGTATAAAAAAATTAGCAGGTGTTATTATTAAATCGATCTTGAACCCAAAACTGTAGTTAAAAATTTTTTGTCTGTTTGTCTGTATGTTTGTGCACGCTAATCTCAGAAACGGCTTATCCGATTTAGATGCGGTTTTCACTAATGTATTGTGGTAATCTTCATTTAACAGTTAGTGTTTATTTCATGTCAATCGGTTCATAAATAAAAAAGTTATGACAATTTATAAGTAATCACGGCGAACATTTGCTAAGGCATTCTATTGTACACTGTACAATGTACGATAAAACGTAATTTATCTGTTATACGCTACAGTTATTCCTTTACATGTCCAGATGATCATATCAAAATTCCCCAAGGGTTTGGGGGTAAGCTGAGGTAGTAGGGGGGGCGGGGTCAAATTAACATTATGGTTACTTCTAATAGGTAAATTTTCCACACAAAATGTCCTTTAAATTATGTCGTATTATATTTTTAACCCCCGACGCAAAAAGACGGGTGTTATGTGTTTGACTGCTATGTATTTCTGTGTGTGTGTGTGTGTCTGTCTATGCAGGCACCGTAGCTGGCTAACAGGTAAACCGAATTAGATGCGGCTTTTTTTTGTTAGGCAGCATATTTTCCGACGCTGGTTCTTAGATAAATTGTATCGAAATCGGTTCATCCACTTATTATACCTACATAGGGGTAAAAGTGGGAATGAAAAAAATGATATAATCATTTATTTTTAAAGATCGTTGGGAAGTTTATGAAATTATTTATTCCTTTTTCTATACACTTTTCTTCGTCTAAACGGTTAAGTTACGTGCTCCCTCTCTCTCTCTTCAGCCTTTAGTTACGTGCGTGAGACAGGAAACATCTAATTTGGATTTGTTGCTGGATTTGATAAAAATTGAGTATCGATTAAGCTGATCAGTGGCTACACCATACATTATTAAAAACATCCATTTAAGAAAGGAAGGAAATAGAATTTGCTCCTCTCCCCCCCTGGTTCCTAAAAAATAATATGACATAATTTAAAAGAAATTTAACGTAGAATTAGTTAGGCATTTCTTTTTTGATTTTCGATATTATATACTAATCATAATTTTTTACTCAATAATTGTATGTTAAGTAGTAATTCAGCATGGGCGTAGCCACGGTGGGGCTGGGTGGGGCGCTTACCCTGGCTTTGATCTGGTAGGTACCAATTGTGAAGGGGAGTGGGCGTGGGCGTTGGCGTGGGCCTGGGAGTGGGCGTGGGAGTGGAAGCATGAAAATAAAAACAATTATTGTTGCCCCACCCTGAGCCCATGGTCATAGGTCCCATAGTCACTATTCCACGCGGACGAAGTCGCGGGCACAGCTAGTAGACAAATATAATCAGAAAGCTTTGAACTCCTAAGCTCAACCATAAAAGATAGACATTAATTATGATGTCGGGAGATATTTTTTATATAATATGGAGAACATTTCTTTCATACTAATAATTGTACCAAGTTTCGTTTAAATCCGTCGAGTAGTTTTTGTTTCTATAACGGTTATACAGACAGACAGACGGACAAAAATTTTTGGCGTCAGTGTCGATCCCTAATCACCTCGTGATAGTTATTTAGGAAATATATTTCATGTACAGAATTGACCTCTACAGATTTAATATAAGTATTATTCATATAATTAGATGCCAATTTCCATGTAACGTTAAATTCGACTATACAATAACTAACAGACAACGCAGGTTACTCTCGTTTCCGTAAGTTGAGGCGGCTACATATTCAGTCCTCATAACTTCACTTTTTGTGAACGAAACGACAGCGCGGTTTAATTCGATGCCAACACCATCAAAAAAAGGAAATATTTTTAATTGTGAAAAAATATTATGATTTACACTATTAATACTATTTTAACATTAACACAAAATATAAGACTGTGAGTGTGTAAAAATAAATCCAGCTAGTTTCACATCAAACTTATGTTTTTAATTAGGTATACGACATGAAAATATATTAATTACCAAGCAATAATCATACAGGTAAATACTGATCAAAAGTATTAACAGTCAAAGTATATTTTTACTTACAACATGTAAATGATGAAGGAATAATAATTATCAACGAACTAACCTTTTTGTATTATTGTTTATAAATATAAATTCATAATAGAGTTAAATAAATAAATAACATAATTATATTTAAATTATTAATTTTTAACATTGTGTTCAGTAGTGTTAACATGTAAATTGATTTGAATTTTACGAAATCTCATAGATGGCGCTGTTTCAAATTTGTATACTTTACTAATAAATTCATTAAACTGATTCTCTGCCCAAATTACGTAAATGACATAGTTTTTATTGTGTAAAGCTAGATAATAGCATGGCTTATCCGAAACCAACATTTAAACATGAGTCTTTAGATTGTACGCTGTCGTAATACACGGAATACGTAAGAAAAAAAAAGGTTCACGGCTCCTCCCCCGGAGGTGATAGCATGATAATATGTTTAAAAAAGCCTCACCCGACCTGTTAGTAATATTCATGCAAAATTTGAAGTCAATCTATGCAGTACTTTTCGAGATTAGCCTGGACAAACATACAGACAAACAGACAAACAGACAAACAGACAAACAGACAAACAGACAAACAGACAAAAATTCTAAAAACTATGTTTTTGGCTTCTATATCGATTATAGATCATGGATTATGTATTCTTTTAAAAAAATATTCAATGTACAGTTTTGACTTTCCTACGATTTTATTATATGTATAGATTTTAGTTGAATTGTAATTTTTATAGCATTAATATTATGTACAGATATTATTCAAATTTATACATTTACTTTAACTATTTGATATCTTCGTATCTGAATATGAGAAAATATTTCATACCACGTTTAAAGCAATGAAGATTACAGATTATTTTATTATACCTACATATTTGAGGAATGCAGGAATTTCTTCCTTCATCCCTAATAAGATTATCAGATGTATCTCCAATATAATGCTATTGGAAAATTCTCTTAATATACTCATATTAATAGTTTTCGAAGCGATTTTCCGAATTTTCCTCTCCATGAAGCCTTACGAATATTAGAAATGTAATAAACCAAATTAGCTGAAGTCCTGCTCCAATTGATTTACTTCCTAATAATATATTAATTATTAATTAATTCGATATAAAATGAGAAATTAATTATCAGAATCATCAGAATCATCAGAATTTATACATTTCGACATAGGTAATATCAAATATTTAAAATACATGCAAGTTGTTAATTTTTTATTAATATTATAAAGCTGAAGAGTTTGTTTGTTTGTTTAAACGCGCTAATCTCAGGAACTACTAGTCCAATTTGAAAAATTCTTTCGGTGTTAGATAGCCCATTTATCGAGGAAGGCTATAATAGGTTATATATCATTACGCTTAAACCAACAGTAGTAGAGCCACGCGGGCGAAACCGCGAAGCGCAGATAGTAAATTATAAATATTGAATTCCGTATGAAATTCTTTGCATGTACATTTCAAAAAATACTGTAACTATGACATCACGAGCGCGCACATCAATTTTTATTAAGACATAGTAAAATAAAATATATTATATATGTATAACCATCGCACAGGCGATATTGGATAAAACCAATCTAGATACCAGTGGGGTACAATCGGCCCACATTTTACGAGGCTACAACTTAAGAGGGTGAGATTTATAGCAAGGCGGCTCCACCTGAAATAAACGGATTTTGAGGGTTAAAAAATACATTTACAATATTTTACGCGTGCCCAAGTCTTACTTATGGTTCCAGTTTATTCAATTTGTATTTCCTTCTGGGTAACATCTGACCTACATCATGGGAAACAAACATTTACTATAGGTAGAATATAAATGTCTGTGGGTAGAATATAGGGTTATGAAAAGTTGCGTCCTTGTCGCATCAAATTGCGTGTGCTAAAAATAAAGATTATCAGTAAGGTTTAGAATTGCCGTTACTATTAGAAAATATTAAGAAATCAGGCGTTTGGCAATATTCCCTTTATTTTGTTGTGTATAAAAAATTTAAATTTAATTTGATTTATCTGTAACATGATGTTCTAATTAGACGGACATTGTAACAATTATGTATGAGGCATTGTATAATTAGTGCTACAAAACGAGTCGATATTAGAACATCTATCATATATATTCATCTCCACTTTACCTTATAAAAGCAGCAATGGATAGTTCATCACTCGAATAAAAACAAATTTGACTATGGAGTAAAAACAAAAGAACTTGCGTTATACCACGCTCACAATTATGAAACTCAATGTTAACATTAAAACAGGCGTAGATCATTAAAAGGAATTCTTTGGAAACTTATCGAATGCTCGAAACGTAGAAACAATTACGATGGAAGTTTGGCTTTTTTCCATCGTCCATAATTTATACGTTAAGACTTGACGAGGGACCCTCGAAAACTTTTAACTTGGAGCACCATCGAGCCATTTGAATAGGCTTGAACGGTAGCTTTTGATTGACAATGTTCGAAACTTTTACAATATCACAATTCGCATTATTTATGAAGACTTCGTGTGATGAAATTCGGACAGGTTGAAAAATAAGACAACTTTGTTGTTGAGTTAGAAAATTCGCGCAAAATTTTGTACAGGTAAGGCATTTGTTATTTACACTTCATCGTCTTTTGGGTTTATTTTGCGTTTGTATACCTACTGATTAACTTTTTATAGTCTACTTGATAAGTTGAAAATGGCGTAAACTAGAGATAAGGCTCTTAAAAATACGTGCGATAGCTCATTTGATTCGGAATGACGTCTAGAAAAATGTATCGGAAATGTTTATTAGCACACAAAAAATTGCAAAAGTTATAGGCAAATTAAGTTTCAAAAAAATAGGTATTTCGTTTATTGTTAATAACTCCGAAATTATTAACATTTCAGAAGTTTTGAAAAAAGATTCTTAAAGAGGAGGAAATTTCCAAACAAAAATTTTTTCAATTTAAGTAAATTGATCAAAAAACTAGAAATTTCTAGTTTTTTGTTAACTTGAAAAAATTATTATAAACAAAGTATTAACATTTTTTAAACTTTTATGGCGCGATCTTATTAAGTATATTTATATGAAGGGCTCCACGAAGTGAAAAATTTTACCGACAATTATTTAAACATTTTTTTTAATGTGCAATAAGGCCGGAAGTTCAAAAAAATTTCGTTAGTTAACATTTGTCTAATTTGTTGAAAAATTAACTTTAAGTAAAATTTCCAACGGGAGCAAATTCTTTGAAGTGTTCGGAATACACCATAATTTTTTTAAATTTTTAAATTAATATTTAATACCTTAAAAAAATAATTAGTGTGACGTGCTCGGTTTTGAAGCCGCGCGCGCTATCTAAAAATGCCGCGCGGAGGCCTATTTTCAGCGTTAAATTAAAATTATAAATAATTAAGATAGAATTCCGGGAGTCGGGAGTTTTTCGTTGGAAATTTCCTCCTCTTTAAGAATCTTTTTTCATAATTTCTGAAATATTAATAATTTCGGAGTTATTAACAATAAACGAAATACCTATTTTTTTTAAACTTAATTTGCCTATAACTTTTGCAATTTTTTGTGTGCTAATAAACATTTCCGATACATTTTTCTAGACGTCATTCCGAATCAAATGAGCTATCGCACGTATTTTTAAGAGCCTTATCTCTAGTTTACGCCATTTTCAACTTATCAAGTAGACTATTAAAGGTAAGTAGATAAATTATGTCATAATCTTGGGTACCCTTAATGGAACAATTATTTTAAGTTCTTATTCACTGAAATCATGGTAACGAGTTTTGTGTTTAGAAATACAAAATGTTCTAACCTAGTGTTATGCATATCAATATATAGTATCCTGGGTTTAAGATATTATCGTTTGAATGACGAGGTTCAGGTAATAGATAAGGGACCTATTTAACATCCATGAAGCGACGATCATAACTGTTTTTCCTTAATAATCATTCTCCTTCTTGCACAGTCGGTTAAAAAGAGCAAAAGCTTTAAATGCCTTTTTTCTCTGCACATCTACGCAACGAGTTCTAATTAACACGCCGTGCATTGGGATTAAACGGACAATGGATGAAAGAGTTGCTCAAGCATTTGTAGTATAGGGAGTGCAATTACGAATTACTCATGTATTAAATAAAACCGGCCAAGTGCGAGTCGGGCTCGCGCACAAAGGGTTCCGTAGCAGCAAATATAATAAATTACAGTTAAATCAACCTATCTCAAAAACTATAAGAGATACTTTGATCAAACCAAAAATCGTTGAAAGAGTTAATTAGCATGCATCACCTCTATTTTTTTTAGAATTTTATACCCCGTAGTTATAAAAATAGAGGGGGGGGGACATACTTTTTACGACTTTGAGAGCTGATATCTCAAAAACCGTTCACTTTAAGAAAAATGTTTTTTAGAAAACTTTATATCATTTTAAAAGACCTTTCCATTGATACCCCACACGGGTATGTACATCGAAAAAAAAAATTTCATCCCTCAGTTACATGTATGGGGGGCCCCACCCCCAATTCTTTTTTTTACTATTTAGTGTCATATTTTTGTAGCGGTTCATACAACACATATTCCCATCAAATTTCATCACTGTAGTACTTATAGTTTCCGAGTAAATCGGCTGTGACAGACGGACAGACGGACAGACGGACAGACGGACATGACGAAACTATAAGGGTTCCGTTTTTGCCATTTTGGCTACGGAACCCTAAAAATCGTTAATAATATATAATTTTCAGTTTCGTTTTACTAAAACTGAAAATTATGTAACCTGGATATTCAGATGTAGGATTCGTTTCTGAAAGCAAGATCAGTGTGCTGCTGAAAATAATTTATAAATAATTGTAAGTTTAGAAATGCGTCCATAGATATTGATACTTACAAACTACGTAAACGAAAAATACAGATGATATTTTTCTTCACATATACTATATTATATATTTTTATCACAAGCTCTCGGCCTACAACGGGATGATGTTCCTGCGCTGGGTAAAACGTCAATTGCACGCTCGTTGTTAAAGGTTTTATAATTAAGTTCTTTAATTACTGACCTTTTTATAATTAAAGGAAAACAGAAGATTTAATTTCACAAATTTGCACGATAATTCATTTTGAAATAATTCTCAGATATTGGATAATGAGAAAGTAATTAAAACAAGGCAAAAATATTTTATCTAACTATCGATATTCCTAATTTAATGTATTAGAAAAGAAACTTTCACGGTAGAGCAGATTTGTAACTATTATGTTAGCTTGCTGTGCCGTGAACGAACCCACGGCCAAAAACAAGATATATCTATAGCTTATGCCAAGTAATCACAAAATCTGTTGAGTAGTTTTCGTGTAAAAGAGTAACTAACTAAATACTATATGCAGTAGATAATGAAGTAGGAAACATAAAATACAACAGAAATTTTTACTACTTTTTGATGTCGGTTAAAATATATAGAACCTTATAGCACCCCTCTTTCTAGTAAAAATAAAATACGCAGAAATCCCAGCATTTTCCTGTAATTCAATACTTTTGTGTAGGTGGCTGACAGGTCATATTTCAGTTTGGGTAAAATGGGCTACATATACATATTTATTTATATATACATTATTTTTTATATGATTACCTTTATTAGTATTGGGCTCAAAAAGGGGTCCACACAGAGCGAGCAGCTCGGTCAGTGTGGACGTGGCTCGACGAGGAAAGCGCGTGTGACGTCATTTTTGGTCAACCACATCAACCCTTCACAGATTGAGCTGCTTGAAGCAATTGCTTCGCGAGCTTAGTTCGCGAGGCTGCTCGCTCTGTGTGAACTCGCCTATAATTGAGCCCAATACTAATAAAGGTAATCATATAAAAATACATTGTATAATAAATAAATATATTAAACTAAAGGGGTACCTTTTACCCAAGTTTATATAAAAGATTTGCTCTAGAAATTAAATACTATAACCGCTTTTAAATTATTTTATTTATTGTATTATTAACAGATGTTTCGCACACTTAGCAGCCAGCTTGGAAGATCTTAAAGTATTTTGTAACATGCATAAAATCAAACACGAGAAAATAGCTTTGATCTTATAAAATAAAGAAACGTAATGAAACCGACATGTCATGTGTAACAAACTAACAATTGTTGATAGTTAAAATTATGTATAAACAAATAGAAGAACTGCATCGAAATTCCCAAGAAATACTACTTCTTTTTCCCGTTTTGAATGGAGCGACATTTCCACTCTCTTCGGGCCGATTGAAAAGGATTCCAAGTATAAGATTATTGAATTTGCTTCGATATTAAAAGTGCTTCAATATTCGAGACAAGTCAGCCGAGATTTTCCTTTTAAATTTTATATTGGATCTTCTGTTTTAAGCGGTGACGCGCGGCGATATTTAGATATGATTTGCTCGTAGAAGTTGAGAACTTTGTTGTTGAATAATTCGGAGGTCTGATGAAGAAGAAGTTTTGTTACTATTGAGTATTTAAAAATTATAAACTACTAGCTTTCCGCCCGCGACTTCGCCCGCGTTTTCAGAGAAAAACCCGTTCCCGTAGGATTTCCGGGATAAACCTATCCTATGTCCTTTCTCGGGTATCAAAATATATCTACACCAAATTTCATGCAAATTGGTTCAGTAGTTCAGGCGTGATTGAGTAACAGACAGACAGACAGACAGAGTTACTTTCGCATTTACATATAATATTAGTATGGATTACTAGGTATTACTCGCACATTCAAAATAAGTTTATCGCTGCAAAAGTGCCTAACTCTAGAACGAATATGTTTCTTTTTAACAAAATGCATGCATTCTTTTTTTATAACATTGTCAAGGGACTATATTTTAGTGTTTAATATAGCAAATAAAAAAAAACAAATACAATAAGTAAAGAATGATGTAAAATATAAAAACAATAAACGAATTAATGACCTAATTCCTCGAATACGGTCAACGGGACAATCCTGTTTTTCAGAATCATAAATAATGCATTATGGCGCGAACACTTTTGTCCTTCCAAAAATAAAGTTAATCAAGCCCAAATTGGATGGCAATTACCTCGTCAAATGTGTTACAGATATAGGTCGGTTATAATCTGTGCTTAATATTAAAACATACCTATCTTCACGCGTCAAATTACGTTTCGACCCTAGGGAATGGAATAAGGTTATTGTCCAGTGAAATCAACTCAGATACATTTTTAATGACGGGTCACTGTTCATTATAACTTTGGTGCTTGGTGATAATGCATGGTGTACACTGGTCACTTTCTGAAGAAATAAAGCTGTTTACACAACCTGGATTCAAATGTCCTTTTAGGTTAATTCTTACATTCACACGAATGCGTCACCCCATAATAATATGTAAGCATTTTGCAAAGAGTAGGTATATTAGAATATGAAGAAAATTTAGAAATGATAATTTTTTATATTTTTATTAAAATACCTCTATTAAACTATTTCTTATAGTTTTGCCTTCAGGCATTATTCAGACATTCATGTTGAGATTTGTTCAACAATATAAGACATAAATAGATTGTAGACTAGGCCGTAGACCTAAACTAAATCTAGAATATTTATCATCCTTTCAGTTATTTTTGTAAAAGCATCATTTAAAAGGTTGTAAGAAAACGTCTATAAAGTTTAAAACTACATTTCAACTTTACAACAAGCGTTAAATGGGGAATGAGGCTTCAGTTTATGGGAAGAGTTAAGCTCATAAATAATATTGCTAAAAATAATGGCTTATAACAGATTACTTCGTACTAAATATTTTATAAATGATATTAAAGGTAACAAGGTACTTTCAAATTTAAATATATTATAGACAAGAATATTTGATCATATTTTTTTAATTTTTTTTTCTTTTTTATTCTTAGTAATACGTTCAATATTACGTTAAGGTTTTTTCTCGGTATCACTTTAAAAATAAATAAGACCTAAAAGTTGGTAGATATACCACTGACGTCAAAACTTTCATTTTTATTAATTTACTTTAAAATTAATTCAACCTTTAAAGTTCGCTATAATTCCCTAAATTAATTAACAAATTAATTTTTAAATATTTCGCAAGCAGTAAGCTCGTAATTTCGTAGCTCAATGCAAATCCGCCATTAGAATAATGACAGAAACTTTCAAAGGGCCCTGATTAAAATTTATTGCGTATTTCTCAGTTCTTTATTGTGAGTTAATTATGTAATGTTTTAAGCGGGAAAATTGAAATGTTAAATTTTTAAAGAAGGAATTGAGCTGCGAAGGGATGAAATATATATTAAAAATGTTTTTAAGGTTACCCTTGGTTAAGTTAGATAATATGTCGCTGTCGGTATTATGGGGTATTATTACGTTTTATGTAGTTATATAAAAATAAATATTGATTTTTAGTAGGTTCTTTAGTACCGATGGATGAACTATATACCTTTTTCTAAAAAAATAACCAAAATTTTAGAGCTAATTTTAATTTAATTAATTATTGTAGAGAAATACATACAGAAATCTTATTCCTCATACTAAATTATCACATGCAAAAAGACTCAAGAACATAACAGACGAGTCATATCAAAAAACCACAATATATGTCGTTTTAAAATAAAAAAAATAAAAAGCATTTTCCCACCAACGCGAACGGTCATCCAGTAGCGGAACAAAGGTCGGGAACACAATTATTAACTAAATTTTCAAACTTGACATGTTATAAATGGGCGTCACTCATTCGTTTTTCACCGGACAAAGGCTATTGAAACTCAGCTCTACCATGGTGACCAGGCTGCAGTATCTTGTTTTATTAATGGGACTGTTTTGTTTGCGTTTGCTTCATTTAAACAATTAGTTGCTAGTTGTATAACGTGCTATCTAATGTATTTGTAAGTGAAGCTGTCGTTGTACTTTTTCAGAGGGAAATTTAGAAGGTTCCGAATATTTTTATGTTTGTTTTTCATGTCACTATTACTGCATGGGTTTGGCTGGTAGTTTGGCTTAGGTGGTTAAGATCTTGATAATTCTTGACGTAGATGTTAGCCCGTGTACGTCGTAGAGGACATAAATTCGACTTCACTCAAAAATTGCGAAAGATATAGCTTTAATAAATAATTAATTCATCTTAATAGATCTCATATTAAAACTATTATAATGAACTATTTCATTTAGTGAGAAGTTAAAATTAGAAATTTAATAAAAAAAACTTTTAAATACAAGAAGCATGGTAACCCCACCAGGCGGAACGTATCGCTCGATTCGAAGGCTTTGATGGTTGATTTATTGTCGTTTGAATGTACAATTCTCTAAGTAATTGAAGATGAGAATCGTGTTCCGTGGAAAAGGAAAAATCTTTGTAATGTATTCCTTGATTTACGTGTTACAGACGGAAAAGTATGGTGTTATCGGCTTATTAGAATATAAAAGTAGCATTGTAAATTGGTTTTACAATATGTAGATACGCTAATTTTCGTAGTACAATATTTAAAAAATTAGGAGTTCATATTACCGTTTGAACGTCATCGAATTTTGAACGTATCTTGACCTATTAAACCGTTTCGACATAATAGGTCACTTACTAAGCGACCTAAATAATCGAATTCATTGTAGTATTTTTAATTAAACTAAATACCAGCTAAAATACCTCCCCGAACATTTTCCATTCTTTCGTTCCTATTTAAATATTTCAAAATTGTTAACACAAACTATACTTACATAGTACATGTAACCATAAAATTAAATATTCTAAATTAAGTGTAAAATAACCCTGATTACCAAATTTATAACTGGCTATAACAATGAATTACTTTTATGACAATTTTATAGCGCGCATACATCAGTATGTCAAAAGGCAGGTTTACACAGAGCGAGCAGCCTCGCGAAGCAATTGCTACGCGAAACAGCAATAACCACTGAACCGATTTGGATGATATTCGGTTTTTCGTTGACTACGCGGACCACGATTAAGCCACGGGCGGAAATCTAGTATTTTATGAAACGGAAAGGTGACTTATTGGTCAATCAATGTACACACAAACTATTGTAGCGATCAGGCCTAAATTAATCATGCATTCGCTACGATTTTAGTAAAGGATTTTGAACAATTCTATTGCCAAGGGACAAACGTACCATGAAAATTTGACCACGCCGGCGAAACTGCGGGTAATAGCTAGTTTGATATATATCGATGGCACACGCGTTTTCCTCGACCGAGCTACAATTGCTTCGCGAGGATGCTCGCTCTGTATGACCCGCCTTATCGTAAAGGACATACATTTGATATATTTCCGAATATCTAAGGATTTGCTTCAGGTATCCAATGTTAGAATTGGGCTTGGTACGTGCAATATATCAGTGGAAATGATACTGTTAGAGGTTTTTTTATGTTCTTGTAATAAAATGCGGTGTCACAGGGTCGGAGATGCGTAATGGTGACACGTGTGGAATGTGGGTTTCTTGGTTGGTTGGTCCGTTGGTGGTATGTTGATAATGAAATAATAAGCTACTACTTTTACTAGGTTTTAGAATTCGATGAAAATGGAACTTTTTGATATACTGATTACTTATTCTGTACTGTAGTTTAAGTAATATAATTTATTATATAAATATTGTAAAACAGAATGTATGTTATGTCTGTTTATGTCATCGCAATATATGATTTACAGTTTTTTTGTAAATGACCTATTAAATAAAACTGTATTTAACGAGTACATTTATTTATAACGTATTGGTAATATGATAATTGCCAACCATTTAAAAGTGTAGTACGAATAAAATGTTTCAGTATGAAAGTTTGCAATTAAAATTGACCCTCACATTATCAGCGAGTTAAAATAACATGCAGACCATTTTATAATTGCTTCACACGCAAATGTGATTTATTCATTTTTAATTATTTTAATATTTTGATTTAATATAGTCCGGGATACATCGCCCATTTTTGCAAGTGATTACTATCAAGCTAATTTTTCGTGAGTAGCTTTATTTTGATGAGATGCCCAATAATTTCATGTACAAAACTCTCGATTGTGGTAGCTACCAGAGGAAACAAGGATAAAATATTTTGATTTGATGGTTCTCAAATATTAATTACTAACTGAATGTTTTTTTTTGTTCAATCTCAAGATAATTATCTAAATTATTCGAAAAAATATTTGTCCTACAAAATCTATGGTTTGATCAAAGAGTCCCCCTTTCCAATGTGTATCGATAACGAAGTCATCATAAATGATTAGTAACCAGCTGATTTTTTTTATTTTCACTTATTTAATACTTAAATAATTCAACAGAAATATTGTCCTACAAATTGCGTAATAAATATTTGAGAACCGTCAAATCAAAAAAATTTATCCTTGATACCTCTGTAAGCTACCACAATCGAGAGTTTCGTTCATGAAATTATTGGGCATCTCATCAAAATAAAGCTACTCACGAAAAATTAGCTTGATAGTAATCACTTGCAAAAATGGGCGATGTATCCCGGACTAATATAATAATTTGATTTATTGTGTTTTAAATATTAATCTATATATATTATTTAATATAATCTAAGTTATATTGAAAATTTAAATGATAACAAACTAGATAAACGTGTAATTATAAAACGTTTTAAACGCTTTTGAACATCAAAGTATATAATTAAACAATACATTCTAATCACTTTAACATCGAAGTTATTCACATAAAGCATAATTATAAAAGCAATTTGTCCAACGAAATTGAATAAATTACCAAACTTTGTCCGCAGTTAAATTAAACAAGTTTTGGAAACTTTTCAATGTATGGATGAGTAATTTTTATTTTTCACATTAATAAAATGCGGTGGTTTTGTAATGTTCAACATCAAGATACTATACTATACGATAGAATTACTAAATGCAGACCTTTATTTAACAGTTCAACATTTAAGAATCAAATAAAAATTAAGTGAAATAAACCTTTTCAACCTCTCAGAGACAATTAAAAGGTGAAATTTGAATATGAGATTTATTTAGAATCCTATCTTGAGATATTACAAGTTATTTTGGATACTATTTTGTCGCCCTCTTTTGGTATTTGTAATAAAACATGGCATGCGTAAATATGGGCGTTATTGAATATTGTGACTTGCCTTTTACATATAATATTTATTGCACGCTTTGTGACTTCGTCACCAATTAATTAATAAATTAATTTGTTTTAATGTATAGTTATTACGTAAAGAAATATTGTGTGAAAATGAACATTTTTAAGATGTAAACCACATTGTATTGATAGTCAAGTATTTATCTTGTTTGAATGATAAGATTAATTAATAAGGTAGGTAAGCAATCCAAATTTTTTACATAATATCCAACAACTATAGACATCTCTCCTACATGACATTTTAATTAAAAAAATGCTTATCCACGTCAACCAATGGGTCAAAAACAGAACCAAAGCGAAGATTTACCAATGTAGAGAAACTGGGATAAAACGCATATTTAAGATCCTCTTTAATGGCGGGCCTGGAGCTAAAACGGGTTGAATGTAAAGCCTCTTTTGTTAGTTTCTGCGGCGTTTTGTTTCACTGTTTGCTGTGGATCAATAGACGGCAGCTCCCAAACATTTTGACGGGGAAAGCGCGGATTTTCTATAGACAAGGTTTGGAGATGGGATCAGTGTTTGGACTTTTTTAACCTTTGGTATAGTGATAAGTGAATAAGAAATACGTTTATTATGGACACATACATACATATAAAAAAAAGTATTTTAATGTAAATTTCAGTAGTGTGTTTCAGTAGTGTTAGCTGTTTCGTTAAATATTTGAATGAGAAGGTAAGAATGAATTTTGATTACAAAGGTACATTAATGGGCTGAAAATTTGCCGGTTGAAAAGCTGTTTTTCTAGTGTAATATTATCACTTTTAGATGCATATGCACTGTATATGGAAATCTATAATTATAAAAAGATTGTATTCATATTTGTCTGTTTGTTGCACATGATCTATTAAACAACATTGGGATATTGTTTTGTTGTTTATCAGGACAAATTTATTGATGCTCGGAGGATGGAAAATATTATAGTAAACTAGCGGTCCGCCCCGGCTTCGCCCGTGGTACCTACATGTTTAAACTATCCTATCTCTCAAGTTGGATCGAACTGCACATGGTGTGCGAATTTTATTATCATCGGTTAAGTGGTTTAGGAGTCCATTGAGGACAAACATTGTGACACGAGATTTATTTATATTATAAGATAATGTAACGAGCAAATAAGTTTATTACGACAAATCATTATGGAAAGTAAGGATCCAAATGCGCTAATTCAAATGTCCTACATCTGTAAGTGACGTTGAATAATCACAACTACTTAAATGTAGTGAAGTTGGCCGGACAAAACGCAAACAGGCCATGTTGCAGTGCAAGTGTTTGCGAGTTGGCAACCGCGTCGAGTGTCAGGAACAATGCCTAACTCGGTTTATCTTGTATTTGGTATTATTTTCAATTCGACGGAAATTATTGTTTTGCTGGGTTTTGTTTGCTTGGTAGATAATGTTGCGTTTGGTGTTATATATTGTTGCTTAAGGCATATTTCAAAATAATCTCATGTCCTGTGTGATACACAAAAAATGTCAAGAGTTGATTTTAAATTAATTAGTTAAGCCTTGCATAACTTTTAATACACCCTTTTTAAGTTATTATTACATACGAATCCAAGACTAGAACGCTTAACGATTACAAGTTAGCAGCGTGTAAGTGAAATTAATTCAGTAATCCGTTGAGCAAGAGGAGAGTTTGGAAGTTGGTCACTGGATTACAGCGTGTTGCAAACCGAAACCGTCAGCTTATATGGTCGTGGGATACACTTGGTAGTTGTGGTGTTAAATAGGGAATGGAGAACTGTGAAGATGCCTTGAGACCGATAAAACTACTTAAATAATAACCTATTAATTGAGAACTCCACACTCCAACTGATATATTTTAAAGAGGGAAAATTAAAAACATATGTGACAGAGAATAAGTTTAAATGATTTCATAATATAGCAGATGTATAACATTCTTATTAACAACTAGCGGTCCGCCCCGGCTTCGCCCGTGGTACATATTTACGTTTTCTCTACATAAAAACCATCCTCGTACTTCAAGAAATATAATAAAAAAAGAATTATCGAAATCGGTTCAGCCGTTCTCGAGTTATTTATTTATTTATTTATTATTTATTTATTTATTTATTAAGGTACATCGACAGATCGCGCATACATCATTCCTTAATATTAAATACAGAGTAATAATATTCTAATGCTTGACCCTATTATAGATGTACACAGCATTACAAGAAAAACTGAAGATAAATGTAGTCAATGAGGATGTTTTATACAACTAAAATATGTATATTAGTTCAATATTGCTTAATTCTAAGACGTGATGTGATATGATCTGTGCACCTTTCGTTTAAACATTGGCAAACTATCGTGAAAAATATCAAGGTTCGGAGCTTTAGTGAGGAGTTCATTGTAGGTTCTTAATAAGCGATATACTGGAGAGTTTGAACCGAGAGTTGTTCTGCAAGTTGGAATGCTGAAAGTGCGGATAGGTTTTCTGGGAATCGAACGGGGAGCATTAAACATTATACTATTGAGCAAATCTGGGCTATCAATTGTTCCGTTAACCAATTTAAATAAAAATGTTAAGTCTAGGGTGACTCTTCTGTCCTGAAGTTTGTCCATTTTGAAAAAAGCTAATCTATCATAGTAAGGGCGTCTGTGCGAAATGCCAGGTGAAATGAAGGCAAGATACCGAGTGAACCTACGCTGTACAGCTTCCAGTCGTTGAGAGTGAACGGTGAAGTAGGGGTTCCAAGCGACACTCGCGTATTCAAGAACACTGCGAGCCATACTATTGTACAGAATAATCCGGGTACTATTAAAACGGAAACCTTTTGTGTTTCTTTTCAAGAAACCAACCATCTGATTCGCCTTTTTAACAATTGTGTCAAAATGGGAATTAAACTTTAAGCTCCCATCAATCACAATACCCAAGTCCCTCATCTCTTTGACCTCTTCTATTTGAACATGATTGATAACAAAATTAGATTTAAGTACATTTTTTTTCCTGGTGCATATGAGGTGAAAACATTTTTTTGGGTTTATGATCATTTTGTTTGCTTCACACCAGGATTGGATATTATTTAGATCGCTTTGAATCAATTGTGCGTCAAAAACTGAATCGACGACTTTATAAAGTTTAAGATCGTCAGCAAATAATGAGACTTTTGAGTTTTTGATAGCAGCAGTTATGTCGTTGATAAATATGACGAAGAGAATAGGGCCTAAATGTGATCCTTGAGGCACGCCTGAAGTTGCCTGGTATGATTTAGAAGTATAGCCGTTAACTGATACTACCAGAGGTCTTTCTCTGAGGTACGATTGAAACCAATTAAGAAGGGGGCCTGATATTCCGTAGGATGATATCTTTTGTAATAAAACTGAGTGGTCGACTTTGTCAAAGGCGCTTGCAAAATCTGTATATATAACATCTACTTGCTTCCCTCTGTCAACATCATAAGAAAGGTTTGAAATAAAAGTTACCATGTTAGTGTGTATAGAGCGTCCTTTAACAAAGCCGTGCTGGTGGGGTGATATTGAGTGATGAATATGTCTAGAGATGAGTGGAGTTAGCAAAGACTCGAGAATTTTTGGAAAGCAGCTCAAAATTGCGATTGGTCGATAATTACAAACATTGCTACGGTCACCTTTTTTGAAGAGTGGAATTATCCTAGTTTCTTTCCACGATGATGGAAAAATACCAAATCTTAATGAATTATTAAATATCAATGATAAAGGAAGGGCGAGAACTTTGGCACACCGTTTAACAAAGAGTGAAGGTATTTGATCTGGACCTGGACCTTTATTGTAGTCAAGTTTTTGAATGCATTTAAGTATATCTGTCACAGAAAAGGAAACATTTGAAATATTATTGTGGTTTAATGAAGAATAATTTATATGATTTGTCGGACCGGATCTGGCTGTATACACTGACTGAAAGTGCTCAGCGAATAAATTTGCTATTCCTAGTCCAGTGGAGGTTGCAGAATCGCTTAGATGCATTTCGGAAGGTATCGAAGAATTTGTTTTAGATTTATCCTTAAAATAGCGCCAAAATTTTTTAGGATCTTTTGCTATATTAGACTCTATAGCATGTTTATAATCACTTAAACATTTATTAGTTAACTTTTGACATTGCTCGCGAAGTATTTTATATTCTATGCTATCACGTGGATTATTATACTTATGAAACCTCCTTCTAACCTTGTCTTTTTCTTTTAAGCGTTTTATTAATGAAATACTCATCCAACTTGGGTATTTAGATTTAAATCCATTTCGTATTGGGACATGTTTCTTAATAGCAGAATTCAGAATATTGTAAAATGCAGAGACCATATCGTTAACATCTGACAGATTCGATAACTGATCCAGCCAATCAACAGAACCAAGCTCATTGTTAAGTGCAGGATAGTTTGCTCTCCAAAAGTTGTGTCTAGGATTGTATTTTGATTTGAGGAATTTAATATCTCGACAGTTATTTAGTGATATTAATAGACATGGATGATAAGAATCGATTCTGGATAAGCTATCGTCTGACTTATAGACAGATATTATACTATTGGATAAATTACTTATGACTAGGTCTAATACTTTCGAATTACAATTCCTAAACTCATTAAACTGATTTAGACTATTAGATAATAAAAAATCTATCAAATTATGACCCAAAGAACAGTTGTAATTAGATGGAATCAATACATCGTTGTGTGAAGTCCTATTCCAATTTATGAAACCGAGATTGAAATCACCTACCACTATAACATTATCAGCAGTACACAATACTTTTTCTAAGCTATTTAAGAATATATTCAATGTTCCGATATTAACGGGCGGGGGAAGGTACACAATACAAATAGCTAACTTAATTGTCTTACCATTCAACAATACCTCAGTCATGACCCACAGATCCTCGCACTCCGATTCCCAATTTTGAATGCGATACGATGGAGTGTCGCGTGATATTGCTAAAAGGACTCCACCGCCATCGTTCTTAATATAATTTTGTCGATCTCTTCGGTATACTACATATCTTGAATCGAATATTTCGCTATCAGCTATACTGCTATTAAGCCATGTTTCGGTAAATGCAATAGATTTGTAGTCATGCTGTAGGATTTCGTTATACACATCATTGGTTTTGGTACGAAGACCACGGACATTTTGGTAGTACATATCGAATTTTAAGTAAAAAAAATATAAAAACATTTTAAGTTAAGTTACTAACTAATAATATTAAGACTATCCCTGTTGCGTATTTGAAAGGCTTGACTGGATACGTCTTTGCGGACATAGATCTTGCCGTTCCTGACCCAAACGAACTTATAGTTTTTCTCGCGAGCTCTGATCCGGGCTGCTGCGTGAAGCGATTTATTAGTCGGTGTCAAGTGTTCTGATACAAAAACAGGGCTGGGTGCTCCACCAATACCTAAATGATGAGAATTTAGTTTGGCATCAGAATTATTTTTATTGAAATTTGACACAGCAGCAATAACTGCATCGCGGTGTTGTATATTACGCAGTTTTACTATAACAGAGCGAGGTCTTGAATCATCCTTATTCAATTTCTGGACACGAGTGACAAACAAGATATCTGCAGGAGCAATGGGGTTATCAACTGTCTTGACTAATTGGCCAATTGTATTCAATAAATTTTCAGATTTATGTTCAGGAATGCCGTTTATTTCCAAGTTGTTTTCCCTCATATGCTGTTCTATTGTATGAAGTCTACTTGTTAAATCTTTTACTGACGTCTTCAGGAAAAGGTTATCTGCTTTAAGATCGTTTATAATAGAAGATTTTTCTTCCAGCTGAGTTTTAATATTCTCAAATTGTGTATTAATAAATTCTAGACTTTCATGAAAAGAGCTTATCTGCTTCTGTATATCTCCTAATTGAACAATCACTGACGACTCCAAGGCTTCCTTTAATATTACGCGCAGTCGATTTTCTGTAATGTAACAGTCCGCAGTGCCGGTAATACTTTCCAGGTGTTGAGACTTATTGAAAGCTGAAGCAGCAACTGCACTGTCACTACCTGCGATATTTGAATCACTTGACGCCAGTTTACTTTTACAGGTACCGCATTTCCAAGACGATTTATGTTCTGGTATCATCAATCTAAAAAAATGGCGGCTCATATCTGCGCATTCTATATCGTACTTAGAGTTACAGAAGTGACAGGTCAAGAAGTCTTTAGTTTTTATAATATTTTGACATGTTGCACATTTAATCGGAGGAGCCATTATTGATGGGTAAAATCGTTAAACAATTTTCGGTCTCAAAAAAAAAAAAATTATAATTATAAATGCGTCCGTCTAATTGACAATGTTTGCAACAGCGCTTCAAGCGCTTTACGAAGCGTTCCGTCGTGACCTTGGAGCGTTATAACGCAGCGACAAGGACGAACTGCAAGTAGCCGTTAATCGAAAATTTATAAAGTTTTTAAGTTTTATCTCACAAGTTTGCGTCCGTTATTGAGATTATTTTTGCACTGATACTTCCATGAGACACTTATATTCACGATGATACACTGTTCCAAGTTAAAATGTTATTTTTTACCACGAAATAAGAATTAAATACGAGGAGCACAGTAACTACGTGTTATCTCGCGCGACAGCGAAGTTATGCGCTTACCAACACATTTTGCGATTCATTTTTATATATGTCGTGGTCATATCGTAGATTTGATCATTTCATGATATGAGTGGCCATTTCACGAAATGGTCGCATATCGTGAAATGGCCAATTTAGTTTGGCCACATCATGATGTGGTTTGGGCAGATCAATGATAAGAAATCGCTTCACGATATGGCCAATTAACACACGGTTTTTTCATGAAATGATCAAAATTATTTGATCATATCGTAAAATAGTTACATTAATCGTTGGTAGAGGCGCTGCAAGCTCTGTGATTATGTGATAAGATGGCGGCCGCTGGCGAAAATTAAATTATTCGCAGTTAAAAACTTCATAATTCGTTTAATAACAATATTATGAAGAAAGTCATAGCAAAGAATTTAAGACGAAGAGGTACGAGTACTATGGAAAATGTGGATATCTTATATGTATTTAAGAAAAAATGCGACTTAAATAAAATAATTTAAAAAACTACTACTATATTATTATAATTGTTTGTTTTTTAAAAAGCGATCCGCTTCTGGCACTCGCCGGCCGCTGCCGCGGCACGCTCGCTTTGCTCGCTCGGCTCGTGCGTTGTTTATCAAAGTCTAACCTAACCTAACCTAACTGTTTTCTATTGCAAAAACGATTCGCTTCTGGGATTCGCCGGCCGCTGCCGCGGCACTAACTTTAATGACATTAAACAAGTTTTTAGAATATAGTTATTCTGAATTTTTTTAATATTTTATGGACTCTTTATATTTTATACGATCTGGCCAAATGTGGATGACCAAATCGTGAAACGTTGACGATTTAACGATCTGATCAAACTATGTTGGCCATTTCACGATATGCGACCATTTCGTGAAATGGCCACTCATATCATGAAATGATCAAATCTACGATATGACCACGACATATATAAGAATAACATACAAAATAATATTATATCAGATGTATAACATTTTTATAGTAGATTGTTAAAAACGTGGCGCTTTTTATTAAATGTTAAAACTTGATCTAAAATACGCTATCAATTTTGAACACCTTGTATCACGTGCAGTCTTATAACAATATTTTAATGAATAAATGTATATAATATTTTGTATCGTATGATAATAATTATGATATTGTGTCGGTTAAAGAGTAAAATTAAATAATGTTTTTATATACTAAAATGAATTCTGCTTCCACTAACAATTATATATAGGTATATTTCACAATATAGAAGCCTTATCAACTTATAACCACATCGGTCCGTAATCCGCAATCTAAAAAACAATTATTCCGAACGGAATGAGAGGAAAAAATGAAATGAAACAAAAACAGGGTCTGAATTAAATCGGAATACAAAATAAACTCGATATAATACAAAACAAAAGAGTAATCAACGACTTAATCTTTCGTTTTGGTATTTTTAGCTTGGTTAATAAATAGCGATGAAAAAGCTTGTGAAAAGATGAATTCTCTTTGAGGTTCAAACTATTGTTTTTTGGTATTGCAGTGAATTGCGTTCAGAATTGAATAATTTATTTTTGTATTTTTTTATAGCTTTAACATTATGTTATTTCAGAATATTATCTATACAAAATTTGGAACAATATGGAGCAATGGTGGTTCAGTGAGGGCATTTGATATCTATCAACTAGCAGTAGATCTCATAAGGGCAGCCATAAGGGGCATGATGGCGGGAACAAACAAAGGCTTGATGATGAAGAATAAGCAATACAAGAAAATGGTCTTATTAATATTATTTAGACGACTCTGGCAGGTGAGGCGTAAGGAAAGATGATGTTTTAAATCTCTCTGTACCATCAGATATTTTTTAAATACATAAATTTAAGAAATGTAAATTAATAACTAGTATACATATAATCTTTATATATAAAAATGAATCGCAAAATGTGTTGGTAAGCGCATAACTCGAGAACGGCTGAACCGATTTCGATAATTCTTTTTTTATTATATTCCTTGAAGTACGAGGATGGTTTTTATGTAGAGAAAACGTAAATATGTACCACGGGCGAAGCCGGGGCGGACCGCTAGTATTATATATATTTAGCATAGAAATATTGGGATTTGATTGACACTGTCGTACCTATACAGTGTATCTAACATACAAATAAAACAAAGTAGGGTTTGTTACATGATTTATAATTCAAGAACTGCTGAACCGATTTTTATGTCTTTGATATATTGGATTTCTTTCTTTGACGAACTATTTACACATCGTAAAAATTCTCGAGAAATTCGGAATAAGAATTCTGGAGACAGTCCTGACTGATAATATAGGCTAACATTTTCTTTTTTTGAAGTGAAACTTCTTAAGGCGCGTTAAGAGTAAAATTTCAAGGTCGCGTCATTGCAATACCGTCACGTCATGGAGTAAGGCGACGATTTTGGTATCTTTGAATCTTGTCAAAGAAGTTTCACTTCTGACACGTGTGCTCACCCACGCTCCTTTTTATACTGCTAGCTAGCTATAAAATTTTAGCCAATACAATATAATAATAATAAAACGATATTACCTATTAAATAAAAATAATCCTTTCAAAAACGTATCATTTTGACATGTCACTTCAGGATAATTCTGAAGTATATCTGCCAAGATATCTGCCAATAAATAGTAATAGAAATAAAAACACTGAATTATAGGGCTGTTCCCGACAGATATTTCACATTTCGGTCGTGCGATGTTTGTGAATTTGGAGAAAATTTTATTTTATGATTTCTAAAACGCATGTGTGGGTCGCACATGGCGCGCTCGTTGACGCGAACCTGCGCAAGCAGGTGACTGTAGTGGGCTATGAAATGTGATGTTTTATGGAATATTTTTAGTATAGTACTTAGTCTCTTCTCTATAGTGAAAACGTTGCATTGAATTTCGACATACGACTTAATTAACTACATAATTAATTATTTTTTACAGAGAGGTCCAGTTGCTAGTGCCGATTAGATGAATCTCCTGAAGATGGCTGCTTCCATGTCCAAAACTAACTGAAATTTAAAAACAATTCGATATTCCGTTTAAGAATTGTGTGAAAAGTTATAAAACTAGTTTTAACTTGTTTTAATATTCCTTACCGCTATTTTCGTGGCCCAATTATTATCGCTTGTGAATATTTCACGGGACCCTGTTTTGTTCTTTATGGCTCCTACAGTTGTATGCTGGATGTTTATGGTGCAAAGTTTACGGCGCGTATACTGATTTTGTAAGGCAGTTGACATCTTATTAAATTTACACTATACATTGACTTAGGGCCGATTTTTCAATGCTTGGATAAAATCAAGAAGCTTATATCTAATACACTGGAGATTGCACTATGACCATTCACTTGACAAGTCACTTTCACTTGCCAAGTTAGGTTTTTTTTTTTTTTTTTTTACCTAAAATAATGAACCTAAGGTATCATTATTGAAAATTACGATCTAGCCCTTTACTATAGGCTAATGAGTAATATAAATCTAACTTAATTTGCTAGGTATAGTATGTCTAAGAATGTGTCCATTAACACTTTTCTTAATGTCTCTATTTAAGGCGAAGACACTTTGTTCATGTGTTCTTTATGAATAGCACTCACTATATTACACTGACACTTCACTAAACTAACTCAAAAGGTTTTGTCCTTTTTAGTCTTCTCACTATGTCCGTGTTGTCAAGGAGCTGGATAGCCTCGACGTTCACATGATGGTGAAGTCTGCGTTCGTGAGCTTCGGCGTTTTTTTTAATTATGTCCGTGACGAGATCTACTTTAAGGTCCCGATGTAGGTCGTCATTTCTAATGTACCAGGGAGCATTCACGATCTCTCTCAGCACTTTATTTTGGAATCGTTGTATGATAGTGATATTACTTTGTTTGGTACAGCCCCAAAGCTGACTACCATAAGTCCACAAAGGCATAAGGACTTGTTTATACAAGAGTAATTTGTTTTGCTTTGAAAGTGTAGAATGCTTGCCAATTAGCCAGTACATAGCCTTATAGCGAAGCTCTAGCTCCTCGCGTTTCTTTTTGACATGAGCCTTCCAGCGAAGCTTTGCGTCTAGAGTCATACCCAGGTATTTCGCTGTATTTTGATAAGGTATTACATGATTATTTATGTATACCGGATGATAATTTGGCTTTTTGTTTGTGAAGTCTATGTGAATAGATTTAGACTCATTGAGTTTTACTCTCCATTTTTTCGTCCAGTCAAAGATCGTATTAACAGCTGTCTGAACTTTTTCTACTGCTTCTTCATGAGTGTCACCTGTAGCCATTATAGCTGTGTCATCCGCAAATGTTGCAATGGTGTTGTTCTCTAACTCAGGAATATCGCAAGTGTACAACAAGTACAGAATAGGACCCAGGACACTTCCTTGCGGTACTCCAGCTTTTATAGGCTTAAGCTCTGAATATGCATCATCTTGTCTTACTCTAAACATACGTTGTGATAAGTAAGACTCTAAGATGTCAGCAAACTGTTTTGGGAGCATATTTCTTAGTTTGTATATAAGCCCTTCGTGCCATACTTTATCAAATGCTTGCGCCACATCCAAAAATACCGTGGAGCAAACTTTTCTTTCTTCTAGAGCCTTTTCAATTATATTGGTTATCCTATGTACTTGATCTATTGTAGAATGGCGTTCTCTGAATCCAAATTGGTACTCAGGAATTAAGTTTCTTTCCTCGATTATGGGTTTTAACCGTTTCAAGAAAAGTTTTTCAAATAATTTTGACATGATCGGCAGCAGAGAGATCGGCCGGTATGAAGTAGTCTCATGTGGCGGTTTACCAGGTTTTGGTATCATTATAACTTCGGCTATTTTCCACACATCAGGCACACACTTAAGCCTAAAGGTAGCATTAATGATTGTAGTTAGTTTGACAATAGCCTTCTGCGGAAGGTTTCTAAGGATTTCTCCAGTAATGAGATCATAGCCAGGTGTTTTCTTACGGCTAAGTCGTTTAATTTCACTGGATACTTCTCTTGGAGTGACTAGTCTTATTTCTAGCTCATCATTTGCTGTTTCTTCTACTAAAGTGAAGTGTTCATTCTCTTCATTGGGTTTGAAAATTTGCTCCAGATGTTGTGCAAATCTTGCTGCTTTTTGCTCGTTGCTGATTGCCCACCTCCCATTCACATCTTTGATTGGTGGGATATGCGTCATTGGTTTTTTTGAACTTTTTGTGGTTTTCCAAAGGGAGTAATCTGTTGTACGATCACTAGTTAGATGACTAAGGAAGATATCCATTGATTCATCTTGAAACTTTTGAATTGTTCTTTTCAGTCTTTTAGTAAGATTATTAAGTACTGTTTTATCATGTGGAAATCTCGTATGATGCCATATCTGTCTTTGTTGTCTTTTTTTGGCTATAAGATTTATTATTTCTGGCGGATAATTATTGGATCTTTTGCTTTTTCTAACAGTAGGTGTATTATTCCAAGCGCTTTTCTGTATATCAACAATAAATTTTCTGATTTCATGCTCCAGATCTTCCTCGCATTTTAGAGGAATTTTTAATTCTATCACAGATTCCAAGTCCTTTTTGAAGCTTTCCCAATTAGTATATTTATTTACTAAAGTAGGATGACTTTCCCTCATTATTATGCTCTCACTTATAGTTAGTATGATAGGCGAGTGGTCTGAGCTCATGTCATAACCTTCCTCAATGTGGAGAAAATTTTGTGATATATTTTTATAAATAAAAAAGTCAATTAAGTCTGGTTTTTTCTGTCGGTCGGTTGGCCAATAGGTTGGTTTACCCGTTGATAAAGTTTTACATTGCGTGTCTCTAATAGCACATAGTAACTCTCTTCCTTTGGTTGTGGTCAGTCTTGAACCCCAGTATACGTTTTTAGCATTAAAATCACCTCCTAATATAAATCTGTTTCCAAGATCGTGTAGAAGGCTTTTGTAATGATCTGCTTTCAAGGAATACCTTGGTGGACAGTATATGGATGAAATGGTTATAGGACAATGCTTAGTTTTTACACTGACCGCCACTGCTTGTATTTCTTCTTTTTCGTATTTATTTACTTCATAATGGTAGATGTTCTCCTTTATAATGACAGCACTTCCTCCTCTTGATGTATTATGGGGATGTAGCGCGTGATAAACTTTGTAGCCTTTGATTTCTACGTGGGATTCTTTGTTGAAGTGTGTCTCTGAGATGAGGCATACATCAATGTTTTCTATGTCTAGGACTGCTGTTAGTTCATTCTGATGTTTTAGCAGTCCATTTGCATTCCATGCCATAATTTTTAATGTATTCGACATTTTTATTGTTTATGATTGGAAGCTCTTTTATTGCTTTCCTCAAGTTTTTTAAGCCTCTCATCAAACGAGGTTAAAAGCTTTAAGATGGTATTCATTTTTTCATCCATGACTTGGTTTAGTGGCTTATTTTGTGACTGTGAGGATGTTTGTGGCTGCGCTCCTCGTGTCACTGATGCATACGAAAGTTCTTTTGTTGTTGTAAGTTTACTGAGTTTGGTCACTTTTTCTTTGTTTAGAATTTGAAGATTTGGCTGCACATTCCTTTTTATGCTTTTGTTTTTAATAATTTGAAGTTCTTTAGCCACTGTGCATCCCCTATAGTTAGCCGGATGAGGCTCTCCACAATGAACACATTTTGGTTTCATTGTAGTTGGTTTATTGCAATCCTTTGTTAAATGCTTGCCTGTACACTTAACACATCTGGGTTCTTTTGAACAGTATTTTTGTGTGTGGCCGTATGCTTGACACCTTTTGCATTGTGGTATCAGCTTAGATGTTTTCAGGGGCTGTATGTCCACCTTACAGCCTAATATGGATTTAATTCCATATATTTTTTTTATGTCCTCATCCTTATCGAAAGAGAGCATAAACATGTTTAAGGGTTCCTTGTTCTTCCAGCTCAATTTGTTGACCGCGTCCTGGATTTTGTATCCCTTAGATGTCAGGTCTTCAAGTATTCTAGCTGGCACGTATGAGGAGTGCAGGTTTTTTGCCATTACCCTAATCGGCCTTTCTTGTTTATTTTCATAAGAATACCAAAGGCAGTTGTTCTGTAACAAATGCTTGGTAATAGCGCGATACGAGTCACCGTCGTTAGAATTTATTTTAACTTTTTCTCCATTCATCATTTTCATGATGAACGAGTCTTTCATTAGATTTTCCGAAAGAAGATCGTAAAACTGTTGATAGTTTTTTACGTTTTCGACAATTATGGGTGGTGGTGAAGGTTGTTTCTTAGGTTTCACATTTTCTTTGTTTGCAGTAGTTTCATCTGCTTGATGAGATGGTGGGGACAGTGATGTGTTCAATTTCCTTTTTTTTCTACTTTTCTGTCGTACCCATTCTGTTTCCTTTGCAAGCTCTTCTTCATCCGTCTCGTACTGGACCTGCATCGGCTTCCCATTATTATCTTTTTTGTCGGGGTCTGTACTTTTTTGCCCCTGGATATAACTCAACTCTTGCTGAAGTTTTTCTATTTGACCTTTGAGGTCATGCACTAAATTCTGGAGATGTTCTCGTTTTATTTTTTCTTCACTGTAGTGTTTATATAACAGGTGTTCTGTTTCAGTTATTAGTTTGATTGGAGATGTCGAAGCCATAATTAATTAAACGTTATAGCTTCGCCTTAACACTTTGTTTACACAAATATGTGAGTTACTTTCGGTAACTGGGTCATCGCGGCGACCGCACGCGGCCAGACGTGACGATTTGTAGGTTGCTGCGTCAGCGCAATACCCGAGCACTAACTAGCGCCCAAACGTGAGCGACGCGACGCGACCTTTCTTAGCGGAAGTCGAAAGATCACTGACTGCCAAGTTAGGTGTGAAAGGGATAAAAAAACATACAGGCGTCATTCAACGTCATATTTTCTTGTTACAATTTAATGGTCATAGTGCAATCTCCAGTGTATTAGATATAAGCTTCTTGGATAAAATTTATTCGTCGAATAATGTATAAAACTACCATTTTAAAAACGTATTCTAATTGCCAGTATTTGACAGTTTGCGTGACATTTTAATATTATCGTGTTAATACTTTATTGGACGGATAAATTTTATCAAAGCATTGAAAAATCGGCCCTTAATAAAATAAGAGAAACAGATAAGAATGTAAAAGATTAATTTATTTTTAGAAATGTTATGGACAAGTTAGTATGGCATATGTATTTTTAAGAAATAAAACAACTTCATTTACAAAACAGCATTTTATTTCTGTACCTACCTATTTTCAAAACTTTTGATTAAATGGGAAAAATACATAATTTTTTGTCATTATTTCTGTAAAAATGCGTGGATCTTCTACACCTATGTAGTATCAAACAAAATGTTGTATCGAATTTTGGGAAGCCTTTGTAGATAATCAACAATCTCTTTTGATATCAGCTAAAATATAAAACAGAGATATTATTTTATATCCACCAGGCACAGCTGTTAAAAAATGATTGACATTGATTTGAGAGCCTTTGAAACACGATTTCCCGTTTGTATTATTACAATACATTTCGCCTTTCCTTCTGTGTTTGTAAAACTAAACCAATTTGTTTTACTTTGTATAGATGTATGAAAATAATTGTGTAAAATGATACAAGCAAGCGATTTTCACACTTCTTTAAATTTAATGCAAGTAATAATATGAACTAAAAAGTTACAATGTTTGGAAACAAACTATCCCTCAACGATTGACTGTTTTATGATATTTTTGAGTGTATTAGATTCAATGTCTAAGAAAAGTCGTATACCTACTATTTTAATACCTTTAAGTGATAAGGGTGTCCTAGCAGAACATTACCTGGTGAACTAGATTTCTTTATTACTTTGACATAGGTACCGATGATACCGAATATCACAATGGAGTTGAATGTAGCTGCGCCGCTTCAACTAATGTACACTAGATCGAGTTAAAGGTATATGGTCAAATGTGTCGTTTAATTTATACTAATATTATAAAGCTGAAGAGTTTGTTTGTTTGTTTGTTTGTTTGAACGCACTAATCTCGGGAACTACTGATCCGATTTGAAAAATTCTTTCGGTGTTAGATAGCCCATTTATCGAGGAAGGTTATAGGCTATATTTCATCACGCTACGGGCAACAGGAGTGGAGCCACGGGGGTGAAACCGCGCGGAGCAGCTAGTATTTTATAACCCTTGAAAATGTAGGAGTGTGCACTTCTCATTTTTCTATACTTCCATACTAATATTATAAAGCTGAAGATTTTGTTTGCTTGAACGAGCTTATGCCAGGAAAGCTTTTAGAAGAAGTCTAATTGAATAAATGTTTGAGTTTAAACTACTGGGCCGATTTTAAAAATTATTTCAGTGTAGATAGCCCATTTATTGAGGAAGGCTAATATATATTATCATCACGCTAAAACTAAAAGCAGCGGAGCAATGCGGATAAAACTACAGAGCACAGCTACTATATTATAAATAACCCTTACCTGTTTAGTACTGTGCACCTCAGCTAGGTGCAAAAGCCAAGGCCTTAATCTATTAAAACACAGATTAAGTGAAACACGAACTGAACCGAACTGCTTAGTGGCTCCAACTCGAACTAGCTCGAAGTTCACCGTTTATATTATAAAGCAGTTTAATTGGAGCGACAAGTGCTTCAACTCGTTATAAATTTTAGCAAACCTTAGAACAATAATGAAGGTGTATGTAACTACAGTTTTGTCGCAAACTGCGGCACGTGGCAACTTAGTAAACGGGTTTTTCAAGGAATAGTTAGTTTTAAAATTATATTACAAACAATTTTCTACAATATATTTAAAAAATATATCGTAGAAAATTGTTTAAAGTTCTAAATTGTATAAAGTTCTAAATTTATGAAAGTTTATCTAAGGTATAAGACTAATTTTATTTATTTTTTGCTTTGATTTGTTTGTCCTTGCAAAAATATTGCATAAACATTTGTGATAAAAATATATTTTATCGGTAGAGTTTCTAAAAAGCGAACCAATTCCATACTTTACTATACCAAAAAAAGCACCTCAAAGTATCAAATAAATGTCGTTACAATTCATAAGACGTATCACAAACAAACATTATATGTATTAATTGTAAAAAAATGTTACAACAACCAGCAACTATCTGTTTGCCAACGAGTAAGTTAGCAAGCGACGAGTGTTACAACAATAAATTTAAAACGTACAATTTACCTGCTCCCGAGGTATTCAAGTTACTTCTACACTTAAAGCGAGGATATTAAAATAATATTATATTTATCTTTGGATCATCTAACTCTAGAAAATGTTACATTAGATCTGTGTAAATTAAAAAGAAAGGTCTTATAAACAAGCATGTTCATAATAAATTGACTAAAACAGATAAAAATAAGTTTATTGAATTGCAAGTATATTTTATGTCTAATTCTGATACTACCATAATTAATATCATCACAATACGTTCAGTAATTTATGTGCGAAAGAGCAACAAATTATCTTTTTGAGTAAAAGTTTGATGCTATAATGTTTTGATTCCTGAATATCGCAAGACGTACTCGTAAATTAATAGTTTTGTGTAGCTACACGCTTTTTAGCTTCGCATTTTCAGTGGACAACAAGTACAAGGGATTTATTACAGCATTTGTCATGAAAATGTAGAAACAGACTCCGATGTGCGTGGTATTAAACTTTCGTTAACTAGTTTTGATTTGTTGCGAAATTTGTTCAATCTGACTATTTGCTTTTTAGTTATTTATGGCCCCTTTGAAATATGGATGTGTAAGTTGTGATTGGTTTTTCAAATTTGAAAAAAAAGACGTGTGGCACTCGGGGACTGCCGCGGTAAAGTTATTGCATGCTATGCCTTCAAGCCACACCACACCTCCGCGCCCGTCGGAGTGGGGAGCGTGAGGATTTTCGTTACTAAATTTCTGGATTCGGTCCCCGCGCTCAAGGCCCGCGATAGAAGCTATGCAATAGCTTAAAAAGGAATTTAAATCGTTGAGTTTGTACAGGGTTAACTGAATCAGAGGGCGTGGTTTTGATTCCTACTTTTAGAAAAATATTGTACCTATTATTAAGATTCGATCATTAAACATGGTTACATTTAGCTTACTTGGGCATGAAATTTAAGTGTGAAATAGGAAGACAATTTTGTAATTAATTACAGAGAAGGTCGATGCAATACTTACATACTTAGTAAAATTTAAGAATATATTATAATAGTAGGACCGCTTCCACCGTTTGGCGATAATGTCCCTGACAACATTAACATAAGTATTTCATGTAAATTTTCTAATTATAATAATTATAATTTTAATTTAAAGATAAGTTAACATATCAGGTTGTAAAAACAAGGCCTATGTGTTTACTTTGTATGACGATAACATTAACAGAAGGTTGAAGTCATCAGAACATCGCTTACAAGACTATTAGTGTTATATTATATTACTAGCGGTCCGCCCCGGCTTCGCCCGTGGTACCTACATGTTTAAATAATATCCTATCTCTCAAGTTGGATCGAACTGCACATGGTGTGCGAATTTTATTATAATCTAAGTGGTTTAGAGGTCCATTGAGGACAAACATTGTGACACGAGATTTATATACTATATTAAGATGTACTATTGTATTAGATTGCCTAAGCCCAAGAGTACAATGAACTGCTCTCGTTAAGGTATCCCGCAAGGTCTGGATATAAATTAGTACAAGTGCTGCTAATGTATGAGGCCGTGGTGCTTTATGGAGCACATTTATAATTAGTAAGGATTCTGCGTATGTTTGTATGAAGGTCCTTCTTGGTAAAAGGTATGTTGGAGAAATGTTGATCTATATAAGTATGTAATAATATTATAGACTAAATTTTCTTACTTTATTTGTATGTTTGTTTGTTTTAAGGGGCTTTTCGAGTAAGTACTGATCCGATCCTGAGATTTATTTTATTAACATGAGCTACACAATTTATGAGAGCCTATTTTTTATCCCGAGTCAACCGGACAAGCGATTAGTGTTTCATAAAAAAAGCAAAAATATAGTTAAGTTAAATATTTAAGACTAGCTGTGCCACGCGGTTTCGCCAGCATTGCTCCTGTTGGCCTTAGCGTGATGATATATAGCCTATAGCTTTCCTCGATAAATGGGCTATCTAACACCGAAAGAATTTTTCAAATCGGACCAGCAGTTCCCGAGATTAGCGCGTTCAAACAAACATACAAACAAACTCTTCAGCTCTATAATATTAGTATAGATTTAATACATATTTTTATCAATTAAACAAACAATTACATCAAGTAACAACTTATTAACTTTAAAAATACCGTTTTTATGAATAGAATGTTCTTACAAAAAAAATCATAAAACGAGGAAACTTTTATTAATTTGTTAAAAGAAATTGAAGTCTATTGTAACATTATGAAGATTAATTAATGGAATATAATGAGATTTTGTTTGAATTGTAAATCACTCTGACTATAGAATTATTATTATGTTCCTTGTTATTTTCATACGTATGCGTTGATATAAATAGTCTTATAATATAAAAATGAATCCCAAAATGTAATGTAATGATAATTCTTTTTTTATTACTTCCTTGAAGTACGAGGATGGTTCTTATGTAGAGAAAACGTAAATATGTACCACGGGCGAAGCCGGGGCGGACCGCTAGTAAATAATGAATACGCCTTTATTCATGCCTTTACTTATATCTAATTACAAATTTTGTTGGTTGTTAGTGTGGTTAGTATTAACAAATTATAAGATTGAAGTTTCTGGATTTTTGTTTGATAGTCTATAATATAAAGATAAGCTTTACGCTGTTAGAATAACCTTTTAAACAATATAAATTACTACTATCTTATTTTTTACGATTGACTTGCCTTCTATGCTTTTAACAGGTCAGTCGTTTAACCTTTATGTTTATTCTCTTTATATTTTATCCACAAGTGTAGGAAAAGGTTAGAAAATAAATAGCAGTTTGTTGATACAAAGTGATAATTTATAATTATTTGTTGTATTCGTAAGAAAATTATAAGATGATATTAACAAATAATATGATTAAGCTTTTCTATGTGAGTCTTCATCTTATAAATTAAAGATTTTATGTAATATATTATTATTAAGCTATTGCATAGCTTCTATCGCGGGCCTTGAGCGTGGGGACCGAATCCAGAAACTCCGTAACGAAAAAACCTCACGCTTCCCACTCCGACGGGCGCGGAGGTGTGGCTTGAAGGCATAGCATGCAATAGCTTTACCGCGGCAGTCCCCGAGTGCCACACGTCTTTTTTTAAATTGTACATCCATACTAATATTATAAGTCTGTTACTCAATCACGCCTAAACTACTGAACCAATTTGCATGAAATTTGGTATGGAGATTGAGGATGGAGGAAGGAGGATGAAGGAGGATGAAGGAGGATGAAGGAGGAGGAAGGAGGATTTTGATACCCGAGAAAGGACATAGGCTACTTTATATTGCGAAATATATGTACCACTGGCGAAGCCGGGGCCGACCGCTAGTCGATAATAATTTATTTGTAGGAACACATATTAAAATTGTAATTTTGAATACAAGTATGCTCTACGTAGGGCATGTAATAGAAATATTATTCTCCAAGAGACGTCATGAGATATGTATTCATTTTACCTGCAAACCTTGCTTTTTATGTTTATTTTTATTCTGATGTTTATTGTACACTCATATGGAAATGTTTTAGATATTTTGTATAGAAAAATATTTGTATACAATCTTATAAATATAGTTAAACAAAGATTTTATGAATGATGATTTTATGACCAGCTACTGCAGCTGGTATCTGAGATCTACTCCGCCTCAAAGAAGCTATCTAGTTATGAGAAGTTATGTCAGAAATGATCCATGCATTGCAAAGCTGTGCTCGTTATAATTCAGAGGCACAAGCAGACATTTTAATAATTGTAAAATTTTCTCATTGAATGTATTTACAACTGTTTCATTTTAATTTAATTACTATGACGATTCTTGGTGCAGACTAATAATAATTATAGGCATGGTCTGGTCAGGTCACACTCAAATCCTGATTACCTTTAAAAACAAATTGACCAGCGTGACAAACTAGCATTGCATGGCCAATAATCTTCAAGAGGAACCGTTTGACTTCAAGTAATTGTAATAGTAAAAGTAATAACCTTTACTATTACCATCTATACCTACTTAATATTAATATTATAAAGCAGAAGAGTTTATTTGTTTGAACGCGCTTAGCTCACGAATTACTGGTCCGATTTGAAAAATTCTTTCGGTGCTAGATAGCCCATTTATCGAGGAAGGCTATAGGCTATACGAGTATATCATCACGCTAAGACCAACTAGTATTTTATATAGTTTATACGTATATAATATCTTTGAATTAAATATTGTGCCATTACTTTTAGGTGACAGTAACACACTGATAGATTTTCTAAAAGTAAGGTATAAACAATAATGGCTGAGTGCTCTCTTAAAGGACGATCCAAGTCGGTTAAACTTTTGACATGTCTTTGTTACGTTACAACGTAGCACAAAGAAAATTTTACCATCACAAAAGATTGGGAAAGAAAAATAAAGAAAAAAAACTTTTAAAGGAATTATTTGTTTAACAAATATGGAAAGTTCTTGCTTCTGTTACTTTTACGTTATTATGTTAACGTTATATAAGTTTGTTTGTGTTGTGTGTTCTTTTCCTGCTCTAATAATGTTATATTCTAAAAATGTTATGAAATAGAAATTAAGTTTTATTTGTAGGTATTTTCAAGTAGGATCCTTAATTAATGCTATTGAAAAATAGAAACAATAAGCTGAAGCTGATAATTTAGTCGAAAAAACATTTGAAAACAAGATATCACATCCATATACATATAGATCCTTGTTTATAGCAAATTCATTTACTCAGTTTCACGTAAAATCCATAACTTCTTTAATTTTCTTACCCCGTTCTTAAAACTCAAAACTTCACGCCAAAAGTTAACAAAATAAGATATAAATAAAATGTTCTGAAAACAAGAAATAACTCAGCGTAAAAGTGTCCAGATCAGGTCACGTTTTCTGTGGGAATGTTATTTGCTCAAACGACAGAGTTTGCGCTAAAAGTAGGTGGATATGGTCGGAATTTAGCACTAATTTGAATTCTCATAGCTGTGCCAGAAATTGTATGCAAGTTATATAGAATTTGAAATGATAGGTGTTTTAAATTAAATTGCATTGAGGTTTTAGAATATAATTAACTAGCTGTGCTACGCGGTTCTACCCGCATTCTTCCGCTCCATTTAGTCATAGCGTGATGATTATTATTCCATACTAGCCTTTTCGATATCTGGACTATCTAACAGTGAAATAATTTTTCAAATCGGACTTGTGGTTTCTGCGATTAGCATGTTCAAGCAAACAAACATATAAAACTCTTCAGCTTAATAATATTAGAATAGATAAGCAATTTAAACTATCCTATCAATGGTGACTTAACATATTAAATTTTATTGCTTTGCCTCTCGCAAAAACTCGAAATGTGTACTTTTCTCTTAATTATTTTCCACGCTTTCACTACGCTGCTATAACGACCTTTATCAGATATAAAACTTAGTTATTGGACCAAGAATTTATAAAAACACGACAATGTCCAAACACAAGCTAATTCAAAGCAACAAAAAATAAACTATAACCTCAAAATTTTACCCAGACTGTACCGATGAAGTGCCAAAAACCAAATCGTTTGATTCCCTTTGAGCATAATTTGCTGACAAAAGTTAACTAGCAGGGCTCTTTTTTCTGGATTTCGTGTGCCTTGCTCTTAATTGTCATTCGATTCTGTCACTCCCTGTAATACCCGTGCCATGGACGTTAATTAAAAGTGCACACAGAAAGATTTTAATGGTCTGACACCAGCTGGAGAGAGGCGATGGAACTTGCAGGAACTAGACTTTAGTGAGTGATAAGTTCTGGGAAATTATAGATAATCCATTTTAAAGTTGATAGGGCATCCAACAGTTTTTAATTATAACTTATTGCACATTCTAAAAATCATTTATCATTAGGAGATAAGTGATCTTTTTTTTCAATAAGGTAACACCAAAAACTTTAGTCTATAAAATTTAATTCTGTGCACATAATCGAGGGTATGAGTCTCTTTCTTCTTCATCATCTCTTCACTGCTGCATGATAATTTAGCATAATGCATCTAGCATATCCTGGAAATAAAAATAATTGACATCAATGAACGCACTTTTGGACAAAGCACAGTCTAATATTACAAAATACTCCAAAGTGAGGACTCCAAAGTTATGTTATCATAAGTGAAGTCCCATGTCCCCTAGTGGGGTAAGGGTCAGATGCATTATACATCTGTTTCACTGAACGATTTTCTTTAGGGACAAGTAGGTGATCGGCCTTCTGTGTCCTACCAGACCAAGACATTTTTTTTTCTTCGTCTCCACCGGGTATCGAACCCAGGACCCCTCGGTGTTACGCTCACGCGTCAACCACTGTACCGAGGAGGCGGTCATATACTATTTTATCATGACTCGTATAAAAGTAAATTTGCTATTAACTATAAGTCTAGTAAATAAAAGTATATTACTACCAGTATTAGCGGCCCTTATCCAAGCTAGTAATTGGAGCGTTTTGTGAACGAACGCGTCTCGGCTCTGCAGGCGATTCATTGTTATACTCTACAAACAATTTACACTTATTTTTTGCTTCTAACCCTTTCTAAACCAGTGGTGATTAAAATACTTTCATATTTCGCTTTTGCGAGAGATAATTGATATAAAGAAATTTATAATTTAAAAGAATTTTTGTTGTGTATTTTACTTAGTGCCGATTTTTCAATGCTTGGATAAAACTTATTCGTCGAATAATGTATAAAACTACCATTTTAAAAACGTATTCTAATTGCCCGTATTTGACAGTTTACGTGACATTTTAATATTATCGTGTAATACTTTATTGGACGGATAAGTTTTATCCAAGCATTGAAAAATCGGCCCTTAATGGTTATTTCTTCTGTTATAAACCAGTAGTAAAACAAATACATACTTATTATTGCTTCTTATAATATTGTGTACATCTTAATATACATAAATCTCGTGTCACAATGTTTGTCCTCAATGGACTCCTAAACCACTTAACCGATTATAATAAAATTCGCACACCATGTGCAGTTCGATCCAACTTGAGAGTTAAGCTACTTTTTCCCGGGAAAATGACGCAATCCCGGAAATCCCACGGGAACGGGAACTATGCGGGTTTTTCTTTGACTGCGCGGGCGAAGCTGCGGGTGGAAAGCTAGTATTATTATAATATGTTCTTGAAATAGAGGTCAGTATTGAATGAGGCTTGTGGCTTGAAATAAAAATGCGTTCTCTTACGACGATCGTTTATTTGCGACTGATTTAATCTAATTACGTCATTTTGGTTTCCCTCTTCTATTGTTTCGATATTTTAGCCTAGAATTATTGCAATTTCATGTTCCAATTATTAAATAGGCCATTTAAAGCTCTTAAGTGTTAAATAAGCGATGATAACCATATATATTATCGGCTTTCACAATTGCGAATAACTTATTAACTACTAGCTTCCGCCCGCGACTCCGTCCGCGCGGAAAAATTAAGATTTATTTATTTCTACGTATTTTTCCGGGATAAAAAGTATCCTATTTTATGCCCAGGATAATAAGGTATAATTATTATACCAAGTTTCATCGAAATCGAACCGTTAGTTTTTACGTGATACCTTCACATACATACAGACAGACAGACAGACAGACAGACAGACAAAAATTTTTTTAATCACATATTTGGGTTTGGTATCGATCCAGTAACACCCCCTGCTATTTATTTTTTCAATATTTCTCATGATTATGTAAAAATTAGTATGTATATATTTTTAAATAATAAAATAATAATTATCCAATATTTCAGGACATTTTTCACACACGGATCGATCAAACTAAGCTATCGCTTGTGTTATGGAAACCAAATGGCTTATAAACATACATATATCATTTTAAATAAATACTTTGCACTCAGACACGGGGCAAACATCGATGTTCATAACACTATTTGCCCTGTGTGGTAATCGAATTCACGACCTCTGGCTTGGAAGGCAGGCTATACCAAACAAGCTAACCGGTCAGTCAGATTTAAAGCGCTGTTTATTATTTCAATATTTATTGTAGTCATAATATTATGCTGGTTCCTTTATCATCGGTTTCATAGACTTCAGAAACCATAAACCAAAAGAACATATTGAATTTCATGCGCATTGCGATTCCATATTTATTACCAGAACATTCTAAGACCCCAACTTCTGGGGAATAAACTTAACCACGCCAGTACTAACTCCGAACTCTCAACACATAAATTCAATATTTTAAAACTAAAAAAAATCTTCCTGAACTTTGCGCTTTGTCGCATAAAATTTCAGTGGCGTCGTGAACGCTGCATTTTATTGGCTGCGCAAATTACATTGGGAGTATCGTAAACAATTTCATAGTTATAGACTTCACTCTCCGGGTGTTGAAATTTTGAAGTTCTTCGTTGAATTTTAATGGAGAACCTTTAGGGTGATCATCGACTTGTCATCTTAATATCTAATATCTGAACTTTCTATTGTCATTTTGGTGATTAAGATGTTTTAGATGTAGTAATAGAGAGATGTAATGTAACAAATAAGATAGCTAGGTAAGTTAGACGCCAGTGCTATGATTTCCGCGGTAAATATTTTTATTTGGTCAATATGATAAGACAAAATTTGTATAAGGTTAATCTTTCTAGTATATCTTTTATTTATTAATCTTAGAGTAGTGTTTAAATTCTCTATCGAGATGTCCTTACCTTGGCTTTTATCCTGACGCGGACGCTAGAATGCTGTATAAGACGTGAGGCAGATTTTTCATAAAGTTTCAATATGTCAAGGTTTATTGACAAGAAAAAATGATGACGTCAATATAAAATCTTGTCATAATATATCAAAGTATGCCTTATGTGCGAGAACCTTAATGTGTCGCCTACAGGGTCTTTCCTTTAAAATAAAAATACTTAGCAGGGACTACTTTCTTACCGAGGGCTTTAAGTAAAATTTCTTCGTTTGCTTCAACGTCCATAGCGGGGTCTATTCGACGCTACAGAAAATACTCCATACAATTTACGCAATGGATTTTAAATTTGTTTAAAAGTCGCAATCGCTTTTATATGCCAATACGTTGATGGGAAAGATATGCTTGAATAAATTTTGAAATCGTAATTTCTTAGGTATTAGGAAGAAAGGTTGAAAAACTTAGTATTATTGTAATGAGACATTTTTACAGTATAAAAAGTGTAATTGAGATAAAATTACCAACTTTTCCGACTTGGTCTATTTTCATGTTCTAGTTTTTTATTAAACTCTCTAGTTTTTGTGCTAAATATTTGTAAGTTTATTAATTTCAAAGTTATTTGAATTTTAAAAATTTAATCTACCTATTCTTCTGAAAAGTAGGACTCTATCAATAATTGTCGAACAAATGCTGTAGATACTTACGTCTATAATGATTTAAGCATGTCTAATTAATGTTTAAGAGACCCTTCCTTTTGGAAACTTCGTTGAGGATATACTCTACGTATATTTACTGCGCAAAAAAGGCTCAAAATATGTAAAACAGATTTGAGTATGAAGGAATATGTAAAAAGCATCTACCAGAATACTATCCGCATTTATATTTTTATCAATGATTAGGAATCAAATATGTGATACATAATATAACTACTGTACGGTTACGTACTTAAAATCTGTTTAAAAACCTCGGTACAATCGCTACAGACGTGGACAAAACCACACTGGGAAGGCAAGAAAAATAAAAAGTGTCAAGTCGTTAGGAGGTAAAGTTAGCGCAAACATTTGTCGAAGGAGCCAACGCAGCCAAACGGGTGCGCAAATAATTCTTTGTCAACTTACCGCGCTTGTAGTTTAGGAGATGGTGAATTATTTTGTAGTTTAATTAATTAATAAAGGCAATATAAATGTTAAAACTTTACTTGAGTTAAGATAATTAAATTTTTTATTCATTGGTTAATGTAATGATTTGTCTACTTTTGTTGCATGTAGAGTTGTAATGTTTTTGAAAAGAATGTAATGAAAATAAGATCGATAAATAATATATAATATTATAATATGAATGAATGACCGTATGTTCAATTAAAATTATGTTTTTAGATAATTTGAAAAACTACCTAACTCATACTCTTAATTTCATATAGGTAATTATTAAGATCAAGTGCACTGACCGCATATCAGTCAAACAGAGATATTAGATTACAGATCCCTCATCATTAGATAGGGGTCATCTTAGGTTCAATTACTTATACGCAATTAAACCAAAGCAATTGGTCCGTAAGTCATAAGATTCAGTGTGCATATATAATTGTAAAATATTTCTTATATCTTATTAGTATAAGAAAGTAGTCTTTCTATGTATACTTCACTCAGCTGTAAATGTACTATAAACTATCTATTTATCTTTAATACATATAAAATACTCGTATCACAGCAAAAATGTGAGTTATTTTCTTCGGAAAAAGATCGTTATTATGATTTTTTTACGTTTTTTCTGTAGCTCTGCGAATCGTGATTCCATTTGTCACCCTGGCAAGAACATTTTGCAACTAAAAACATACAGCAGCTCTCGGCCTAGCCAGCACAGGTCACATCTGCTAAAGCCTCTTACTAAACTCGCAGTATTAGAGTATTACTCAACATAATCCGCGCCTGAGTTATGCTCAACTGTTTTATTCGGATAAACGGATAGTCGATGCACTCCGCTTTTTGAAATTAGGATCGGTGGAGGGAATACGTAATGCAGAATGGCAATCGACAGGATGTAAATGTTTGTTTTATTATGGAGTATTTAAGATTTTCTTAGGTTTATTATTATTAGAAATTGATTACATTTATAAGATCAGGTAATAAGTTGAATTCGAAATCGTTTCCTTATGGCCAAAGTTAGGCTAAAAGTTTTAGAGGATAAGATTTGATGTTCTTCTTTTTAATTTTAGTGATGTCTCTTTGGCATTATTTATTCAAAAATACGTGTAAGCATAAAGATAATGATTGAAATAAGCGTTATATTCTCAAAGTATTCCTCTTATTAAAACTTCTTTAACTTTAATAGAACTTTAACATTTTTTCACGAACAACTGTAGCAATTATTAAGAAAACTAGCATGAAATATTTGATAAAAAATTATATCACTCGATAAAAGTTTTAATCTATACTAATATTATAAAGAGGAAAGGTTTGTATGTATGTATGTATGTATGTATGGTTTTCACGCATAAAGTACTGAACCGATTTTGATGAAATTTGGCACAGACAATCTTTAGACCCTGAGAAAGAACATAGGCTACCTTTTATTGCGAAATATGCACCACGACCGAAGCCGGGACGGACCGCTAGTTGTCAATAATTCTGGATTAATTTATATCCACTACTCTTCTTAAGTAAATATGATATTGTCTTATGTAACAAGCCATTACCCCCATTAAGGACGCGTTCATTTCACCCTAAATGTTTGATATACGTTACTTGAACACCTTACGTTAAGCGACTGCTCTAATCGCTGCAAAAATACAGCTCATTTAATAATGTCTCTGTCAAATAGAACGCGAATTTTGTGCGCGTCAGAGCGTTATACTGACGCTGCGCTATGGGGTAAATAACCCTATACAACATATTATACTATGAACGTAATAGGAACGTGTTAGGATCGAAAAGCAACATGATATGCTCTACCATGCCTTCTAGAGCGTATCAATTACGTATCTTAATCATAATATGTATCGGATAATTTGTACTAACGGTAATGTTAAGTCAAAAAAGCCAACGCTCTGACGTGCACTATGTACGACGTGTTCTATCTGACAATCTGACAGAGCCATTAACACAATTCGGCGTCATAGCACGGCGTCAGGTTTGCGATCTGACGCGCTACATTCGCGTTGTGTCTGGCAAAGCCTTTAGCAACCAGAGGGTTCGCGATATATCGACTTTATCCCCAGCTCCCCATCTACCCTCATTATGGTGAATTAATTACTAAATTATAATAATCATGGTGATTTATTAGCGAGGTCGTTTGAAAGATCTGTGGGAGGAAGTTAAAATGGATGTTGTAAGTTTTGAAATTCTTAATTTTTCATTTTAATGATTCACTCTTAAAATTAATTTGTTGAATACTAACCAATTATAATTGTTTTATTTAATGTTATTGTTATTTAGTACTTGTATTAAAATGTTTTTTTCAAATATATTAATGATTCAAGTAGCTTTCACTTTAAAAATCGACTGAGATTCTGAACCTGATTTCTGATTCTGTCAAGTTTTAAAACACATCAATAGTCTTATATAATATTGTTTATTGCAATTTATAATATACTTGCACGCTCGCCTACGAGCAGAATGTTTAAGAATCTATATTATCTGTACCTGCCTAACATATTTGTAATTCTACATTCTGCAAATAGTTAAATTTGAATTTCTTAAGATAAAAAAAATCTACATTCTGCAAACAAAGAAATTTGAATTTGAATTTCTTAAAAAAATAAGTTTGAAATCTATTGCTAAATGCTATGTAAATATACCATGCAGTTACATACATCCAAGATCAGCGTATGTCACTAATAAATGAACGAGCGTAAAATTGCCTTGCAGAAGCGGATGTTGAGCCATATCCCCGAGGAAGGCTGGCTGCCAGCCAACCCCTACATTCAGACCATGATATCTTAAAGCAGTATTAATTCCAGTGTGGAAAAGGGACAACACTATATAGCTCGTCTAGCGCCATCTCTTTCCCACTCTGGTAATAATACCGCTAAGACATGGTATAGAGCCTGGTTAGCCAATGATATGCTTAGGTTTATGGTAATCTATCCTTAATTGCTACATAAATTGGCCTGCCTGATGGAGTTTCGACAAAAATAACTATTTTGATGTAGGTTGCGAAATAATGAAAGGAAAATAGCAATCCTTCTTGGAATTTGTATCGTATTAATCGTATAGAATAACGTTTGGCCATTTTTGATGTATCTTTTCTTTTAGGTGACCACCTAAAAGAAAAGATACATCATCCTTTTTACTATGAGATTTAATATATTTTAAACAAAGGTTTTCTTGGAAAATTGTACGAAAAAGAACCGCATTGTTATGTCTAGACATAATTTCAAGTCAAGTAATCTTAAAAGACTTCATTAACCTTTAACAGCAGTAAAATTATGAAGACGTAAGAATTATTTTCAAGTATTGTTATCCATTTTATGTAATTAACTTTAACTAAATAATAAATCCTCAAAATATATTATGATGTACATGACAAAAAGTAGATCGAATTCGAGAACTATATATTAAAACTATCAGAGCACTAATTTGTGATTTAAATCAACAAATTCGGTAATGTAAGCTGATTGATAATAACCCAAATGAATATCATACTATTTACTGTCACAATTACGCCAGTTAGGCCAATCCAGAATCACAAATGTCAGACAATGGCCACAATTAGGAACGGATAGCGGTCCACATTTGCAATGCTCCGAAAAACATTAGCATCTATTGTAACCATCTCGAGATGGAAATGAAAGAAAAAATAAGAAGTACTTCCATCTCCCAACGCCTATAAATATGCAGAAATGGGACACTAATCTAGGATAGTTGGAGTTTCTTCATTGTGCAGAATGAATTGAAATGCAAGGAAATGATACTTGTTTATCATTTCTCGTTATATCGTTTTCTTTTGGAGTTCTTGTTTTGTGATACTTTTAGACAGTTTGTATTCTTGTAAATATTCAGTTGGAAAGCTATCAATTGGAGCTGCATTTTTTGTGTAGTTAGAACTATTTAAATTAATTGTGATTGCATCAGACGTTCGAAAAATGAGGCTTCGTATTTTTTGTTTTAAATCTTATATATAAAAATGAATCGGATCGGATCGATCGGATAGGGTAGTTTGCGCCTCGAGAGTTAACAGCTGTTTTTAAAAGTTCTGTGAATAATTAATTGTAATTAAAGTATATAAGTTACATATCACTGTGTAATTGGTGAATTTAGTGAGACATATTTACGTGAAGCAGGTTTGCAAGTAAAATTTGTTTCTAAACTTTACTATTTACGTATTTTTCTATCATGAACTGTGCTGCGTGTAAGAAACTCTTAAGACATGATGAAAAACTGGACTGTACTACCTGTTCGGGGTCTTACCACTATAAATGTATCAATATTTCCGCCGAATACTTCAAGAAAAATATTAAAGAATTAAAGCGGTCGTGGCTTTGTCCTCTCTGTAAGAACGTTACATCTCGACGTAAAGGCGATGAAACACCCGCTAAAGCCCAGTTAGAAAGCACTTCTCATGAAACCAGCTCATCATCAAATAGTTCCCCTGTCATCCCACCTTCCCCAGTTACTTACGATCAGTTGAAATCCCTACTTGAAAGTAATATAAGTGCCGCCCTCACTGAGATAAAAAAAGAATTCTCGAACACTATTAACGTTTTGCGCGATCAACTGGCTGATTATCAAAACGAACTGCATACTCACAAGGAGAAAATCCTGGCACTGGAAAACGATAACGTTTCACTGAGGGCTGAATTAAGCACCATACGCGATCAACTTTCTACTCGGGACACGACAAATCTAAGTGATACTATTAACACATTACAATCCGAGTTAAATGAACGTTATCAGCTTGATTTACTCAACGATGTAGAAATATCTGGCATTCCCGAAACTAACAACGAGTCCCTGACACATCTTGTTATCACCACTGCACTAAAACTCGGTATCACAATCGAGGAACGCGACATCGTATGTGCATATCGCATAGGGGCTAAACATCATACTAATCATTCTACGATTTCTGCTAATGACTTGCACCCTGATTCCCGCTCCCCGCGTCCCCGGCTTATCGCTGTAAGACTCACGCGCCGATCAATAAAGAATGATTTTTTAAAGCAGGCTCGCATTAAACGCAACTTAACTACAGCTGATCTAGGCCTCCCACCTCACAATCAAAAATCTATATATATTAATGAAAGATTAACTAAATCAAATCGCCTACTTTTCGGTAAACTACGTGAAATGTGCAAGGCACAAAATTGGAGATTTGCTTGGACGAAGGAGGGACGTATATTTGCAAGGCAAAGTGAAACCACAAAAATTTGTTTATTTCGTAATGAACACGACATTACCCGTGTATTCAAACACAAAAATGTGCTGCAAAATGATGATAACAAAAATTAGACATATTGTATTATATAATAGTTTTGAGTTTTATTTATTTGAATATTTTGTATTTCGTTGTTGTGGATTGCGCTGTGTATCTATATATGATATTAATCTGCTATTAAACTATTCATTTTCTGTCTTATATTCAAATTCAATACTAAAAATTATGTACTTTATATTTTGGTCAAACCCTTTCTTTTTACTCAACTTTTTTCTAAATAATGTGTTACGTTTTAACTTTATGAACTTATATCATATTGTGAAAATTGTTTTAATGCTTATTTTAATTTTACTTTATGTCACTATTTTAATTATACAAATGGTAGATAACTGTGGTTGCGTTTTGGTTGTGCTAAACATAGTATCATGGTTAGTTATGGCAATATATGTTAAATTTATTATTTTGTTCATTTACTTTCTACTCCACAATACAGCTGATGATTCTTCAGGTACCACTTTAGACAATGAACACATAAAAATGTATAAAATCATATCATATTATAAACTTTTAAGAATTTTGGGAATAGCCATCCTATTAAATAAATTTTATCCTATATTGTATATCTTACACAATCATATTATAATATCACTTTATTATTTATATATTACAACATACCTATCATATGAGATTATATATGTTGACATTATCTTTAATATTATTTTTGTTATTGCAGTTGAATCTAGAAGTAAGTATTTTAACGAAACGTTATTTTTTAGCTTAAATTTGTATTATAGTGTACCATACATTTATTCTTATCAATTAAATAATCGCACTCGGGATACGTATAATTTTAATATTATTGCATTAAGTATTTATTTGTCATTTGTAATATTATGGCCAAGCGTACTAGTTTAATTATTGGATTTTTTAATGCGGGTTCTCTGGGTACACGACAGGATGAGTTCCGTGTTGCATTCGATCGCTCACAACCTGACATCTTTGCGATCAATGAGACCTGGCTTCGGGATGGGCAGGAAGCACATGCTCCTTCATTGCCCGGCTTTAATTTCCGTCACCGACCCCGCCCACCCGAAGTACGCAGTAGGGGTGGAGGTGTAGGGTTCTACGTAAGGCGTGGTATGTCAGCGCGAGTCTGTACCATTTCTTCTTCTCCTGCATCTGTCGAACAGATGTGGCTGAGGATGAAGATAAACTCTCGTCGCGTCATTGTTGGCACAGCATACCGTCCGCCGTGGCTTAACGTCGATGTCTTCTTAGACACTTTAACAGACACTATTTCTGCTTTCAGTGACTACGACTACCTGGTGCTCACCGGTGATTTTAATATAAATCTCATTAACAAACGAGACCCAAATACCGCCCGCCTGAATGCATTCTTACAATCTCTGCAATTAGTAAATCATGTCAATGAGCCTACACACTTTACTGATCATAGTCAGTCACTCATTGATGTTATTTGTACAAATGCTCCTGTAGCTAAAATAAAAGTTGAACATATCCCAGACCTTGGTGCTCATGCAATTATCACAACAGAATTCAAATTAAGAAAAAACACCTGTTCCCCCAAACACATAATATTTAGACCATTAAAAGACATAGATCTTAATAAATTGAATAAAGCTGTTTCTGTTCTACCCTGGGACACAATTACGCGTTTATCCGATGTGAATCAGATGGTAGATGCATTCAATCACTTGATTATAAACCTATTTGACTCATTTGCCCCTATTAAGAAGTCTTTGATAAAAAAAGTGTCGTATCCATGGATAACCAGTAACGTAAGGTACATGATGAAGCTTAGAGATGAGCAACATCATAAATTTCGAAAAACTAACCTAGACGTTCATCTTCAGGACTATAAACATTTGAAAGGATTAGTGAACACTAGCTTGTTCTATGAAAAGAAAGCCTTCTTTGATCACAACGTAAACCAACATAAAAATAACGCAAAACTTCTGTGGAAAAATTTGAAAAGAAATATTATCCCTGACTTTAAATGCACTGGTGAGATCCCGCAACACTTGTGTGACGCCGACGCAATTAATAATCATTTCCTTGATGTTCCTGGTCAAAGTACTGCTGACCCTGTCGACCTCGCTTATTTTGACGAAAATCGTTATTGTGACAGTACTTTTAAATTCGAGCCCGTTAGTGAAATCTATGTCGGTAAACTTATTCTTGACATCAAAAGCAATGCAGAAGGAGTCGATGGAATCACCAGGGACATGTTTATTTTAACACTTCCACATTCTCTTCACGCTTTTACTGCAATTATTAATAAATCTCTCTCTTCATCACTTTTCCCATCGCAGTGGAAGACAGCCCTGGTGCGGCCCATACCAAAAAACAGCAATCCTACTGCCCTCAAAGACCTTAGGCCGATCAGTATTCTCCCCTACCTCTCAAAGATCTTAGAGCGAGTTGTCTACAACCAAGTCACTAAGTACTGTGAATTAAATAACATCTTGCCGGAGTACCAGTCAGGTTTTAGAAAACTGCGTAGCACCTGCACTGCTTTGATTGATGTTGTGGATAACTTGCTCTCTGCACGCGACAATGGCCAGCCATCGATTCTAACCCTGCTCGATTTTTCTAGGGCCTTTGACTGTATAAATGTTTCTCTTCTTCTCTCAAAGCTTAATTACTATGGTTTCAATCCTATTTCTTCATCTTGGTTTGATAGCTATCTTCGCCAACGTCACCAAAGAGTAATGCTGGTTAAAGGTGACGGAAACAGAGACTTTTCTTCGCTGGTGCCTGTCAATAGAGGAGTTCCCCAGGGCTCTATTCTCGGTCCTCTTTTATTTATAATATATACGGCAGATATCACCTCTTGCATACATAACTCCCAATATCATTTATATGCCGATGATTTGCAACTTTACATGCCTGTTGATAGAGATCGAATAGAAGAATGCACCAGGAAAATGAATGAGGATTTGGAACGCATATCTGACTGGTCTCGTAAAAACTCGTTGGTTCTAAATCCATCCAAGTCTAAATATCTTGTTGTTGGCTCTAAGAAGCAAGTCTCTAATTTGGTCACAGCTAATCCTACTGTTTTTGTAAACTCCACTCCTATAGAGCGGGTTACAGTTGCTCGTAACCTGGGCATCGATTTTGACGGCCAGTTAAGGTTCGAAAATTATGTCACTAATTTAGTTAGCAATTGCTTTTATAGACTCAAAGTGCTTTACAATATTCGACCTTTCTTGAGTGTTGACCTACGAATAAGGTTGTGCGAAAGCATCGTACTTTCTAAATTAAATTACGCTCTCCCTGTTTATGGACCTTGTCTAACGGCAAAAGTGCAGCGTCTTATTCAGAGAGTGCAAAACTCCTGTGCCAGATTTTGCGTGACAATCCCACCCAGGTCTCATGTCACCCCTTTTCTTAATAGCATAAAGTTTTTAAAAATGAAAGGTCGGCAAGATTTATTATTGGCTTGCCTTTTATTTGATACGATCCATACAAAGCAGCCTGGATATCTGTACACAAAACTATTATGGCGTAAGGATACTAAAAGGGGTGAAATAAGAAGTGGAACTCAAGATTTATCCATCCCCCAACATAAAACTACCGCCTTTCGTGGGTCATTTAAATATAATGCGACGAAATGTTGGAACAACATACCACCTCCAATAAAAAAACTCAAGTGCAAATCCAACTTTCGTCGCACTTACAAATCACTACTGCTCAAATTACAATCATCATAATTTTATTTCCTCTGACTATACGTATCCAAACTTATAAATTAACACATTATACATACATACATACCTACCTATATACCTACATATAAATACTGATTTTACTTGACCAAATATATCTATTCTACTGCTTATATATTATTATTATTACACATTTATTATTTATTTACATTCATAATTAATTATTCTATTTTTATTATACGTATATATACCTACTTGATTGGAGGCGCAAACTATTCATCTGGGTATCTGGCAGAATTATCAGCGTTGTGGAGCTTGCTCCCACAACACTATGCTGAGCCAGGGCCTAATTGCAGCCAGCGCGCAACACAGATAATACATTCGTGTACTTTTTTAACTATAAGTGTAACTAATAATTACTGTAAGTGTTGTAAATTCCTTATAATTTTGCGTTATTTTATGTCTGTTTTCCTTTTTTTTGTATTGTGTATTATTATGTATGTTCTGTTGGTTGCAATAAATCTTTTGTATTATTATTATTATTATAATCGCAAAATGTGTTGGTAAGCGCATAACTCGAGAACGGCTGAACCGATTTCGATAATTCTTTTTTTATTATATTCCTTGAAGTACGAGGATGGTTTTTATGTAGAGAAAACGTAAATATGTACCACGGGCGAAGCCGGGGCGGACCGCTAGTAGATAATATTATGATAATTTAACCTTAACATAACACATTATGTTTTGAAACGTCATGTACTGTTTTTAAAAACAGTTTCTGACGTTTCTTAGGCCGTATTCAGAAAAAAAGCTAGGCGCAAAAAAATATTGACCATTAAAAAACATATTGACCGTTTACTTTACAAACGGAGATCTACATATACAAATATTTATCCAGGTTCTGAAAGCTTATATCATTATTTTCCATACTGTTGTTTGCTTGTTTTATTCATGCAAAAACCACGTTTGATCCACTCGACACTGTAGTTATATTAAGAGATCGGATATTCGCAGCTTGCGGGAAATTGGTTACATGAGAGGAATCTTAAAATAGTTCGTCTTAATATACGAAAAAATGGTATGGATTTTTAGTATGAGGTTAATAGTGACTGATTTAATATAAATATTTTGTTTGCTAAATTGGTGATTACCTGCGTACTATGTCGTAATGAAATAGGGCGTGAATGGCTACGTTTATTTATTTATAACACTATATTGTACAAAACAAGTAAGGACAAAACAAAAAAGAACAATATTACAAAAAGGCATCATTTGTACAAGAGGACTTATTGCTGAACAGCAATCTCTACCAGCCAACCTGGTAGGAAAGGATTTATATTTTATAATGTATATAATTGTACCCGTATAGACCCCTTATTATATCTCCTTTTTACACGAATACGTATATAATTTCAATCCACTCTTAATCTGAACGAATTTTCTAATAACCAATAAAGCAATAAGACATTACACAAAAGCATCTAAAAGGTAATTAGCCAACCTTTCAAAGCTAAAAATGGCAGTGGAATTAACAAGGGTAACATGAGTCTGATTACATAGGTAATCCGTTTTGCCAAAAGTCTAGTCATCAGGGGTGGCCTCATCCAATTTAGGCGGCAAATTGCTGTGAAACTCAGATTGCACGGCGCCCTGAAAATTCATATCATTTTTAAATAAAATAATCCGAACGTTGGCTAGACTCTGAGCTATTTCGCAGCTTTTCAATTCGCGGAGTGTGATTCGAATTTTTGTTGCCGTTTTGGGTTTTGTTATTAATGTGGTTTTTGTGTGCAAAAAAGTGTTCATATCTCGGTAAAAACTTAATTCATTACTGAAATACTGTTTTATTAAGAGGTCTTCATGGTCAGAAAATATTTATTTATAGATATATACCTACTAGACCTATAAAAATTAAACGTGTAAACAAAATTGACGTATCTACAATTAATCACGTAATGAGACCGTTAATAAGGCGCTGTATCAAATATATCGCGACGTTTATTACTTACCCAATTGATTACCCGAATATTTGTAATTCATTTTTGTACTATGTTACATATTTTACACTTATATAATACTAGCTGTCCTGGCACACGTAATTGTTCTGTCTTACTCTTATCACTTAGGGCTATGAAAAATAGATTTTGGACGATTATAATAAAATAGGATAATTTTTTTTAGATCTACCTAATACACACAAAATTTCATCAAACTCAAACTCAAACTCAAACTCATTTATTTGGCACCACATTATACAGGAATAAGGTAATTATATAAAAACAAACAAAAAGAAGAAATACAAAATAAAATTAAAATTAAAAAAATAGATAAAATTAGTGTGATGCCAAAACGGTCCCCACGTCAGCAAAAGTTACAAAGTGTTTCACTGGTTTTCAGAATCAGAATCGGTCCAGCCGTCTCGGAGGAGTGTGTTAACTAACATTGTTACTCGAGAATTTCATATATACCAGATACCAGTCCTTTTATTTTTTTTTAATGATACCTAATTACCATAAAAACCACCAATTACAAAAAGCAGTCTCCCAAAACGAACATTACCATTCGCGAAGGCCATTCAAATATGCAGTTACAGAACTAATAAGCGAAGTTCCTGTTAAGCCTTCCGTTTGTCAGTTAAGCTTCATAGAGAAGCCGCAAACATACTTAGTAACTTATAAAACTTGTTCGCAAGATGGCATGCGAAGCAATGCGTCGTAAACATGTAATTTAGATTAGATTGGATGTTCCAGTGTACTTTTAAATAAGTATGCTATGAAAAATGTATTTAAGTATATTTTAAACTAGCGGCTACCGCCCCGGCTTCGCTCGTGGTACATGTTTACGTTTTCTCTACATAAAAACCATCCTCGTACTTCAAGGAATATAATAAAAAAAGAATTAACGAAATCGGTTCAGCCGGTCTCGAGTTATGCGCTTACCAACACATTTTGCGATTCATTTTTATATATAGGAGAAGAAGAAGATAGTGTCAAAAGTATTAGTCAAATCTGTGAAGTAGTTCCGGAGATTTAGTATGCGCATTTTTATTATATTTAAAAGTGTAAAAAATTTAAGAAAGAAATGGACGATTTGATGATGAGGATTATATACTATACTATACATAATTTATTTTAATAAATAAATTATATACACAAAATTGTGATGCATCTTTGTTCAAAAATGTTGCAAATTTATTCTAATTGTTAGGCTATTAAATCTTTAAATTAAATATTATACAGAAAATGATTAAATTCTGTTATTTCAAAAAAGGGAAACAACAACCCAACGAATTTAACGCTGTAAAAACTAACAGGGGCACACGATTTCTTGATAAAAACGGAAAAACAGTTTCTACAGAAAAACAGAGACGTAACCATATATAACTTGTGCAATTTGAACATTAAAAAGGCAAATTAAAAAGAGAAATTCCGCAAAGACCTAATTTCCATGGAATAAAAAGGGGAATTTTAAAAACGAATCTCGCAACGCAGTAAACTACAAATATCAGAGTTGTAAAACTTGCAGACTCGTGTAGTCGACTTTTATGATCCCATATAGAAGAAAATAAGACGAACACTTGTATTTTTAAAATGGAAGATTGCGGCTAAAATGTTTTTACGTGTGCTGAAATAGTGCGGTACTCAATGAATTTAAACGTCTTTATAGACCGCAGTGCAGTAAAATCGTCTTAACTAATTTTTACCACATTTTGTTTATATTATATTGAATGTATTAAAATAATATTTTTTTATTCAATTTTGTAATGTTTGGAAAAAACTGACATATTTTAATTTCTAATATGTAATACAATAATTGTATTAGGTATTAGAATCATTTTCACATAGATTGTTTTAAGTTTATACACATTTTTAGTATCAATTAAAATCGTATGACATTTAACAATTAATAATATTAAACATTATTGTCTCAAAATTGCAATTAAATATGTTTTCCTATAGGTAACTAAATTATCCAGTTTCCTAACAGGAAAGGGAAACGGTAAATTTATACTTTCTGCTGATTTGAATGTAACCTTTAAGAATAATGTGGATTTTGATAAGGTTTTGTGATAAGAAGCAGGGTCTTTGAAGGGGTTGATGAAATTTTTCTTTAAAACAAAAATAAAAATTAATACTATTATTAATTAATGTTGCGAATTGAACTGAGCGGCGTTTGGACAAAACATCGGTTAAAATTTTGTTCATTCAGGTGACCTTATATAGAGCGAATAACCATTTCTTGCAGGCAACTCAGGGCTGATAAAAGTTGAATATGTATTTTGTGCAATTTGATTTGCATCTTCACTATATTTTTTTTTTGGTTTGGTTTAATTTTATTTTAATAACTAGTTTAAGATAATTTTAAACCTACACGTTATCGATAAAATTAAACAGAACTTACGTTGTTATGGACCTACTGAAGTGGTAATATCACAGGGTAATATAGGTAGTTCAAAACAAGACTTACAGTATGTTAAAACCCTACCAAAGTCTGAAGTTATTGAAGTTTCTTCGACAAATAATATAACAAGTCTATATTTAGTCTTCTAGTAAATAGTCAGCCAGTCTAGTTGTATTAAAAGCTTTTGTGGTTTAGCATTTAGTCTTACGACTGAATGAATAAGAAGGAATCTAGTTAATCCGCTTATTTAGAGAAATATTATAAATAAAAGAAATATAATGAAAAAAGAAAAGAAATATAATGATCTGGTTGGATGAAAAGTAATTTTTAACAAGTATTTTATTCCTGGAATCGTTAGTTTAAAATAAAACTAGGTTTCCGCCCGCGGCTTCGCTCGCTTTGTCTAAATCTAAATAAATTACAAACTAAAATCGTCCTCCAGAATCACTCTATCTATTAAAAAAAACGCATAAAAATCCGTTGCGTAGTTTTAAAGATTTAAGCATACCTACAAAGGGATATAGGGCCAGAGAAAGCAACTTTGTTTTGTACTATGTAGTCATAAATTTTCTAGACCACTATTTATTAAAATTAATTTAGATACTGGGGTGCTTGATAAAAAAGGGTTTTTTTTTATTACTAACCTATGTAAATAAAGAAGAATAGTAGATTTAAAATAATCCAAACCACAAGTCGTAGTTACACAATGCAAGTAAAATTAGTGGAATTTTCCAAGAGCATTTTCTCAAGAAACTTATCATTATGCAGAATGGATCCTGCGATCTGTTTAGAAACGAGAACATAGGATTATACTCAAATAAAGCTAGTACATTTAAAATGTAAAAGAGTCGAATAAAGTTATCTTTGAAGGATCACAAATCGATTGCTATTCAGGCGCTCTTATGAATACATTTCAGTTGTAAGACTTTTGAGATTATTGAGTTGTTTCTCTTGAAACTATATTTTGAAATAATGAGCGTGTTTTTTTTGATGAGGTGACATTTATTTTATTTATTAAATTATTTACTAGCTCTTGCCCGCAACTTCGGCTGCGTGGTAAAGATTAATTTACGTGGTACAAACTTTCATCCCCTATTTATCCCCTTGGGGTAGAATTGATCAAAATCCTTTCTTAGCGGATGCCTACGTTCTAACAACTACCTGCATGCCAAATTTTAGCCCGATCCGTTCAGTGGTTTGGGCCTATGCTTTCATAGACAACTATGTTAGTCAATCACCTTTGAGTTTTATATATTTAGATATGGCAACAATCAGACTTATTTAAATCGACGATTGTAACAGCTATTTATTTTGTATACTTTTTTACCTAACATGTAAATGGATTACCAATACACAAAAATAAATAATCATTGCAACATATCTAAAATTCAGCGATAAAACTAAAAGCCCTTCGGATTAATACCTACAGGAAATCGTAAAACTAAAACTTCCATTCAAATAAATGGCCTCGAATATTTTCCAAATCACTCAATTAGACTACACCTGTATACAGATGCGATATTGAACACTATACTTTGGGAATAAGATCGATAATCGATTGGTGTTAGTTTGGAAAATTTGTATGGACGAAGCATGTGTTACGTTGCTAGTTGAAATGGATAAAGGGACGCAAATGCAAAGGGTTGGGTCTATGACATCGGGATGACATGAAACAGTAATGCCTTCGAATTAGTGTGATCCTTTGTTGATATATTTATAGCTGTTTTGTAAAGGTATGTGAACAATGTATTTCACTACCTACTGAACATTTTAAGGCTCTCTTTTTTAGTTGATTTTACACGTTAGTTGTGCTATTTTCACACGTTTTGTTGATTGCCTGGACATGATTACGTAAGTATTAAAACGCCTCCAGTGCTATATATTTTTAGTAATTATAAGTTTTGTTGAAGTGAAACTTCTTTATCAGGGTAGGAAAAAAATTTAGTGTAACATTTTTTTGTTACGCGTGACATTTTTCCGTTACGCGCCATCTTTTTCTTATCCCTACCTCGCGTGATTCGACGTATTTCTGTAAAGTTGCATATAGTAAATTATTTTTTGAAAAATAAGGCCATAAAGAAGTTTCACTTCTTACGTGTGTACACTAGTACACGCACACATTTTTTTTATTGTACTACTTAATACTAGGTATACGCAACATGTTAAAATTACATTATATTATTGATAGGTTTTCAGGAGCGGACACTAAAGGGGAACACGTTTTCGTGTTTTACAGAATGTCTTTTAATTCAGTAAACTTTTAATAATTCAACCTTATTGAACATACTGATTTATTTTGTAAGTTGAGCAATTTTTACCAAACTTTTCCTTATTTCCTTCAAAGGCTCTATTCATGACATAATATAAAAAGAAAACATTTTGCATAATAAAATTATAAGATAATTTAATTCTTTATAACCGGGACGAGATTTATCCAATAAATTGATAAACTAAGAATATAATCTACACACATCAACTCTCTCTATCTCTATCTACAACAAAATAAAATATGTAGGGTCAACCGGGGCAAATGCAACTATGGGGCTATGGCAACTAGTTATCATAACTAATTTATTAGAGTTTTTGTAATAAATCGCCACCTATGATTCAATAACTCAACGACTAATAAATCTTACAAGTAATAGATGGTGCCCCTACGATGAAAACTATTTGATTGATAGGCCATTGTGTCAAACCGCTATTTTGAAGTTGGTGTGCGTAAAAAAAAGGTGTCGAGTTTTGCAGACAAAAAAATTGTTTAGGAGTGATTTTTTGCAGGTGTTTTTGATTGGACACGATTATCACAAGCCGTTAAGCTTATTTCATTTATATTTTTAGTGCGTTAGTTGACTCTATTTTGTGTTATTGATGCAGTTACAATTGCCTCATGAAAATTTCACTGTGGGGTTATTGCAACTGCGAGGTTAGTTACAATAGCCCCTTATATTTTTGTATGAAACTAAAAACACTAGTGATGTGACAGTGTCGATATTTTTATTATGTATCCTTCTTGGTAGTCAAAATATACTTTCTTTATGATTAATTAAAGAAGAACCATCGATTATTTCTTCGATATAATACCCAGAGACGGGTTCATAAGTAAAATTCAAATTAGATAAAGCGTGGTTAAAGAATATAAGTAACTAAAAACGATAGGTAGAATAGTTCTGTGATTGTTCAAGTAATTTTTAGTAAACGGTTGATTAACTAATAAACGTATTTTGTTTGGTTTACGTTTTTAACAATATTTAACACAAAGAATATTATTTGTTCTGACCAAAAACTAAAATTGACTTAGTAGGTAGTACACTGATATTTTTTTTGTTGCGATTTAAAGTGGTAAATCAAAGTAGGTACATGAGTTTTTCCTCTAAATAATGCGGCGCCATCTACGATCGCAACGTTATTGTATAGATAACGTTATTGTATATATATATAGAATAATAAAAATATATCGATGAATAAGTTTTTTGCATTCCCCACACTAATTCTCTAACAAATAGTTGCATTTGCCCCACAATCAGAAAAATAAGATTTTTCCTGAAAACTCGTCCTTGCTACACGGTAATCCAGTTCAAAATCCTATGAATAACATGAAATCTCATAAATATATTCTATATTCGTTGTTTTATATGAAATAGAAGAAGAGCTATGGCAGTTAGTTGCATTTACCCCCGACTAGGGGTTAATGTAACTTTTTCTACCAATTTTAGGAAATATTCTCACTTCCAGTTATTTATAAGACTACTGTATTGCTTGATTGGTTGAAAATAATCTTGAATAAATACAAAAATCACTAAATGGGTCAAATAAATGACCAAATATAAAAGGAGATAACTGCAACCGATCAAACTTGAAACTTGTTATTTTTTAGTTGCATTTGCCCCGGTTGACCCTACCATGCTTTCTTTCATTAAATTCTGAGTAAAATTGATCAAGCAGTTTTTGTGCTTACCAACATTAAACTAAACAAACTAACATTTCAAACATTACAATATGAAATCACAAAACAACATACAACTATAATAAAATATATTTACTAACCCTTAACAATAAATATATTTCCTCGAAAAGCTCAATATTTCAGTCAAAGCTTTACTTGGATTTCAAAAAGATACAACCCTGTATAATTTCACAGCCGTAGTTAGGGTTGTAACTCTGGAACCTTTCAACCCTTTTGGGAATGTATTTCGTGTAAGCATTCAGTGGGTTGGTTAAATAAATATTGTTAAGAAGTTTGTTGATTGCGGTCCCTAATAGTTGTTACATTATAATCGGTCTAGTTAAATTTGATCATGAATGTGAAAGTTCATTTTGTTCTGGATCGGAATAAATTAATCCCAAACTCAGATTTATTGTGGGCAATATTATTAATTTAATTTTAAATTTTATGTTTGAAATCGTAGAAGGGATATAAGAGGAAGGAGGAAGGTACGACAAAGTCAGTGAAATATATGTACTTATAATATGATTTATTATGTGCCTGTACGGTATTTTAGGTTTATGAATATCTTTAGCACTTAATTTTAAGCTATTGCATAGCTTCTATCGCGGGCCTTGAGCGCGGGGACCGAATCCAGAAATTCCGTTACGAAAAAAACATCACGCTCCACACTCCAACGGGCACGGAGGTGTGGCTTGAAGGCATGCTATGCAATAGCTTTACCGCGGCAGTCCCCGACTCCCGAGTGTCACACGTCTTTTTTATTTTAGTATGAAATTAATATTAATCCTATTTTATTTTAAACCAAGAAGCATATAATTTTCTAATATTGTATGTAAGCATTACTATACCTCAAAACATTCACAAAAATAAACTATTGCCCTTATAAACTGTTAAATATTCGAAAGAGTAAAAGTAGTAAAGTCATGCTCTGGAAGAAATTGGGTCACGACAGAACCACGGGTGCTTTCGCCATTCGAAGTCACTTGATCGTGTATTTATTGTGTACTAGCTTTCCGCCCGCGGCTTCGCCCGCGTTTTCCAAGAAAAACCCGTTCCCGTAGGATTTCCGGGATAAAACCTATCCTATGTCCTTTCTCGGTTATCAAAATATCTCTATACCAAATTTCATGCAAATTGGTTCAGTAGTTAAGGCGTGATTGAGTAACAGACAGACAGACAGAGTTACTTTCGCATTTATAATATTAGTATGGATTTTAGTATGAGGAAAACTGACCAAGGCCTTGGTACTGCGGTAAACTGAGACCTTGAAGAGATTTGAGATTATATGAAGTCGTAATTAGGGAAGGAATTTTACTAGGTTCATTAGGACATAGACAAATATGTATGAGGTATTTAGAAATATGACATGTAAAATAAATGAGTTGTATATTTTAAGACATTTAAACTTTAACATATTCAATCATTTTTTTAGACTAGAACAATATATAGTGTAACAATAAAAAAAGAAAGCAACAAAAAGACAAGGGCATGTTCTATCGGTACATCCTAGTGTTCGTCCCAATGTTAAAAGCGTGAAATTTTGTACGCAGATAGAATATAGTCTAAATTAGAATATAGGCTACTTTTTAACCGATTAAGCTTGTAAATAATAAATTTTACAGTAATTTATTAAATAACATACTCGATAGATGACTTGATCCAGGACTGGACACACAAAAGGGTAACACACACCCAATTCTTCCCAATTTCTAGAAAAATTATAGACGAAATTCACCAACTAATAGTTTATCTTCTAAACCTAGAAATAACTGCAATAAAGAGCCTTATCTAAGCCGTATGTAACAATTTATAGGCAATGAATTACGGCGCGTAATCCTGCCTTGTCGATAGCGGGGCTATCTTGGTAAGTATTCTAATAGGTATGGGTTCTTAAGGGTTAAATGGTACTTTCGAGAAACAGTTATTGAAATGTATGTAAAAAATAAGTTTAATTATATGAGTGAGAATTTTGTTTAATAAATTCAATTGTAGCTTTTAATAATTTAAAATCAAAATACTTACAATATTTTATCGTCGATCGTTTTAATTCTAAAGCATAGCTGTTATTAAGAAAATACTTCTAATCCAATAAATATTATTAATATAACATTTATTACATACATTTTAAACCGGCAAAATGAAAAAAGATGAGATAGAAAAAACTAGTTACCAATTACTTTTGTAAGATTAAGATTTTTAGAAGGGTTTCGCTTCATTTTATTCCTAGAAATGATACAGATATAACTAATAGCTTTTAGCTTTTTGCACCGGAACTAAAATTCGTTCGAAGATAAAACTAAATTCTCTAGAGAATTCAAGCAAAAAGTTCCATCCAAATCACTTAAAAAGCTTCTTATACCATGAAAATACAGACAAACAGATTATCATTAAAATAGTTGTTTTTCATACTACTAATATTAAAAAGCAAGGTTGTATAGACAGATAGATGGATGAATGGATGTTTGTTATTCTTTCACTTAAAAACTACTGGACGAATTTGGAGAAAACTTCACAGGAATATAGGTTATACATTAGAATAACACATGAGCTATAGAAATAGTTGATATTGCACGCTAGTGAAACCAAAAAATCTCATTTATAAAGCATTTGAATAATTTTAGGGCCGATTTTTCAATTCTTGGATAAAACTTATCCGTCCAATAAAGTATTACACGATACTATTAAAATGTCACGTAAACTGTCAAATACGGGCAATTAGAATACGTTTTTAAAATTGTAGTTTTATACATTATTCGACGAATAAGTTTTATCCAAGCATTGAAAAATCGGCCCTTAAAACTAAATATCAAATTCGCAGATACCTTATTTATAGAAGTTAAAGTTACATTAAAATATTAGATATTATTACATTATACCAAATCATCAATCATCATCAATCAAATTTGCTATTATAAATAACATTTCTAATAATAATATGTCCAACATTTAATAGGCTTAATTTTGGCCGTTAATTATAAAGAACAAAGCAGAATTTGTGAAATGAATTGAATTCAAAGATAATTAACTAAAATTGAATGTTCTACGCTAATTTATTATATTATAAACTAGCGGTCCGCCCCGGCTTCGCGCGTGGTACATATTTCGCAATAAAAGGTAGCCTATGTTCTTTCTCAGGGTCTAAAGATTATCTGTGCAAAAATTTCATCAAAATCGGTCCAGTAGTTTATGCGTGAAAACCATACATACATGCATACATACAAACCTTTCCTCTTTTAATATTATTACTTATTAGTAATTAGTAGGTATACAAGTATAGATATATTTCGAATGAAAATCCGATAAAAAGTTTTTCATTTCAAAATAGAAATATGCATTGTTATATATAGCGACGTATGATACGTGGAAAGAATTTTCTAGAATTACGAGAACTCACTGCGTATTTGTGTAAAGACGAGCTTGTTCTCTCTGTTAACCCGGGATTCCACAAAGATAAAATATACCCTATGTTATAAAGAAATAATGTAACTTTCTGGTTTCTGTTTTGAGTTTATTTATAAAATTCAATATTTTTAATCAAAATCTACACCGCCTTCGAACTATCAGATCACTAGACAAAATTTTAATGGGACCAGCTTTCAAAGAAAAAAGATCGTTCGAGCCGTGCACACGTGTCAGAAGTGAAACTTCATATTATGCAAGATACAAAAATAACAAAATTGTCACTATAATCCATGACGTGGTGGATTGCAATGACGTGACCTTGAAATTTTACTCTCAACGCGCCTAAAAAGTATCAAAAAGTATGATCAAAATAGAAAGGAAAATTCTGAGGTAACAAGCTCGAAAAAACAGTCGTGAGAATCTCCTCCTTTTTTAAATTCTGCTAATTAAATCAATGATTATACAAACAAACATAAATTGACGAATTTAAAAGCCACACTATTCCTTTCCTCACAGAGCCTCTACCTCATTACGATTGTAGGCTCCGATCGCTCTTTACGAATCCATTTGAGGTTTTTTTTTAACCGCAGAACGTTCACTTAATTACAGGCTGGATTCACAGTTCTCTTAATTGACTCTTGGTGTTATTTGAATTCATAGTTTTAAGGTTTTTGTGGTAATTTATGAATAAGGACACATCGGTGTTTGGACGGATTTGATTGGTGTCCGTGTGAACTAGCCATTAGGTACCTGCCCTTACATTTTAATAAAAAAAAGACGGGAGTGCCGGCAGAAGTGAAAACTTGATTATTAACGTTGAGCATGTTTGATATTTTGGAATGGTATCCGTCTTACGCTTTTTCGATCAGGTCACGTGTCCTGACGCGAGTTTAAGACTTTATACCCATTACAGAAAAAGTGCTCAACGCCGCTAAAGAAGTTTTCACTTCAGTAATTCAATTATAACGAACTGTAAATATATGGAATGGAGATTTATGAACCATAATATTTAACGTAACAATTCCGAATATTTTACAATAAGTTTCGATAAATCACATTAAAAATCCGTTAATAAGCTTTAAAGCTTTTGTTAAATGTATTCTAAAATAATCAAAAACTGGTACGTGCTTTCATCTAACATCTTATATCCCTACTTGGACGACTAAACAATGGAGAATAAACGCGGTTTAAATCCGTTAAATGTATAATATATCAAGTGTCTGCGAAATGAATAGCGTTAAATGCGTCAGCAGAATTCTTTCATTGGTAATTCGTTCATCCATCTTTACATCACTATCACGGATATATAGTTTCTAGAACAGCTAAGTTTTATATGGAGACCTGTAACATTAGTAATAATGACTATATTATGAGCAGTTAATAATATTTATGAGTTGCTGAATCATGTTCAGTTAATACAACGTTTTTTATTTAGTTGTAATAATATGACTGATTATAATAATTGGAGAGAACATCAGAATTTTACACAATGATTATGTTTAAAAATATTCCAAATGGGAAAGCTAGTTGATTATTACTGAATTTTATTATTTGTTTTTTGAAATAGAATGCATATAAGATAGATCTCAGATCACATTCTCACACCTAAAGTTTGGGCTGAAAACGAATTAAATGTCAATCTCATCATTTTGGTAATATTACTCTATAAACTTTATATTAGTCAATCGAGTTTACGCCATACATACATACCCAATTCCTTTGCACCATCCAGTTCTCTAATCCCATGTTCTCCCTACAATCGGTCACTGCATTGTCGTAGAGTCACGCGTGAAGGTCAAACCGTTTAATTAAAAAGGCCGATCGCCATTTTTCTTCCAATAAAACCGCTCTGAAGGGTATTGTTTCCCAAACCTTTTGAATTTGTGAAGTCATGCCTAACTATGTGGTGACTACAGAGAGTATTTCTTTAGTGAACTTTTAGGGTATGTTGTCACTGTATTTCGGCATGTATTTTTATTCATTGTTAACGTTCATACAACAAACTTACAAATATTAATATTTTTATTTGAATTTTTGTTTAATTTTAAAATATAGCCTATAATTGTACTCTTAACTAGTAAAGCTTGCTGTTGGGTGAAGAATTTTCATGATCGGATCAGTGCTTTTGGACAAATGAACATAAAAACAAAATTATCTATCCTTATCTCTTCATAATATTAGTTTTCTATAACCCTTCATAATTTTACTCATCACATATGTATTATACTAGCGGTCCGCCCCGGCTTCGCCCGTGGTACATATGAAAAATAGATGTTGGCCGATTCTCAGACTTACCCGATATGCACAGAAAATTTCATGAGAATCGGTCCACCCGTTTCGGAGGAGTATGCAGACTAACATTGTGACACGAGAATTTTATATATAAGATGTAGTATACTAGCGGTCCGCCCCGGCTTCGCCCGTGGTACATATGAAAAATAGATGTTGGCCGATTCTCAGACTTACCCGATATGCACAGAAAATTTCATGAGAATCGGTCCACCCGTTTCGGAGGAGTATGCGGACTAACATTGTGACACGAGAATTTTATATATAAGAAGAAGATGATGCTAAAAAGAGCTAGGAATTTTTTTTTTGGAAAGGTCAGAAACTCTTTATTGCACGTACACAAAAAGCAATACATTGAGATAAAACGGCACACGAATAAAAGATGTACGAATAGCTTCCATCGCTTGGAGCGGTTCCTGGCAATCCCAGATTGCTTCATATTATTCTTCAACCGATATCAAACCAGCACTATATTATTCAACCCGATTTTTCGATAGCTCGTGTAGTACAAAGTCAGATTGCATAGTATTATAGTCGTGTTCAAGTCATGTTAAAGTTATCTACAATCTATATCTTCTACGGTAATATTATAAACTAGAAAAAATATATATTTTTGTATCTCTACAATTATTTTAAAGATAAAAAAATTTTGTTTGCTTGAACGCACTAATCTTAGGAACCACGGCTGCGATTTGACAAATTATTTCACTGTTAGATAGTCCATTTATCGAGGAAGGCTTTACGCTATTTTATCTATTTTATATAATCACGATTAGACCAATTGGAGCGGAATGCGGGATAGTCCGCGGGCACAGCTAAAAATACACATAGGAAGGACAGGCTAAAAATACATAGTTACTTACACTACAAAAGCAACATTATTTCTGAGAGATGATATATTTTTTTAGTTTCTTATACTCTTATACATGTGTAAGTATAAAATTATTCAATGGAATAAAATCATATAAAAATATCAGTGCTTTCATTTTTAATACTTATACTAGTATTCGGGGAAGTATCCTGGCTTCCTTTTTCTCCTTTCTTCGTATTATATTCAAGTAAAAGCCATAAAGATATTATAAATATTCAGAAATCATCCTTCTCTTAGAAATAACACAATTTGGTACCAATGTTTTATTTAGCTTTATTTTTTGTACACAACCCGAGTATGAAAACATATCAAAGCGTTCACATTTTCAGAATCGATATTTCGCAGACACGTGCCGTTTTTCTGAATAAGTCTAGTATGAAATCTGGAATTAGAAGCAATTACGAAGTGAAACACATAAAAACGGTAAAGTAAAGCAAAGGAAAAATAACATGAAACCGAAACAACGAACTTAGTACTAAGTTCGTTGTTTCGGTTTCATGTTATTTTATTTATTGATTTATTCAAGCAACATAGACACAAGTTTACATTCACAAAATTTCAATTAAAATATTGTTTATTTTTACCCTATAATAGGATCTATTCCTATATTTTATGTGAAATTCATGGCTCTTTATGTGGCCGATATAGATGCAGTTCACATCTGTTTTATAAATTGATTTTGTCTAGAGGGAATAAGATTTACATTCAGTGACTTGCCAAACTAACCAAGACCGTGTAGATGGACTTTGTTGAAAGTAGGGTCAGTTAATTATGACCATATAGCAATAGTTACCAAAACAAAAACAATATATTATAAGTAAAACAAATTCATTGATACGAGGATACAGAATAATTATTATTGTGTATAATTTTCGATGAAACAACAAAATACACCGAACAATAGACAATAACATTGACCCTCTTAAAAACATAAGTAAATCCAGCAAATGTTCTCTACACACAAATAAAACCGTAGCTGCTTATTCAAAATTATTTATCCCGCGCCGCAACATGTCCGTTAACCTGCGCCAGTATCGATGCTAATAAATAATGAGTGACGATAGTTCTCGAAGCATTTGGAAGTGGTCCATAATGGACGGCGAATAAAACGCACGTAGCAACGACAATGACGGATAGCTGTTACCTCAGCCCCCGTACCATGGTTAAAGTGAGTGAAGTCCCGTGTCCCCAAGTGGGGTAAGGGGCAGATGCATTATGCATATATCAGATTCACTGATCGATTTTCTTTAAGGACAAGTAGGTGATCAGCCTTCTGTGTCCTACCAGACCGAGAATTTTTTTTTTTTCATCTCCACCGGAAATCGAACCTAGTAGGAGGCTGTCTACCACCACCATGTTTAAAGGGCCTTCACAATCGATAGCGTTGGCCCAACAAATGATCGTCGATGTTTGCCGCCATCACGAATATCTACAATTAGCTGATCATAGATATTCAGGCCCTCTACTATCGTGCCTCTACTCTCCCAACACTGCCCATTGTAAAGAGGGTCCAAAAAGCAGTATTATTTCCAGTGTGGAAAAACGACAGCGCTATATAGCTCGTCTAGCGCCATCACATTCCCACACTGGAAATAATACTGCTATAAGACATTAAATTACTGGACATAAATTAATCACTACATAGCATAAAACAAAGTCGCTTTCTCTGTCCCTATATGTATGCTTAAATCATTTAAAAATACACAACGGATTATGATGCAATTTTTAATAGATAGATTGGTTCAAGAGGAATGTTGTAGTATATAATTTATTAAATTTATGACAAAGCGGGCGAAGCCGCGGGCGGAAAGCTAGTGTTTATATAATTTGTCGAGGTATTTTGGGATGTTTGGTGATTAATCGGGGATGGTTGGGTTTTTAGGTGTTTGGGGTGGGTTGCATTGTTTATTGTGAGATATCAAGATAATATTGTAGCTTGGACAACACGCTAATGCAAATTTCAATACTAATGAATTGATCTGATAAAATCAAATAGGTCACTTCATCATTAGGTTGATTAGCTTGCATATCATTAACGTTTGATCATGATATCTCATGTTTAAATATGAGCTTTCGTTGAATGTATAAAACGATACACAATCGATTATTAAATGGACCATACTTATAACAAAACAAAAATATAATCAAAATCAAATCAAATCAAATCATTTATTTATTAATAATATAATAATTATAGTATTCATAGAAATAATTAGGACTAATAAAACTGTATTGATGCCACACTTAAAACTATTGACGAAAAATATAATTCTCTTATACCTACCTGAATTAGATAAGCGAAAAATTTATAAAGTAAAAACCGGCCAAGTGCGAGTCGGGCTCGCGCACAAAGGGTTCCGTAGCAGCAAATATAATAAATTACAGTTAAATCAACCTATCTCAAAAACTATAAGAGATACTTTGATCAAACCAAAAATCGTTGAAAGAGTTAATTAGCATGCATCACCTCTATTTTTTTTAGAATTTTATACCCCGTAGTTATAAAAATAGAGGGGGGGGGACATACTTTTTACGACTTTGAGAGCTGATATCTCAAAAACCGTTCACTTTAAGAAAAATGTTTTTTAGAAAACTTTATATCATTTTAAAAGACCTTTCCATTGATACCCCACACGGGTATGTACATCGAAAAAAAAAATTTCATCCCTCAGTTACATGTATGGGGGGCCCCACCCCCAATTCTTTTTTTTACTATTTAGTGTCATATTTTTGTAGCGGTTCATACAACACATATTCCCATCAAATTTCATCACTGTAGTACTTATAGTTTCCGAGTAAATCGGCTGTGACAGACGGACAGACGGACAGACGGACAGACGGACATGACGAAACTATAAGGGTTCCGTTTTTGCCATTTTGGCTACGGAACCCTAAAAACCGCCCAAATCCTTAAAAGGTGTCCAACTGGTAATAAGCTGAAAAACCCGAACAGTATAACAAATCGACTTTGCCAAAAACCGAGTCATTAACAAGTAAAAGATTAATCACCAGCTTCCTTTGAATGTACTGCACTTTTGTTAAATTTGAAATATATAGTGTCGACAATGAATTATCTCACTCGGGAATTGAATGAAACCGTCTTGGAGTTTTGTATTTTAAAATGAATAGAATGTGAAATATGATCCTTGCGTTCGGGTTCTTGGTTCGGGTTTATACTGAATATTTTTATGACGTGATCTGTTTGGTACAATTTGTAGTAAGCTGTGAGAACTTGGAAAAGAAAGAATTATAAAAAACGTCTCGATTATGGACTTAAGAAAATGTACTTGACAGTACGTTTAACTTAAAACCATAATATACAAAAGTATTCCAACGACACATTAATGTTTTTTTTTAAGTAAAATATTGTAGTTACATAATTTTTAATAATATTTCAAAGGGATAGAAAATAGATACATGAGGTTCGTCACTTAACATATTATTCAATAATAATTTAACAGACAAATCCTGAAATTTATAAAACAGATTTTAAGCTGGTAAAAAGAGTAAGCTTTAAATTAGCAATTCAAAGATCAAAATTTAACTACCATTAATCCTGGGCGCTAACAAAAAATCACATTTTTCTCTTGAAACAAGCACAGTTAAATAATTGGCGAACATTTAACTCCCAAGACAAATAGACTGTCAGGCTAGAAGTTTAAATTTTACAGTTACTCAGGCCTCTCGTAATTTGAATATTTTATACCTATAAGGTTACCATAGAAGGGACGTTAAAGGTATATAAGTTGGGAATTCGTCCGCTTAAGATAAAATTTCCACTGGTAACTTTTTCAACAGAATAAAAATGTAGGCCTTAATATCGGAAAATTTGCTGATTGTTATAATAATATTTTGTTTAGCAGTTTGAGGGATTACTACTAATACGCGGTTGTGTGAGGTTTTATCCTACTCAATTTTTGTTTTGCAATAAGGATTTTAGCTTTAATACTGTCATAGAAGCTTGAATGTTGTTAATTAAAATTAAAAAAAAAGACGTGCGGCTCGGGGACTGCCGCGGTAAAGCTATGCCATGCATGCTATGCCTTCAAGCCACACCTCCGCGCCCGTCGGAGTGGGGAGCGTGAGGTTTTTCGTTACTAAATTTCTGGATTCGGTCCCCGCGCTCAAGGCCCGCAATAGAAGCTATGCAATAGCTTAACATAGATCATGCTTTAATTTGTCTGTTTTAAGCAGTTTTAAGTAAATTTTTTTCTTCTTCATAGCATCAAATAAAAATTTTATAATAATTGTTAAAATTTAGATCATGAAGTAGAATTCGTACTTTAGCCTGAAGCCTAGTGATTTTTGGCGGTAACTAGCAGCCCTGTACCTACATTTATCCCAAAAACGTAACGACATAATATGCAAATTTTAATGGACCGTTAATTCTTGTGCACATAAAAATATTAATTTTGCTTCTGCTGTTCGGAATTTAATTAACGCACTGTTTATTATTGTTTCCTTATCGAAAGGTATTGAAATGTTTAATACCGGCTTTGAGTTACATTTTGTGTTGTTTATCTTGTTATAAAGGGTGATGTTTTAATGCAGTTTATTATTTTCTTTTTAAAGGCTTCAGGAATCAAGTTTTTATTTTATTTTGTGAACTTTAGAATGTAGATAAATGGAAGCGGACAATCAATAAGTAGTAATGAAAATACCTCATGAATGTTGTGTTTATTTTAACGTTTGCTATAGTTTGTTCAAAATACAGCATCACAGATTGAATTTATTGTAATTTTAATTAATCTTAGTTTATTAAATAAGTAAAATTTAAATCAAAATTGCATGCTTTTGCCGAAAATAATTCATAAATGATTTATGCATGCTTGATCGTAAATCACTTCATCTGTCTGTTCAACCTAACTAATAAAGTTCTAAAATGATCGGCTAAATCGTTTCATGTACTTTTTATAGTACATCTATATAGCATGACACATAAGAGCGACAAAAATTTTATGTGCTGTGCCGTCAGCACATTACAGTTACTTATTAGGGCAGGCATCATGTAACATTAATATGTATTCTACCAATTGTACTTCAGTCGTAAATTGGCTCCAATATAAAGAGGTTGTCAATCCGTTGTTTCATTTCCGCTATCCAAAATATATAAAGCCGCTACAATCTGGTGACCCCGACAAACAACAACACCCGACTAACCACAACGCCTGACAACGCGACAACCTGACAACGTATTTCGTGACCTCGGACTTTACACGAAGCCATAAGAATATAAAAATGACAACTGAAAATAGAGCTCCGTCAGCAAGCCCAGCGTCCGAGTTAGCAACAGTAACAGTATCATCTAGAATACCGGAATTTTGGTGCGATCAAGCTCGTTTATGGTTCGTGCAGTGTGAAGCCATCTTAACACCTCAAAAACTAAGCGACGAGGCGAAATTTAACTTAGTCGTCACGAAATTGGGAAAAGACGTCATTCAACAAGTAAGCGACATATTGCTTCAGCAGCCCCAAACGAAGAAATATGACACCTTAAAAGCAAGATTATTAGCAGTGTATGAAGAATCAGAAAACCGGCAACTCCAAAAACTTTTGAGCGAAATCGACCTTGGCGACGAAAAACCCTCTCAACTCTTGAGGCGCATGCGAGATTTGGCCCGCGGAAAAATTCCCGATGAAACGCTGAGTATCATGTGGCAAGGTCATCTTCCAGCTGCAGTACGCTCCGTTCTCGCCGTCACCGACGTAAAAGATTTGGAAAATTTAGCTACGATTGCAGACAAAATTATGGAAAATATAAGACCTAATCAAATATCGGAGGTTAGTAGCAAACCGTCGACGTCAGCTGATACCGTTTCCGTGCTGCAAGAGCAAATAGCTCAATTGACTCTACAAGTGATGGAATTACAGAACATTTATAGATTGCAACATAAAAAACGAAATTATAATTATCGTAATCGGTCTAGTTCGAGATCCCGTGGACGTAACATGATACGGCGTGAGCCGCGGAGCGCCGACAGTCTTTGTTATTACCACGCGCGATTTTATCATAGAGCTAACAAATGTATAGAGCCGTGTGCTTGGAATAAAAAACCTAAACAGCAGGAAAACTAGAAGGAGTGCAATCGCAGGCGGAGATTTGCACTATTAAGCCATCGCACCGCCTTAACATTACCGATAGAACATCGGGACTAAATTTTTTAATTGATACGGGAGCGAATATATCAGTGATCCCTGTGACTAAAACTGTGCATAAGCGACCGAAGTGCGATAATTACGAGTTATACGCTGCTAACGGAAGCGTTATAAAGACTTATGGTGTAAAGACACTTACATTAGATTTAAAATTACGTAGACCTTACCGGTGGACTTTTATTATAGCCGAAGTGAAACAAGCAATATTAGGTGCTGATTTTTTGGGACATTACAAACTTTTAGTGGACATTCATCGTCAAAAATTAATTGATACAGTGACAAACTTATGTGTAATCGGTTCAGTAACTTTGAGTAAACATATACCAGTGAACACAATCGACTTTAATCATAAATATAGTGATCTGTTATCGCAATTTCCGAACATTACTAAGCCAATGCGTTTCATAGAGACTCCACGACATTCTATAGTCCATCACATCGAAACAAGCGGCCCACCCGTATTTTCGCGACCGCGACCTCTACCGCCTGACAAATACAATAAAGTTCGCGCAGAATTTCAGCGAATGCAAGAGATGGGGATTTGTCAACCATCAAAAAGTTGCTGGGCCAGTCCTTTACATGTGGTAATGAAAAAGAACGGAGATATTAGACCCTGTGGAGATTATCGACGCTTAAATGCGATAACTAAACCGGACAGATATCCCATACCGCGTATACAAGACTGTACATACCTATTGGCAGGAAAAACTATATTTTCAAGGTTAGATTTGCAACGTGCCTATCATAATATTGGTGTCGCCGAATCAGATATTGAGAAAACAGCCATAACTACACCCTTCGGCTTATATGAATTTAAAAGAATGACTTTTGGACTTAAGAATGCAGCGCAGACATTCCAACGATTTTTAAACAACGTTGTGTTCCGTGACCTTCATTTTCCAACTGATTCCGAAAATGGCGAGAAAAGCGAGGAAAACGTTCCATTTTTATTTTCCTACATCGATGACGTCATCATTGCGTCATCAGGACACCAGAGCCATACGAAACACTTACGAATGGTTTTCGAACGTTTGAATGAGTTTGGAATCACTATCAATTTATCAAAATGTGAATTCGGCAAAACGGAATTAAGTTTTTTGGGATATAATATTTCACAACAAGGATTAAAACCATTAGAAGATAAGGTCAAGGTCATAAAAGAGTACCCAAAACCACAAACAGTCGAAGAATTACGACGATTTCTAGGAATGCTAAATTTCTATAGACGTCATTTACCTCACGCTGCAGAAGTACAATCAAAACTAAATCAGTACATACATAACTCCGGCAAGAAAGATAAAACTCCGATACAATGGACTGATGAAGCATCAACAGCCTTTGAGCAATGTAAGGAAAACCTTCAAAGTGCCGTTACATTGTCATTTCCCGCCGCAGATGCTACTATTGCTATCATGACCGATTGTTCTAGCACATGTGCCGGTGCAGTACTTCAACAGAGAGAAGGAAACTCATGGAAGCCTCTCGGATTTTTTTCACAAAAATTAAGCGAAGCGCAACAACGCTATAGTACATTCGATCGAGAGTTGCTAGCTATATACATGGCTATAAAACATTTTAGATATATGGTCGAAGGCAGGCCATTAACCGTGTATACTGATCACAAACCTTTAATACATACATTCAAAAATAATACAATCAGCAAAAATGATACGCCGCGAAGATTACGTCATCTCGATTTCATACTGCAATTTTGTACATCAATCGAACATATAAGCGGATCAGAAAATGTAGTGGCCGATGCATTATCAAGGATAGCTACAATAGATATGCCATCGCCCATCGATTACGAAAAGTTATCAAAAGCTCAAGAAAATGATGAGGAACTCAAGTTATTACTACAATCGAAAAATCTAAACTTTAAAAAGATAATTTTACCGCCTAGTAACATGCCAGTGTATTGTGATGTAACTATGCAGAACGCAAGACCATATTTGCCCGAAGAATTTCGTATATCGGCTTACAACGCCATACATGGAATTAGTCATCCTAGCATACGTACGACACGAAGACTCTTGCGAGACAGATTTATATGGACATCTATAAACAAAGATGTTACCAATTGGACACGTGCATGTATAGAGTGTCAACGTTCCAAAGTACATAGGCATACTATTTCGCCTACTGGAACTTTTACGAAAAGCGACCGATTCGAGCATTTGCATATCGACATCGTTGGTCCTTTACAATATTGCAATGGTTATCGATACATTCTAACCATGATCGACAGAAGTACCTCTTGGCCAGAAGCTTTTCCCATAAAAGATATTACAGCAGAGACTGTAGCTGAAATTGTCTATTCAGGATGGATTTGTCGGTTTGGAAGTCCTATACGGATAACTACCGATCAAGGACGACAATTCGAGTCAAGTTTGTTTACAAATTTAGCAAAGCGAATGGGTATTAAAAAGATAAGGACTTGTGCATATCACCCGCAAGCGAACGGTGCTATAGAAAGATGGCACAGAGTATTGAAAACAGCTCTTATGTGTAGAGGCAATGCAGTCGACTGGATTGGACAATTACCATCTGTTTTGTTTGGACTAAGGGCGAGTCTACGAGACGACACACAGACAAGTGCCGCCGAAATGGTTTATGGTGAAGCAATAAGATTACCCGGAGATTTTTTCCAGCTGCAAAGGCCTAATATTTCCGAGAATGAAACATTCCTTAGCCAACTGCGTAAAAAAATACACAACATATCGTCAGTTCCTAAAAGAGAGTCCAGTAAACGCAATATATTTGTTCATCCAGAATTGCAAAAATGCACACACGTATTTGTACGTTGTGACAAAATGGTAAAATCGCTGACACCTCCATATCGAGGACCTTTCAAAGTTTTGGAAAGAAATGATAAATATTTCAAAATATCACAAGCAGACAAAGAGAACATAATTAGTATTGATCGTCTTAAACCAGCCTTTATAATAAACATTGATGACAATAGTCCGAATACGGTAGCGCAAGCGCCTAATGTAAACAACTTGCCGACTGTAACACGATCAGGTCGCATTGTTAAACCTGTCGTAAGATTTAAATTGTAATTAGAAGTACTTACATGTTTATATTATTTTTTATATCAATGCATTATGTTTATATTAACTTTTCAATTTTATTTTTACATTTATTTCTATTGTTTTATTTACATTTTTAACTGTATAATGTTGTTTTTTGCTAAATACACTTTTATATACATTTTATTATATACCTTTTTCGATTATATTAGACAATTTTGAAATTAGAAATTTAAAGTTCATGCTAAAGATTATTTTTTATGTTTGTGATGATTATTATATTGTACAAGTAATGTTTACTGTTAAAAAAAATTTTTTTTCAATGTATAATTTTTTTCCAAATTTAGGGGAAAGCTATGTGCCGTCAGCACATTACAGTTACTTATTAGGGCAGGCATCATGTAACATTAATATGTATTCTACCAATTGTACTTCAGTCGTAAATTGGCTCCAATATAAAGAGGTTGTCAATCCGTTGTTTCATTTCCGCTATCCAAAATATATAAAGCCGCTACATGTGCCATAAAAACATTGCATGGGACATTAAGTTTCATGTGCCACAAATAAACGAGTGCTATTTGGAGATTGCTGTAACTTTTCTGATTTCCAGTGATTTTATTTAGCTTTTAATTGCTTTTTATTAACCGACTTTGAAAAGGAAGGTTCTTAAGTTGACTGTATTCTTTTTTGGGTTTGTAACATCAGATCTTTCGACTGGGTGAAATAATTGTGATGTATTCTTTTTCTTTGAAAGCTAGCCTTCCCATTGGTCCCGATTTAATTTCGCCTAGTTCTGACAATCCGCCTTAGATTCGATTTTTGTTGAAAAATAATTATAGGCCGAATAAAATTTACACTATTACTTGGACCGTTTCATACTTTTCTTGTGAAGTTATAATAATATAGTCAGTATCATCATCATCAGTCTATTTTTGTTCCCATTGTAGGGTCATTCATCTTCTGCAGAGATTTAGGGCATAGGCATTAACATGAGTTGGTACATGTCACATGTCGTCGAAATTTAGATTTTGTGTACCTGTTTCATCTCGTTGATAATTTCTTGTTCGCGATCTATGAAAGTTCAAATCAAAGTCTATTTCTAAAATCACCAAGTTTAGCTGACGTCTGAATCAATAAATTATTATAATTAATATGACGAGACCTCTTCAGGGGCGTTTATCTCTGCAGTGTGATAAAATATGGGCTGATGATAATGATGATTATGAATATAATGAATATATAAACAAAATTAAAGCTATGCTTATCATATAAAACCCATGACCGCCTCCTTGGTACAGTGGTTGACGCGTGATCGTAGAATCCAGAGGGCCTGGGTTCGAAGCCCGGTGGAGACGAAGAAAAGAAATGTCTCGGTCTGGCAGGACACAGAAGGCCGATCACCTACTTGTCCCTAAAGATAATCGATCAGTGAAACAGATGTATGCATAATGCATGCCCCTTACCCCACTAGGGGACACGGGCATTCACTTCACTACATAGTATAAAACAAAGTCGCTTTCTCTGTCCCTATGTCCCTAAGTCCCTTTGTATGCTTAAATCTTTAAAACTACGCAACGGATTTTGATGCGGTTTTTTTTAATAGATAGAGTGATTCAAGAGGAAGGTTTTAGTATATAATTTATTAGGTTTTAGACAAAGCGGGCGAAGCCGCTGGCGGTAAGCTAGTATCATATAAAACAATACTATACCCAAGCCATAATACAACTTGCCTATAAAATAAAATTGAAGAAAGTCCTCAACATAGCAAGAGAAATATGATCCTATCTCCCATTCATGATAACTTGCAAAGTGTCCCCGAGAGTGGTGTAAAATATGGAACAATAAATAAAGAAAACTGGATTTATTGAAAATATATTCCATGCTTGGGTTTTCGTGTATTGAAATTATAATAAGAACAAGGTATGAGAGGTACAACCCAAATAATTATTCTGTATTAAGGCATTGTTGCGATTTTGAACGTTATTGGGTCGAGTTTACAATTACAAAGCGATTATAGTTTTACGAATTTAATTAAGGTTTTAATGACGTTCTAGTTTTTTATTTTATTAAATGTAGCCTGTGGCAATTAAAGCAGTTTTTCAGTAGGTATATACCCAATGAAAAACTGCTGAAGAATGTTGCAATTCAATCATAAAAACAGAATTCAACAAAATAGGTTGTGTGTTTAAAAGAAAAGGTATCAACATATTGTAGAGCTTTTTTTCAATTAATTATTAAACTAGTTCGGAACACAAGATACGCTCATCTATTTACTATGAATTCTGATAGGATATAATAAGGAATATTTTGTACTAATTATTTAAAAGCATTTTATAATCGTAGGCAAGTCAAAATACCGAGGGGGTCGCGGAAGAATTTCAACCCACGGCTCCTTCACCGGGAGTCGTGGGTATCTTTGGAAAATTTCCCCACTTAAAAAGAATGTAAGTCAAAATAGACTAAATGAAAGTAAAAGCAAATACAAATCCGATTTTACGAATCTATTACATAAAATAACAAAGAAATAAATAATTTAAAAGCGTCGCTATGACGTGGAAGAAATAACAAATCCTGAAAGGGCTAACTCAATTTAATGGGACGGTGGCTCTCAAAGCCTGAGTTTGACGATATTTTGTGAACAAATTAAGGATCTCTCTCCAAAAGAATAATGTATACGATTAAATAAATGATTTGCAGTAGCTAGTGACCCTGTCGCGTCTAGAATTGTCAAAGCAATTTATCGTTGGTTATTTGTAATGAAAATAAAAGGACGATACAGTAAAATAAGATAAAGGAGATTATGCTTTTATTACAGTTGTTATTGCCAACGAGAAATACACGTAGGGATTACTGAACGTGTTTTATACGTGGATTAGATTTCCTATTATTTTAATTGTTAGTTAGTTTGATAGCATTTAATGCTTAGTTGGCAAATGTTATTCTTTGATTCAAACTCAAACTCAAACATTTATTTATTCAATTAGACTTCTTCTAGAAGCACTTTTGAAACGTCATTACATATTTTTAACATTTACCACCGATTCGGAAAGCAGTATCTACGGAGAAGAACCGGCAAGAAATTCCATAGATTTTATCTATAAATAATAACTATTTGAAATATAAAAGAAACACTCGTTCTGATTAAGCTAAATAATATAAACTATGAAGAATAATGAACAAGAAATATCCAAATGTTAAAAATGAAACGAAACACGAATAAATCCTCATCATTTTTAACAAATCTCGTTATATTCATAATACACAAATTCAGACTTATTGATGGAAAATACAGTCTTTGTGCAATAACTATTTTCAATACTTACTCCATTCACAAAAGACTCTATTAAAAATAACAAGGTGAAATTTGTAAAGAGTCACCAAATGAAATTGCAATCAGTATATAAAAGAAAGAATACAGAATATAGCAACGAGATTACGAGACGATAAGAGTAAACTAACAGACAGATAACAAGATCAGAGAATACAATGGGTGTGTACACACTGTGCTTGTTTGATGAAATTAAAAATATCGGTTTTCGTTATAATGTTTGTTTTGTTAGATACTGTTGATTTTGTAACACAGTTAAATCCCAAAGAGTCTCTGTAACATCTTTATACTTAATAGATATGATTTTACTGACATTCAAATGGATTAAATCGAAGTCCTACGTATTATTCTTTATTTATTTATTTATTTCATTAAGGATCACCAACATGACATACACTGATACATAGATAAAAGCATTAAAGTAATAACAATCGTAGACATAGTGCTGTCACAATTATAGGCAACCACCACTAACAATTAATATAACATTAAATCAAAGACACACAGTCTGCAGCTAGCTGCAGATTAGGTAAAAAGTATACATATACATAATACATAAATCCAATTTTGACGGCAAAATAATCAAATAATGTTAAAATAAAACTACATTTGATCAACTGGGTTTTGGTAAAGGTTCAAGGTTTTAAAATCTTTTCTTATTGTTAATAATCTATTATTTTGAATAAGAAAAAAATAGCGACGCTGTTTAAGACGATACACAAAAAAAAATCCACTGCTTGGCGGGCGGAGTCTAATAGCTCGCTATCGCGAACGCGGGTGTGCGCGAAGTCATTCTTGCAAACTCGCCGCGCTGCCGCTGGCCGACTCGGGACAAACATGTATGGAGTCGTCATACAGTTATAATATTGTTATACATTTATTTAATTGTTGATTTATTGGTTTTATTTTCTTGCTTATAAACAAATAATCTTCTTTTTAACAACTTCTTAGACATTATTAATAATTATTATTATTTAGTAATGTTTACTTTATTACAAAATAATACAGGTTATAATAGGTGCGGTCGGAATGATATTTTTTTAAATAAAAAAATTGTTTAAAAAAAAACACAAAATATATTGACGCATGTATTTATTTTTTGCACTCTATTATAATTGTAATTATTCATTACAAATAATCAAAATAAAATAGCCAGAACAAAGTTAGGCCCTGGTAGGGTAGTTAGGCAGGTACAGCAATGTGAGACGAACACTGGCTTATTTATACCAATAATAATGTATTATAAACATTAAATTAAGTTTACAACAAAAATACATAATATTAGCTAATGTGAAAACGAATCAACCAATCATCCCACAATAATGAAATGTGCACACAAATATTCATCCAAATCGGTTCATGTGATTAGGAGGAGTGACTGCAGCGCCATCTTCCGGGCCCAATTGTGTTTCCAGATCACCCAGGAACTCAATTTAATATACTTACACAAATTTTTTCGAAATGAAAACTCACATTACTATGTAAATATGAATATAAACCTGTTTTAGTACTAAGCAATTTCCCGCACAGGTGTAGTAAGTATAAATGAAATAAATATCAACATCAAATTCTTTATACAACATACTTATCTACCACCTACTAAGAAATGTAATTCTTGAAATTTTTTCGTATTTTTTTTAAATACAATACTACTCCAATGAGCTCCTGTTCCATATTACATCCACCATACTTCCACTAAGTTCACCATGATTTTTTATTTCTTTGCACTTTGTTGCTTTTTGCTAAAAATGGAATCATGCGATAAAAAAAAGTAGAGCGTTGATAACATACATTTTTGACTGAATAAAGGTACTTACGAAGGAGTGGGTTCACATTGTGAACAATCAGTGGGTTTATTTTCCTTCTGGATTCCGGATTTCTGAAAAGATTATCTATGCTATAAATGAAAAAATCTTACACATTCGTTATGTAGTTAAAACAGGGGTACATATCAAACATCGTCTATAATACAATTATCATCAAATTTAAAATAAAACCAACTTACTTCATTAATTTGTTCCAATTGTAAGCATTCTTTTTCCTCCAACCTTTATGTTTCTTCTTCTTATTTTCTTTATTGTCCCCATTTGTCTCATTTTGTCTTATCGTGTTGTCACCCTTTGTTACGATTGCGCGAGCGACACAAGTTCCCCGTGTGACGGCCGTAGCGGGAATGACTCGTGCAGCGATCGGGGTAGGAAGGTACAGGGCGGCTCTCGCTATATTGGCTGGTCGCGCGCTAATTTCAAGTATTTCTTGTTTATTTCAAAACCATCGCATATTTCAAAATTCTAACTCGGTAGACGTATAGGTTGTATATTTTATAGTTAATATCCAAAAAGTCGTAACTTTACGTTTGTTATTTTGAAGATGCCAGAGATTATAAAAAAATAACAATGAGAACTTTGTATTTTTTTTCTATCGAGAAAATATCATGGAATCATGTTTCTAAAACGGTAGACGTATTGTGTTACTATTGAACTTTCTTGTCAAGAATTTTCATCACGACAACTTTAATAATATAAAAATTACGAAGGTTTAAAAAGGGCCGTAAATGTTAGAAAAATTCATTCATCACCTTAAGGTTTGACATAATGCTGCAATAGTTTCAAAGGATATACGAAGAGGACTTACAGAAGCTTAAATTCCATTTTTCTTTTCACTTTTCATATTATTTTCCTCACGTTAATAACAATTTTTATGTGATGTGTTAGGTAAATTTTTAAAACGTGATGGTACAAATGTGGTACAAGCAAATATGGAGTAAATAATAGCAATACATAGATATTATTCTAGAAAATTCTCAAAAAAATATAATTCCGCGCAGTGCGTACTCGTATCACAAATAGAAGAGGAAAAAATACTTCCCCGAAGTGGCGAGCTCATTTGGATGCCATTGTCGCCGAGATATTGTTGCTTTACTATACTAGGTTAAGCCGCGGCGTCACGCGCGTTAATGTGTGGATTTATTTGTAGGAACTTTTGTGTTGTTCTTGTTCGACGTGTGTTGTTTTGGATAATATAATACTAGCTGTATTCTGACTTATTATATTATGTGTGTGTATAGTTGCTCTGCCAGAAATTTATCAGCAACACTCCAATATTCAATGACGAATAGACTGTTTTTGAAGGTAGCTTCTTCGATTTAAGGACATTGCTTTAAATATAAAATGGTCCAAGTATTTCTTCTAGCTAAGACTAGTTACAACAGAACATTATTTAAGGCATTTAAGTGAATTGTATAATAATTATGTAGATTTTAGGTAATAATACAGCAAATTCTGACGAGACAAAACAACATAACGTTGTATGGATGTAGTCATCCTAGCGGAGGAAATGTAACTCGAGCGTGTCTTAAGCTCTTCCGAGTATGCTTCAGGATAAACTTGGTAAGTATACAAACGAAGATTGTGGTCGAAATTCGACCTTCTTGCTCTAATGACTACGTTTCTCTGCAGGTATAATATTACAAACTATCTTCCCGTGGCTTTGCCTGCGTTATTTTATTTATTTATTTAGCCTTTTTAACTGGGTGAGAATGGTTTTTCTATTATTTTTTGGCTGTGTTGTTTTCATCGCTAAAGTATATCTCTCAACTCAGTGTGCCTTCTGGCAAAGGCCTGCGTTATTACCGACCACATAAGATTTCCAGGATTATACTTATAGATATAGATTAGTGTTATAAATGCAAATACCAATGAAAGAAATGAGCACCTTAAAGCCGGGCATATAGCAGAGCTTAAACATAACAAATCGACCTTTAACGCATTCAACAACTAATATCATCAAGATCCATTAGCATTTCAACTATAAATAATAAACGCACACTATTTGCATGATACACCAAAGAGCCCAAGATCACCGCAGGTTTCAATTAAGTCAATTAATTATACAGAGTACCTCAACAGGTCTCCCAGAGACCTATCGAAGCTATCAGATTACTAAAAGCCTACATGTGTTGGGTGACTTCAGGGAATAGATGATCGATGGTGACCTGATCTTGGAATCTGTTTGGGGTAATTAATTTTGACGCACTTGCAATTCTAACTGACCTGTGTTGGGAGTATCAAAATTCGTGAAAATATAGATTATATTTTATACTAATATTAAAAACCTGAAGAGTTTGTTTGATTGAACGCGCTTATCTCGGGAACTACAGATCCAGTTTGAAAAATTAACGAGGAAGGCTATAAATGACAAATAGGTTAGGCTTTATGGCTAAGACCAACAGGAGTGGAGACACGCGAGTGAAACCGCGAAGCGCAGCTAGTATATTATAAACTAGCAGTGCCCGAAGAAAAATACTTATTTTATCGAGTTATTCTGATGTTTAATCAATATTACTGTAAAGATTCAAAAAAAATTGGAGAGTAGTCTCTGGAAAAAGTATCAAACACAGATACAACTTCAGAAACTTTCGCATTTGTAATATAATTTGAATTATATCAAAATACTTATTAATATGTTAGCCATACTAATAGAAGTGATTTCGATAGACATGTGTTTTCTTTGCGATATTTCATAAAGAGGCCTCTCTTAGTGGTTGCAGAAATCCACATTTCTGGTAACTTTTCCAATCTCTGTCCCTAATGTCTTTTTTCTGACTATTACGAACTTTTTCATACGAAAGTTTAGCCAAATCGGTTCAGCTCCAGTGATGAGCTCATCATAAACTTAATTTCATTTTTATTCTTATAAATGAGAACGAATACTATAACGTTGATTCCTTAGTACCAGTTTGTAGGAAATCTCTGAATTTTGGTTCATAAATACGGCTAAAATACAGAGGTAAAAGTTTTGAATCTATCATGGATCCGTCTATTTCTGAGAACTACCGTTTGAATCAGAAAGTGACTTATACAAACAGAGAGACAGCTTGACAGAAAACTAAATATACAATGTTAATTTTCACGTGCATTAAATACGAGCTTTTATTTTAAACTAAACAGATATTTAATGTTTTTTATTCCTTTTATAAAAATAGCATACATATTAGTGTAAAATTATTAAACTTTTCATAAACGATTAAATAAACAAACGTAGGTAGTTGTAGCGCAGTATAAATACAAAAAATATATTAATTTAAAATGGTTCTATAAATGAATGAATTCAACGGTGTGGCTATATTGTGTCTATTTCAAATTTCATTATTGGTTTAACGGTTCAAATAGTAGGTAGGTGGCTCATGCTATCAAGGTAAATAATTCACATAAGATGCATTTTAATCTAAAAATGGGGTAATTTGGACATTATTGAAGTCCCTTAATATTTCCGGCACTCCGCGTGAGCCGTTGTGGTTACGTAATAAAAACTTCCAAATAAAACTTTTGCGCAATTTAATGAAATTCCCCGGATCTGCGGAGAGCCAAGTTTCCTACTCGTATACAGTTCTAAATGTACGAAATTAACTGCTTTATATCTGGTATATTGTTTTTATGGGAGAAAAGACGGTAGTTAGACATGGAAAGATAGAGGTTATTTAATTTTAACAAAAAAAAAATTGGTTGTCTGTAAAGTCGGTTTACTGACGATAGTTGAATGTGACAACGTCCGATTGTGCTTCTTTGTCGCTCGTTCCGCGCTGTCGCTTGCTCAAGCCTTACATGGAACGCCTCAGAGCGAGGTAACGCCGCATGAGTCATGTTGTTTCGTGCGTGCAGGCTCTATCGAATTATAAGACGTTGTCACGTCAATAAAACCGCCTCAAGAAAAATGTTGTCAGAAAACGACCATAGTAATGGGACTTGCTTTCAAATACAAAAAAGAGCATGCGTGCCCAGCACACGTGGCAGAAGTGAAACTTCTTTGGCTATTAAGATAACACCTAGTCAAAAGTTCTGAGGTAACAAACCCAAAAAAAATGTTTGAAGTCGGTTGACACATATACCTAGTCAATTAAATTTTTATGTATATATTATTTTCAAATATGATTCGTGGCCTAAAGAAATCGAGGCAAATGATATCTAACAATTGGAATAAATCAGAACTTCTTGCATGTATAAGATCGGTTGAAATATTAAATTTGAAGCAGTATTTTCTTTAAAAAACTTCTCTATTCTTGAAATCCATTGCGTGATACAAATTGACCCAACTGTATTTAAACTTGCTAAGCATTTAACAACCTTATATCATATACATAAGAATTAATTTCCTCTATCTTCGCATAAAATTATTCAACGCAACGTTGAAACGTCTGCATCTTGTCCAATGTGAAAATACATGAATCACTGATTTAAAATTTATGGATGGAATAAAGTATTCACTGCTTGATTTGCCTGAGATTCTGATGAAATAAAAAACTTTTCTACAGCTAATATAGGATTACTAGGACAATAAAAAAAGCTTTTTCTGATGTATTAAATTGTGAAACTGTATTTTTTATAGATTGAAATATATTTGGAAAACAGTTGAAGTAAGGATATTGCTATCCAAATATCTCAATCGTCGCTAACATAAATTAATTACCTAGTTCAGGTTTATTTTAATTCTTATTATTATCAATAAAATTATTCATTCCTTGATTCTCACACACCACCCGCATCAATGAAATTCCAAGCTCTACAGAGAAGAACCAATAACATTAACTCTGACTATTTCCACGTTTTATTTTTTAAATTAAATTTTTAATTAATGTCACTTCCATATACTCTAAATCAATGTAGCCATACACTATATGCCGGCTCTTGGCAAGCATTTTCACTTGAAAAGGGAATTATTTCTTATGCAAGGTTATCTTTTAACTAAACCTTAAGAATGCAGATGTAACTACGTTTGAATACAAGCTGTTGCATGTGACATTGTTTGGAATAAGTTTAGGATTAGCATTTGTTCTACGATGCAACTTTGGCGCAGTAGTTTATTTAGTGTGCCGGAAGGTTCTGAGTTTCTATCACTGTTCTGAACTAAAATTACGGACAGAATTTTATATATTATGGGGACAAATAGATCGTGAGATAGCTGATTATAAGCGATAACTACCAAAATTATGTTTTTATGAGCATTTGGTAATATTTTTAAATGAAAAAAATGGTAAAGTAAGGATGAATGATGGAAATACAGAAACGGTATGTGAAATGTGAGGACTCGTGTTTAGGTATCTCATTACTAGCTGCTCCCCGCGGTTTCACCCCCGTGGCTCCACTCCTGTTGGTCGTAGCGTAATGATATATAGCCTTAAGCCTTCTTCGATAAATCGGCTATCTAACACCGAAAGAATTTTTTAAATCACACCAGTAGTTAGCGAGATAGGCGCGTTCAAACAAACAAACTCTTAAGCTTTATTATATTAGTATAGATATGAGAAAATATTAAATAGTAAAAGAAACACGTCCTTGAATCAGTTTCATAAATGAATGATGATGCAGCGTCTTCATTTTAAACAATAAAAACCTTATTATAAACCACAACGTAGGCAAAAGGAAGAAAGCTTCCGTGTTTGATTAAAGGATGATAAAAAATAAAAGAGAAAGTAGCGGAAAAATGAACTAAGTATTAACTCGACACCAGCGCAATGAAACAAAAATAGAAACCGAGGTTTTAAGCTGCTTATGCACGAGCGGTTAACTACTGGCTACAGGAATAAGTAATTTTAGTTTGGGTCTATTATTATGCTAACTTCGATAATTATTTATTCACGCAGTAAAGATCACGTAACGAATAAGAATTTCGGCGTTCAATTTGATTTTTTTTGCCATCACAATAATACATTTAAAATGATGTACCTGGGGCATAACCATGGTATCTTATATAGCAGTATTATTTCCCCGTATGGAAAAATAACACTTCTATAGAATTGTTCATCTATCGCCATCCCTTTCCCACACTGGATTTAAAACTGCTATGAGACATCATGTTTCAACACGCAAAAATTATAATTAATTCCATTTCGTTGAAAAATGCATAATTAACAAAATTCCCTCAAGTACTGACAAAGTGTGATGGATGACTAAATTAGGGAAACAAAAAATATATTTATGAGTGGATAAAGTCAGTTAATTTACGATCCTTACGATTCTCTTTATATAAAATTGCTCAAATACATTAAAATAGAATTGTTTAGTGTTTAGCAGTATTTCTTTCCCGTTCTTTATTCTTTGTCGTTATTTATAGTAAGACGTTTCTGATTTCTCTATATATTAAAATTTAAATATTATTTATTAACATTTATACGCAATAACCTAGAGTAGTAACGTTAAAAAAAATTCTTCATATAGAGAAATTTTTATTCGCGTTTTTAAATTCTGCTTATAATATTCCTTATTCTATGCAACAAATATGCATATCAAATTATAATTCATATTTCCCTAGGAATAGAATGGTTAGAATCTATGAGAGAAAAAATGGAATACCTAAGCTTCGGTTTCAGTATGTTTCTTTTTTACTATATGGTATATGGTTTCTCCGTTCATCAAACTAAGAGCAAAACTAGTTAATATTATGCTATAGTTTTGTTATTATTGTGTCATTAAGGTAGGTGGACCTCAAAATACAGGCTGTCCTTGTTTGGGGTCCAAATGTTACATGTTTGTACCTAAGCCACAAATTGTTCAATAAATGATTTTTATTTATTTATTCTTTTTTTTTTAAGAGCAAAACTGTCTTCCTATATTTAAATCCTTTATAGAATTATTTAAAAAATTAAACTATGATATTGAAGAGTTAAAAAATGACATACTCGCTATTGTAGGTCAAATATACGTATTATTTACTCAAGTGTTTTTATATACAATATTCTAAATAACTCCGACATCAATATTTCCGATACTAAAATAAATTCATTTTCCAGCACTAAGCATTGAAATATAGACGAATATTAAAAATCATAAATCCAAGCTTCAATGGATTATAAAAAGGCGACTCCGAGGTTTTCCCTGTTCTTTGTTCCACTGCTGATTAACGTCATCCAGCTTAGCTTTTACTTGATACCCAATATAAAACAAAAACAGAAGCATCGTTAAATTTAATGCTAACGGCGGTGGATATTGAAAATATACGAATTTATTTCAATATCTTTGCTAACGAATATACGGTTTTATTCCCTTTTATATTTATATTTTTTATTTTTATTCTTTTGTGTTGTCTTTATGTGGATAGTTAATGAGGGGATGTGTTGATACGCTTGTGTCTAGATGACGTATTAATAATAAATACATGCTTAAAAACCTGAAAACTATGATAATTACGCGAGTTAAAAATGATTGGTCATGAAATTTTTGTACTGTCACCGATCATTGATAAGTGTTTAGTGTACTGAGTTTGAATGACATCTATCTGTTTAAAGTGGATCAAATCGGCTCTGAAGATGTCGGTTACATACAAACTTACAAACATACATACATACAAACTTACAAACATATATAAGCTATGAAGCTAATATAACGTGTAAAAAATGAATAAAGAGCCAAAACTTCCATCGAAAATGTGGCTTATATTATCATGTCATCCAAAAGCTTGATTGATTTGGTGAAATAAATTTTTAAATTAGATAAGGGCTGGTAAATCTAGTTGGAAGGAATAAAAACAATTTCTAGTAGACAGAAGATGTTATTATAATATCAGTGTATAATGAAAGTAACCTTTATTAACAAAAAAACATTAAAAGTCGTATTTGACTGACCGGTTGGCTTGGTTGGTAGTGGCCCTGCCTTCCAAGCCAAGAGGTCATGGATTCGATTCCCACCCGGGGCAAATATTTGTGTGATGAACATAGATGTTTGCTCTGTGTCTGGGTGTTAATTATCTATATAAGTATTTATTTAAAAATTATATATGTATGTTTATCAGCCATCTGGTTTCCATAACACAAGCGAAAGCTTAGTATGGGACCAGATTGTGCCGTGTGTGAAAACTGTCCTGAAATATTTATTATTTATTATTATTACCTAATTATTTACATCTATGCTATTTGTCACACACACAATGACATAACTTTTGAGTAAATTAGCACAATTTAAAGTCCCCAACATAGAATATAAATGGACAAGCTTCAACTTTTAAAAAACGAAAAATGAAGCTCTATTCATTAAAACTCATTTCAAAACTTTCGAGTCTGAAAACGAAACGGCGTCTCCGGGGATTTCTCTGTCCTCCGTTTTTTGATTAATACTCCCCTTATCTATCATATGGCGGAATGGATACCTTTTTTGATATTATTTGCGAGTTTTTATATCACTGTGACCATGTGCTTGTTTAAAACCTTAATTAAACTGAATATAGTATGGTTCTGTTCAATTTGCATTTATTTGTAACTTATAGTATAAGCGAATATTACAATTATAATACAATTATTAATATACATTTGTAATACTAATAGAACTGCTACGTCTTCTACCAAATAGAAACAGCAAACACAATAACAACAACAGCAGAAACAGCAGCAGCAGTGGCAGTTGTAGCAGCAACATCTACATCAACGGCAATAGAAACAGCAACAGCAACAATAACAGCAACAACAAAAGCAACAGCAACAGTAGAAGTAATAATTTAGAGTAACAGTATCATTCAAATTGCGATAGCGATAGCTATAAGATTGTTAGAACCATGAGATCCTTGATTCAATCAGTCTACTCAAGTAATCAAATCAAACTCAAACATTTATTTATTCAATTAGACTTCTTCTAGAAGCACTTTTGAATCGTTATTACATATTTATTTAACATTTACCACCGATTCGGAAACCAGTATCTATGGAGAAGAACCGACAAGAAACTCCATAATTGCTCTTTTATATCCGTCGTCTGTATGTCTGTATGTTCAGATCATAAATTAGACAAAAAAAATTGGTTGTTTGTAAAGTAGGTTTACGATCGAGATGTTTACGTGATAGCGTCTAATTGGTGGCAGCGCTCGAGATGAGACGGGAGATCGGTCCATCTCTCTCGTTATACCTGCGATCGCGCTCGTGAGGTTTTGGTGTGACACAAGTTTCTGAACATGTCAGGTCCGACTAAAACAATTTTAAAAACGTTATCACGTCAAAATTTGGTGCGCAATAGTTCTTATTGTGTTCACTTTTGTAAAGCTTTTTAATTTCAATAAGCCATCGATAGCTTCTGCTGTACATATATATTTATCCTACATCTTTTATTTCTAAAGATATCTATAATTTGGCGCCCAAAATCCGCCTCCCCTTTCATTAGTAAGATTCAATTTCCATCTGGAAATTTATGCACTGGGAATACCAAATTATTGTCTATATACGAAACCACAGTCCGTACAAACTAACTGATAGTTGTAGCAAATTTACTATCCCATATCAACTGGCAGAGATCGGCAAATAGCTTGTCTAGATTACTTGGAGCATGAGAATTGTGTAGGATATGCTGATATGAATATTATCATCAATACATGTTGTAATAAAGTCCTGTGCGTCTGTTTGTGCGCAGAAAACTTAGAAGAAATTGAATTGTGTGTACATTTAAATAATTAGACTAATCAACTTTCTTTTTCAATATTTGCACACCCAATCAATGGGTAGAATGTATTAGCCACATAATATTGTAATTAAAAACATCTATAATTTGTAACTACATTCTTGCAAATAAATATAATTTGAATTTGAATTTGAATTTGAAGCTGAAGAAACAAATGGCATTGTGTTTTGACCAATGGATAGCATGGTTATAGAGGAACGTTATTATATAAAATTTTGTAATGTTTAAGACGACGAGGACAAAGCCACAGGGGAAAGCTAGTAATAATATACAGCTTGCTTGCTAAAAAGTTGTTTGAACCTTTTTACATTCGTAATTACTAATTTGATCGCTTTAAAATTTTATAATAGTTTCGGATAGTCTATTTACCTATAGAAGAAAGCTAAATAACGTCACTTTTCGATAAATAGGTGTGGAAGATAACTGAAAAAAGTATAATTTTACGTCGTTAAAGTGTCAATACATTAATGCAATATGAAAGAAGATTTTTTCCACATCTTAAACATTTTAAATTTCACCGATTTTCCGGTAACTGCAAATTTCCATTTGTTTTCGTTATTATTGTGTTTTGTATGCGTTAAAAATTGTTTATTAGTTTGTTATGTACTGTGTATACACGCCTTAACTATTAGAGGATGCATGGGGCCACCCAAGAAGGACTTGCACCTGTTAGCAATTGCGACATCGCGCACACCTGCGATTCCAGAGAGTGTTGCGGCAATCATCGCCACCGCGACGCTGTAGCTGCTCCGCCGAGGACGACGAGCACTCTTGGTTCCAACATTGAACCGGGAGGGACGTAGTTTAAGTTAGGAATAATTTATAATGTAATTTTTTTACAATAAATTATTAATAAGTAAATTTCGGTTTTTTTTGCGCCTTCGCGGGTCGGTCAATATATAATTGGCGCAGTCTTGTGGATAATCCTTGAGAGCCGTCTCTCGGAACGCGAAACTACAAGCATCGAGTATCGCTATTCCATCGGAGGGACGACGACGGGGATCCAGAACCTACACCATTGGCCGCTGCAACGCGAAGGGTATCCGAACATTGATACTGCAAGAAAGGCCGAAATTTAAATCCTGTAAGTACACTAATTCTCTTAGTGACTTGCCACTCCTAGATTGTAAGTTTTCCTAGATTACCCATTCACGGGAACCGAGGAACTGTAGTGCGTAGGCTTAAAATATGTTAATTCATCGCGAATTAATTGTAGAATTTTACAAAATCAATTTGTAAAATTCAAATATATAGATATTAGGTTGATAAAAGATTAATAAATTTAAATATTAATTAATTACGAATTGATTAATTTTCGAATGTTACGAATTAATTCATTTTATAATTCAAATATATTAGGTAAAGATTATTAATTTTTTATATTAGTTTAACGAAGTAAATAAATTTAATTAAATTTAGTATATTTTATATAGGTAATACAGATATTTAAAATGTCAGATTTGGATAAAATTTTTAATGCACTTTAGACTTTTGCCAGAATTTGATAGTAATGTTAAATAAATTACACAAATTTTATGGCAAAGAGATATCCTTCAAGTTAATTATAGAGAATATATAGAAATATAGTTATAGTTTTAACGTTCCCGGTTGTCCTTCCTACTACCTTTGAATTATTTAAATTATCCATAGTTCCTAATAAAGATAGTAAAGTCCTAATTCCACCCTATCCTTTTGTGGCAATTCACGACGAGGATTTTATGTACATGGAGGCAGAATGCCCGAAGTCTGGCCTAGAGTATCTATGTGAGGACAAGCTGAACCATCATAGATCCAAAAATGAATGCCTACATCAAAGCCTATTACTACGAGTGTTCAAGATAATCAAAAAGAAGAAATAGAACATCAATCGGCGGAGTGTGAAATTTCAGCGATATTAACGAGCCTTGCCCGCCAATAATCGCTGAACTTCAGGAGGGAGGTGTTATGTACTGTGTATACACGCCTTAACTATTAGAGGATGCATGGGGCCACCCAAGAAGGACTTGCACCTGTTAGCAATTGCGACATCGCGCACACCTGCGATTCCAGAGAGTGTTGCGGCAATCATCGCCACCGCGACGCTGTAGCTGCTCCGCCGTGGACGACGAGCACTCTTGGTTCCAACATTGAACCGGGAGGGACGTAGTTTAAGTTAGGAATAATTTATAATGTAATTTTTTTACAATAAATTATTAATAAGTAAATTTCGGTTTTTTTTGCGCCTTCGCGGGTCGGTCAATATATAATTAGTTTGCTTCACCGATTTTCCGGTAACTGCAAATTACCATTTATTTGTTTTTGTTAAAATTGTTGTTTTGCGCTAAAATTGTTTATCTATTTAAGTTTATCAGCAGCTCCTATACCAATGTGTGGATTATTTGGGATATATGTCAAAGGTGCTCTATTGAGTGGCTAAGTCGCCTTACGTGACTTCAATTTTAGCAACACGAAAATCTTAATATATAGGCCAGCTCGAATATTAAGTGTAAGAGACAAACAAATGAAAATTCTTCTTCATTTTGCTGTTTATTTTGGCTGAATATGAATTGTAAGAATAATTTTAAAAGATTCAGATTAAGATAAGAATTTTTAAAATCAATTCTGAATATATTAAAATTATTATTCTTAATATTATAGTGAAACAATGTAATAAAGCAAATTACATTCTCAATTTATATTTTCTCGTCTATTTGTATTTAGATTAATTCATTTGAATCACGGCTTCCTCTATTGCATTTTTATTTGTTGTTATATCCGTTTTTCAGTCAAACATTTTCAACGTTTAGTCAAACAGCCGCCATATTCAGAACACTCCGTTTTTAAAACTTTATTAAAACCCTTTAACATATCAACCGGATTTCAAAAAGTTATGCATTTTGATTTGGGTTAGTCAAATATATCATGAGTTGTTTACAAATAGCTCTGACAATAAAATATGGAGTCAGAGGTCGGAACCAAAGTTATATTTGGTGCTGTAGGGGTCGGATTTGAATCGTTAATCATTGTATATTATGTAAATAATACAGTTTGCTTACCTTTGAAGGTTATGAATAGTCTAACATTTTTGTAAAGTGCCATTATCTAGAAATTGAGTTTAGGGGATTCATTACGTATTGTGTATACCATTTTCCATTCATTATTATGGAAGTATGTAGAACAAGTATTTTATTGTAAATAACTTAATAGAGTAGGTACACACAAGTATGCTTAAAATATTAGAAAACATAAAGCTATTTTCAATTAAATTGTTTCTCTCTTCTTCCTTATCGAGTTTTTCCTTATCAATTACACATGCCAATCATTTTCTATGGGTATAATTTGTAATATAAGGTTTGATTAATTGAATGGAATATAATATGCTTACATAGGTAAATAAACATTCATCCGGAAGGTTTAATCTTATATATAAAATTCTCGTGTCACAATGTTAGTCTGCATACTCCTCCGAAACGGGTAGTCCGATTCTCATGAAATTTTCTGTGCATATCGGGTAAGTCTGAGAATCGGCCAACATCTATTTTTCATATGTACCACGGGCAAAGCCGGGGCGGACCGCTAGTTTATATTATAAAAGTGAAGTCCAATGTCCCCTAGTGGGGTTAGAGACATTATACATCTGTTTCATTGATCGATTTTCTTTAGGGACAAGTAGGTGATCAGCCTTCTGTGTCCTGCCAGACCGAGACATTTTTTTTCTTCGTCTCCACCGGGAATCGAACCCAGGACCCCTCGGTGTTACGCTCACGCGTCAACCACTGTACCAAGGAGGCGGTCAGGTCAATTTACATTATACACATTACTATATTACTACAATACTATATTATTACTCTCCTTAATTGGCAGAACTGCAATACCATCTAAATAGTTATGTTATGTACCCAACCTTTCCATCTCATTTCTCAATGTGCCCCAGTCGAAAAGATTACATTATGTACTTTTACCATGTACCCTATTATCAATTTCGGCGGATCCGCCGGGCCGCGCATCAAATATTTAAGTTTTTACTGCCATACATTATTCTTTGTAAAAAAGGGTCGGCCATTTTGTATTCGGGTTGCGATTAGTGTCGCGATCCCTACACTGCTGATTAATTAAAACTTCACGTTGGTTAGTTATGGCAGTATTTGTGTTTTTGGGTACTTTTGGACATTTTTGTAAATTCTTTAGCCTTTGTTTAAAATTTAAATAGTGATAGAACCATAATATGCTGCTCTTAAAAATAATTCTTCTCGATTTTCTTATTCAAAAGAAGTATTAGTTGCATATTTTAGGCACAAGTAGATAAAGATTTATCCAATTCTCTTATTTATTATAATATCCTATTCTCTACAAAATATAATATTTTGTCTCTCACATTTTATCATTTTCTCTTCCAGTAATTCGACTAGGGTTTCTCCTATGTTACTTACATGCTTAGCGTTTTGCTTTTTCCTCCTCAAAAGAATAAGTACAACGATCTCGCTTCTTTCAAGGAAGATAAAACTAAATCGCTCCAAAGTACATTTATAAAGATTCCTTGGAGACGAATGAACGAAAAGACAAACTATGCTTCCACTAGTCAACGTATACGGAACTAATCCAGTATAGAGGTATAGCATAGTAAATCAGAGCTTAAATTTACCAATTTTTATATTTTATCCTATTCCTCTTCAATGAATTTAAATATATGTGTTGATTAATAAATATTATGTCTGTCTGTAATAATTTTGAAGAATAAAACATAACCTTTACTAATAAAAGGAAAAGGAATTTCTTCGTTTATATGATAGAAAAGTTAAATTGAATTTTAATACCACCGCTCACCAGTCTATTAGTTACTAGTTGTCCGCCCCGGCTTCGCCCGTGGTACATATTTCGCAATAAAAGGTAGCCTATGTTCTTTCTCAGGGTCTAAAGATTATCTGTGCCAAATTACATCAAAATCGGTCCAGTAGTTTATGCGTGAAAACCATACATACATACATACATACACACATACATACAAACCTTTCCTCTTTATAATATTAGTATAGATTAAGGCAATTTCAGGCCGAAGGATGCCGGATAGAGATCGCTTATAAGCAATAAGGCTACCTGTTTAACATCATAACATTTCTCTTTTCTCTTCTGTTTTCTATGTGTCTATTAAATAAAGGGTTATTGTATAGCCAGGATATTATCACCCAACTTCGCTTCATTGAGGCTCAAGCTACGGTTTACATTCCTATGGGAAGTTTGGGATAAAGAGCAAATGTGAAACACCGTTCTTATTTACGGAAAATTGAACGTTGTGTAAAAAATCCAAATCAATCCATTGGCTTTTCAACTGGTGTTACCACTCAAGTATGTTAGGTACCACTATTCGTTATTGGAAAAGGTAAGTTTTTTTTGCAGTGAAGCTTCTTTAGGCGCGTTAAGAGTAAAATTTTATTTTATTAGTGTAATGTCGCGTCATGGCAATACCGTCACGTCAGGGAGTAAGACGACGATTTTTTAAACAGTTTCACTTCTGAAACACGTGCTCGAATCGAATCGAATCGAATGAGTTGTTTTTCCATGTATGATGTATTTTTATTCATATTGGCTCTTCTGTGAAGAAACTGTTTCCCGAACCGTATCTAATTTGTTACATAATAAGTACATAAAAGTGCTAAGACGTAGTCTAGATGCTTAGACTATTACCATATTTTAGCACATCAATATCTATAAATAATATTATAAAGCTGATGAGTTTGTTCACTTGTTTGTTTGAACGCGCTCTCGGGAACTACTGGTCCAATTTGAAAAATTATTTCGGTGTTAGATAGCCCATTCATCGAGGAAGGCTATAGGCTATATACCATCTCGCTAAGACCAACAGGAGCGAAGCATTGCGGGTAAAACCGCAGAGCACAGCTAGTCTGAGATAAAATTCATTTTTTTTATTTTTCAAGTACTTACTTACTACTTACTTCAGCGGCGCAACGACCCAAAGAGGATCTTGGCCTCCGACACCAAAAGTTTCCAGGTTTCGCGTCTTAGCGCCCTGGTGTTGAGGTCTTCTACTTGAAGGATGTCCAGATCTTTTTGGACTTCGTCTCTCCAACGGTGACGAGGTCAGCCGACGGGGCGCCTACCGATCGGCTCATGTACACCCTCTTCGCAGCGCGATCGTTTGGCATCCTTTCTAGGTGACCGATCCATCGAAGGCGGGCAGCTTTTGTCTCACCAATAATGTTGGGTTCACGAATGAGATCTTCGATGTCTAGATTTTTCCTCATTTTTCAAGTAGTTTACTATAACTTAAAATTAATACACATAAAATTAACGCAATATTGGATCAACAAGCAATTAGTTGAAAGTAATTACGTAGTTAAAATGACCGGTTCAGAGTAGTTGGATAATTAATATTAAACCGATGTAGGTACCAAAAATGTAATTGAGCTGAAACGTGTGTCAATGGTAATCGGTTTGATGTGTAACTTGCCTTGGAAGGGACATGGAGTTAGGAAATAAAGTTCATTTTCAAATTTAAAGTATTGTTCATCGTAGTCACAGTTTCTGTTAAAATAATGATACTTATATTATGAAAAGTTCGCTAACTAGTTGGACGTTGAGTGTCGCTTGATAAATCAACGTTCGGCCTAGTCATTCAATTAAATGTCGTCATTCAGAGAACGCGCTATTCATTCAATCAAATAGCAGATTCAATCAGATGTATGCAACATGCAACATATCTACACATTAAAATAATGATGCTTTGTCTGTTTGTGCCCCATGCTTTAGTAAAATAACGGCATTAAAAATTGCCTGTTTTCCAACGTCCTACTACCTATTGAACTTATTTTATAAACGTTAAAGTTTGTGAAGCTGTATGGATGAATGTATGGGGAGCTATTACATATTGCTTTTGCTTTGTGTTATAGAATAAGTAACAACTGTTCTTCACACAAACAGACTAAGATCTGTGTGAAGTTGGAAACAAACAATATTTATCTGGGTACAAGCAAAAGATCCTATGATGTTGAGATTTGAGCGTAGACACAAATATTTAAATACTACCAACATTCAAACTACACAATTTAATTTGGACAAATCGTGTCCCATCAAGGTCTACCCAAATTGCTCGTATGTAGTGTAATTACAAGCAAGGGTTGACGTGAAGACTTAACTTATCAAGAGGTGATTGATAAATGGTAATAGGACAGTGTTTATTTAGAAGGAAACGGTTTGGTTACAATGTTTGGTTGAAATGTTTGATTTGATTGTAGACATAAGCCTCGGCCATGAATAGGTAAGATATTCTTTAGAATATTATGTTGAAGGTCTCTGCTGCATTTTTTCACCTAAGCAATAGTTGTAATTGTAAAATTGTGTTATTTTCTGTAATAAAAAAAAAAAAAATATTTTTATATAATCACCGTTTATGTGAAAGAAAACCGTATTTAAGACACAATATATTATGAAACTTATTATTTGCAATAGACTGCAAAATATACGAATTATCTAGTATCAAGGACATACACGAAAGAAGACGTATAGAATTACTAGTGTAAGACCACTATAGTGATCGACCTTTTCCTGGATTTTCCCACAATAAATGGCTATGATATGGATATAAGAAATAGTTAATAGAATTAAAAATGCACAGCGCAGACTAAAATCCCCTCTCAATATCTGGATACATAGAAAAGGCGGATCAGCAGACACGAGGAATTGGAACGTTGGAGAATTAATACCTTGTTAGCTGTACGAGATTAATTTATTGAATACGTGTGCATAATATGCAGTAATATACAGTCCTACTTCCTATTAGTCCCATCTTATCTTCTTAATATATATAAAATAAATAAATAATAATAAAATCTTTATTAGCAAGCAGGCCAGGTACATTAAAAATTAACAAACTATGTGCTTACAAACTAATTACTAAAACCTACTAGCTAAAAGGAATGCCGCTCAGCATTTTACAGTGAAAGCATAGACTTTCACTGCAGAGCTGATTTTCAGCGACACCTTATTTATATATCTAATTATAAAAAGATTTACTTAATGTTAATATTCAATATAGGTAATAAATAAATAATTAATATAAATATAATAAAATATATATAAATATATAAATATAATAAAATAAATAGTAGTACTTATAAATAAACAATGTATATTTTGTTGTGAACAATTATATGTAAGTGAACAATTATATCAATAAATACAATACATCCCAAAACCAGACAAGTGCGTAGGATTACAAACGAGCAATGAAATGTTTAATCATGTTTCTGTTTGATTAAAAGGTACGCTGTTAGATGTTTATTAAATGAGGATTTTGATTTCTTATCCCGAATAGGAGGAGGTAAATCATTCCAACAATGGGTTGCTGCCCATTTGTAACTACCTCGAAAAGCGCTTGTACGATACTTAGGAACTATAAGAGGATTCGTTGTTGTTCTTGTAGGATACATATTTGATTGCTCTCTCCATCCAATCTTATCATAAAGATATTTTGGTGATTCCGTTTTGATTATAGAAAACATCATATTAGCCAGATGCAATCTCCTTCTTGCAGCCATTTTTAAAATATTATTTTTATTAAGATATGGTGTTATGTGACTTCTTTTAGGTATTCCAAAGCAGTATCGTGCACATGCGTTTTGAACTCTCTGAATCATTCGCTCCGTTCTGACCAACAAGCATGGACCATAAACTACATCACAATAATTTAGTTTGGAAAGGATTAAGCTATCAACTAATTTTTTACGGAGTGATATGGATATGAAATTTCGAAACGAATATAATATTTTTAGTCTATAGAAACAGTTCCTCACAACATTATTTAAATGAATTTCGAACCGGAGCTGTGGGTCAATTGTAAGACCTAAGTTGCATGCGACTTTGACACTTTCAATTACACTATTGTTAATAATAATTTGAGGTTTAGCATTAATGATTGATTTTACTTGTTTCCTACTTCCAAGAATAATATATTTAGACTTCAGAGGGTTCAACATAAGAGAATTTTCCTCAGACCATTCTACAATCCTCTGTAACTCTTCGTTTATTTTTTGTACAGCTAACGGTGTGCAACTTGGCTTACAAGATATATAAAGCTGGATATCATCCGCGTACATATGATATCTACAGTAACGGAAACACTTGGTTATGTCAGCACTGTAGAGGATGTAGAGCAGGGGTCCTAAAATGGATCCCTGTGGCACACCTCTAAAAATAGCTCGCGGGGAGGATTTTAGCAATGATCCATTTTCAGTACGTATCTCAACAATCTGTGATCTCATAGATAAATAGCTTTTGAACCACTTGTGAGAGTTACCCGAAAAGCCATAGTACCCCAATTTTGATAAGAGCAAGTTTATGTTAATTGCATCAAACGCACGCGTATAATCTAGTAGAACAAGCATCGTACCTTCCCCCTCATCACGGGCTTCCAAAATGTTACCTACTACATCACTCAGAGCAGTAGCTGTTCCATGCCCTTTTCGAAAACCCGATTGAAATTCTGGAAGGATACAATGATTATTTATGAACTCGAGTGCTTGTGTGTATATTACTCGTTCCAAAACCTTTGAGAGACACGGTAAGATACTGATGGGTCTCAAATCCTTTGAACTTGTTGGATTAGATGATTTAGGGATAGGTCGAACTACCGCACGACGCCATAACTCAGGGAATATACCAGAAGTTATGGAAGTATTCACTATATCAGTAATGGCTTTGAGTGAATTTGGTAAAGTTAGTTTAATCATGTCTATATTTATGTTATCTATTCCTTGAGCGTTTGTTTTAATATTGTTAATAATTTTAATTACTGTATCCTCACTTACTGGTTTTATTTTAAATTCAGCTACACTATATTTATTATCCTTATAGAAATTCAATTGTGAAGCACAAGCACTATCGTCAATGGAGCCTGGTACTTTTAAAAAATCTTCATTTAATTTATCAGGGTTATCAAAACAATCTGGGATACAGCTACTAGCATGAGAGGGTAATACTTGGGATTTCAGGTTTTTCCACAAAGACTTAGCATTATTTATGTTATCATTTATATGTTTCTGAAAATATGCCGTTTTATCGTTTTGCAATAGAACATTAGCTTGATGTTTTAGATCCAAATAATATTTCTTGTCAATATCAGATTTAGATTTGCGGAATTTATTTTTAGCGTTATTTCTTAATCTGAATAACAATTTTACGTTATCAGTAATCCAAGGTGTAGGGGGTGATTTAAATTTTTTGACCTTCAGGGGGGCGTGAACATCAAAAAGCGTTGTAATGTATGTTTGTAGTAAATGTACTTTTGCATTAACATCAGAGCAATTATTAATTATGTTATACCATGGAATTAGTTCAAGGTCCTTTGAGAAGGAGTCAAATGATATGTTTTTAATGGGTCGAAAAGTGATTGTTTTAGGCTTTATCTTTTGTTTTTTAAATACAGTTTCAAATGTAATAAAGGAATGATGGCCAAGTTCTGAAATATGATCAACAGTTACGTTTTTACAATCAACATCCGTACAAATTACATCTATTAAGGAACTACTGTCGCCTTTAAAATGGGTAGGTGAACAAACAATTTGATTTAAAGTAAAATTATTGAGAAAATCCTTAAGCTTTTTTGTATTAATGTTCTCTTCGTTTAACATATTAACATTAAAATCTCCAAGTAGAATTATTTTATCATAGGGTGCTAAAGAGGTAATGCTATCTGTTAAACCATCAATAAAAACGTCCAAATTTAACCAAGGCGGTCTATAAGCGGTACCGATTATCGTTTTAGTGCTGTTAAGATTAAGTGACAACCATAATTGTTCAACATCTCGGTGTGCAGGATGAGCAAGAACTCGCACATTAACACCGCATTTCACATAAAAAGCAACACCTCCCCCTCTTCCGCCACGGATATGAACTGGGCGAGGCACATGTTTCAATTTATATCCGGGGACTGTAGGCGCACGACCATCCTCTCCTGGCCGTAGCCACGTTTCATTAATGGCCATGATGTCAACCGAATATTGAGCCATAGCTACTAAGAATTCATCCTGGTTAGAGCCGAGAGAGCAAGCATTCAGTAATCCAAATTTAATGTGTCTATTACCTATCATTTATTCCCTAACAAAAAAATGATAAGAAAAATAAATAAATAAAAAAAAAACAAAACATACATAGGATAGATAAACCAAAAACCACTATGATAATAATATGTAAGGAACCAAAATATTGTATAAACTATAATATTAGTGAAGTATCCGCAACATTTGTTAGCGCTTAAACATAAAAATATTGCCTCAATAAAACCAATTTCAGCAACATAACAAAATGATCGGCTCTTTTTAACATAAACAATTCTTATGGCTCTAAAATAGGATAAACTAAGATCAAAATACAAGGCGCGAAATATTTGCCGCACAACAAAATATACATAATATAATGTTTCAAAAACACGATTCGCAAATACAATAATATAGATGGGTTTTACATACATTTCAAGCCATGGCATTAATTTATTTAAATATCGTTCAATCCTTAAATTACAAGTTAAGAAAAAGTCTATAATATTACTTAGCATGAAAGTATAACAAAAGCAGTTTTGCTTATAACACCTATTAGAAAACAATCTTAGAAACAGCAGTGATGTTAAGTTATAAAAACAAGTAATATGAGGAATTATTATGTCTTTATCTTTGTTAGAAATAGTAAATTTACTAAACATACATAACATTTTTATATATAACGGTAATACTAAAGATAACATAAGTTTGTGTCGACACGAAAGTTGTACATACAATTCATAAGAGGAAATAGTGATATACAAAAAAATATATAAACTAAAAAACAAAAGGTTAATTGCATTTTGTTTGTTAAATCTATGTGGGAAATAATGGAATGATAAAATTGTACGGTTACTTATCACAGCTAACTTCTTGTGAACCAAAAACACTCCTAATATCAGACTCTTCGCGAATAATAAAGGCTGGTTTATTACTTTCTTGTCTAACAAAAATCTTGCCCTCTTTTGTCCAAGAATATTTCCACCTTAAGCGTATACATGTTTGACGCGCGTTGTAGAATAATTGCTTGTTATATTTTGTAAGGCGTTCATTTATATAAAATTTTTTCGGTTCGCCCACTAAATTCATGTCCTCCGTTGTCAATCCACGACGAATCCTAGCGTTTTTAAGAAATTCGTCTCGTATCTTTTTTCGAGAAAAGCGTACAACTATCGGACGAGGACGTTGAGGAGTGCCCTCGGTAACATTCCCGTTGCGTAATCCAACTCGAAAAGCATGAACTACATCCTGTTCATCATACTTCATTGAAATTTTCGCGGCAACTAACGCAACAGTGTGATAGATATTCTCATTATTATGCTCTGGAATATTGCTGATCTCTATGTCGTTGAGTAATAGACCTTGATCTCGTGAGCGAAGGTCCGACTGCAAAACTGCGATGGTATTTTCTAGTGTACTAATAGATTCGACGTTTCTTTGCTTCTTAACTGTATTTAAGTCATCTTCCAAAGTACCCACTCTGTTCTCTAAGACATCCATACGTTGCTCAAATAATGATATTGACGAAGCTACGCTCTGCATTTCCTGACGAAAGTCCCGCAACTCAGATCTAATAGTGCGCATTTCATCTCGACATAGCCGTATTTCTCGAGCTAAATCTAGCTGCCCGTCTTCAACAGAGCAAGTTGACTGAAACGAAGTATTTCGATCTTCATCTGATTCATTTCCCGGCAAATTAACTGATAAGACTTTGGGGCGTGCATCTTTAACCGGTGTAGTCTTAGGGTGTTTTTTTCTGCAATCTGAGCATTTCCAAGTTGGTGGTATGTTTGTTCTTGAATTTATACCCAGACAACTCCGGTGATACACTAAAGCGCAACCCATACATTTAACGCCCTCTGTCTGTGACAAGAATTTACCACAAGAATCGCACTTAACCATTTTGATTGTAGTTCAGCGTAACTACACTAGATGGCAGCAGTAAACGGGTTGATGTCTAAGATAAAGATCTATATTTGCGTTATCTGTGGTTTGATTATAAAGTTACTCAAAACGAGGGTATCGAATAGAATTATTTTTGGGTAGATTAATAGATATTATGATCAGTTTAATTAAGCACTTATAACTTTGTTTACATTCACGATATAACTTAAAAAGTCACTTTCGAACATCCGATAAACATCACATAACAATTTAGTGCACTTTGTTTCTTAATCAGGTTAGTATTACTGTATTTAAGGATTTTAAACTAATATTTCGCATTAGACGTATGCACTGCGCTTGACATCCGCGACGTCACCCGTACAACGTACAACGTATATAAATCTCGTGTCACAATGTTTGTCCTCAATGGACTCCTAAACCACTTAACCGATTATAATAAAATTCGCACACCATGTGCAGTTCGATCCAACTTGAGAGATATGATAGTTTAAACATGTAGGTACCACGGGCGAAGCCGGGGTGGACCACTAGTTTATAATAAAAATGAATCGCCAAATGTGTTGCTAAGCGTAAGAATGGAAATCGATTTTTTTAACGTTTTTTTAAATGTAGAGAAAACACGGAAAATGGGCAATAGGACAGAAAATCGTCTGCTAAGGCAGCTAGATAATTATGTAACTTGGTAAGGATGTTGATTATTTTTTCACATTCAGTATTCAAAATGAATATTTTCCGCGCAGCTTCGCTTTGTTTACACTGACCGAGAGGCTTCGCGTAGCAACAGCTTCGCGTAGCAACAGCTTCGCTAGGCAGCAGCCTATGTGTAGATACGCCTTTTAATGGTTGGTACGGATATAGATTACAGTCTTGACTAGCACAAATCGAGCGAAGATACAAACGTGAATATTTATGAGGATAGATGTATGTTGGTTACTCTTTCCTTAGAAACAGCTGATCAGATCGGAATAAAATTTGATACAGAAATAGATTTACGTCTGGATTAGAAAAAAAACGGGTGAAGAGACGGACAGCACCTTGTATTATTAACGTGAAATTGTTACTCTTTTAAGCAAGAAGAACGGACTGATATGATATTTAAAACAGATATAAAGATGACTGACCGGTTGGCTTGGTTGGTAGTGGCCCTGCCTTCCAACCCAGAGGTCGTGGGTTCGATTCCCACCCGGGGCAAATATTTGTGTGATGAACATAGATGTTTGCTCTGTGTCTGGGCGTTAATTATCTATATAAGTACTTATTTAAAAAATTATATATGTATGTTTATTAGCCATCTGGTTTCCATAACACAAGCGAAAGCTTAGTATGGGATCAGATCGTGCCGTGTGTGAAAATTGTCCATTAAAAAAAAAGACGTGTGGCACTCGGGGACTGCTGCGGTAAAGCTATTGCATGCTATGCCTTCAAGCCACACCTCGCGCCCGTCGCAGTGGTGAGCGTGAGGTTGTTTCTTTACGGAATTTCTGGATTCGGTCCCCGCGCTCAAGGCCCGCGATAGAAGCTATGCAATAGCTTAAAAAAAAGATTATAGTTTGAATTAACGCAGATAACTAATGAGAGCTCTACCTAGTATTATATTAATCTATACTTCTATACTAATATTATAAAGCTGAAGAGTTTGTTTGTTTGTTTGTTTGTTTGTTTGAACGCGCTAATCTCGGGAACTACTGGTCTGATTTGAAAAATTCTTTCGGTGTTAGATAGCTCATTTATCGAGGAAGGCTATAGGCTATATACCATCACGCTACGACCAACAGGAGAGGAGCCACGGGGGTGAAACCGCGCGGAGCGGCTAGTGTTAAATATTAGATACTAATGCTGTAGTTATGAATATATTATATTGTATAGTTAGGATTGTGTTTGAAAGCCTGCGTTGTACATTATGAGGTGAATAGTATTATGGTATGCTTGATTTAGAAGAGGAAAACATTAAATTAATGGTTGTTGCACTTACTTAACTAGTACCTATATGTTTATCACTACATAAGTATAAAACAAAGTCGCTTTCTCTGTCCCTATGTCCCTTTGTATGCTTAAATCTTTTAAACAACGAGACGGATTTTGATGCGGTTTTTTTAATAGATAGAGTAATTCAAGAGGAAGGTATTATAATTTATTAGGTTTTAGACAAAGCGGGCAAAGCCGCGGGCGGAAAGCTAGTCTATTATACAGAGGTAAGGTTAACTTTGTATGTTAGTAGAGGATAATCTTTGGAAGTGCTTAATACGATTACGAATTAAAACTTGTAGTTACATAATAGCATAGTAAATTACAACATACTTTTAGCAGTTTTAGCTCCGTAAAGCTTTCCGCTTATTTTATTTTTCACTCTTTTAAAATCTTTCAGATAATAATATGAGCAATCAGCAATGATCTTTATAGTATAAAAATATCTCCAATAAAATAATTCAATCAGTTTCAATGAAAATAAGCATCATTCGGTCAAGCATAATTAAAAACCACTCATAATTCAATTCAATTTTATTTATTTTAATCACAAATGAAAATAAGAGAAACTGCAGTGAATTGTTTCGTTTTATATTTAAAATGCAGTAAAGTAACAATATGAATAACTTTAAAATTTAATTTGTTTTAGTCAAAACTGCTATTGCAATTATTGTATCCATTTTTGTGGAATTAAAACAGTTGTCAATTCTATAGTTCAGAGTTTTTGATTCTGTCACTAAAATATTATGGTACTAGCGGTCCGCCCCGGCTTCGCCCGTGGTACATATTTCGCAATAAAAGGTAGCCTATGTTCTTTCTCAGGGTCTAAAGATTATCTGTGCCAAATTTCATCAAAATCGGTCCAGTAGTTTATGCGTGAAAACACATACAAACCTTTCCTCTTTATAATATTAGTAAAGATTATGCTAAAAATTAATATAACAAGAGACTATTCTTTGAAAATGCGAGCGAAGCGGGTGGAAATCTAGTCTACGTATAAACACAATTACTTAAGTCTTAATATTTGCACATAGACAAAGCCAAGGGGCGTAACTAGCTATATAAACGAGACATTAAGTGCCATTCAGACGATCATTAAGACATAATTGTCAATGGTCTGTTGTATGTAATGTAATTATTGTCAAGAGCAGAACGTTTACGATTATCGTATTAAATAGTATGTCGTTAGAAATAGGCTGGACTATTAGTTAACATCTGGTATTGAGGATTACTATGCTATCGATAATAATAAATCTAAAATTAGTAATAATCTAATATCTAGTACTATTATAAAGGCGAAAGTTTGTATGGATGCATGGATGTATGGATGTTTGTTACTCTTTCACGTAAAAACTACTGAACCGATTACAATGAAATTTAGCTCACATATAGAGGGTAACTTGGATTAACACATAGGATAGGTTTTATCCCGGAAATCCCACGGGAACGGGAACTATGCGAGTTTTCCTTTGAAAACGCGGGCGAAGCCGCGGGCGGAAATCTAGTTCATTCATATTACTGAACGGTTTTAGAAAATTATATATATTATATTACTGAAAGTTTTAGATAATCTTTAAAGTAATGTAGGTTATACAGCAGAAAAACACATGAGCAATAAAAATACTTGACTTTGTAAGATAGCTCGTCCGCGGGTAAAACCACGCAGCAAAGCCAGTAATTCATGTGGGCAAAGAAATTAAGGATTTATCGATGCAGGTACAAAATATGTAAAAATAACATACAAAATATTATTTATTTATTTAAATACAGTAGCAGATCGTTACTGTATTATTTGATTGAGTTGATTTGACTATGATGTCACTTTCCAAACAATTTGAGTCTCCTTTGTTATAGATTTATCAGTTAAAAATATTGTATCATTCAGCAAAGAAATAGTTGGTTTTGGAGTAAAGCCAAGGAGAGTGTATAAAGCTATAGTTTGTGTCTGATCTCTACCAGGATGAGTCGGATTTTCAGCCATATTGTACTGGGAGAATGAACCAGTTAGCTAAATCTTGTACTGTTGGCTAGTCTTTACAGATTAGTTGTGATACCTTGATGTTTGAAAATGTTAATCGTCAAGCACAAGCTTACCTTATAGAGGAAAGAGGTAAAGATTTTAAGCTATTGCATAGCTTTTTTTATGTGCACAAATTTAAATTTAATTTAATACACAATATACGTATATTATTCATATTCATTTACTTATTATATTTATAAAGTATATATCGATTAAATTATATTTAACTAGCGACCCGCCCCGGCTTCGCACGGGTGCATAGCTGATACTAAATACACTACAGAAAAATTGTGAACGTTGTATATAGGTATAAAAATATAGCGGCCCGCTCCGGCCTCCGGCATCGCACGGGTATAAAATACATAGCCGGGCGGCCGCAAACGCTACGTCCTGCAATTTTTTAATCTGTAATATCTTCGAAAATATTCACTTAAATCATACAGTGTAAAGGGCCATATAGATCTATATTAAATGAACAATGTATCCATGGTATTTAATTGGTTAAGGATTAATGCTGTATTGGTTAAAATCGCTTCGAAAATTAGCCATTATTTGTCGTAAAAAGTAAATGACAAAAAAAAGTTATTGTGGGTTATCCATATGAGATAGACATATACTATCGCGGACTTTTCTGTAGACCTTTTCAATGTGTATAATACTTAGTACATTATTTTGATAAAACTCGTAGGGTTCAGCCTGCGTTTGCAATGTAAGCGGAATAAATGTAATTTTTTACGACATCACATTAGAAACCTCAAAAATAACAGTACTTCTCCACTACTTAATGGATCTTATTATACATATAAACCTTCCTCTTGAATCACTCTATCTATTTAAAAAAACCGCATCAAAATCCGTTGCGTAGTTTCATAGATTTAAGCGTACAAAGGGACATAGGGACATAGGGACATAGGGACAGGGAAAGCGACTTTGTTTTATACTATGTAGTGATACAGTTTGCATACCGAACGGAAATACATCCACTGTCAATAAGACATCCTAAGGCGGCCACTGAAAATCAGTGAGTGGTTGGCCTAATTATGGCACATGTATTTTTTTTAAGTTCCTTTTTTTTCATCTATATTGTACCTTTTTTTCATAATATTATGTCCATAATAAAGTTATTTCATTTCATTTCTTTTATCTCAGACTGTGAGCGCGGCGACCGAATGTAAAAATTCCGTAACGAAAAAACCTAACACCCCTCACTCCAACCGGCACAGCGATGCGATGCTATGCAATAGCTTTACCGCGGCAGTCCTCGAGTGCCACACGTATTTTTTTGTTTCTTTATTTGTACTTGACTAATATTGATAAATCGTTAATCTAAATAAAGAGCAACTATCCTATAGATATTAGAGGCTTTAAAAATTTCAAATTGAGTGGTTGGTTAGTTATTAAATTATATAAAATGTTCGATGAGCTCGTCTGGTCTATAAGATGTTTTTTCAAGCTCTTTCAATTTATACTATTATCTTTAAATACATGCTTTTAATTCTAATAAAATGTGCATGTTTTAAATACAATTATCACTCTTAGCAAATCGATTAGCAATAATTGCTTTTGTATCAATTACTTATAAGGTAACGGGTTCGAACCACAAATGGATTCGGTTTGTAGGAGTTGAATAAGGAGGTATTTAATTGTCTTTAATTAAGGTTTAGGTGTGACAAATGTCATCAATATTGTTTTAATAACATTAATTTTTGTCTGTGTTCTGTAAATGCTTACACCAGAACATTTTGTTTGTTATTTTAAAGCGTTCAAATGAAATAAAATTGTATTGAAAAATATAATAATTATTTATTACCACATAGGTATTACGCACAATTTTATCTATACTAATATTATAAAGACGAAAGGTTTGTAATTAAAGTAATTATGTAATATGTATGTATGTATGGTTTTCACGCATAAACTACTGGACCGATTTCAAAAATTCTTTAACCATTAGAAAGCTGTATCTTCACTGAGCAACATAGGCTATATTGTGTTTTCAAAAAAATTAGAGATCCTTACCAAAAATACAATAATGTAATCCAAGTTGTAAAAAATTCCTTAATAAAAATTCTGTCATCGCGTACGCTGCGGAATCTATTCCTTGAAGTACGAGGATGGTACCACGTACCACGGGCGAAGTCAGGGCGGACCGCTAGTGTTAAATATGAAACTTATTATCAATATTCTTAAAACAAGCTATTATAAAGTGTGATTTTTTTGTGTGTATTACCTTTTTTTTAAATAATTTCTGTACTCTACAGTGCTATGTTTTCAGCAAGTAAAAAATGTTGTTAACAATATCTTATAAAGTCAAAGGCAAGTCTAATATGGTAATTCTCATCTAAAACATTACAATCATTTACGACATCAATGAACAGATTAAATTGTTACGTAAATTACGTAAAAGTAAATAAACTGATGTTTTAATTAAATATCAAGGAATAATGTATGATCCTAATTAATGTGGATAGGATTACCCGCCAATTACCCACTCGGCTTATCTAGTAACAGTATATTTTCTTAAATAAAAATCTCTTTTATACGACAATTTGGGAGAAAGTAATAAAATTTCTATATTATACACAAAATTCTCATGTCACAATGATAATTAGTAATTACCCTTTTCCTACGAAAGGTCTGGACCAATTCTCATGAAATTAGTGTGCCTAGTAGATCTGAGAATCGGCCAAC